>NC_092502.1:34822287-35447287 GCF_047511675.1 Marmota flaviventris
CTATCCCTGAGGTAACACCCATTGTCAGCTTTCCCATCTGAAGACAAATGGGTATTTGATTCTCTAGGGCCATAGCTCTGCTAAAGATGGCAAGGTCTAATACACAATAATATGTTTCCAGCTGGGTGCTGAGCCCTTCTTGAATGGTGGCTATGTAGGGAACATAGCATAAGATGGAAGGACCATCTTATTTAATACCCTGTAATCTGCAGCCATGTGCCATGCTCCATCCCATTTTTTTTTTAAACCAGGTCACAAAGGGGTATTACAAGGACTCTGAGTGAGTCAAATTATATTTACTTTAGCCAATTCATATATGGTCTCTGTTATCTCTTGATGGCCACTAGGGAATTGATATTGTTTGGTGGCAACAATTTCTTGGGGTCCTGGCAAAACAAAAGGGGGACTGTTTAGCAAGTCCTCTTTTTAAAAAAAATTATATATATATTTGTTGATGGACCTTTATTTTATTCATTTATTTATATGTGGTGCTGAGAATCAAACCTAGTGCCTCATACATACTAGACAAGTACTCTACCACTGAGCCACAACCCCAGCCCTAGCATGTCCTCTTAATATTGGCTTTACAGCTGACAGGTGCTTAATATTCTGTCAATGAAAACAAACTCCCCTGTTGTTGTTTGTAGGCATTCACTCCACAAGATATCAACACTTTTATTATATATTTAGGAAAGGGGGCTATGAATGCCAGTCAGGGATAGGGTGGCAGGCATCCAAATCTCAGAGTCAACTTTACTAACCCCCACCCCCACCCCTGCATCTATGCATAGCATTTAACTTGCCTGAGAATTTGTCAGGAATACCATCTATCTGTGTACATTCAGCACCATGTCCACCAATGCTGTTACTCTCAGAATGTTTTTTGAAGACCAATGTCTGCCGCGCGACCAGCACGCTTGCTTCATACTAGAGATTCCAAACACAGAAGTTAACTAGTGAGATCAAAATAAAGACACATGAAACTCAATTTACCGTTGTCTTGCCCAGCTAAGAGATGGCTTCTCCCAGCTCTCCAGCCACCTGGCGGTAGCGAGGTTTATATAAGAGACCAGCAGGAGAGAGGAAGAAGCATGCCAGAGAGTGGGCTTTTATTGCAGAACAAAAAATTCAGGGGAAAATTCCATCCAATGAAGGTCAAGGGGGACAGCACTCCAAGGTCAGGATCAGTGATTGGTTTCCAGGTCAATGGTCAGTCACACCCCCACATGGACAAGCCCTTGCACCTGGAAAGGGTGGGGAAAGCTCTGACACAGCTGGTCTGAGCACCTCACACCCAGTCAGGGAGGTGGCCCAATCACGTGTGAGAATGGCTTCCCACACCATTGTATTATCAATTCTATATAGGGCCACTGTCCAGAGGTATGGCTCAGATCTCTGAACCTTAACCTATTCCCTAGTTGTCCCATGCCCAAGAGCTCAAAGATTCTTCAGGGGAAGCCTTGGGCTCTGCTTTCATTGTATCTTCTAATAGGGGAGGGTTGTCCTTGTCTTTTTAGAGTAGGTGTCCGTACTACTTTTCTGATTGTCTTCCCTTTTGTTTTCTTATTGAGAGGTAAGGTCTGAAACTCTTGTCCTTTGGCAATCGCTTCTATAGCTGTATCAGGGTAGCATTAGGTTGTTTATGTATTTTCCTTCTATCTTCTTGGGCTGCTATTAAATTCACTCACATCTTTCTATGGGAGACTTGAAGAGGTCCTTCCAATTTGGGCTGTTTTTATGGACTTCTGTTTTTTGCCACAGTTCTTCTATCTCTCTGAGATCTGCTATCAGTTACACTGCTTGCTGGAGGGGCTGCCCTACTAACAGGGATGATATCATTTCCAAGGCACCATGAATGGATGGAGGGCCATATGTAACACTGCATCCCTCATCCTGGCAGTAGAAGTCATACTGTGCGGTCCTGGAATAGGCTGCACATACATGGTCTGTTTCATTCCCACTTTTTGCAAATAGCTCTGAAGTTTTTTCACAGAGGCCCATTTGCTTCTTTGCTTAGAAATAGCTCTTGAATTTGGCCAGGCATCGTGAGTGGCAAGAAGCAGGCGAGCTAGTAATGACCTTGTGCTTTCACCAGTGCCACTGGCATAAAGCAGGATGAGCAGTTACCAAAGTAATTTTAGGCAATTCTGTATCATTCACCATTATCCCATCTGCCCCAGTGTCCTCCAAGCAGAGAAGCCATGCAGGTACACTTTTGTTTTCTGCCTGAACTTGGACCTCATTGCACCAGCTCTATGGGGGTACAAGGTCTCCTGGTGGTACGTAAATATGTCTCTGGAGTGGAGAGCAGATCTGGATCTACATCTTCAGGCTGCTCCTGCTGGGTCCTTAACTTTTGAACTATTATAAATCTAGCTTCCATTTGATTTTCATTTTCCACCTAAAAATGACTTCTGAGTCACTGGAACTAGTGGACTCCCTGAGTGGCTTCTTTGACTGAGGGTCCCAGTTTTATTAGTCATCAATGCCCCAATACAGACTCTGGGCCCGTGATATTTCCTTAGTATGGTTTAATGGTGTGCTAAGACCTGCAGACCTGAAGACTCATCTGCAAGTTCTAAATGCTGCAATATCACACTCTTGCTGTTAGCCTTCCCTAAAGGAGCATCTCTGTTTAGTGTTAATTCTTCCTGTATTCCGTGGAACTGAGCCTGAGCTGCTAGTTCCCAGTCTGTGGCTCATTTTAATGCACACAGTAGGGGCCTTGCCACCTTTTGCTTTTCCATGATTACTTGGATTTCTTTCATTTTACTGCAACTACTTTGGATGCTGCATCCAACATGTGCAGGACCCCTCTTTCATTCTCAGCATGTCTCCACCCTTCCAATAGGGAAACCATCTTGAATTCTCTTGGTCAGTGCTATGTCTTCCTTCAATATTGTGATGGAGAAGACAGATCTGGTTATAAAATGAAATTATAAGAACATTATGATGAAGAACCAATGCCTGGGGAAAGGGTTAATTTTCCTCCCTCTCTCTCAGCTTTTCTCCAGGAAACGTAATTAACCGTGGGTCCCTACCAAGGATCATAAATAGCTGTCTCTAGGAGTCTGACTACTCTGTTTTGAAGTGTAAACACACCTTGCCAGGCTTTCAAGGCCAGAGATTCAACAGATGCCTGTGAAAAGAGTAGTTTCTTATACTTTGTAACTTTTTGAATTCTGTAGGAATGTAGCTAAATCACTTAATTGCTAGCATGAATTGTAGATTACTATGCCAATTAACTGCTGTCTATAACAGGCTTAGTTCTTAGAAATACAGCAATTAGGGAGATAAACTCAAGTCATCTTGAGTTACTGCTGCCTGTGGTAAAGGCCGCTTCATGATAACACTCCTAAGTGTTTTACTGCCTTTGTTCTGCACCTATGAACTACTTATCGTGAAATTTCTGTATATGATCCCTGCTCACATAGGTTAAGAATTCAAACCCACCAATGTTGTAATGGTTAAGAAATTATGTCAAATTTCCTATAAAAGGCTGCTGTGACCTCAGCTCAGGGCCCAGAACTTCAGAGTGCTAGCTCATCTAGGTCTGCTGGCATAAATAAATTTGAGTTCTCCAATCCTCTGAGTGGTGTTTGTTCTCTTGCTGAATGTGATTTCTATAATAACAGGAAAACGACATTGAGGCTGTGGCCAGTCAGGGACTTTACCCACAGACTCCAGGCCCTTTTCCAACTCCAGATTCAACTGGACAAGTTTCTCTTTGGGATCCTGTTGATGACACCAATTGTTCAAATCCAGGGCTGCAAATGCCCTGATGTATTGTTTATCAATCCCAAAGAGAAGAACTTGAAAGGCTCAATGAAGAGGTTTTGGACATGTTATTTCTTGATTACTCCTTGGCAGTGTTGGGCTGGGATATAATGGAGGGCTGCATCTTGCCTACAAGCCCAGGGAATATATATATAGGATACATTGCATGTCTACTGCGCAGGTGGATTTCTTCAAATATTTTGTGAGTACATATCTTTATAGCCAAGGTCACTCTGTTCAGATTCTTTCTTAAGGATTGGGAGTAAGTGAAGTGTCTGGTTTCCCCTCTTTATTTGCTCTTTAGTACATCACATTCTTTTAGAGACCCTCTTATCTAACTATAATTTTTCATAGGAACTGATTTTGTTTAACCCAACAACCCACTCCCCGCATCCTGAAATAATGATAGAACAGACCACATCTAATCAAGATGGTGTGAATACCACCATCTATGCAAACCTCCAACCTTGCCCTCATTCTCCTTTCTATAAAGCCTCAAAGCTGTTGTCAGGCCCTTGAAAACAGGGTTTAAGACTTGTGTCCCCTTGTCTTCCTGGTATAGCTATACTGACTAAAGTTCCTTTCATGCTTTTCACCATTACCTTTTCTGTCTGGTTTTTTGGGTGAGTGGTTGGACCTGATTTTTTGGATCCTCAGAGTCAGGCTTGCAGCCTAGGACTCTGGTGAAAATTCATTCCTTATCTGATGATGCAGATGAGGGCAAGGGAAGGAATGTGGCACGGCATGTCTGTACATGGTCCCTGGTCCATAGGTTAAGAATTCAAACCCACCAAATGAGACAAGGACCCCCATGAAAAGCAGCACCCCTTAAGATAAGAGTAAAACTTCTGAGGGGGCAGTAGGACAGTCAGGCCCCTCCTTGAAAGGGCAAATATACTCCAGGGACCTTAATTCATAGCTTTCCTATGCTCACCCAGGAAAGGAAAAATACATTTTGAAAGGTATCTAAAGCCAATTAACAGTCCTAAACTCCGGTACCACTTTCACATGAATAAAATTAGCTCTCTCTCTGTTTTTCCTGAGAGCCAGCTTGACATTCTCTTGGTCAGTGCTATGTCTTCCTTCAGAGTTCTCTCTCTCTCTCTCTCTTTCCTCTCTCTGATACTGGAGATTGAACCAAGGGGTGCTTAACCACTGAGCCATACTCCCAGCCCTTTTTTATATTTTAGAAATGGGAGTCTTGTTAAATTGCTTAGGGCCTTGCGAAATTGCTGAGGCTAGCTTTGAACACATAATCCTCCTGCCTCAACCTCCTGAGCTGCAGGGCCAGGCTTCTACTTTAGTATACATTTCTAAGGGCTCTAAGAGAGGGAAGAGAAATAGTTTTAGAGCAGAATTATTTAAGTGGTAAATTGTTTCCTTCCTTTTTCCTGTTTTGTTTTAATGCTTTGGTAATTGAATTTACCAGAACTGCATCATAACTTCATTTTCTTTCTTTCTTTTTAATTTTTTTTGAGTTGTAGATGGACAAAATGCCTTTATTTTATTTGTTTATTTTTATGTGGTGCTGAGGATTGAACCCAGTGCCTCACATGTGCTAGGCAAGCACTCTACCACTGAGCTACAAGCCCAGCCCCATAACTGCATTTTCAGTCTCACTGGAAATGTCTTTCTGTGTGAAGTAAACTAACTTTTGGTTAATTTGAAGTTAAATTAAATTAATTTTTAATTTTAAAGTTTAAAAGGTCCTGAGTTTAAAACACATACAGATATTTATAACCTAACCTTAATTCTCCCCCAAAATGCTGGTTCTCAAATATGCCATCTTTTGAGGATTAATTCTAAACCTAAGGACTTAGGTAGATGGTTTCGTTTCCTTCTCAGTTAACCATTCCCAGATCAATCTTTTGCTTTTGAAACTTTTTGTGAGAATTGCCCGTATGGTAGCACTGCTCACATTTAAATGCCAAAAACACTAAATATTTGTATAGCGTTGTTAAATGAGGTTTTAAATATTTACATTAAGCTAAATATAGAGCACATTTTCTGGATTTTCATAGGGAAAACATACTGTTATGTGTTTCACAGACAATGCTGGCCCATTTCTTTAGATGTTATTAGGTTTCAGAACCATTTCAAAATATTTTGTTGAAAGTTTGAACTATATAAAGTAATGGATTCACACAATTCGACATCTTAAAACATTTTGAAAGAATTGAAAGTAGTGCATTTTTTCCTTTTTTTTCAAATTAGTACTAGGGATTGAACTCAGAGGCACTTAACTACTAAGCCACATCCCCAGCCCTATTTTGTATTTTATTTAGAGATAGGGTCTCACAGAGTTACTTAGTGCTTCCCTAAGTTGCTGAGACTGGCTTTGAACTCTTGATGCTCCTGTCTCAGCCTCCTGAGCTTCTGGGATTTACAGGGGTGAGCCACCACTCCTGGCCATTTTTCCTTTTAAAAACAAGATTTTTTTTTAAAAATCAGCTCTTTTCAACAGGTATGCATTAATATAACATGTTATCAGTGTAACTAGATTTTGACTGGTACACTAAGTGCTTTTATATTTGAACTTGAAAAGCCAATAAGTAGTCCTCAAAGGTCAGGGACTCTCAGCAACTAATAGGATAGTGTTCATTTATACAGTCTGTGTTGTATGCTTTTAGAAAAAAAATCATAAGCAAATCAAATATATTAAATTAAATACATAGTGGCACAAAGGAAACATTCCCATCCCCCAAAGGAGAAATAGGGGCATAAAAAGAAGGCCTGGGACCAAAAGCAAGATGAAAACCCAGTTGGGCAAATGGGTCCCATAACTCTGCCCTTGTTCTGTTCTTTAAAAAAGTTTATTTTAAATTACATTTGGGCATAGTGTGATATTTTGATACACATATACATTGTATGAAGAATAGATTAGGATATTTAGCTTATCTGTTATCCAGACTTCTTCTCCTCTTCCTCTTCATCCTCCTCCTCCTCCTCCTCCTCCTCCTCCTCCTCCTCCTCCTCCTTCTTCTTTTTTTTTGAGGTACTAGGGATTCAGTTCAGAGTCTTGCATGCGCAAGGTAATTGATTCTATTGCCTCAGCCTCCCAAGTTGCTGGGTGTGTATGACCACACCTGGATCCAAAAGTACATTCTTCTCAGGGTCTATTCCTTTCTCTTTACTTTGGGATGGCATCATCTGCTTTTAACCATCATTGGGTGAAACAGAAATTTGTGGACTTTGGACCTTGAAGTCTGGCCCCTGGTAAGTTCCCCCTGATAGTGCACTCCGTACTTTACCCTTCCTTCTCCTTGTCAAATTGGCTCTTTTAAAGTCAATTTGGGTTCTTTTGAGTCAATTTGAGCTTCTGCCATTTTTCTGAAAGGGAAATTTGGATTCTGTAACTTTGCTGTGCCAATTCAGGGAAGGATATAAGGTATGAAGAGAAACCCAGTTGGTTTGTGGAGACTTCTGTTGTGATTTGCATAAAAATGGAAAGTACTATTTCTGTGTCAGTACCCCCTATGCAGAATTTTAGCTCTCTGGCCTATTTATAGCTAAAAACTCATCACAAATTATAATAAAAAAGATTTATTATTATAGTGCAGCATGGGCTATGTATCTGAAAATGCACTCTGGTTTAAGGTAATTGTTTTAGGTGTTCTTTTGTCTGGCTGTTAGTCTGAGTTAATGATGACTGACTTGATAAAGACAAAACAAAACAAACAAAAAACAAAAACAAAACCAAAAACAAACACAAACAAACAAAAAATACAAAACAAAAATAAGGAGGGCTGGAAGCAATAGTCCTTGCTAGAAAATTTTTCTGTTTATAAAAAATAAAATTAAAAAAAGGGGGGCTGGTGATGTGGCTCTGTGGTTGAGTGCCCCTAGTTCAAATCATTGTTATCATCATCATCATCATCATCGTCTCAGAAGGCTGAGCTGACTTTCCCATCCTCTCAACCCCTGGCTTGTTATTTCACTCCCATAGCCTGAAGACTATTCACTATTCACCTTTTAACTCCTCATCTTCTGGTATTACTGTTAGCCCCATAGGATTGAGAGCTAGCTTTGCTTTCTTACTGTCTTGGAAAGGTTTTATTCCTTAGTCCAAAGGGGGTCCTGCTGTTTGTGGGGGTCCCTGACTATGCCAGGGCCAGCCATGTGAGGGAGACTTATAATTGTATACCCCTTCAAATCTTTCTTATTCTGACCTCTACAAATTCATTGTCTAATTAAACCTGTTAAAATAGATAAAATGAGTTTTTTGTTTTTTGGTACCAGAGATTGAACCCAGGGGTGCTTTACCACTGAGCCACATCCCCAGCCCTTTTTTAATTTTTAATTTTGAGACAGGGTCTCGATGAGTTGCTTGGAGCTTCGCTAAGCTGCTGAGGCTGGCTTTGAACTTGTGATCCTCCTGTCTATGCCTCCTGAGCCACTGGGGTAACAGGCATGCACCCCTGTGGAGACAAGTGCATGGAGTACTGCATACATGGCATAATGGCGTCTGTGTGGCAGGCTACTCCTCGCATGCTAGGTGTGCTAGGCATGCTAGGCGCGTGAGTGGCAGGCTGCTTACCCAGTAGGCATAGCCCTGGGTGTGAGGCCATGTGTTGCAGTCCCTGCACTTGCTCCACGGCACTGGTGGCTGCTTGTAATCTGTTTGGCTACTGCCTGAGAATATATATATATATATATATATATATATATATATATACATATATATATATATACACTATATATATATATATATATATATACACTATATATATATATATATACATTATATATATATATATATACACTATATATATATATATATATATATATATATATATATATATATAGTAATTACGCAATAAAATCAGACCTGCTTCCTGCTTGGTCTCTGGAAGTCTTGATTAGCGACTCTCCTCTAACCCTGTTCCATGGACTTCCTCGCGGCATATGAGAGAGCCCACACGCACCACCATATTTAGTGGTGATAAAATGATTTTAAACAACTCAAACCAATGATGTACAGTATGAAAAATATTATAGAATAGGCATCGTGGTTGTATCCAAAACATTCAGTCTAATTTTTTTGTGACAATATGTATCTTCATTTTTTTAGGGGGATGATTTTAAAATTTTTTATTAAGAAATATTCTGGCTGGGCATGGTGACCCATGCTTGTAATCCCAGCAGCTTGGGAGGCTGAGGCAGGAGGATTGTGAGTTTAAAGCCAGCCTAGCAAGGCACTTTAGTGAAACTGAAGTGGCACCTCCTTTCTCCTCAGAAAAGCCCTCTTCACCATGGCTGACTTTAGGATGTCAGCAAAAGAGTCTCTGTGAAAGAGTTCAATGTAGATAAACTTCCTGTTTTCATGTTGCCCTGTTTACTTGGCCACTGGCCAGGAAGATACCAGCACTCCAGGTGCTGGACACCCCTTCTATTTTTTCACAAATGTATCCAGTATGGTACTTTGAAGAAATGTGCAAACAAGGCCTCTGGCCTTGAGCTTGGCTTCACAGAGATGTCTACATTTTTAAGATAAGTTACAAATGGGCCCATGGTAACAACTGGTAGGGGGAGGAAAGAAAGGGGAGAAGAAACTCTCCCTTTCTCAGGTGTTGTCCTTGAAGAGTTAACTTGCCCAGAACAGTGAAAGAAAAAGCTGCTTTTATGTGTACTTCTGCAGACTGTGAACTTCTGAGCCCCTCCCCTTACATGCTGGGTATAAAACTCTGAAACTCCCTGAACTCGTGGTTCAGGGGATTTATTGATTACAGTAAAAGCTGTACCCTCTGAATCTGGTTGCAGCCAAATAAAACTGTTTCCTGCTCTCTTTGGTGCCTTGCCTTGTTTGTCCCTACAACAAAACCTTGTCTCTAGAAGGGGTAGAAGCCCATAGAGATAAACCCAAGGCCAAGAGGTAGCCTCATCAGGAACAACTTCCAATTGCCCTCGGTGGTTTTTTCTCAAGACCCAGGACCCAAATAAAAGACCACCTATATGACCCCTCAGCCCCTTTGTCCTTCTCTCCTGCCACTCACTCACAGGCTGCCACTGCCTAACCCTGTCAACAGTAGTAGCTGTGAAAGTGGTGGATGGGGGTTGCTCACGACCACACGGTAATCCTGGCAATGCTGGACATTCCAACGGTCATTTCCAGGGATCCGTAGGTCGTTTAGGTTGGCTGGAGACAGGGGTCTTACCTGGAATGTCTGGTGGTGGGTGCGGAGAGGACCTTCAGCAGATTGGAGGGCTTGGTCCCACAATGGAATTCAGATTGGGGTCCAGGATGCTCAGTGATCCTTGAAGAGGGGAGCAGGCACACCAGGGAACCCAATCACGGGTTTTGGCACCAAAATGAAGGGAAAATGAGGAACAAGAGACAGGTAAGCAAGAAGTGAAAGACGAGACCAGGTAGACATGAGAGTTTATTTGTCAGAGCTGACAAAATAAAGGCCATCTCCCTATAGCAGAGGGAGGCAAAACAGGCTTGGGTTCTGGGACTTTTATGGATCAGGCTCAGGAATCAGAGCCAGGAGGGTCCTAATGTGGTGGTTAAGGGTTGGGGTACAAGGAGTGGCGAGCCTTTCCAGAAAGGCCCTTGGGTGGGAAAGCAAAACTTTTTCCTTAAAATGGTAGCTGTCACTTAAGACAGCCAACCAGATGCTAAGCAAGGATCTTATAGTGTCCTTGTTATTGAATTGGCTTGCAATAAGAGTTCTTCAAAGTATGATTTATTTTAATTGTTTTAGTTGTAGATGGACACAATATCTGTATTTATTTATTTTTATGTGGTGTTGAGGATTGAATCCAGTGCCTCACACCTGTGAGGCAAGCCTTCTACCATTGAGCTATAGCCCCAGCCCCAAAGTATGATTTTTATAATACTTTACAAAAGAAATATCCATTCGTAAGGGTGACTTCCTCTATTGATTTTTTTTTCTTAATTTTCTTAGTTGTAGATGGGCATAGTATCTTTATTCTACTTATTTATTTTTTATGTGGTGCTAAGGATCAAACCCAGTGCTTCACATGTGTTAGGCAAGCACTCTACTACTGAGCTACAGCCCCAGCTTCTTATAGACTCTTAAAATAGGAAAGGGTATCAACTTAAGTCTGCATTGCAAGCCTCATCTTTAAGACATTTCTTTTCATTGGAACTTTGCCTATGCCCTTCTAAATGATGTTTAGACAAAGTTGTCTTTGAGATGTAAATTTTCTACCTTGTTTGGTACCTTTTGAATTAAGTCATACCTTTGGGAGTGTAGATTTAAGACTAAGGATTGCTTAGGGCTATGGGAATAACATCAACTTAACTTTTTAAAGACTGGCAAATGACAAATCTAAATTGTAAGATATGGAAAATGACAAACTCCAAAATAGTGTGGCCTGGGAAGAGGGAATAAGGAAGAAGGCAACACATTGATAACACTGATCCTTTCCCAACGATGCAAAGAAAAGACCACTGACTCCAATTGAAATAAAATTAAAGCAAGCTTATAATTTCTACCAGCCGGGCTGCCTCTCCTAACAAAAATCACGGGAACAAAAGACAGCCTCAGCTCTCCAGGAGCGCAGCTTTATAGCCCAGAAAGTCACACAAACAGGGGGTTTGAGAACTTACAGATAACAACATTTTGACAAGCATAACACAAAAGCAGATTGTAGATCTCAGCATAGAATTTATGAGGCACCATTAGAGTTTCAGAGAGGGTCCTTATCTGGCTAGGGAAAGCCAGAATTTATGAGGGCCACTAAAGTTTCAGAGAGGGTTGTTATCTGGTCAGAGAAAGCTGGGCATAGGTGAAATCAAGGCATGGGCAGGGATTCCAAACAAGTTTAGAAATCACAGTAATTTATAGTAAAGCCAAAATTAGCTTTTCATGCCTTTGTGGTGAGATGGCTCCCAATCTTTTTTTTTTTTCCCCCAAATGTATTATTTATTTATTTATTTATTTTTATTAGTTGCTCATGACAGTACAATGATCTTGACATATCATACATTTGATTCAAATGGGGTATGAATTCTCATTTTTCCACGTGTACAGATTGCAGGATCACATTGGTTATACAGCCACGTATAGACATACAGCAATACTAGTGTCTATTGTATTCTGCTGCCCTCCCTATCCCCCCTCCCCTCCCCTCCCATCACCTCTCTCTACCCAATTTACTGTGACACATTTCTCTCTCTTTTATTTCTTCCCCCTCACACCATCATACATGTATTTTATATAACGATGAGGGTCTCCTTTCACCTTCCGTGCAATTCCCCTTCTCCCTCCCACCTCTCTTCCCTATTTATTGGTAATCTTCTTCTCATGTTCTTCCTCCCTACTCTATTTTGAGTCACCCCTCTTATATCAGAGAAGACATTCGGCATTTGTTTTTTAGGGATTGGCTAACTTCACTTAGCATAATCTGCTCTAATGCCATCCATTTCCCTGCAAATGCCATGATCTTGTTATTTTTTAGTGATGAGTAATATTCCATTGTGTATAAATGCCACATTTTTTTAATCCATTCATCTATTGAAGGGCATCTAGGTTGATTCCACAGTCTAGCTATTGTGAATTGTGCTGCTATGAACATTGATGTAGCTATGTCCCTGTAGTATGCTCTTTTTAGGTCTTTTGGGTATAGTCCGAGAAGGGGAATAGCTGGGTCAAATGGTGGTTCCTTAATAGGACACCTATAGCACAAAAATTAAAATCAAGAGTCAACAAATGGGATGTATTCAAACTAAATTTTTTTTTTTTTCTCAGCAAGAGAAATAATAAGTGAGGTAAATAGGGAGCCTACATCCTGGGAACAAATTTTTACCCCTCACACTTCAGATAGAACTCTAATCTCCAGAGTATTCAAAGAACTCAAAAAGTTAAACAACAGAAAAACAAATAACCCAATCAACAAATGGGCCAAGGATCTGAATAGACACTTCTCAGAGGAGGATATACAATTAATCAACAAATACACAAAAAAATGCTCACCATCTCTAGCAATCAGAGAAATGCAAATTAAAACCATTCTAAGATACCATCTCACTCCAGTAAGAATGGCAGCCATTATGAAGTCAAACAATAACAAGTGCTGGCGAGGACGTGGGGAAAAAGGTAGACTTGTACCATCTTGGGTCGGCTCCAAACTCCTTAATATGCTTCCAATCTTAAGAGGGAATTAGGCTGGGTTTATCACCAAAACATTCTTTCTCAGTGAAAGGACAATCCCTAGAAAGGAAGCAAACATCAACCAGTAACAAGATAATCCCTGGGAAGGTGATATCCATCTAGCCTAGAATGGCAGTCTCTGGGAGGAAGCCAAGGCATTAATCCTTCCCCAAGTAAATCCTTTCCCAGTGATGTTACAATGGGACCCAGAAGGGGAGGAGATAAACTCTGAACTTTGACCCCAGACCCTTCATTCTCCTCCAAGTAAAAATATTGGCCAGTAAAAACAAATTTCAAATTCTCACAAACCTGTTTCCTGAGTGCCCAAACCGACATGCTTTGTCAATAATTAAGTCACCTCTCAGGGTAGTATATATAAGCACAGATTTGGTCAGTGGCTCATTTTCCATCAGGAAAGTGGGTCCACGAGATGCATGATTTCATCACTGTGCTGATCTGTGAAGTTTGCCCCTGGCTGGGTCATTTTGTGCTAACATAAATGAAAGCTAAAAATTAAAAAATCTGTTTTCTTATTAGTTTTGTGTATATTTGTGTATATTTTTGTATTGCTATGCTGTGTCTACATGGTACCAAATTTTGCTCAATTCCTTAAACATTTATTGTTTATTTATTTATTTATTTTTATGTGGTGTTGAGGATCAAACTCAGTGCCTCACATGTGCTAGGCAAGTGCTCTACAACCTCAGCTCATGCTGAAATTCTTTTCTGTCAAGTATGCCAAGAACCCTGCTGGTTCTGAGTTGAGTTCCCCCTCTCTTCTGGAACTTCTTGGACCCTTCTCCTGAGTTGTCTCTTCTCCCATGACCCTAGGAAAGTCTTATGAAAATCCCAGCAGGTGGCTTCTTCTTTTGTAGAAATTAATCAGCATATTCTAAAATTGATGTAGAAATACAAAGGACCTAGATCAGTCAAAACAACTTTGAAAAAGAAAGTTAAAGAATTACCTGTTTAGGGGCTGGGGTTTTGGCTCAGCGGTAGAGCGCTTGCCTAGCACGTGCGAAGCGCTACGTTTGATCCTCAGCACCACATAAAATAAATAAATAAAATAAGTAAATAAAATAAATGTTAAAAAAGGGAATTAACTCTTTAAAAATATTATGTAAGCTACAGTAATCAAGATAGATGGAGAGTTGGGGTTGTAGCTGAGTAGTAGAGCTGCTGCGTAGAATGTGGGAAGCTCTCTGGGTTCAGTTCCCAGTGTAGAAACATACCAATATAAAACCTGTGTTGGTATAAATAGGCATACGCAGAATAGAGAATGCGGGAACAGACTACATTTTATGGCCAATTTATTTTTTTTTTCTCTTGACATTTTAATATGCTTACTATTGCAGTTTAGCATACCATGAACACACCTATTATATCACCTACATCAATATGAAATGTTACCAGCAGCCTGGAAACTCTCTTCGTGTTCTCTCCCAGTCAATATCCTACTTTCCTCAAAGTTTATTGGGATTTTTGACTTCTAACATCTAGATTAGTTTTATACCTAGATTAATTTTTATTTATTTTTGTGGTGCAGAGGATTCAAAATCTTACACATTACAGGTAAACACATTATTGAGCTACGTCCCCAGGCCCTCTTTTCTTCCTTTCCTTCCTCCCTTCCTTCTTCCTCCTTCACCTCCTTCTTTGCTTCTAATGGATTCTCCCTGTGTTGCCCAGGCTGGCCTTAAGCTCCTAGGCTCAAGTGACCCTCTTTACTAGATCTCCCAGGTAGATGGGACTATAGCAGGCCCATTTTTCTATTAAGGAAGAAAACATAACTAAAGCTTGTGAAGCAAGGCCAAATAATCTCAGAGCTGTTTTAGTTGCTCCCCAGGTAGGTACCCAGGATGAGATGGGTTTAAGCTCACCCTTGGCTCTCATCTGTCACCTGCTCCTTAGTCCTCAGGCTCACCTGCTGAGGGAGCACTGGTGTTCAGCTTCTCCCACCCGGGCTCATTAGTGGAAAAGTTTTTAACAAGTATTTAATGAGTGCTCTTGGGTTGTCCAAAGAAGTGAGGAAGCATCCCTCTGGAAGCCTAACTGGTCCCCTGGTTGTGCTAAGGTACTTCCCAGGCCTGCAAGTCTGCTTGAGGGAGTTAATACCCTGTATGACTCTGGATGAGCTTATTTGCAGCTCCCAGTGAGAGGACCTGGAGCATTTATGTCTGGCCTAACGCCAGGTGTCCCCTGCACTTTCTCAGCAACAGCTCCTGGGAGTCCTGCTAGGTCTCCAGGGAATGGGGCAGCAGTACTGTTCTCACTGTGGGAACTTTCTGCTGGACCTTTCCTCTGCAGGTGGGGGTGGATGCTTTCTTGCTGTGTCCTCATACAGTCTTTCATCTTTTCCTCTGTGCAGGTGTATCCATGGTACCTCTGTCTGTCCAAATGTCCTCTTCTTATAAGGATATCAGTCCAGTTAGATTAGGGCTCATCCTAATAGCCTCATTTGTTTTTTCAACAGTGGGAATATACCCCAGGGCCTCATGCATGCTAGGCAGGTGCTCGATCACTGAAATATATACTCAGCCCTTTTCCTCTTTTATTAGTTCCTTATGGTTATACATAATAGTTGGGTTTATTTTGATAAAATCGTGCATGCATGGATTTGGTATACTTCATTTCTGTGTCTGGTACTTTCCCTCTTTCCTTCCCCTCCTCCCTCTGCCTATTCCCCTTCTTTTACTCTACTGGTTTTCCTTTCACTCATTTATTCATTTTTGATTGGTGCTTTATAGATACACATAAAGGTAGAATTCACTGTGGTATATTTATAAATGCATGTAGCATGATTTTGTTAAATTCTCCACTTTCCCATTCCTCCTCCCTCCCTCTGGATCTCCCTCTTCTACTCCACCCATCTTCCCTTTATCTTTATGACATACCAATTCTCCCCTCCCCTGCCATTTTTTTTCTCTGAATTTGTTTAGCTTCCACTTGAGAGAAAATATTAGACCTTTCTGAGTCTGGCTTACTTTACATAGCATGATGTTCTCCAGTTCCATCCACTTACTGGCAAATGTCATAATTTTATTCTTCATGGCTGAGCAAGACTCCATTGTGTATATACCATATTTATTTATGCACATTGATAGGCATCTGGCTCAGCCCTTTTTTTTAATATTTACTTTTTAGGTATAGATGGACACAACACAATGCCTTTATTTTTATGTGGTGCTGAGAATCGAACGCGGATCCTGCCCTTGCTAGGTGATCGCTCCACCGCTGAGCCACAATCCCGGCCCCATGGCTCAGCCCTTTTTGAAACAGGGTCTCGCTAAATTGTCCAGGCTGATTTGAACTTGTAATCCTCCTGCTCAGTCTTCCAAGTAGCTGTTTGGTAGCATAATTTTACTTTTTATCATTACTTTGAAGGCCCTATCTTCAAATATAGTCACATTCTGAGTGATAGGGCTCTAACATATGAATTAGGGGTGAGGGGTAGCAGAGAAAGGGACACAAATTAGCCTATAACAATGTCTTTCAGTCCTTGGGTCTCTAGGTTAGCAAAAAAGCAAAGTCAAAACTGCAGAAGGCAGCTCTGGAAGTTTCCACAGTGGGACCATACTGTGTCACTGTATATAAGAGGCAGAAGAAATGATTTGGGCTGTTGTTGCTATACACCCAAGAGGGGAGTCCAGTGAACTCCATATTTGCCCATAAGAAAATCCATTTAAATTCTGTTCTGAAGCTGCATGGACCTGGTAGACCACGGGGACCTAAGCCCTGAGTAGGGAGTTCAGGGACTTGCTCTGTGATCATGAGCCAGTCATTTACATCAATAATCTGAGTGGATGAATAAAATAATCTTGAAAGTTTCCTGTTGCTTTCCTGGCATTTAGATTTGTCCTGTTTCTAACATCTCTGCAGAATATTCTTCCTTTCATCAGAGTGATTTAAGGCCAAGATAAAAAGGCCATTTTCTAGGCTGCTTTTAAGCATAGTTGGAGAAGGTGGCCCATCTGACATGCAACGAGGCAACCACCTATAACTGCTTTCCAAGTATTCCTTCCTGGCATTGTTCTCCTTCCTACCTTGTGGACCGCCCAGAATCTTTGGCCTGAGCCTGGGATGTAGTCCAGAGTTCAGAGAAGTAGTTTCTGCCATTAGAGCTATTCTAACCATTTAAGAATTCAAGGATCAAAATTGCAGATTGGTATAAATCGTCATGGTGAATTGAAAGAGGCTTACAGATCATTTTGTCAAATGTCTACAGCAAACCCTGTCACAAATGAGGAAACCAGGTCCGATGAAGAGCTTCATCTATCTTCTAGTCTTTAGGAGGTTGAGGGGGTTAGGAGCTTCCTTACCTTCCTGAAGCATCTTTCCTTCCTGATTATCTAGTTCCAGGCCTTGATTTTAAAAATGCATTTTGGACTTCAGGGATCAAACTAATCAAATTCCTCTGTTCACGTGTGTTCAAGATTGGTCTATGCAGGGCCCTTCTTCAGTTATTAAGTATATGAATTTTGTCAAATTTACTTATTTATTCTTTGCCATGCCTGTGGCTTATTCATTTGCATCTCTCCCACCTCTCAGCATTTCTGACATGTTAGCAGGGGTATGATTGCCCACGGTACCTGTATCTGTGACATGTGTGAAATGGCATAGTGCTATCCATCTCATTCATTTCTCCCTTTCCCTTTCCTTCTGTCTTTCAACTCATCCATGTGACTGCCCACCTTCAGAGACACTATCCCAGTCCTAGGGGTATTTCTTAGGGATGTGTACCAAGGTAAGAGCTTACAGAATCTTGGCTGCCCTCTCCTCACTGCCTACTATGCAGCCCCAGTGTGCACATTTTTTGGACATCAGCTTCTGGCCCACCTCCCCAGCTGGCTGCATCTTCTGCACATTTGGCATTTCAGTCTTCTGACCACACAACTCTCCCCTCACCACTTAGTCTTCTTTCTGAATGGCCTCACCCTCTCTGCCTAATATGGACTTAGCTGAAGTTTCTAAAACGTTGTGCACTCAGGGACTCTCAATAACCAAAGCTGTTGTTTACTGACAACCCCCTGCATACAACACCTCTTCCCTGCAGTGTTCTGTCTTCATGGGGTTGTGTATCACTATCTATCCTAGCTGGCGACCTATGCTGGGTTTACAAATCTGACTATTCCAATAACTTAAGAAAACGACGAAGAAAGCATGCCAATACAAAGCACCTTTTCAAAATCTGGGACGTCTCTCTGACCTTAGGGGTCCATGGAAAAAGAGAGAGCCACTGGAATTCTTTATTCTTATATAGGGGACACACAAGGAGAAGTTCCATGGAACACATTATCCCCAAAAGGGCAAAGGGGTAGGATTACAAAGGAACAAGTGAGTATAACTCAACCCCACCGGGTAACACCTACTCCTAGAGCTACACCTCATTATCTGAGCGGGGGTAAAGCCCAAGTTACTGCAGGGCACAATAATTGTTCAGTATCTCTTGCTCAGGACTTAAGGGTGTGTATTTCCAATGTGGTGAACAGCTGATGCCAAAGATGTTATTTATTTTCTTTTGCTTCCTAATATGGGAAGGGTTGTGTCTAGCCTTTAAATGCCAGCTTAGGTTCACACATAGGAACAAGCAAATAATTTGAGAATTTTCTGAATGCTCCAGGAGGTAAGGACTGTTGGGAACAAATTTGTTGCTCCACTTTGTATAGCCTTTGACCCACACCCAGGTTTAATCAGGTCGAACAATGCAGGATTAGACATGATTCACCTTGGGTGTGGGTCCCCAGTCCTGTAGACATCTGACAACTACCACAGTGGAGCTTGAGGAAATAGGTAGACATACTACTATCCCAGGAAATTTGGGCATGATGGTGGCTTTGGGCAGAGAGAGGAGAGCCCTAGCCCATATGGACATCCTCTAGTGGGCCTTTGTCAGCTTCTTCATTCCAGCTCCTACTTCTCCATATTACCCTGGCCAGGCTTGTTGGTCTGCTTTTGAGGTCCCTATGATGGTGACCCATACTCTCTGCCTAAAGTGTCTTTTCCACTAGCCTTCAAAGTGCTTATTTCACAGAAATCCCAATGCAACTGCTATGCTTTTGATAATTATAGGCAGTTGCAGGTTTATGATGGTTCCATTTATGGTTTTATAACCTTATGATGGTGCAAGAGCAATATGCAGCCAGGAATAGTGGTACATGCCAAGGACTCAGAAGTCTGTAGCAGGAGGATCACAACTCTGCAGCCAGCCTCAGCACCTTAGTGAGACACTCAGAAACTTAGTGAGATGCTCAGCAACTTAAGTGAGATCTGTCCTAAAAAATAAAAGGACTGGGATGTAACTTGGTGATAAATTGCTCAATTCCCAGTATGGGGAAGGGGAGGGATATAGTGGTGAGGAGCAGGGCTCAGGGAGCCATATGCATTCAGTAGAAGCACTACTTCAAATTTTGAACTTTTATCTTTTCCCCAGGCTTGTGATACAGGTATCATGCTCTCTCTCTCTCTCTCTCTCTCTCTCTCTCTCTCTCTCTCTCTCGGTACTAGGGATGCTCTACTACTGAGTTATATCTTCAGCCTTTTAAATTTTTTTTTTATTTCAGAGCCTCATTAAGTTGCCCAGGGTGGCCTTGAACTTGTGATCCTTCTTTCTCAGTCTCCCAAGTCACTGGGATTAAAGATGAGTACCACCATGCCAACCATATGATGCTCTCTTGAGAGGCTGGCATTCACAGCAAGTCACAGCTCCCTGTCAGCTGCATGATCATGAGGATACACAGTTGCTTGTACTGTTGTTAGTATTTTTTTGGATACAGGTATTCAATAAATTATGTGGATATTAAACACTTTAATGAGATAGACTTTGCATTAGATGTTTTTGCCCAACTGCAGGTAAGAGAGCATGTTTGAGGAAGGCTAGGTTAAGCTATAATATTTGAAAGGTAACCGTGTATTGAATAGGTTTTTTACTTAATATATTTTTAATTTATTTATGATGAGTTATCAGGACATAACCTGCATCATAAGTTGAACATTTGTATTAATGGCAATAAATAGGGCTGGAGGTATAGCTCAGGGGTAGAATGTGCACAGCAAGTGCAAGGCACTGAGTTAAATCACCAGTACCTCCAATCAAAATCAAATCAAAACAAACAACAAAAACAAAGTTCACACCTAGTCTTTCTATGTGCTAAGTCTTGGGCCTACCTTCATAGACTGCTTATTTTTCTGTCATGTCAACCTTTTAAGTAGCTACTACAATTATCCCGATTTTACAGAGGAGGACAGTGACACACAGAGAGACTATAACATTTGTCAAGGGCAGCAGATAGAAAACATGGACTAGTCTAGATTCCAGTCTCTTTTCTTCTCTACCAGTATTGAATCTATTTTTCAAGGCCCAGCTCAAATCTCTATGAAAACATCCCTGGCTATTTCAGTGATAACACAATGTCACAATTTAACAAAAACAACTAAAAAACAAACCAACTAACTAAAACAAAGTCAACAACTCCATTCTTTCTTTTCTTCTTTTTTAATTTTTAGTTGTAGATGGACACAATACCTTTATTTATTTGTTTGTTTGTTTATATGTGGTGCTGAGGATCAAACACAGTGCTTCACATGCTAGATAAGTGTTCTGTTACTGAGTCACAACCACAGCCCAACAATTCCATTTCTTATGTCTAATCTTTTAAAATAAAAACTAAGAAATAGAAATAAAATTAAAACAAACCCAAACCAGCTCCACCTCTTCTTGTCTGGCCTGACTCTTGGCTCTCTGCTGCCCTCCTGTGGCTGTTTGTTTTCTTGGCTGGGAAGGGTAATAATTTCAGATTGCCTGAAGTCTTCTTCACAAAGGTAGATAGTCTTCCTGGGCTTTTGGAGGTCAGACTATGGGATACAATGTGAACATGATCAATGAAATCCATGATTTATGGAGTTTTCATTTTAGTTTTAATAAATTACACAAACACATACACAGTCTTTGCAACTAACTGTAGGTGTTAAGCTATTTTTAATATTTGCTTAGAAATTATCTGATTTCAATGGATATTTGCGATATGTATGTACAAAAATCTTCTCAATGAGTTGAAATAGTGACTTAGAGGGAAGGGATTTGGTAAGGTGGTTGACAAAAGCCAGAAGACTGTGAGCATTTTTAACTATTTAATAAAGGAAATTTCAAGCATACACAAAATTTAAGCAAACACAAACACCCATATACACTGGCAAGATTCTATTTCTTCTATTCTCCTATGCTGTAGTGCATATTTTGTCTGTTGCTATTATTTCCTTATTTTAGGAAATTTCTAAGTTTGCAAATAAGTACATTGAGAGTAGTTATGAATTATTACAACAATTTCTTTCTTTCTTTTCTTCAATGCTGGGAGTTGAATCCAGGTGCACTCTACCACTGAACTACATCTGCAGCCCTTTTTATTATTTTATTTTGAGACAAGGTCTTGAAAAGTTGCCCAGGCTGGCTTTGATCTTGCAATCCTCCTGTCTCAGCTTCCTGAGTTGCTGAGATTATAGGTGTGTACCAACACACCCAGCACAACTCATGTTTTATAAGGAGAATTGGGTAGCTAAGTGAAATGTGTGCGTGGACATAAAAGGAAGTCACTTTGTTTTTAATAACTTAATTTTTAAAAATTTATTTATATTTTTGTGTGGTGCTGAGGATTGAACCTAATGCCTCACATGTGCCAGTCAAGTGCTCTACCATTAAGTTACAACCCCAGCCCAGGAAGTCACTTTTGTGATCCAGAACCTTCCACATTTCTGGGTAATTGAGGTGTTCAGTACATATTTGTCAACTGAAAACCTGGCCTTGGGCTGGGGATGTAGCTTAGTGGTAGAGCACTTGCCTAGAATGTACCAGACCTTGTGTTCCATCCACAGCACCACAAGTGAAAGTGAAAAGTTGGTACTTTCTAGTGTTTTGAACATGAATGGATGATGAATTTTGTCAAATGCTTTTTCTGCGTCTATTGAGATAATCACATGGTTCTTGTCTTTAAGTCTGTTGATGTGATGAATTACACTTATTGATTTCTGTATGTTGATCCAACCTTGCATCTCTGGAATGAACCACACTTGATCATGATACACTATCCTTTAAATATGTTTTTGTATGCGATTGCTGGTGGTACTGCAAATTGGAAAGCAGTGTGGAGATTCCTCAGAAAACCTGGAATGGAACTACCATTGACCCAATTATCCCACTCCTCAGCTTATACGCAAAGGACTTAAAATCAGCATACTACAGTGATGAAGTCACATCAATGTTCATAGCAGCTCAATTCACACTAGCCAAGCTATGGAACCAACCTAGATGCCCTTCAATAGGTAAATGAAATGGACAAAGAAAATGGTATATATACACAATGGTATATTACTCTGCCATAAAGAAGAATGAAATTATGGCATTTGCCAGTAAATGGATAGAACTGGAGATTATCATGCTGAGTGAAATAAATCAATCCCCAAAACCAAAGGTCAAATATTGTCTCTGATATGCGGATGCTAACCCATAACAAAGGAGGGTAGGGAGGGGAAGTATAGAAGTTCATTGGATTAGAAAAAGGGGAATGAAAGGAAGAGAGGGGAGATGAGAATAGGAAAGACAGTAGAATGAATCGGACATCTTTCCTATGCACATATATGAATACATGCCAGTGTAACTCTCCATCATGTTCAACCACAAGAACAGGATCAAGGTATTATAATATGTCGTGTTTATTTAACAAACAAGTTGATATTTGCCCACAAAATGAATTTAAGACACAAAGTTTATGAAAAGAAGCAAATAATGTAAAATGAGAACTTCCCCCCACCCCTAAATTGGACTCAATAAGGCCAACATTAGGTAAAACTTTTTGAAATAAAAAAAATTAATTTTATTGAGATGGGATCACCAGATCTCTAGACTCAAGCAATTCTCCTGTCTCAACCTCCCGAGTAGCTAGGACTCCTGACCTGCACCAACCACCATGCCTGACTGGCTATGTAAAACTTTTTTTGTTTGAGTGATTTTATTGTAAATTTCTGCTTCTCTGGTAAAAGTTTGGATTAAGAGGAGGGTGTCGAATGCTTACAGATAAACAGTTTTGGTGGAGACTTCAGATACCAGGGTGAAGGGTGCAAAATCATGGAGTGATCTTAATATGAGATTAAATAGGGAATGCTTCCTGAAAGAGTAAAATTTAGGCCAAACAAAATTGGACAAGGCAAAAAGATGGAATAAAAATAAGGAGGAGCCGGGTGCAGTGGCACACGCCTGTAATCCCAGTGGCTCAGGAAGCTGAGGCAGGAGGATCTAGAGTTCAAAGCCAGCCTCAGCAAAAACCAAGGCACTAAGCAACTCAATAAAATACAAAAATAGGGCTGGGGATGTGGCTCAGTGGTTGAATGCCCCTGAGTTCCAAGATCAATATATATCGTCATATATATATATATATATATATATATATATATATATATATATATTCAGAAAGATATTCAATGTTATGGACTCAAAATTAATTTGATGGATTGGTTAGTTTATCTATGTGGTATCACTAAGGGATCACAAGGTGGGCCTTCATATTTTTTCAGTGGTGCTAGGAACTGAGTCTAGGGTCTTGCACATAAAATAAATTATAGTACTTCTACACAGTGGAAAACTTTGTAGCCCTTTGACTAAGGAAAGTTGCTTCTATTTTCATAAATCCTTGGAGACCCAACTCTGGCAATTAAGCCTCTGAGGGAAAGATGCCTCCTGCAAAGTTCTGAACTCCACTGCTCCAACCCACTGGTGAGGTGGGGAGGAAACATGGGGGACTTAACATGAAGGGATTTAACAAATCTTTGTCCCAGTTTCCTCATCTGTAAAATGGAAATAATGGTGTTTACTATAGAATCTCTGTTGTGAGAATTAAATTGAGTTGAACATGTAAAGCCATCTCCATATGGTAGGTCTTTATTTTTTTCAGTGGTGCTAGGGACTGAATCTAGGGTCTAACACATGCTGCGCAGGTGTTCTACCACTGAGCTACACTCCCAGTCCCAGTGCCTCTCAGGGTAGGTCTTAAAACCTGCACTTTTGCTGGATGCAATGGTGCACGCCTGTAATCCCAGCGGCTTGGGAGGTTGAAACAGGAGGATCATGAGTTCAAAGCCAGCCTCAGCAAAAGGGAGGTGCTAAGCAACTTAGTGAGACCCTGTCTCTAAATAAAATAAAAATAGGGCTGAGGATGTGGCACAGTGGTTGAGTAACCTGAGTTCAATCTCCAGTACTTAACACACAAAGAAAAACTGCACTTTTTAGTGATGACTCAATGATCACCAAAACATGAAATTGAGCAAACACCTTCCTGTGGCATAATCCCCCAAACCCAATTCTACCCTCCCTTTCTGTTGGATTTCAACAGACATGATTTTTCACCTGGGAAAACATAGTTTTAATGCAAATGGTGAACAAAGGACTGTTACGTAGCTTAACAGGATTGGGAGGTAACAGATAGATGTGAACAGTGAGAACACGAGGTTAAAGGAATAATTCTATAAACTGGGTCCACTGTACTGACCCCCCCTCCATGCTTTCTTTTAAAAACCAATTTATTTTTTATCCCTGCCTGCCTTAAGTCAATAGGATATTTTTACATTTCTCAGCAAACAAATCAAAAAGCAGAACCAAAAGTCTTGTCCCCGATGATGAGGAGAACACAGGTTACATTGAAGGGGGCAACTTTTGTGACCTTTACACAGAACAAATTTCAGATTTTAGGGAGGTATGATAATTAGAATAAACTGGTGTGGGCCAAAATGACCCAGAGTAGTTTTGGATCTTTAGCATGTCAAATCTCCCCTCCATGGGGGTAAGACCATGCAAAGTGTGGACTTGAAATTCTGATGCAATCCTGCTTTCAGTGAAAAGTCAAGAGGTGGACCTGTGCAGGACCCTCTGGAAACTTTCTAAACCCCAATAAAACTAGAGGGCAGGAGAAGAGGACCAGCCTTCTCCTCCCTAAGTGGACCCACTCTCTCACTTGAGAGTGTTCCCCTCTTCCCTTATTTCCTGTCCCTTCTAATAGATTCATGCCTACTTCTGTGAGTGACATGTCTGAAATCCTCTTGGTGTAATCACAAGAACAGTTAACTGAGGACTGCCACAGCTACCTCAGCTCTGCAGCAGGCCCTTGCTCTGTATCAAGATGAATACAAATAATACAAATAGTCTGAATACAAATATTTGGTACAACTTTTTAAATAAAAGGCCAATTTCTGTAACTATTTTCCAGTCTTAATCTTCAAGGGGAAACAGTTTAATCCAGGAGGATTTAGACTCAGTAGGGAGCAACACTTGAGCCCAGGAGTTCAAGGCCAGCTTGGGTAAATTAGCAAGACCTGGTCTTAAGAAGAAAAACAAACAAAACCTGAAGGGATCCAGAGTGGCGAACTTTGCTAGAGAACTATATGTGTATATAGTTCTCTCTATATGTATATATATATGTGCTAAACACTGAGTATACAGTAAACATGTCTTTGCTTTGTTCCTCATGAATACCAAAGAATTTTCATTTTGTTCTTTGAAGTAGTTTTTATGAAGTTGCCAGTTTCATGGTCTGAAGGTGGGAGCTCTTCAAAGATAATTATATAGGCTATTTTCTGCCATCTGAAAGCTTTTCATCTGAGACATTAGTAGGAAGATATATTGGTATGAAATATAAAAAAGAGGCAAGTGACAGCTACATAAACAAATAAAACACATAACATAGTGCCTGACCCATAATAAGCTCTGAATAAAAGGTATATACAAGTAAGAAGAGTTTGAAAGTTCAGCTCAGGAAGTTGTCTTGTTAATAAAAGTAATCACACTTTAATAATTGGTAAAAATCCCAATGCACTATTTCTAAACAGTGCTTGAGCTTACAAAGTGCTCCATTCTTCTTTAAATATCCCAAGTTTTGAATTCTGCAAGAATGTTAACAAAATTGAAACAAAGACATTAAAATAGAGTGGAAATGATAATCTAGAATTTATATATCCTTTATTTTTATTGGATTAAATAAAAAATCCATTTTGATATAATTATATAAGTATGGAATATATATATATATATTTGTGGTGTTGGAGATTGAAGCCAGGGCTTTGTGCATTCAAGGCAAGCACTCTATCAACTAAACTATATCCCCAGCCCTCTATGGAATATATCTTATTCTAGTTAGAACCCCATTCTTATATATGTACATGAGGGTGGGATTCACTGTGATGTTTTCATATATATACACTGGAAAATTATGTGTCATTCCACTGTCTTTCCTTTTCCTATCACCCCTTCCCTCCATTTCTTTAAAATGAAAATACAGATTGTCCTATAAATAGGACATTGTGATAATATAGTATCTTTTACATATATAAACTATCCTATAAATAGAATACTGGACAAATATGATATCTGAGGGGCTGGAACAAAATGTATTTTACAAAATAATTAGTCAACTAAAGATTGAGAAAAAAGCTGGGTTTTCACGGGCTTAGAAGTTTGAGATACCTTCGTGTAAGCCAGCAGGTATCATAATTCTCATTAGTAATGATAAAATTGAGTGGATTGTATGCCTGATATCACATAACCAAAAAGTAGCAAAGCCCTGCACCAGATACCCTCATGTTCAGTGTTGGCTACCAATCTTGCAATGGTCCAGCCCTTTCCTCAGTGCCCCCATCACTTCTCTGTTCCTTAAGCTATAAATGAGGGGGTTGAGCATAGGTGTGAGGACTGTGTAGAAGATAGATACCACTTTGTCATGGCTAGGGGCTCTATATCGCCTAGGCCTCAGGTAGATAAACATTGCTGCCCCATAGAAGAAGGAGACAGCTGTCAGGTGGGAGGAGCAGGTAGCCAGGGCCTTCTTACGGGCCTGAGCTGAGCGCATTTGGAGCACAGTTCCCAAGATGCGAGCATAGGAGGCCACAATGATGGAGAAGGGAAAGAGCAACATGAAGACACAGCAAACAAATATCACCTTTTCAAAAAGGGATGTGTCTACACAAGCCAGCTTCAACAAAGATAACATCTCACAGAAGAAGTGGTTCACCTCCCTCAAGCCACAATAGGGGAAGCTCATTACTACCACCATCTGGATCAAACCATCTATTATCCCAAAAGCCCAGGAGCTCCCAACAATCTGGAGACAGACTTTGTGGTTCATGAGGATAGGATAATGAAGTGGGTGGCTAATGGCCACATAGCGGTCATAAGCCATGAGTCCAAGCAAGAGCCCCTCAGACCCTACTAGACAGACAAAGAGACCAATTTGTATACCACAACCCACAAAAGAAATGGACTTCCTCCCAGACAGGAAGTTGACTGCCATCTTTGGTACATTGGTACAGACCAACATGAGGTCCATGAGAGAGAGCTGACTGAGGAAGAAGTACATGGGAGTATGAAGTCGAGGATCTATGTAGATGAGGGAGATGAGGAGAACATTCCCACAGAGGGCCACTATGAACACCACCATAACTGCAGAGAAGAGGACAAGGTCAGTTGGACTGTGGGAGAAGATGCCCAAGAGGACAAAGTCATCTGTGGATGATTGGTTCAACCATATCTCCATGGCTTAGTTGTTCCTGGTCACCTGGGAACATGGACAAAAGGATAGTGGATTGACTTCCTTCTTTCCTTCCCTCTTTCTTTCTTTCATCTGTTTATGTTGTCATGCATGTTGGGCAAGCACTCTATCATTAAGCTACATTCCTAGCCCCTTGGCTAACATTTTTAAACTGAACTTTGCATTCTACATCTGCACCCAGCTCTTTTGTTTGTATTATCAAACATCAGTGTAAACTCTGGGACACTGAAGGGGATACTTCTTTATGACTCCATGACACAGCAACAGGAGCCCTCCTAGTGCATAGAATTAGACTGCTCATAGAAGCATATATAGAATTATTATCTGTCTGTTTGTATCATTACCAAGAAGTATAGAAATAACTTAGTTTATGTGTCATAGAACTTTAGGACAAACCCCCTCAGCAAGCAAGGTCTGTACTTTATCATATGACTCTAAGTTTTTTTTTTTATCTGGGATCACAAAGATTTGGTAAACTATTTATAGTAGGGCTTGAATAATTTCATTGCCCAAAGAGAATTTATACACATTCTAGAAAGGAAAAAGATTGAGTTTCTCCTTAGTCTGTAGGTCTTTATATTCCAAGCGTTTTATCATGCTAGCCACTCTGTCATATTTATAATGTAGATAAAGGAAGGGCTTATTCAGTACTCCAAATGAGAAAGAACTGGATATAATTGTCATTGTCAGTCATATTGGGGATGACAGGAAAGTCATAGGACCATGAGAAGCAGTGACTTGGTGCTCAAAGCTCTTAAGACAGAGATATATTCGGTTATGCTCATATGTTAAAAATTACTACTTCCAACATTAGGTCAAAAGAGACGTCAACAGTTCTATCTGGGGTACTTTAGCTGTACTCTTTTGTGCCCTGGGAGAAGTCAGCTACCATGCTGTGTGGGGCCCTGTGTTATTTCTATAGTAACAAATAGCTTCTAACAAATAGATCCAAAATTTAGCAGCTTAAAATACAATTTCTGTGAAAAATAATTCCAATAGGAGTGGATGAAAACTAGTATAAGCAATACCTGATTACTTAATTATCTTTAGTAGAAATCAAAGAGTACTATATATACATCTTCTTAGCTGATATTTTCCATCTGGCCTTTTGAACCATTTCCTCACTGCCTCATCAATTTTCCAATTAATTTATTTGGACTCTGTTAGTGAGGAGAAATTTCCCTTGATCTTTGGTTAAGAACTTGTTCTAAGCACTTTTTTTGCGGGGGAGGGAGCTGGAGATATCATCGAATTTTACATAGACAATGTAAAGTAAGAAATAAAATTATGCATATTAAAAAACACATATGGTATATGCCTACATGGTATAGGCAGGAGGTTGGCAAGTTCAAGGCCAGCATGAACAACTTAGTGAGACCCTGTCTCAAAATAAAAAGTAAAAAGGTCTGGGGATGTAGCTTAGTGGTAAAATGTCCTTGGGTTCAATCCTCAGGACTGCAAGAAAAACAAACAACCAAAAAAGACAAAGCACTACTGATGATAGTTAAAATATTCAGACCTCAGGCAAATAGAAGAATAAATAGTTATAAACAACTGAGTGGAAAAAAATCACCATATTCTCAGGACTATCAGATATTTTTGTGGTTCTGTAAATAGCCCAGCAATGCAGTATTTTCCCTTTACTTTTCTATTAATTATCTACTTCTATGTAACAAATAGTTCCAAAATTTAGCAGCTTAAAATACAACAGAATCACAAACACTTATTATCTCACGGTTTCTGTGGGTCAGGGATCCAGGTGCAGGTTAGTTGGATGCCTCTAGTATAAGGTCTCCCACCATGTTAGGGTCAAGCTGTTGGCTGATATGGTCCTCTCAAGACATTACTAGAAGAGGCTCCACTTCAGCATATCCCAAGTGGCAGTTGGAACGTTTTGTTTCCTTCTTACAGGGCAAGTGATCCCCCAAAGAGTATAGCTAAAGTACCCTATATGGAAGCTGAAATATTTTATGACCTAATGTTGGAAGTGGCATCCCTTCAGTTCTGCTGCATTCTGTAAATTTTACCACATTTAAAGGGAGGGGAACCACACAAGGCTATGGATACCTGGGAATGGAAGTCAGTGGTGACCCTCTTAGAGAGCCACCTACAACATCCTTTCATTATCTAGTCTCAAATCCTGATTGATGAAATAAATAAATTTGGATTCTGATAAATTTTAACAAGCAATCTTGTGACACAAGACAGATGGTGATTTATAGGAAGCCTAGAAAACTAAGAATCAAGTATTCTGAACTCATTAGTCAATCTTTAATCTGCAGAGAGAAGGCAGGGATCTCTGATTTATTCTAGTGACAGATAGTACATAATTAGTAAAAACTATGCCCATCCCTCACACCCATTTTTTTTTGGTACTAGGGATTGAACTCAGGGGCACTCTACCACTGTGCCACATCCCCAGCCCTATTTTATATTTTATTTAGAGACAGGGTCTTAGCACCTTGCTTTTGCTGAGGCTGGCTTTGAACTCGTAATCCTCCCGTCTCAGTTTCCCGAGCCACTGGTATTACAGGCCTGTGCCACCATGCCCAGCTTCATATCCATTTTTCTATTTGCCCTGCAACAAAAGTATAGCCATCGTTAAAATAGACTCTATTACAAATGAACAAACTGAGGCTCTATGGAGTTGGCTGGATTGTCTTAGTTTGGGAAATGTAGAACAAAGACTTTTAAAGTTTTGTATACTTTACATCAGGCTAATTCTGGGAAAACATATCCTGAGAAAGGCAAACTAACTTATCTTGTAGAAATTCTTAGTTAGAAACTTCCATTTTTTTTTTTTTGTATGTGGTATTGGGGATTAAACTGAGAGGCACTCTACCACTGAACTCCACCTCATTCCCTTTTATTTTTCACTTTGAGACAGGTCTCTCCAAGTTGCCAGGGCTGGCCTTGAACTTGGCATCCTCCTGCCACAGCCTCCCTCATAACTGGCACTACAGGCAATGTGTCACCATGCCCAGTTTTCAATTAACTTCTTTCTAAATCTTGGCTCACCCAGCAGTAGCCTTCTGATCCATAACTGGACTGACTCTTAAAAATTGGAGATACTTTTAAAAAGAGCAATACGGTTTCTTATGAGATATATCTCTCATAAAATAAGAATACATTATTACTTACTATATTAAATTCATACCTCATGAGTTGTTTGGTATGAATGGAATTTTCCAATTCTAGAGGAAAATTAAAATTACATTTCTGACTCTTCAGAACTCAGGAAAAGTTCTCCAAGTGACAATCATGAAACTAAGGTATAAAAGATTGGTGCCAGAGAATCCATTTGCCTGCTCTTATGGGCATTTCTCAAAATGACACCCAAATCTTTACTGGATCACAGGCATCCCTTCCAAGCCTAAGATGAGCTCCAAACTTCCAATTATTTGAAAAATATGTACAATTGCATTTCTTGCTGGAACTTTGAACAGAAAATACTAAAATTATAATTCTCATCTGCACATCCCCAGAAAAAAAATCACCTCTCATCTCACTTTTTTTAAAAAATGATAACATTACCCTGATTTATCAAGCTCAAAATGACCCACATTAGTTGCTCCATGTGCCCCCAACCTAATTCCTGTCAGGGTCTAGTTGATTTGCCCTCAATGAAAGACTCTTGCTTCTTACATCTGCCTTTCTATTTTCATCCCTCTTGTCATCTTTGCAATTCAGGTTTTTACAAATGACAAGGATAATCTCTACAAATAGATGATAGGTGAATGTACAAGTCATTTATGTGTGAGTGTATTCAGGTCTACTTTGCCATACTGCAAAAGTGGAACAAGGTGACTCCACAGAACATGTTCTTTGTGTAAAAACCTGGGGAATTTCATCAACTAGGATGGGACTGCCCATTTCCACGACAAAGGAGTTGGCTTCTTGATCTGTGCCCCTTTCAGAATGGAGCATGTCTTGGACTCATGAACAAGAAGATGTATCCAGGAGTCCTTGCCACCAAGAGTACACAGTTGTGATATTGAGGGCCCTTTCTATAGGAGTGAATCACTTTTCCCATCTTGGTCATACTGGCCTCAGGCTCAATCAAGTAGCAAAACAAACAAATTTCTTTTCCTGTGCTGAGGACCCTCAGCCCCTAGCCCCAGTATGCAGAGAGACACCTGACTGCATGTGCTTTCAGAGTCTCTGTCTCTATCCTCTCTCTCTTTTCAAAATTTTCACACTGCTCTGTCTCATCAGAAATTCTTACAGCACATCTACATAACAAGTGACTCTCCATTAAAAAGACCTTTCTTTGCAGAAACAGAAAATAAAACAATACTAGAAAGGGCAACAGAAGCCCAGGTTCTGAGATTCAGTTCATTCCCACTCACTGTGGACATCTAGCACTATGAGCCTCTGCAGATGTGGCTGCAGAGAGGGAAAGAAGGGAAAATGGTCATGTCTTCTCCATCTTGTCACTCCTGTAAGATTCTGATGAGGGAGTTTATATGGAATGTTCCAATAAAGTTCTCCTATTATAAGTTGTATAACAGTACTATCTGGGTCTTTAAGGACATTTCTCTCCCTGTCCTGGATAGCCTCCTTGAACTTACATGCTTATTTCTATTGTGTTTTCAATTTCGACCCAGAATGTCCAATAGGCTTATTCTACCTAAGAGGCCAAGCAGAGTCCTTGCTCTTTCCTGGGGCAGCAGCCATTCTAAATTTTTTCCCATCTCAGTTAATGACAGGTCTGTCTAGTTGCCCAGGCCATCACACTTGGGTTATTCTTGAGTCGTCTTCTCTCATACATACATTTCTACCATCAGAAACTTCTAAAACAAAACCACTCCTGACAGTTTTTCATGACTGCCTGCCCTCACCTGGCAACACCATCTTCATGGCTCTCCTGGATGATGGCAATGGCTCCTAACTGAACTTGACTCCTGATTTCATTTCTACCCTCTACCATAGTGGGTTGATAAATAGTGCTAGAGGGAACCTATCTCTGTAAGAATAAAAACAAAGTGATTTTAAAATAAAAGCAAGACATTCATCAATGGGCCCTCCATCACCCCAGATCTCCTTTCCTTCTGCTCTCCTAGAACTTCCCTGTCTCACAGGCCTCCTGTGGTTCCTCCTACACTGTGGACAGACACAGCCTTGACAGCTTTGAGGCTCACTGTTACCTCCTCACAGATGCTCCTACAAGATATGCTCTGTCTTATCCACTCGCTTCCTCCTCACATTCTCAGGGAAGCCTTCCCTCACCACCATATTCAGAATTGAAATCCTTCCCTACCCCAATTCCTTCCTTGCCTTATGTTCCCCACATAATGCAAAATCAGTGCATGCTGCATTTTATTCATATGTATTTGTTTATTTTCTGCTTTCCTAACTAAAACTTAAGTTTTCTGACGCCATTTTTGCATGGTGGGATTCAGGTTCCTAGAACAGTCCTGGTATGTCGTATATTCTCAGTAAACATTTGATGAATAAATTATAATTGTATTATACTAAAAATCTTTAGAAATGATAGCATCTCACCTGTCGTTTTATCTACTCTCTACTTTAGACCTTTCTGATGTGTGTTTAGGTGATAGATTCAATTTTCTCCCTAGGGGAAAAAAAATAAAATAAAAGAAGCTTCCTTTTCTCTCCAATATTCTTTGGGGACAGGATGATTGTATGTCTTACATCAGTTTTCTCCTTCCTGCCCTCTCACCTTCACTTCTTTTCACTTGTCCTTTGTCTTCCTGCTGTGGTCCATTTTTTCAACCCAGGAACCCATAGCTAAGCACAATCCAGACAAAAAGGAAGAGGATAGGAAAAGTTAAAAAGGCACTAAGGGAAAAAAATCACAATTTGATCAAAGGAAGAGGACCATAAGAAAAAGTGTGGAGAGAAATAGCACTAGGAGGTTAATGGCTCAAAGTTTGCCCTCCACCCCTCCACCCCCTCCTCACCTACACACATAAAGGAAAAAAAAACAAAACAAACAAAAAAAAAAACAACCCTTGATAGAGGCAAACAATAGGAGGAAGAGGATATGTTGATACATAAATAGAAAAGGGAAAATGAGCCCAAATACAATAATAGGAAGTCCAAGGAAGAGAGAATTAGGGGCAGGGGTAACAGGAAAAGGACACTCACCTTCTGGTTGTTCTCCTGCAGGAAAACAAATTCAGTAGAGATACCCTGTGGAGGAGTTTCGAGCATCAAAATAATCCCATTGCCTTTTCCTGTGTTCACACTTACTACGTAAAGAGGGAACAGGACCTCGCTTCTCTCTCAGCTCCTATCTGTTTCCCTAGGCCCCGCTCCCCCAACCTCTCATCTAGGCTGTGGATGTCCGCGTCACCCTTGGCTTCCCTTGGGAACACTCTTGTTCAGACTCAGGTGCTCAAATAGACAATGGCCTCCTCTCACAAGAAAGTAAAAGTCAAAGAAATGATGAACGTTTGAGATATTGGGTATGACAATTGCTTTGATCTTATCATTACATGTTGTAACATATAGTAAAATTTCACATGGTACTCCACAAATATGTATAATTATTATGTGTTAATTCAAAAAGGCATTGGAGGTAGAAAAGAGAAGTCCTTATGGACATGGTGGTGGGCAGATGGGTCAGAACCAGCACCTGTGTACCAAAGGCCACTCACCAATGCCTGCCCACCTTCTGCAATGTACCTGCCTTTCACCTTGGTTGCAGAACTATCTTCCACTGCCACACAGATTCTTAACACAGAGGCTGAGGAAGATAAGTTGACAAACTCTCATGGGAGCTCAGAAATTCCAGACCTGGAGCTCCCAAGCTTACAATTAAAGAGACCCAAAGAGGGAGCTTGGGGACATAATCAAGAGCAGGGCCAGTGGAGATAGAGTGAGGAAGTCTGATCAGGGAATGTCTGTAGGGATAGCCAGAGTATAGGAATATGGGAATTTTGGGAAAGTTTCTTGGTGTTGTATCCCTCCATTTTAGTACTGTTCTCTGACCCCCTGGGGTCCTCATGGGGTCTCTACCGGTGGCTGCCTCTTGGGTCCTCCCTGCAGTCACAGTCCACACCTGTCCTTTGCCTGCCCTCTTGAACACAGCCTATATCTGTTAATCACCTGTGAAATTCAGAGAACTGGGTGAGATGGTCAGCTTGAGTCAAAGGTGAGCATGAACACAATCCTGTCTCCAGGAGTTTATAACCTGGTGGGAGAGAAAGAACAGCGGCATGTTCACAAGAGTCAAATGGTGCCATGGGAGCTGGGAGTTGTCCAAACCTTATCAGACATTTCTGGAAAGTCAGGGCCTTTCATGATGTTTTGTGGTCTGCAGTTATTATGCCTGTCATCCCTCTTAATCGTGCATAGCACTGCCTTTCACTCTCAAGATGGTCCCAGGTTAGACAATCAGTTTTATGATTAAACAGTTTTTTTTTTTTTGTACCAGAGATTGAACTCAGAGCTACTCAACCACTGAGCCATATCCAAAGCCCTATTTTGTATTTTATTTTGAGACAGGATCTCACTGATTTCTTCAGCCTCGCAGTTGCTGAGGCTGGCTTTGAACTTGCGATCCTCCTGCCTCATCCTCCCAAGTGGCTGGGATTACAAACTTGTGCCACTGTGCCCAACTATCACTAGTGATTTTTATTTTTATTTTATTTTATTTTTTAAAAAATATTTATTTTTTAGTTTTAGGTGGACACAATATCTTTATTTTATTTTTACGTGGTGCTGAGAATCGAACCCAGTGCCTCACGCATGCTAGGCGAGTGCACCACCACTTGAGCCACATCCCCAGCCCCTATTTTGAAACATGGTCTCACTAAGTTGCCAAGGCTGGCCTTTAACTTGTGATCTTCTTGCTTTAGCTCCCCAGTAGCTGATATTATAAAGTGTGCAACTCTGTTCCCAGTTTTTGATTCTTTTTTTAAATTTGTATAACCATTGGTATTAAAGATGATATATCAATTTTTTCTTTCCCATCTCTTTATGACATCTAATGCAGATTCAGGAGTTTTTGTTCACCTTATATATTTTCTTCTTCTTCTTCTTCTTCTTTTTTTTTTTTTTTTAATTTTTGGTATAGGAGATTGAACCCAGGGGCTCTCTACGACTGAGCTACATTCCCATTTCTTTTACTTTTCTTTTTCTTTCTTATTTTTTTATTTTTTATTTTGAGACAAGGTGTCACTAATTGTCCAAGCTGGCCTTGAACTTGTGATCTTCCTGCCTTAGTCTCCAGAACCACTGGGATTGATTTTAGGCATGTACCATGGTACCTGGATCATTATGTATTCTAAAATTTAGTCCATGGAAAATTAAAACTTGAATCTCATACCTGATTCAGTGTTTCTCCCCTTAACCCAGCCAGAACACCCAAGAAAACAAATCAACTGCCAGGTGTGGTGGCAGAAGTCTGTAATTCCTGTGACCTGAGAGACTGAGGCAGGAGGATCACAAATTGGAGGTTTGCCTGGGCAAATTAGCCAGATTCTGTCTCAAAATAAAAATGGCTGGGAATATGGCTCATGGTAAATTGGCCCCTGGGTTCAATCTCCTGAATCTTAAAAACCAAAACCAAAACCAAAACCAACAACAACAAAAACACAATAAAACCCCTAAACTCCCCACAGAAACCCGACCAAGCAAACAAAAACCTCTAAAAGGATTTCTACAAATAAGTAGAAAGAAAAATGATCCCAGGTGGGAGCATGACAACACAAAACAGAACTACAAACAACAGAAAGAGTAAATGTGTGAATAATATAATTGAATATGACTTTATAAAATAACGTTAATTAGATTATGTGAGGCTTAAAAACATGTAGAATATGTTGTTTTATGGCATAGAAGGCAGAGGGAAGGTTAATAGAAGCAGTGTTGTAATATCCTCATTTAGACACACAGGAGCAAAAATATTTGTTTATATTTGATAGTAGTAAGTCCAGAATATAGGTTGTAATTTCTAGGTTATCATTTATAGAAGAATAAAAAAAAAACAATGAATTTTTATAGAAAAAAGAAAAGATGAAAAATATTACAGTTCTTCTATCATAGTGCTTTGGCATAGTGCTCCAAAAATTGTTACCTCTGTTTATTATTTCTAACTTGTTTGTTTTCAATCTGGATTTGCTTCCAGACTTTATTTTCTATTTTATTGTTTCATTTCCTATCTTTGTGCCATTAACAACTATCTTAAGTACTATGTTTTAAAAATAAATATTAATTTTTTAAATTTCCTTTAATACTGTCTTGACTCTATCTGGGTATTTACATTTTCTGCTGGGTGTGGTGGCACTTGCCTGTAATCCCAATAGTTTGGAAGGCTGAGGCAGAGAATCACAGGTTTGAAGTCAGCCTCAGCAACTTAGTGAGATTGTATTCAACCAGCGAGAACCTGTCTCAAAAAATAAAAAGGGCAGGAGATGTGACTCAGTGGTTAAGTGCCCTTGGGTTCGATCCCTGGTACAAATAAATACATAAATAATTTTTATATAGTTTTAGAATCAACCATTTCCATTAAAGTTCCACATGGATTTTGAGATTACATAGAATTTATAGACGATTTTAGTGAGAACTGACATCCTTACAATATGGAGCATTCAAATTCATGAATATGGTATAGCCCTCTATTTGGCATAGTGCTCCAACAATTGTTACCTCTGTTTATTTTCTTCTTTAATTTCTCTTGGCAACATTTTGTAGCATAGATTCTTTCTATAAGTTATATTAGGATTAGTCCTATATATATGATGGATTTTAAACATTTATAAAGGAGAATTGCAATGTACACAAAAGTAGAAGTTTTTTTTTTCTATTCCTAGTTTGCTGTGAACTTGATCATAATGGATATTAGGTTTAATTAAATAATTTTCTGCATCTTTTCCCCTCTGTACTAAATACATTTTGATTTGTTGTATTAATCTCATCTTTGTATTTTCTAAATATTTTTGTGCTTGGACATCTTGGAGCCTTGCTCACCCTGGAGGAACTGATCCTCCAAGGGCTGGCTAATTCTCAGAGATATTAAGGACTTGTCTATAAGCACAGCCTCTATATGCAAATCAACCACCCCACATCCCATCCCCTAACTGCTTTGTTTATCAGACTCTTTCAGGGCTCTTGCACCTGGGGCCACTATCTATCTACTCTAATCACCCAGAGTCAGATCCCAGCCAATGAGGGACAACACTTATTTCCTAGAGCCTAACCGAAATTCAAACTAGTCAATCCTAAATCTTCTTATGTTGTTTTCTCATTCCTTCCTATCGAAACTACCATGAAAGCTCTTGCCATATTTTCCCCTTGTTGAAAGAGGATGGACTCTATTACCACCCCCCCTCCTTTGGGGTTCTGCAATAATGTTCCTTACCTTCCATTTCTGGAGATCTACAAATATAAAAACTTCTTGCTTACAGTCAGTAGTTTCTGGTTCTGCATGTCTTATGATACCTGATGTTATGGTTTGGATATGGTTTGTGATGGAACCTTTAAGAGGTGGGGTCTTTTGGAGATGATTAGGTAATTGGGTTATAACCAGCCTCAAGATTAATGTAGTTTTTTCAGGGCTGGCTTGTTCTTGTAAGAGTGAGTTATTATTAGGTTATACCACCCCAGATGCTGGGCTTTTCTGCATGCAGCTGGTTCCCTTTACACTTCTCTGCCATGTTGCAATGCAGCCAGGTAGCCTCACCAAGATGCTGGCACCATGCTGTTGGAACTTCTAGCCACCTGAATCATGAATTGAATATAGTCAATCTTGGGGTAGTAAAGATACCTGATTAAAGAAAATTCAGTATACACTTAACAACAATTACACTGGGTGATTTTTGAATGTTAAACATCATGACATTCATGGAACAAACACAATTCTTTTTGCATTGTCTGACATCCATAGCAAGTTTTAAATTTCATTTATGGATTATCTAGAAGTATATTCCTTAATTTTCAAACACATGAAAATTTTCAGTTATTAAAAAATATGTTTCTGGTTTATTTCTATCATTGGAAAGTAATATGCTTCAGGTGGTTTGCTATTTCTTTTCCCCAAAATTTATTGAAGTAAATTCACAAATAAAATTGTGCATATTTAAGATGTATGATGGTATGTATGTATATATATATATATACACACACACACACATATATATATAAATAGATAGATAGATACACACGCACTGCAAAATGGTTATCAAAATCAAGCAATTTAAAACATTAATCATCCCACAGTTATGCTTTTTTTTTATAAGAATACTTAAGATCTACTAGCTCAGGAAATTTAAGAACACAGTACAGTAGTACTAATTACATTAGATGCCCAAAACTTATTCATCCTACATCACTAAGACTATGTAATCTTCACTGATGTTTCCCTAACTCCCTATCCCTCAATCACCATTATATATTCTGCTTCTATGAATTTCATATGTTGAACTTGCAATCTAGTGATGAATCCCACTTGGATATATTGTCTAATACTTTTAATGTACTGATAGATTTGCTTTGTTAATTTTTCTTTCTTTTTTTTTTTGTGGTGTTAGGGATTGAACCCAGGGCTTTGCACTCTGCCAAGTGAGCTATATATCCTCAACCCCACTTTGTTAGTATTTTGTTCAGCATTTTTGCATTCATGCTTACCAGGGATATTAGGCTGTAATTTTCTGTTCTTATAGTATCCTTATCTGGATTTGATATCAGGTAATGCTAGCCTTATAAAAGTAAATTTGGAAATTCCTCTTCAGTTTTTCAAAAGCATTGACATTAAGTTTTCTTCAAATATTTAGCAGAATTTATCAGTAAAGCCATGTGGTCCTGAGCTTTGGTTTATTCATGGGTTTTCAATCTCTTTATTTCTCTGTTTGGGTTTCCTATTTTTTTTTTTTTTTTTTGTGGTGCTGGGGATTGAACCCAGGGCGTTGTGCATGTGAGACAGGCACTCTACCACCTGAGCTATCCCCAGCCTGGGTTTTTATTTTCTTTGTTTGCAATTCTACCAGGATCAGAAAATGTTTAATAAAATTCTACAAAAGAGAAAAATATTTATAATTTTGTATGTGAGGAAAGCTAGGCAAATAAAGTATTAGTAGAATAAAACCATCCTGAACCAGGATTTTGCTTACACTACTTTAAATATTACCCAAATTTCCCAGCTTCTTTAAACATTTTTTGGTTCTTTTTAGTTATATATGACACTAGGATTCATTCTGACATAATTATGAAAATATGGAATATAATTTGCTCTAATTCAGTCTCCAGTACTTCTCCCTCAGCTCCCTTGTTCCCTTCCTTCTACTCTAATGATCTGCTATTTACTTATAGTTTTTTTAAAACTAGTGTTTTGTGGATGTACAAGATGGGAGATTCACCGTGGTATATTCATATACGTACATAGAAGAGTTAGGTCAGATTTATTACATTGTCTTTACCTATTCCATCCTTCCTCCCTTCCCTTCATTCCCCTTTGTCTACTCCAGTGATCATCTATTCTTTTTAAAGATCTTCCCCCTTATTTTGGATTAACTTCCGCATATCAGAGAAAACTTTCTATCTTTGACTTGCTGGGACTGGCTTATTTCACTTAGCATGATAGTCTCCAATTCCATCCATTTACCTGCAAATGCCATAGTAATTCTTCTTTAAGGGTAATATTCTGTTGTGTATATATACCATATTTTTTATCCATTCATCTTTTGAAGGACCCCTAGGTTGGTTCCATAGCTTAGCTATTGTGAATTGTGCTATTATAAATATTGATGTGGCTGTGTCATTGTAGTATTGTGATTTTAACTCCTTTAAATATATACTGAGGAATGGAATAGCTGGGTCAAATGGTTGTTCCATTCCTAGTTTTTTGAGGAATTTCCATACTGCTTTCCAGAGTGCTTGCACTAATTTGCAGTCCTACCAGCAATGTATGTACCTTTCCCCCAAAATTTTCATCAACATTTATTCTTATTGTATTGTTGATAATTGCCATTCTGACTGGAGTAAGATGAAGTCTCAGTATAGTTTTAATTTTCATTTCTCTAGTTGCTAGAGATGTTGAACATATTTTCATATATTTGTTAACCATTTATATTTCTTCCTTTGAAAAGTGTCTGTTTAGTTCCTTTGCCCATTTATTAATTGGGTTATTGATTCTTTTGGTGTTAAGTTTTTTGAGTTCTTTGTATATACTGGATATTAATGTCCTATCTGAGGAGCAGGTGGCAAAGATTTTCTCCTATTTTGTAGGCTTTCTTTTTTCACACTCTTAATTGTTCCTTTTGCTGTGAAGAAGCTCATTTATTGATTTTTTATTTCACTTCTTGTGTGTTAGGAGTCTTCATAAGAAGTCAGTTCTTGAGCTGACATGTTAGAGTGTTGGGCCTACATTTTCTTCTAGCAGGTGTTGGGTTTCTGATATAAATATTATATTTTTGATCCACACTGAGATGAGTTTTATGTAGGGTGAGAGAGGGGGTTAAATTTCATTCTATTACGTATGGATTTTCAGTTTTCCCAGCACCATTTGTTAAAAAAGCTACCTTGCCGGGCAAGGTGGTGCACACCTATAATCCCCGTGGTTTGGGAGGCTGAGGCAGGAAGATTGTGATTTCAAAGTCTGCCTCTATGGAGAGGTGTCCGGCACTTTGTTAGGGGGCTCTTCTTCTGCTCAGGAGAATGTAAGCCACCTAAGAAATTAAAGTCCAAAATAATTAGTGAAGAACAAAAGACAAAGTTGGAAAGTTTCAAAAGATGGAGCCCCTTATGGGTCCAGTCCATAGAAAATGGCTCATGTGGTTTATTTAAGGGGGTATGTCAGGGGCAGGGATAAGGTTTCAAGGGTGGAGTTTTGCTTCATGGTGTCCTGCAGTCAGCAGGTTGATTGGCATCTTGGCAGGTTACACCCATCTCTGAAAGGCTGTGTGTCTGCAGCATGTCGGGTGCTGTGTGGGACCTGGGGCAGAGCTTGAATAGGGCTCACCATGTGTCTAGGCAGTCAGCGAGAGGAAATGTCCACTGGAAGTTCCCAACACCAGATTCTCCTATTCATTAGGCTCTGATGCTGATGTAGTCCACACACAGCTCACAGATGGCTCTCGCCAAGCTTCTGCATCTTAGTAAGACCCTAAGCAACTCAGTGAGATCCTGCCTCTAAATAAAATACACACACACACACACACACACACACACGGGGGATATGGCTCATTCTGAAGCACCCCTGGATTCAATTCCTGGTACAAAAAAACCCCCAAACAAACAAACAAAGGCTACAATTTTTCCAACATATTTTTTGGCATCTTTATCTGGTATTAGATAACTTTATTTATGTGGGTTTGTCTCTGTGTCTTCTATTCTATTCCCATTGGTCTTCATGTTTGTCTTGGTACCAGTATCATGCTGTTTTTGTTATGATAGCCCTGTGTGTATTTTTTTTGCTAAGGATTGCTTTGGCTATTCTTATTTTTTCCAAAAGAATTTTATAACTTCTTTTTTTCTAATTCTATGAAGAATATTATTGAAATGTTGAAGGACATTGCATTGAATCTCTATGTTGCTTTTGGTAGTATGGTCATTTTAACAATATTAATCCTGCCAATCCAAAAACATGGGGGGTTTTTCCATTTTTCAAGGCCTTCTTCAATATCTTTCTTTAGTGTTCTAATAGTTTTCATTGTAGAGGTCTTTCACCTCTTTTGTTAGATTATTTCCCATTGTTTTAAGGCTATTGTGGTATTGGGATAATTTTCCTAATTTCTTTTTGAGCAGATTCATCATTAGACTATAAGAATTCAGTTGATTTAAAGGTGTTGATCTTGTATCCTGCTATTTGGATGAGTTCATTTATGAGCTCTAGAAGTCTTCTGGTGGAGTTATTTTATTTTTTTTTCTTTTCTAAATATAGGATCATGTCATGGCCATAGGAGTTTGTTGCTATCCAGGCATGTCCTGCCACTTGGGCCTCCAGTTCCTCTGAACTTTCCAGAGCCCCGTGTCAAGCCCTCACTTGGTTCTAGCACCTCCTTTCCCTTTGTCCATTTTCCCTGGAGAAGCCTGGGACAAGTGTGACTCAGGAAACTTTTCAGCACCGTCACTGGGTTTATCCCATCACTTTCTTTCTCTACTATAGCAAACATGATCTCCACCATATTAACCTAGAGGATCAGCCTGAAGGGGCTGGGAGAAAAAAACTGACATAGTGGTCAAGGAACAGATTCTATCCAGAAACCCATGCTCTGAGGGTCCACCTTTGTTCATCTTTCCCATTGATGGCTTTGGACTTGACCCTTCCATCTCCCATGGGGGCAAAATCCTTTTGTGTGTGTATATGGTGCTGAGGATCAAACCCAGGGTCTTACACGTGCTAGGTGAGTGCTCTATTGCTGAGCCACAACCCTAGTCCCCTGAGGCTGGCTTTGAACTTGTGATCTTTCTACCTCAGCCTCCTGAGTCACTGGCATTACAGGCATGTGCCACAGTACCCAGCTCTAGTTTTTTTTAAACATGAATGGGTGCAGTACTTACCAAATGCTTTTTCTACATCTGTTGAGATAATCATGTGATTCTTGTCTTTAAATCTATTAATGTGGTGAATTGCCAGGGCTCCCACAGCAGCTGTGTGAAATGCTGGGTTAAACTAGCACTTCCTGGGATGGGTTTGTTTGCTCTACTCAACTCCCCTTGTTAAAGGTGAGGAGCAGGAGGTTTTAGCAACTTTTGGCTAGTAACAATCGATCTACAAGTTCTTTTCTAGATGGATACTGAAGAGATCCTACTGCAGAGGTATTCCCTCTGGCTGCTGCTGTTTGGAGGTGGGAAGATGACACATTATTCATTTATTTATTTATTTTAAGTCTGCTGTGGGTTACACAAAATGGCAGCTCTGCCCAGCATCAGCTTTTTGTTCATGATTTGGATTAAATTACTTGATTTCCTCCAATAACCCCACTGTTCTTGTCACATTTTAATTTGATCTGTCTTTCTTCCCAGTTTTGAAGGGGGTAAGCTTTTCTTTTCCCTTTTTCTCTCTCTCTGTTGCCCCTCCCCCTTGCTCAACCTCCATTCAGGGTCAGGGAACACAGACCTTATTTTCTGCTCTAATAATTGAACTTCAAATCTCTCCAGATCTCAGATTAATATTTGGCTTTAGAGCATTTATTCTGTCACCCACTGTTTGGGTCAGCTGTTACTTCTTTGGCCTCTTTCTTTGTTATGGCGAGATCAGGGATCCCTGTTTATCTCTGCTCTGCCACCTTCTGTGTCAAGTTTTCTGAGTTCTTTATATATTCTGAATATAAATCCTCTGTCAGAAGAATAACTGGTAAATATTTTTTTCCCATTCTATATTTGTCTCTTCATACTGTTAATCATTCTCTTTGCTGTGCAGAACCTTTTTAGTTTGAAGCAATCCCAATTATTGAGTCTTGCTATTATTTCCTGAGTGGTAGGAGTCCTAATCAGGAAGTCATTGCCTGTGCATATACCTTGAAGTATTTTCCTTATAGCAAGTTTAGTTTCAGAACTTATCCTTAGGTCTTTGATATTTTTTGCATAAATTTTTGTACAGGGTGAGAGATTGGGATCTACTTTCAAACTTCTACTTGTGAATATTCAGTTTTAGCAGAAACATTTGTTAAAGAGGCTAATTTTTCTCCAATGTATGTTTTTGGTACCTTAGTCAAGAATCAGGTGACTGTATCTGTGTGGGTTTATTTTTGTCTTTTATTCTATTCCATTGGTATACACGTTATTTAAAAAAAAATTAAATTCCGGAAATAGTAGTGGTTTATTTTTGTGCTAGGAGTTGAGCCCAGGGGCGCTCTACCACTATCCCTAGCCCCTTTTATTTACAATCTTTCTGATTTTTAAATACAGGCACTATGGTTGTATATTTTCTTCTTGAAATGTCTTTGCTGTATCCCAAATTCTAATACGTTGGGCTTACATTTTCATTTGTTTCTAGGAAATTTTAATATCTGCCTCCATGATTTTAAAAAAAGGTTTGTAGTTATACATGGACACAATATCTTTACTGTTACGTGGTGCTGAGGATGGAACCCAGTGCCTCACATGTATGAGGCAAGTACTCTGCCACTGAGCCAAAACCCCAGCCCTGTCTCCAATGACCCACTGGTTGTTCAAAAGTGGGTGATTCAGTCTCCATGTGTTTGTATAATTTCTGTAGTTTATCTTGTTGTTATTTTGTCCCATCCAAGTAATAACCAGGCCTGGCCTTGCTTAGCTTTCAAGATTAGACAAGATTGGATGCATTCAGGGTGGTATGACAGATTCTTGCTGTTGATTTCTAATTTTATTCTATTCTGATCTGTTAAAATTCAAGAAATTATTTCAACATTTTTGAATTTGTTAAGACTTTATTTATTGACTAAAATATGATTTATTTGGGGGTAAATATCCATAAACTTCTGTAAGGCATATGTATTCTGTTGTCCATGGAGGGAATAATCTGTAGATGTCTATCAAGTCAATTTGATTTATTGTGTAGTTTAACTCTGTTATTAATTTTTTGTCCGGGTTACCTACCTATTAGTGAGAGCAAGGTAATGAAGTCAACCATTATGATTGTATTATGGCCCGTATTTTTCAGTTTGTTGGGTGTGTTTAGTTTTTGAAATTGGGTGCACCAGTATTTAGTGTCATTATTTCCACATATTTATCATCATTATTTCCTCCTGGTGGATTGCTATCTTTACCAATATGTAGTTACCTTCTTTGCCTCTTCTGACTTTTGCTTGAAGTATACTTTACCAGCCATGAGGATAGCTATTCCTGTTTGTGTGTAGATTACATTTACATGAAATATTATTTTCTGTCATTTCACTTTCTGTCTGTGTATGTCTGTAGTTGTGGGTTGTGTTTTTTGAAGGTGACATACAGTTGGGTCTTGTTTTTTAATCTAATCTGCCAGTTGATGTCTTTTAATCAGATAATTAAGACCATTTACATTCAGGATTATTATTAAAGGTTATGTACTCATTTGGATCATTTTGTTGTTTTTCTAATGTTTGATTTGTTCCTAATTCTCACTTGTTTATCTACTCATCTAATGAGATTATTCTTTCCTGTGTTCTCTTGGATGTTTATTTTCCTCTACTAGGTCATAAATTCCTTTGGTTTCTGCTTATCTTGGAAATCTTTATTTATGAAGGATAGCTTTGCTGAATACAGTAATCTAGGTTGGCAGTTATTTTTGTTCAGGACTTGAAAGACATCATTCTGTGTCTTCCTGCTGAGAAATCAGCTGTCATTGTTTACTTTGCCTTTATAAGTGACTTGGCACTCTCTCTTGCAATTTTTAGTGTTCTTTCCTTGTTTTGTATTTTTGGCATTTTAACTATGTTATGGAAGGTGTTTTAGTCAGGCTTTTTACTGCTGTTACCAAAAAACCTGATAAGAACCATGTAGAGGAGGAAAAGTGTATTTGGGGCTCAAGGTTTCAGAGATCTCAGTCTATAGCAACTCCATTGCTCTGGGCCCAAGGAAAAGGCAAAACCTTATGGTAGAAGGTGATAGTGGAGGAAAGCAGCTCAGGACATGGCAACAAGGAAGCAGAGACAGCTCTCCTAACCAGGGACAAAATATAGACCTCAGAGGCAAACCCTCAGTGACTCACTTCCTCTAGTCACACCCTGTGTGCCTACAGTCACCCCCTTAATCCATTCATGGATTAAGGCACCTGATTAGGTTAAGCCTTATAACCCAATTATTTCACCTCAAAACTTTTTTTTGCAATGTTTCACACATGAGATTTTGGCGGTCATCACATATGTAAGCTATAACAGAGGGGTTCTTTTCTGATAGCATCTTTTTGGGATTCTAAATACTCCCAGTATCGGAATATCTATCTCACTCCTCAAATTAGGGAATTTTCTTTTATTTTACCTTTTCTTCTTTCATTATTTCTTCAGTATTAGGAATTAAGCCCAGGGGCATGATACCACTGAGTTACATTCCTCAGGCCTTTTTTTTTTAAAAAACTTTTTATACAGGATCTCACTCAAAGTTGCCCAGGCTGGCCTCAAACTACTGATTCTCCTGCCTCAGCATCCAAAGTCACTGGGATTACAGGAGTGCCAATGACAGTATCCAGTTATATCTAGATCTTTCTCATGTGGGGTATTGAAGAAGTCCTTCCTTTATTTACATTTTAAATATGATGGAGTGGCTAGCATGATGAATCTTTTGGAATATGAAGAAACACAGACTAAAGAGAAACTCAGGCCGAAGACATCTCCCTTGTACAATACTATGCTTAAAAGTTGAGAAACATGGAAATTTTTTGTTATTCTTTAATTGAATAGATTTTCTATACTGTTAGCCTATACCTCTACATGTTCTTCAAGAGTCTTATTTTTGATCTTTAATATTGTTCCAGAGATCTTGTATATTCTGCTCATAGTTTCTTTTCCCCCTTCATTTCTGCTTGAATGTTCTAGTTTGCCCATCTTGTCTTCAAGCCCTGATGTTCTTTCTCCCACTCAATCTAATTTATTGGTGATACTTTCATTTGAGTTTGTATTTGACTTACTGAGATTTTCATTTTCAGGTTTTCTTATTTGTTTGTTTCAGAATCTCTTTTTCTTTAAATGCTCTTACATATCCTGGATTTCTTTCTTAATTCATTTGGCTGTTCATTTGTATCTTTTTTAAGTCCACTAATCATTTTATTCTATTTATTTATTTATTTACTTACTTACTTACTGGGGTGGTGGTGCTGGGGATTAAACTCAGGGCTGCTTTACCATTGAACTATATCCCCAGTCATTAAATATTTTTATTTTGAGACAAAGTCTCAAATATTTAGTTGCTGTGGGTCTCTCCAAGTTTTTGAAGCTGGCCTAGAACTTGTAATCCTCCTGCCTCAGCCTTCTGAGTTTCTGGAATTACAGGCATGCACCACTATGCTTGCTCTGATGATTTAACAATCAACATTTTCAATTCTTTGATCATCATTTCATCCATTTCCATATAAATGCATTCAGTTATTGTGGAGTTGTGATCTTTTGGAGGCATCTTGTTGCCTTGTTTTCTTATGATTCTTGTGTTTCTACGTTGAAATTTCTGAATCTGTTTGATTCAGAAATCTAGTAGAAGATGTCTCTTCTACTACTATGTGAGGTGTTTTGATGAGCAGATTTCTCATTATAGTGTTCCTTGGCCTATATTTTAGCATTAAAGCACCCATGAACCAGGCATGAAGGTGCATGCCTGTAATACCAGTGGCTCTGGAGGCTGAGGCAGGAGGATCGCGAGTTTAAAGCCAGTCTCAGCAATTTAGGGAGGCTCTACGCAACTCAGTGAGACCCTAACCCTAAAAAGGGCTGGGGATGTGGCTTACTGGTTAAGTGTTCCTGGGTTTAATCCCCGAAACAAAAACAACAACAACAAAAACCACCTATGAAATGTTTTCAAATTGCTGGATTCAATCCTTAGCACCACTTTGAGAGGAGAGAATAACCACCAGTAATAGTAAAAACTTAAAAGCAAACCAGATATAACATATCGTAAAAACTTTAAAAAAACAACCTTTACAACTCCACTAACCAAAATAAAATAGTGTGAATAATATTATCATGAATATAGTACAAATTAGGCATTAATGAAAGTTAAAATTAAAAAGAGAATGGAAGGCTTCCATGCACAGTGGTGCACACCTGTAATCCCATCCTCTCAGGAGGATGAGGCAGGAGGATAGTGGATTCAAAGCCAGTCTCAGCGACAGTGAGGCACTAAGTAACTCAGTGAGACTCTGTCTCTAAATTAAAAAAAAGGGGGAAGGGATAAAAATAAGAAAGAACAAAGGAGAAAAATCCAATTAAATGATTAAAAAATACACAAAATTATATGTTAGTATTATAAAGCAATTAATAACAGAAAACAAACCAAAACCACATAGAACACAATACAAGTATAAGCAAAGAAAACAAAATAACAAATAAACAACTATGACAACAACAGCAAAAGACTGATTCTGCCTTGGCAATATATTTAAAATGGAGACACTTCTTTTCAGGACTACTAATTTTGGAATCTGCCAGATTCCAAATGTCCAAGCCAAGGCAGTATGTCCTCTGAATGCCTGTGAACATGGAGGAGGCAACCAAGCCAACTGAATCCACAGATAGGAAACTGTGTATTTATGTTTTCTATGTATAGGTCATGATCCCCCTTCTTTTAAAAAAATTTTTAATTCTGATTTGTTATATATGACAGTGGAATGCATTACAATTCATATACACATAAAGATAAAAAATTTTCATATATCTAGTTGTATATAAAGTATATTCACATCATTCATGTCTTTAAACATATTCTTTGGGTAATGATGTCCATCTCATTCCACCATCATGATCATCCTTTTTAAAAAAATTGCCTGGTGCTCAGGTTCCAGTGCCCATTCACATTGTCCTCTTCATTCCCTCCTCTGGCATGGACTAGACTGTTCCTGTAGGTTCTGCTAGACCTGGGAACCACTGGGTCCTCTGAGAGTGCCAAGGCAGGTGGTACCAGTGTGTCCCTGGCTTGGCAGTTGGATCCTTCTCTGGTACCAGTGGGGGCTCTGCATGTGCACTGAGAGTCTTGGTGCATGGGGAGATGACAGCCATGCACCTGGATGACAGCCACGCACTTGCCAGGCTCTGAGGGCATCTCTGACTGTTTCTACTGCCAGCCAGTGGGCAGGTCTCAGCAGGCTTTGGCTTGCTGTGTCCTTACTGTATATAGTCTTCAGTGGGCCTGTTTCAGTGGCATTCTGCTGGGGCTTTACTGGGCTACAATGTAGATTCTGGCCAGAACATCAGGGCAACACTTGTTCTGATTTTCAGGGCAAAAGCAAAGGTAGGGGCTTAAGTTTCTCAAAACAGCAAGCTCAGGCGTGTTCTTCACAAGACATCTCCTGTATCCAATACCATGCTTAAAAATTGAAAAACATAGAGCACGTCTCAAGTGCCAGGCAGCTATGTATCTCCTACATCAGTTAAATTCAGAGTGTATTTTTGTTCTTCCACTGTTTTCCAGGTTAAAATTGTCCACTATGTCTCTCTTTCCCCTTGTGTCACTCCTCTCCTTCTGCTGTGTTCTGGAATTGCTGCCACAGCCTCAGCATTGATATACTCGTTCACACCCTCTGTTTCAATAACAAGAATCTCTTCTGGGTTTCCCCAAGTCTCTGACTGTCCAATATTGAACTCCAGTGCATTTCTTTTGTTACCAACTTGCTGAGTAGCTGTCCTTCAGCTGTTTCAATTATAAACTGTGGAGGAGCTGTAATGTGCTGCCAGCTTCTAATCCACCTTCTTGATGAATCCAAACGGCTGTGGATGTATTTATTTCTCTCTCATTTCTGAAGGACAGATTTGCCTAATATAGTAGTTTTGGCTGGAAGTTTTCTTTTGCAGCACTTGAAATATGCTATCCCGTTCTTTCCTGGCCTATAATGTTTCTGCTTAGAAATCTTCTGATAGTCTAACAGGAGCTTCCTTTTTGGGATGAGTCACTTTTTCTTGTTGTTTTCAAATTTCAAAAAATTGACATTTTTTCCAACTTATTTGTGACCCTTTGGGCTTCACCAATCTAGATGTAATGTCTTTCCCCAGATTTGGGCAAAATTTTAGCCATTATTTCTTTAAATAGTCTTTCTCTTTCCTTTAATCTTTTTTTTTTCTTCTGAAACGCTCATAATGCATTTATTGGTATCCTTGATGTTGTCTTGTTTGTCCCTAAAGCTTTCTTCACTTTTTTTATCTTCTCTTTTTGTTTCTCTTACTGGGTTATTTCTAATGACCTATTTTCAAGTTGCTGATTCTTAGCCAGCTGTGGTAGTACTTACCAGTTATTCAGGAGGATCACAAGTTCAAGGTTGGCCTAGGCAACCTTAGAAAGAGTCTGTCTCAAAGTGAAAAAAAATGGGGAGGGGGAGCAAGACTGGGGATGTAGAGCAACCTGGGTTCAATTCCCAGCACTTCAGGAAAATAGTTGCTAATTATTTAATCTGCTTAATCAATTCTACTTTTTAACTTCTCCAGTGAATTTTTAATTTATTATTAATTAATTTATTATTACAGTATCTAGATTTTTGAAAAAATTTCTCTTTGTCAAGTATCTCATTTTATTAATGTATTGTTTTCCTAGTTTTGTTTGGTTGCCTCTCCTTGTTCACTGTGTTTCTTTTTTTCTTCTTTTTGAGAGGATTAAATGCAGAGCATCATACATGCTGCACAATACTGAGTTATATCCATGGCTCATTTTTTCTTTCTGAATTAATTTGCTTAGTATTACTTGAAAATTAGGAACTGTGATCAATGTTCTTGTCCTATGTCAGAATCTTTCAAATATCTATTTCTGCTGCTAGAATACAAAACCTTAAATTCAGCTAAGTGGAACAGAAGATTAACAAGGGTCAAAGTATTTGCCATTTTTTGAGATAAAACATTTTATAGGTGTTTCAGAAATACAGTCATCCACTACAACGGCTTGCATGAACTACACAAGTTTTAGTCCTGTACAAGTTTTGCAAGTGAAAACTTACCTGGGAACAACTGTAAGAATGGGATCCTAATTAGAATAATATTTATTTATTTATTTATTTAGTTGGAGTTAGACACAATACCTTTATTTTATTTATTTTTATGTGGTGCTGAGGATTGAACTCAGTGCCTACTCGTACTAGGTGAATGCTTTACTGCTGAGCCACAACCACAGCCCTAAGGCAGGGTGTTTTTAAATAGATTCTTTTTTATTCATAACAGTAGAATCCATTTTGATAATATGCAAGCATGGAATATCCTTGATAATTCTTGACACAGTTTTATGACCAAGTACACACCTAATATTTGTAAATACAAAAGATAATGTGGATTCTGTGATTGTTAAGTGTGGTGTGGTAAGTGTATATTAATTAATTCAAGTATACCAGTAATTTATTCCAGTCTTCTGTAAACTTACTTCCTTTGGTCTTCTTATTCTATCAATTGCTGAGAGAGATGGGTTAAAATATTCCATTATACTAGAGATTTTTCTAATTTTTCATTTCTGTCAGTTATTTAATTTCATATTTTCAGTTTATTAAATTAATATAAATTTCATGTTATATTTTCCAGATTAATTGACTCTAATTATTTCAAAATATTCCTACTTCTCTGTAGTAATGTTTTTTAGCTTAAAATCTCTTTTGCCTGGTATTAGTAAAATGACACATGATTAGTTAATGTTTGCATGGTATATTGTTATATACAATTTTAAGTTGGAATTATTCTCTTTCAGTAATTTAAATGCTTTTTTCAAATATGCTGGTTTCCAGCATATCTGACAAAAAAAGTCAGCCATCATTCTTCAGTATAAGTATTGACGGTAACTATCCTGCCTTCAACTGTATCTGATACGTAGATAAATTCATATACATATCGGATGTATAATTTTAGTTTATTAGTTTTCAGTTCTAAAATGTCCTTTCAAGTTTTTAAAAACAGATTCCAAGTTTTCAGTAAAAAAGTCAGTTAAACTCCCAAGTCTTTAGTCTCTGTTTTATACTTAGTTTATTGTCTCATGGTCCCATGCTAGTTATTTTTAATTTTTTTTTTTTCAGTGCTGGTCTTCAGACCCAGGACTTCATGCATACTAGAAGAGTGATCTACCACTGAGCTTCCAGGTTTATGCTAGTCAATACAATAGATACCTCAAGGGGAAATCACCTCAGCACACTTCCCTTTTTTGTTTTTTATTTAAATGGTTCTGACTCCTAACCCCGGCCTATCTTAATATCTTTCTGATGCTTTCAAATCAGCTTTTCTTATTGTTTGTTTCTAAACTAGAAAGCTTCATGAATGGAAAAATTTTTATTTTTGATTCAATTTCTCTAATTATGCAAAACATTTATTTGATATTAAAGTCAAAAGTATCATCGAGGCCTGGGGTTGTGGCTCAGTGGTAGAGTGCTCGCCTAGCATGCACAAGGCACTGGGTTCGATCCTCAGCACCACATAAATGTAAAATAAAGATATTGTGTCCACCTAAAACTTAGAAATAAATATTTTTTAAAAAGTATCATTGATCTGTATTATGGATTAAATGTTTATGTCCCCCCAAATTCATATGTTGAAGCTCTAACACCCAATAAGGCTATATTTAAGAGAATAAAGTAAATAAGGTTAAATGAGTTCCTAAGCATGGGGCTCTGATATGATAGGATTTATGTCCTTTAGAAGTAGAGATACCAGAGTTTGAGTATTGGTTGAGATATTTTATTCATGTCATAAAGTAAAAATCAGTCAAATAAAACTAAAACTAGAGTTAAGAGGAAAAGATAAATTGGTAACATTTGTTTCTAATGAATTTACCATTCTGAAAAGATATTTGCTTCCATGGAACATAAAGCTAACACCAGAGTGACCATAAAATTTATTGTCCAACCTGGGACACTGAGTGAAAAGGGAGTGCTCTCCATGATTATACCAGGTTGACAAACTTAAGTGTAGAGCATGGGACTGTCTAGAGCAAGTCATGAAAGGCACTGACTGACCTTACAGAAATGTCTGAAACAGCTTGGGATGATGGGTAACCCCCATGTCACTATCTTGTGAGCCTAGCTGCTGTTCTTTCCCTCCCACCAGGTTGTAATGCCTCAGAGCCAGGATTGTGTTTAGTGCTTACCTTTGACTCAAACAAAGAATCTCTGCATTTCACAGGTATTCACAGCTTATTCCTATAGACTAAGTTCAAGAGGGCAAGCAAAGTATGGATTTTGGCTGCAGGCAGGGTCCAAGGGGTAGCCATAGGCAGAATCCCCATGAAAATCCTGAGGGTTACAAGGAAAGTGCTGAAAAAGGCAAGGCATAGGACATTAAGAAACTTTCCTTACATTCCTTTCCCTGACTGGCCCTGTGGCCCTTCCCAATGGGTTTCCTCACTCTGCCCCACTGGCCCAGCTCCTCGTCTTTTCCCCATGCTCCCTTTCTTGGGTCTTTTTAATTGTAAGCTTGGGAGTTCCTGTTCCAGGGCTAGAGTTTGTGGGCTCCCCTAGGAGTCATTTGTCTTTACCTCCTCAATCCGTCTATAGTGTTAAGAACCTCTGTGGAGGTAGGAGATAGTTCTGTGACTCAGGTAAAAGGTGAGTGCATTGTGAAAAGTGGCCAGGCATCAGTGGGTGGAATCAGATGCACAGATGCTGGTTCTGACCCATCTTTCCATTTCCTATCTCATTTTTCCCTTTGGCTGAAAGGAGGCTCTTGTCTATCTGAGCCCCAATATATGAACTACAGAGTCCACAGACGATGTGGGCATCCACAGCCTGGCAGAGGGTTTGGAGATAATGAGGAGGAGATCAAAACTAGGGAGCAGTTATTCTGTGTCTCCTCTCAACCAGTAAGTGCAAATACTGGGGAAAGAAAATGAAGTTATTCTGATGCTGGAAACTCCTCCACACTGCCAGATTTATTTTTCTGTAGGAGCTCTGCCCAAAGATGAGAGAGGGTATTTTTCTTGTCAATTCCTTTCTCTCTTCTTACAATTTGTATGCTGGTTATCCGTTCATGTTTTCATTTCTATATGTTTATCAGCATTATCCTTTCCTTCTGTTGTCTGCCTCTATCAGAATGTTTTTTTCCTTTTTCTTTTAGTTAGTCATTTACCTCTTACTTTGATCTATTTCTCTTTCTTCACTCTTTTTTTTTTCTCTTTGGAACTGGGGGTTGAACCCAGGATGTTTTACCAATGAGCTATATCCCCAGCCCTCAACATATTTTTTTTTTAAAGAGAGAGAAAGAGAGAGAGAGAGAGAGAGAGAGAGAGAGAGAGAGAGAGAGAGAGAGAGAGAGAATTTTTAAATATTTATTTTGTAGCTTTCGGCGGACACAACATCTTTGTATGTGGTGCTGAGGATCGAACCCGGGTCGCACGCACGCCAGGCGAGTGTGCTACCGCTTGAGCCACATCCCCGGCCCCCCTCAACATATTTTTGAGATGGGTGTCTCACTCAGTTGCTTAGGGCCTTGCTAAATTGTCCAGGCTGGCCTCCAATCTGCAATTCTCCTTCCTCAGCCTCCTGAGTTGCTGAGTTTATAGGTGTGTTTCACCATGCCCTGTTAACTCTCTCTTTTTCTTTCCCTAATGTTTTATTAATTTTTACCTCTTCTTTTTCCCTTTGTCTGGATTGGGATTTAGCTATATGTTCCTGGGTTGAAGATGGGCTTACTGAAAAAGGGCAAAGGATAAGTGAGAAGAGGTAAGGTGAGGGGCAGGAAAGAGAGGGATGATATGGGGCATAAAGTCTTCCCATCCCCAGAAGAATACTATAGGTGGCTTATTTTATGTTGTTACTTCTAGAAAAAAAAATGCAACTGAGCACCTACCAGAAAGGCTAGATAGAAAAAAAAATAGCATGTGAGATGCTGGAGGAAATTTGATTTGTTTCCACAATCTTATTATTATTTATTCAACAATTATTTACTGATAATATAGTATATACAAGGCACTATTTTAGGAACCCAAGATCATACTGAGCAAAAGTGTCACCAGGAGGTATAGGTTCTAGTCAGGAAGGCAGAAAACAAACAAATCCATACAAATAAAAGGCAGTGTGCCTTATTGGTCTTTCATGCTTTGGGACAATGAAGGCTGGAAAGTGATCAGGGATGGAAGAAGGTTTTCAATTCTAAATAGGGCATTGAGGAATGGCTTTGCTGAGAAGGTAAAGAGGAGATAAGTAAACAAGGCAGAGCATATCTAGAAAGAGCCTTCTGTGAGGAGCCAAGAGCAAGTGCCAAGGTGCCCAAGGCTGGTGTCTCCCTATAGTATGGGAGCAAATTCAGGGAGGCTGGTGAGATTGGAGTCAGGGAATTCTGAGGAAAGCAGAAGGAAAAGAGGTCTGGGTGATGTGAAAGGGCCCACTGATGAAAATCTTACATTTATTCAGGCATCATTTTGGCTTTTATTCTAATAGAGATAGTTCACTCTAGTGTTGTGAGTCAGCAGACTGGGGGGGGGGTAAGTGAGGAATTGGGAGGCAAATCAAGTCATGGGACATTTCCATTATCCAGGGAGCAATGATGATGGCATAGCTAAATAGGAGTAGGCAGGAGTGAGAAGTGTTCTGGGGTGGGTATATGTTGGAAGAAGAGCCAGCAGTGTTTGTTTTTCTTTTTTAACTTTATTTTTTTTTTGTTTATTTTTTATGTGGTGCTGAAGATCAAACTCAGTGCCTAATACAAGCTAGGCAAGTGCTCTACCACTGAGCCACAACCCCAACCCCAGCAGTGGTTTTGGATATTTGGGATGTGTGCTTGAGAAATAGAGGAGTCAAGGATAACCTACATTATGTGACTGGGGCACCTGGACAGACACAGTATTAACTGAGCTGAGAAGGAGGTGAGGATAGGTATTTCTTCAGGGTAGAAAAAGAGCTCCACTTTTCCACTTTAGGGAGGGCAACCCCATTGGACACACAAGGAGAGGCGTTGAACACACAGTGAATATGACCATAGGAGCTCAAGAGAGCCACCCAGGATGGAGCAAGAAATGTCCTTCATCAACTACATGGTATTCTCATATAAGACAGTGGGTGGGAAAGAGCAGTGGGAGAGCATGTCCTTGAAGGTGCACACAGCTGAGTGCCTCTGTGTCCTGTTGGACACATCTTCAGCACAGAAGAGTAACTTCTGCTGTGAGGGATAGGGAAAACCTGGGTTGTTCTGTTGGATGATTGAGACTGAGGTCAGTATGGCTAAGATGGTGCTTTAAGGCTGTGGAAACAATGATTTGCTCCTACCAATAGCATATCTGGGTATTACTGTTTGGAAGGACACTTGAGCACATCCTTTTGAGCATAAGTCAGTACATGCTCTGTTCTATAGGGAAACAGGCCCTATGGCTAATTCCCTGGTCATTGATCTAGCTTGTTCCATCCTCATTTAGGAAATTACTCTGGATCTTTGCACAGACAGCCTCGTGTCCTGTGTAATTGCATCACTTCATCTTTGCAGTGAGATAAGGTAAACATGAATAAACCAGCTTACAAATATGTCAGAGGTGTAATTTCATTCTTTGTGGAGAATCTTCTTATAACCTGAGGGTATTTCTTGAATTATCACTAATTATTCTTCATCAAAAGGAATCTGATAATGAACTCCTACTACATTCAGGTCAAGAAAGGATGTCTTTACTTTATATACAAAGATATGAAAAATTTTGCTCTAAACGTATAATAAGAGTTGTAATGCATTCCGCTGTTAAGTATTTAAAAAATAAAATTAATTAAAAAAGAAAGGATATCTTGCCAGATGCAGTGTCTCCCACCTGCTCAGGAGGATAAGGCAGGAGGATTAAGAGTTCAAAGCTAGCCTCAGGAAAGTGAGGCACCAAGCAACTTAGTGAGAACCTGTTTCTAAATAAAGTACAAAATAGGGCTGGGGATGTGGCTCAGTGGTTGAGTGCTCCTGAGTTCAATCTCCGGAAACCTCCAAAGAAGAACAGGATATCTTGCAATAAACTAAGAGGTAATGGGGTACGTGTCTATGTGTGTGTGTGTGTGTGTGTGTGTGTGTGTGTGTATGCGTATGTACATGTGCACATGCAATTGAGTACCTTGCTTGGCACTACAAGGATTTGGATTTTATTTGAAGTAATTTGGGAAGTCATTGACATACTTTTCCAAGAAAATTTATATCATATAATTTATGTTAGCAAAATCATATTCAAAGAGAGAGGCTGGGAGATCAGTGAGGAAGATAAAATAAGCCAGTTGTGGGAGAATGCTGTCTTAGACTAAATAGTTGCAGGGAGGATAGTAAGAGCTAATTAAATTCAAAGAAATGCTGAATCTCAACCGAGAGTTTTTTTTTTAAATATAGTTTGAATCTATGAATGAAAGAAATATTGGAATAAAAAATGGTTCCAACATTTTGATCTGGAACAAAAACAGTACTGAGGAACATCTCAAAACCCTTATTCTTCCTTTAATAACATATCTAGGTTATCTTTCTCATAGTCCATATATAATTTACCAAGTCCATGTGATGCCAATTAAAAAGTCAGTGCCTTATGTTGCCATAGATTTTATTGCCAAGATTTTATCTGCTGAAAGAAGATTGACTAATAGTTTTGTGACACAAAAACTTCAGTTTCTGGTCTTCTGGGTATAAGAATGTACAAATATAGACACAATATCCAATCCTATGTACTGGCAAGATCTTTTCATCTGTCAAGGAAATATCAAAGAACATTCTATTGCATGTCCCAAAGCAGTGTTGTTGAAGTCTGATGAATTATAGAAGACTTATCTGAATGAGGAAGAATTCAGAGATGAAATGTGTAACTCAGGCTCAGAATTTCTCTGTCCACCTTTGTAGGTAACTGTGAGTAACTAAACCATGGGAATGTGGTTGAACCAATCATCCATAGATGGATTCATCCTCTTGGGCATCTTCTCCCACAGCCAGACTGACCTTGTCCTCTTCTCTGCAGTCATGATGGTCTTCATGGTCGCCCTCTGTGGGAATGTTCTCCTCATCTCCCTCATCTACATAGATCCTCGACTTCATACACCCATGTACTTCTTCCTCAGTCAGCTCTCCCTCATGGACCTCATGTTGGTCTGTAACATTGTACCAAAGATGGCAGTCAACTTCTTGACTGGGAGGAAGTCCATCTCTTTTGTGGGATGTGGTATACAAATTGGATTTTTTGTGTCTCTTGTGGGGTCAGAGGGGCTCTTGCTTGGACTCATGGCTTATGACCGCTATGTGGCCATTAGCCACCCACTTCATTATCCTGTGCTCATGAGTCAGAGGGTCTGTCTCCAGATTGCTGGGAGTTCCTGGGCTTTTGGAATACTGGATGGAATGATTCAAATGGTGGCAGCCATGAGCTTACCTTACTGTGGCTCAAGGACTTTGGATCACTTCTTCTGTGAGGTGCCAACTTTATTGAAACTAGCCTGTGCAGACACATCCCTTTTTGACACCCTGCTCTTTGCTTGCTGTGTCTTCATGCTATTGCTTCCCTTCTCCATCATTGTGGCCTCCTATGCTCGCATCCTGGGGGCTGTGCTCCATATGCGCTCTGTTCAGGCCCGTAAAAAGGCCCTGGCCACCTGTTCTTCCCATCTGACAGCAGTCTCTCTTTTCTATGGGGCAGCCATGTTCATTTATCTGAGGCCAAGACGACACAGGGTCCCTAGCCATGACAAAGTGGTCTCTATATTCTACACAGTTCTTACTCCTATGCTCAATCCTCTCATTTACAGCCTGAGGAACCGGGAGGTAATGGGAGCACTAAGGAAAGGGCTGGGCCATTGCAGGATTGACAGCCAGCACTGAAGAGCCAGGGTCTTCAGTGTGCTATCTCCTGAATGGGTAGCATCAGTAATTCACTTATCCTTTGTGAATGTCTGTGTCCTCTTCACTAAACAAGATTCATAACATCTGCTCTACCCCACAGGGACTTTGAACATGCAATCTAAAACCTCATGATTGAACCGTGCTTTTAACAGGAAGAAAGGTAAATGTGCACATTTTAAAAAGGACTTGGGAATCAAATCAACTTTGCTTTAAAAATAAAGCAGAGATGTTTGGAAATTGTTTTTTCCCATTATGAGACCACATGGCTCAAAAATGAAATTAGATTAGAACAATGTTAATCTGCAAATATTGCTAATTAACCTTCTTTGGTTATCACTCTAATTAAAGAGTGGGGTTAATACACTTAGTTCACAATACATATGTGATAATATGTTCTCTGGAAATTTTATGCTATGTTGTGAAATTGCAAAGAATAAATTAATTTGAAACTCAGTCCTAAGTTCAGTTTATATAGCCATATAATATTAACTTGCCTGGGTTTACATAAGGTTGCAAAATATAAATTCATTCCTGAGTATTTATGTATGTGTGTATGTATGCCCACTTGATGTATTACTGAATTGTATGGGAGGCTTCATGATAGGTCAATTGATAATAATGAGACCAAAATAAGTTTGCTATTAATACTATGGTAGGAATATAAAATAAACATAAATTCAATGTATCATAATCATCAATAAAGGCATAAATGAAAAAAAAACCTCATGATTGAGCAATACATTGCTTTTATTGTCATTATTGATTGTTTATAACATCCTTGAACTAAATTCACTCTACTTTCAAAATCCTCTCAGGAATGCCTCTCTCTTGTTAAGTACTAAGTGTTGGGCATTGTCCTATTCCCATTATATACCCTCTATTTTAAAGCGATGTTAAATGATTCAAGTTAATAAATATGGATATCTTTAATGGAAAGTTTCCAGATGGTAGAAATTGAATCTCCATAATTCTTCTTGAATAAAACTTAACATTTTGCCATATTTTATTTTAGACATTATGAATCTTCCTTTAAGAAATGAAAATACACTCCTACTGTTTAAAAGTCATCTCCATGAGGCTCATGTCTTGTTCATATATGTATTACCAGTATGTATACCTTTGATTTTATAAATAGCAGTTGCTCAATAGAACCTTATTGAATTAATTTAAGAAGAAAACATCAAATGAATCAATATCTATAAAGCTTTGTTGTTGGTGGTGTTGGTGTTGGGGATTGAATCTAGGAGTTCTCTACTACTCCTCATCTGTTTTATTTTATTTTGAGACAGGATCTTTCTTAAGTTCCTCAGAATGGCCCCAAACCCGGGATCCTCCTCATCTGGAACAAAATCAGTACTAAGGAACATCTCAAAACCCTTTTTCTTGGCCTCTCCAAGTTGCTGGAATTATATGTGTTTGCCACTGTGCCCAGTTCTATGAAACATTTTAAAAATCCCATACGTATATAAAATTTGCTGTGGTTACTGTGATATATTTCAGTTTTTTTTTTTATACTGGGTATTGAACTCAGGGTCAGTTTATCACTGAGCTATATTCTCCCCTCTTTTTATTTTTATTTGGAAGCAGGGTCTCTCTAAATTGCTTAGAACTTTATTAAATTGCTGAGATTGGCCTTTTAATTTGCAATCCTCCTGTCTTAGCTTCCTGAGTTACTGGGATTACAAGTGTGTGCCACTGTGCCCGCCATATGTTAGGGTTATTGAAACATGGATTCTTGTAGCTTAAACATGTGAGGAGTTGACACTGATCAGCTAGCATTCAAATTTCACAAGGAAACCTGTAGGGTTCACCTGAACATCTGTGAAGGCTGGCCTACCTTCTTATGTTACCTCCAGAGCTCAGAGGAAGCAGAGAGATTTGAAAAGCTGGAACTTGGGCTGGGTGCTATGTGGTTGGTTCTGGTATCCTAAGAGTTTGGAGAAGAGTCTCTGGTCCTAGACTAATGAGAAACAGATATTGGTTAATTAGTGTTTTTTTCCTCTGAAGGTCAACATTGTAATGGTTCTGAGAGTGTGAAAATAAAACCTACAAAGCAAAACCAAGCGTTAGGATAAAGAAACAGTGTGGGAATTATTTTGACAGGAAAAATAAGAAATCATGAAGAAGTAGATATATTTTCCTTTCTTCCTGGCTTATGATCTCCTTCTAGTGTTCCTATTGGCAGTGAGTCTGGGTGATAAAGTCGTTCCTGGATCATAAATGGCACATCAAAGAGTGAAGCTTTGGCAGTGGCTTTATAACTGGCAACGTCTTCCCCATGGCTACTCAGCATCCATACATACCATTTTATAATATTTGAACTTCTGTCAAATATCAACATTTATTTTTGCCTAAGAATGTATAACTACTCATATATGTTGTCTTTCAACACTCGGGCATCCATGTGTGGACACTGTTAGTTTTCTCTCATATTCTGTCACAATCTCATTTGAATGTTAGTCACCAACAACCATTGATATATTAATATTGCTAAAATGACCATGCTAACCAAAGTGATATTCAGATTTAATATACATACATATGAAGAAAGAAAACAAATCAGCCTACACACGTACACGCTCCCTTACATATGAACCTGCCAATTGATATTTAAACTTTCTTCTTCTACTTTCCATTTCTTGTTTCCTTAACTACAACTTAATCTATCCTTAGTTATGACTTTATCTAGTGGTGTAATATAGACCTTAATCTGAAGAGGTCTGAATACTCAATTGTTCTGCCCCTGGTTGATGGTTGTATTTTTTGTTATCTTTTACTATTGGACATGGAAATACTAGCAGATACCCTAAAAACTCTCACCTCAGGAGATGGCCCTGGTTATACCTGTTTTAAGCAGAAATCCTTTCTCCCTGGTAGTCAGTGTTAATCACCCCCACTATAATAGAGCTGCTGACTCCTTTGCCTCTTGGTTTTCTAGCATGAGAAATCCAAAATTATTAGGTAAACTTTCAAATTTCACTTGATGGGGTCATTGGTGAATGGATATGGGAGAAATGCCACTAAATCAAAGCACACAGTGAATTCTATGAGATAGCTCCCCATCTTTTTAGAGTAGTTTATGAACTGGCTTTGAAAATGAGTTGGTCAACTGCTTGTAGGTGATGGAATGTACCTGAGACCAGTCAGTTACATGGACAAGTTTATTGTTGCCTTTTGTTTTTCTTTCGCCACTCAACAAATTCCTTGATCAGAAGCAATGTTTGGCAAACTATCTTAATGTATCTGAGGAATTATGTGGGTACATAGATGGTGATGCTTATCAAAAGCATTACAGGCAAGGAAATCAAATCTATATCTAGAATAGATGTCTGTTCCAGTGAGATTAAATTGCTACTCTATTCATAGTGAAAGGGATCCAATAAAATCAACCTGCCACTAGGAGGCTCACTGATTCCCCAAAGGAGAGGTGCCATGTTGGAACTCAGAATTAGGTTCTACTGGTGGAAGATGAGGTACTCAGGAGTAGTAAGCAGGTCAGCTTGCTGAGGACATCTACACGTTGGTATGCCTATCACATAAACTCTTGTCTGTACTACAGTAGCCACATTGCATATATATCCCATTAAACAAAACAAGAGTTGTTGTCTTCAGAACATGATGTTTTATGAAATGTTAGAGAAATTATGATCATTGTAGATTTTATTAGGGAATAGACAAATTAATGCAGTCCTGAGACAAGATCATAGAGTCATACTGTTGGTACTAAAATCTGCTTTTAATGGCCTTTGTAAGCTGTTATAGAGAAAAATATTTCCAGGTGAATAAGGTGAATACCAGGCATGAAGGGCTAAATTGAATTCTTCCAGTAAGGATGACAACATCAGTAACATATACTGTGATTAGAGTCATCATTTGATTAACTTCACATAATCCACAGTAATTTTCAAAATTACATTTACTTTCTGTACAGGTTAAAAAAAATGTGAGCACACTTTAGGATCTACTGAAGAGAAATTAGGAGAACAACTCATTCAAAAGAGTCTCAAAAAATACTTGGGAATTAATCTAACAAAAGAGGTGAAAGATCTCTACAATGTAAACTACAGAACACTAAGGAAAGAAATTGAAGAAGATCTTAAAAGATGGAAAGATCTCCCCTGCTCCTGGACAGGCAGAATTAATGTTGTTAAAATGACCATACTACCCAAAGTGATACTCAGATTTAATGCAATTTCTATTAAAATCCCAATGATGCTCCTTGTAGAACTAGAAAAAGCAATCATGAAATTCATTTGGAAAAATAAGAGACCCAGAATAGCTAAAGCAATCCTTAGCAAGAAGAATGAAGTTGGATGCATCACAATACCAGACCTTAAACTATACTACAGAGCCATAGTAACAAAAACAGCATGTAGGGTCTGGATTTGTGGTAGAGTGCTCACCTAGCACGTGCAAGGCCCTGGGTTTAATCCTCAGCACCACATAAAAATAAATAAATAAATAAACAAACAAATAAATAAATAAAGGTGTGTGTGTGTGTGTGTGTGTGTGTGTGTGTGTGTATAAAACGGCATGGGATTGGCACCAAAACAGACACGTAGACCAATGGTAGAAGCCACAGGGACAAATCCATATACATACAGTTATTTCATCCTAGACAAAGGTACCAAAAACATTCATTGAAGAAAAGATAGCCTCTTCAAATGGTGCTGGGAAAATTGGACAGCTACATGTTACAAAATGAAATCAAACCCCTATCTCTCATCCTGCACAAAACTCAACTCAAAGTGGATCAAAGACTTTGGCACTAGGACAGAGACCTTGCACCCAATAGAAGAAAAAGTTGGCCCAAATCTTCACCGTGTCTACCCTAGGATCTGACTTCCTTAACAAAATTCCTAAAGCATAAGAAGTAAAATCAAGAATCAATAAATGTGATGGATTCAACCTAAAAAGTTTCTTCTCAGGAAAGGAAACAAAAACATGAAGAGATAGCCTACAGAATGGGAGAAAATCATTACCATATGCACCTCAGATAGAGCACTAATCTCCAGGATATATAAAGAACTTAAAAAAACTTAACACCAAAAAACAAATAACCCAATCAATAAATGGGCTAAGAAACCAAATAAACACTTCACAGAAGAAGAAATACCATTGATCAACAAATATATGAGCAAATGTTCAACATTTCTAGCAATTAGAGAAATGCACAAATTAAAACTACACTGAGATTCCATCTCACTCCAGCCAGAAGGGCAATTATCAAGAATATAAATAACAATAAATTTTGGCGAGGATATGGAGAGAAAGGTACACTCATACATTGCTGGTGGGACAGCAAAATTGGTACAACCATTATGGAAAGTTGTATGGAGATTCTTTAGAAAACTTGGAATGGAACCACCATTTGACCAGGCTATCCTGCTCCATGGTCTATACCCAAAGGACTTAAAATTAGCATACTGCAGTGATGCAGCCACATCAATGTTTATAGCAGCTCTACTCACAATAGCTAACCTATGGAGCCAATCTAGATGTCCTTCAGCAGAAGAACAGATAAACAAAATGTGGTATATATACACCCCTCTTATTGAGGAAGTTTCAATAACTGTACATATATGCACAACACTACACACAAAATGAATATTGTGCTAATATACCCTTATGGAGTCAAATTTGTAAAAAATGTACAAATCAATTAGAATGCTCTGAATGTCTTTCCATAATCTGTTCTTCTAGTATTGCAAATGATGTAAAGATGAAATACACATAGCATAGCAAACCGTTAAAAAAAAACAAAAGGCTGGCAATTCAAAATAGTGGGAAAAAAAACTAAAAACTTAAAAAAAATGAGAGAGAGAAAGAAAGAAAGTAAAGCAAGCAAAACCCAAAAGACGAAAAAGAAAATTTGACATATGAAAAAGTGTATCACAGGGATAGATTATGAACAATTGCATGGAAGTAGTCTCTAAGATCTAGAGGATTTTCATGATCATTAGCTACAGATTAAAATCTTTCTAAAGAACTCAAGGAATTTCACCAACTAGAAAGAATAACAATGAAGACAAATGATGCATTTTAGAATTGAAATTTTCATCATTGTCCTTCCTCAGAATTCAATTTTCCACTCCTGTTTTTTTAATGCCAGTTGTACTTTTGGGATTTGGGCTTTCATGGTTTTAACATTAGAGATTTTAGTCTTTCAGGATTATGATTTTCAAGATATTAGACTTTGAGGATTTTGATTTTGGGGATTTCAATTATTGGAATTATGGCATTCAGGATTGTGTCTTTTGGAATCATAATCAGCACCACCAAAATTCTTTCCTTCCCAAACTTTTGAAGTTTTTTCTATCAAAATCATAGGGAAGTTTTAGTTTCAAAACTTCATTGAATTTAGCCTACAACTGAGTCTAAATTTTAGCCGAGCCAACTGACCAAGCAAACTGTGGTGGGTTATAAACACTGGTGTTTACATATTAATTTCATTTTTTGTCAGTAAATTCATAGCTACATTCTGTCATCTTTGGTATAGCGCTCATAGAATTCATTTCCACAATATTTATCATTTTTTTTTGCAAGCATAAATTAGTAAAATCATGTGATTCTTTTGATGTATAAGCTGTTTTCTCTTGGGTAGGACTTTGTATTTGTCCCCTCGAAGTATACTGAGAACCAATAGTAGTTAAGAGTCTAAAAACAACATAAGAATATTTTGGGTAGATCTAGAAGAGAATAGGCAAATAATCTAGGGGACCTCATAGTAGGGCCTTCCTCAAAGGTTTCAGTTCTTTCCTGTATCCATTCACTTAAGTTCTGCCTTGGAATCTTGTCTCTTATTTTAATTTCAGTGAAATTTATATAGCAGAAAATTAATTGTAATTTTAATTGTACAAATTTATGGGCTACAATCTTTCTTTCTTTCTCTCTCCCTTTTTTCCACTCTCTTTCCATTTTCTCCCTCTCTTTCCTTCTGATTTGTGCTGGAATTGATCACAGGGCATGAATACTAAGCACTTTTCCACTGAGCTACACTTTAACCCCAATGTAATAATCTGATACATGTGTATAGTAAGTGTGTAATGATCACTTTAGAATAGTCAATATCTCTGTCTCCTTCAACATCAAAATTTTTAAAATTTGCTTGATTTAAATTTTTATTATTTACTATAATAATTGTACATGTGCATGGTGTGCAGTGGGATATTTCAATGCATGTACAAAATATGCACTGCTCAAATCAGGATAATGTTTCCATAAATTCTAGTGTTCTACAAACAGCAGGAAGACTACAGTTCACAACAACCTTTTATATGAATAACTAAAAGAGAGGTGCTCAAAGATTTAAAACACAAAGTAATAATAAAACTAATTTAAAATGAATAATTTACAGTAAATCGCAACCACCACCTCTACTTCCAAAATATATCTATCACTCCAAAAGGAAACCCTGCAACTGTAATTTTAATTGTACAAATTTATGGGCTACAATTATTAGCAATGACTCCCTGTTCCCTTAATCTGCCCAGTCTTTAGCAACAGCACCCTACTTTCTGACTCTATGGGTTTACCTACTCTGGATATTTTTTGGAAATGTAATCAAATGATATGTGATCTTTTGTATCTGGCTTCTTTCTTCTAGCATGTTTTCAAGATTTACCTGCACTGTAGCATTTGTCAGTATTTCATTCCCTTCAAGGTATGGGCTATTGTATATAATTACTACAACTTGTTTACCCATTCATCTGTTGTTAGACATTGGGTTGTTTCCGCCTGTTGTCTATTGTGAATAATGCTGCTATGAGTACAAGTATTTGAATAGCTGTTTTCAGTTCTATTGAGAGTGAAATTGCTAGGCCCTATGGTCATTCTGTTTAACTTTTTGAGGAACCATCTAACTTTTTTTCATAGTGGGTACAATATTTTACAGTATCACCAGCAACCATGTGAGGGTTTCAATTTCTCCACATTGTTGCCAAAATTTTTTCCTTTTTGTTTCTAGCTGTCCTTCAGTGGATATGAAGTGTTATCTTTTTGTGGATTTCTTTTTTGTACCAGGGATTGAATCCAGGGGCATTTCACCATTGAGCCACATCCTCAGCTCTTTTTATATTTTATTTTGAGTCAGGGTTTCACTAAGTTACTTAGAGCCTCACTAAATTGCTGAGGCTGGCTTTGAATTTCAAATCCTCCTGTCTCAGCCTCCCAAGCTGCTGGGATTACAGGCATGCACAACTAAGCCTGGTTCATTGTGATTTTGATTTGCACTTCCCTGATAACTAATGATATTGAGCAGCTTCATGTGCTTTTTGCCCATCTTTATATTGGATTTTTATACTTTTCATGAGTTGTGGGAGTTAATTATATACTGTGGATACTATGCCCTTCTCAAATATGTAAGGTGGAAATATTTTATTCTATTCTGCGGGCTGTCCTTTTACTTTTGGATAGTGTCTTTTGATGCCCAAAAGTTTTCAAGTTTTTGTGAAGTCTAATTTATTTTTTTCTCTTGTTACTTGTGGTTTTGGTGTCATAACTAAGAATCCATTGCCAAATCTAAGATTATAAATATACATATAGAGATAGATATAAATATAAATTTTTTTGGTAGTGGGGATTTAAACCAGGGGTGCTTTCACCACTGAGATACATCACCAACCATTTTGATTTTTAAAATTTGAAGCAGGGTCTAAGTTGCTTAGTGCTTCTTAAGTTGCTAGGGCTGACCTCAAACCTGTGATCCTACTGCCTCAGCCTCCCAAGTTATTGGCCTGTGCCATCACACCCAGTAAGATCATGAATATTGACTTCTGTTTTCCCTTCCTTCCTTCCTTTGAAACTAATGTGACTCAATTTTTAAAAATAAATAAATAACAGCAGCTTCTACCTCAAGGCCTGTCCTAAGGAAGGGGCGTGACCCTTGTCCTTGGAAAAACCCACAGAGCACTCCTAAGCACATACCCACCCTGCTGAGTTGTTTGTCTGTAAATAACAGGAGAGGTCAGTTAGGCTAGGTGAGGACCCTTAGCAACCCCCCTAGCAACCTCCAATCAGCATGAGACAGGGAAAATACCTGGAATGCCAGATGACCCCCAAATAGTTTATGGTGGTTGATAACATGTTGGGAAACCATGTAGTTTAGCACATACACCCCTCGTGGCCTAAACCCCCTATTGTATTAACCAATCACCCCTACCCAACTTGTTCCCACCACTGAATGTGTTAATCAATGTTAAGAGTTATTGTTTGATTTTTCCTGTGGTATGAAATGATTTTCTGTGTGATGTTGTGACGCATAGAGTATCCCCTCCAACCTATAAAATCTCACTGAACAAAGGACCGGGACGCACTCCCTGGAACCACTGTGTTGGAATGGTTGTGAGTCCAGGTTCAAGCCTGCAATAAAGACTCCTGTGTGCTTGCATCGGATTTGGACCCTACTGGGGTCCCACGAATCTGGCATAACATTTCTTTCTTTCTTTCTCTCTTTCTTTTCATTTTTTTACAAAATATTTTTTTTTTTTTGTTTGAGAGGGACACAATACCTTTATTTTATTTATTTATTTTTGTGTGGTGCTGAGGATCAAGCCCAGTGCCACACATGTGCTAGGCGAGTGCTCTACCACTGAGCCACAACCCCAGCCTAACTTCTGTTTTCTTTTAAGAGTTTTATGGTTTCAGGTGGGGGTGTAGCTCATTGGTAGAGTCTTTGCCTAGCAAACACAAAGTGTTATGTTTGATCCCCAGTACCACATACACACAAAGATTTTTATAGTTTTCAGCTTTTATGTTTAGTCCAATGATTTTTCTTCAATTCATTATTGTATATGCTGTGGTGTAGGCATTCAACTTCATTCTTTTTACACATGGATATCCAATTGTACCAGCATTTGTTAAAAATACTATCATTTCCCCATTGCATAGTCTTAGCATCTTTGTCAAAAATCAGTTGGCCATAGACATGTGGGTTTATTTCTAGACTCAAAATTCTCTTACAATTTTTCTGTATATCTCTCTTTATACCAATACTGTTTTGATCTTTATAGCTTTGTAGAAAATTTTTAAATTAATTTTTTGAATCTTCCAACTTTGTTCTTCTTTTCAATATTGCTTTGGCTATTTGGGTCTCTTTGCAATTTTACATAAATTTAAGAATTGGCTTCTACATTTTTGTCAAAAGAAAAAAAAAGGCCATTGGAAATTTGATAGCAGTTGCATTGAATCTGTGAATTGGTGTAGGTGGGTTTGCCATCTTAACAATATTAAATATCCCAATATGTGACCATAAGATGTTCTTTTATTTGGGTATTCTTTAATTTCTTTAAGCAATATTTTATAGTTTTCAAGGTCTAAGTCTTTTAGTTCTTTGGTTAAACTTACTTGTCGGTATTTTATTCTATTGGATGCTTCTGCAAATAGAATTTTTTTCTTAATTTCACTGTTTAGATTGTTCATTGCTGGTTTATTGAAACAAATAATTTTTGTGTGTCGGTCCTATAATTATAACATTGCAGAATTTTTCTATTAATTCTTGCTATGGTTTTATGGTGTCCTTTCCAAAATTCAGGTTTTGCCAGTGTGACAGTTTAAAAAGATAGGGCCTTTAAGAAGTGATTAGGCCATAATAGTTACTCTTTTCTGAATGGGGTTAGGTGTCCTCATAAGAGGGCTTCACAACAAACTCAGAAAGTCAAAGGTCATATGTTTTTCTCTCATTTGTGGTAGCTACAGAGAAAAAGGAAAAGAAGGGTGGGGGATATCATGAAAATCAAAAGGAAAACAATAGAATAAAGGAAAAGAACCATGGGATGGGGTGGGAAGAGGGGAGGGGGGGAGTGCTAGGAGGTGATATTGGCCAAATTATATTGTTATGTTGTATGTATATATGAATATGCAACAACACATCTCACCATTGTAAACCAGTATAATGTACCAATACAAATGTGGGCAAAATAAATTAACATAAATATTGATTAATTAAAAAAAAATTAAGAGGACCTGAAAGATGGAGTTTATTTCTTTTTGCTGTTTGGGTTTCTGTAATATGAGGATACAACTTTGTTTCCCTCTGACGGATAAAGCATTTGAGGTTCCAGGTAGGAAGCAAGGAGCAACCCTTATCAAGTACTAGAGCCTTGGACTTGGACTTCCCAGCCTCTAGAACCCAGGAAAGTAAATTTTTGATTTGTATAAAATACCCAACTTAATATATTTTCTTGTAGCAGTGTAATGTTAAAACTCTGAAAGCCCAAATCCCCCAAACCACAATTGGCATGAAAAAAACCTACATAACAGGAGTGGAAAGTTGAATCTTGGGGAAGGACAATGATGAAAACTTCAGTTTAAAAATGTATCATTTGTCTTCATTGGTATTCCCAGCTGGAGAAATTCTAGGAGGGTTTTTTTTTGGGTGTGTGTGTGTGTGTTTACCTTTTTTTGGGGGGGGGGCGGGGGCGGTAACTAGGGATGAACTCAAGGTTGCTTAACTACTGAGCTACATCCCCAGCCTTTTTCCTTTTTTATTTTGAGACAGGATATCACTAAGTTGCTTAGGGCCTCGCTGAGTGCTAAGGCTGGCTTTGAACTTGTGATCCTCCTGCCTCAGCCTCCCAAGTCACAAAATTTTCAGGAATTTTTAATGAATTGAAGCAGCAGTTGCTTGAAGAAGCAAGTGATGTTACTGATTAGTATAAAAATGATTATGCTCATGGTAGGAAAAAAAGACATTTATACAGCAATTTGCTGTTTGATTACCAGTATTGCTTCTGCCCTATTTGTATTGTATACATGAGTTCATGAAAAACAGATCACCATGTACCCAAAACAACTGGCACAGGGAAAATTTAATAGGTTAATGCTCATGTCACTGTAGATCAAATATCACAGAAGAATTTAAAAAGTAGATACACCATGTAGAAAATTTATGTTAACATATTAGACATGAAAGCCATGTCCTAAGAAAAAAAAGCAGCTATTCAAAGTGATATAAGATTTTAAAGTATAGCTAATAACTGTGAAAATTCTCCAGATCTTACAGACTACTGCCAATTGTTCATAATTTATTCCTGTAATATACTTTTTCATATGTCAAATTTTCTTACGTGGATGCTAACCCACAAAAAGAGAGGGGAAGATTAGAAGTTCATTGGACTAGACAAAGGGTAATAAGGGGAAGGGAGGGTAATAAGAAAGACAGAATAAATTGGAAATATTTTTTCCTATCCTCATATATAAATATACAACAATATAACTCTAGATCATGTACAACCACAATAATGGGATTCTAATTATACTTATTCTATGTATGTATAATATTTCAAATATACTCTACTGTCATGTAAAAAAATAAACAAAAAAGTTGAAACAAAAAATATATTAGTATCAAAAAACTTTTTTGAGATGGGGGTCTCACTAAGTTGTCCAGGCTGTCCTCAAATTTGTGATAATCCTGCCTCAACCTCCTTCTGCCTCCAGAGTTGTTGGGATTACAGGTGTACATCAATGTGCCCAGCTATAAATATTGTCCTTTGACTTCCTTAAAAAAGAACATGGAAATACTCTGCTGATGAAATGAAGTCAAGTTTATTACTTACACAGTAAAGGTAAATATCCTCTTGATATTGGCATTTCATTGGCATTTCAGAAGAGAAAGATCAAGCATACAAGAGTAAGTGTGTATAGAGTTTTAGAATATGGGTTTTGTTGTTGTTATTGTTGTACTGGGGAATGAAGCCAGGGCTTGCATGTGTTCTGCCACTGAGCTGTGCCTGTATTCCACCACCTGAATTGGAAAGACTTGAAATGGCTCTCACAATGCAGGGATCTGACTGGAATTTGTGAAAATTCTAAGATACCACAGAATTGGTGGGCATAGTGAGCATAAGTTATGAAGGAATCTTTTTTTTCCCCCTTGGAACTAGAGATTCAGGACAGGGGTGCTTTACCACTGAGCAATATACCTGGCTCTTTGAATTTTTTAGTTTGAGACAAGATCTCACCAAGTTGCTTAGGGCATCACTAAATTGCTAGGGTCTACCTTGAACTTGAATTCATCTTGCCTCAGCTGCCTGAGTTACTGGGATTATAGGTATGTATCAGTGTGTCCAGTGACATGAAGGAATCTTGAAAGCAATTGTTTGATAAGCAGCTAAATTTGGACAACTGAATCACTATTGTCCTGCAAAATGGACTGAATGAACTGTCTATTCTTCAGTTAAATCTAACAATGAAGTTATGTTCTGATGTATAGCTTTGTGTTCTGGGCAAAAATTTCCTGAGTAGTAGTCTTTTTGATGTGGAGGCCTTGTTGAGTCCTGATAATTAGCCATGTGCATGCAGATGGTCTTAGTTTTCTCTAGACACTGCCTTTAAATTGATACTAATTCCTTTTGACCAAAACCACAACTCTGGTCTACCACACAAAGTGGGGGCTTATGATGATATGATTAGTGTTGTTTTGTCCCAAGTTCAAATCACAATGATCTCAGTATGTCTGAGATCCCGTGTGGTTATTTTCCAAATCCTTAATGTATATTTGGAATAGATGTAATAAGCAACTGGTAGGAAACCCATATTTGCTCCCTGAGTAAGTTTCATTATGGTAGAAAGACAAATGGAAACTCAAGAACTTCTATTCCCTGCCAGGATAGTAAACTAAAATCAATATTGCATCCTTGCTGGGGATTAAGGTATTAGTGCCATCATAAACTTAAAATGCGCACATACTTTTTTACTTGTACAAAAAGCAAATATATCTTAGAAAATTGCTATAGATTATGTGAAATTAGTTACAAGAAAACTCTGATCACAGTGTATGTTACTGATGTTGTTGTCCTTATTGGAAGAATTCAATTTAGCCCTTTATGCCTGGTATGCACCTTATTAACCTAGGATTTTCACACTCTCAGAACCATTACCATCCTCCTTTTCAGAGGAATAAGTTCTAAGTGTCCAGCATCTGTTTCTCAGCAGTCTCATACTAGAGGTTTTCCTCTAAATTCTTAGTGTACCAGAACCAACCATACAGCACCTAGTCTAGGTCCCAGCTTTGGAAGCTTTTTGCTTCCTCTTTGCTCTTGAGGTACCAGCACAAATCAGGGTAAGTCAGCCTTCTTATAGGCTTGTAGAGTGAAACCTTACCGGTCCCACTGTGAAATATGAATACCAGGTGGTCAGTGTACACTCCTCATATGTTTAAACTCCAAGAACTCAGGTTTCAACAACCCTAACCAATGGCAGACATGGGTAGCACATGCTTGTAATCCCAGCAACTTGAGAGGCTGAGGCAGGAGGATGGGAAATTTGATTTCAACTTCACCTACTTAGCGAGACCCTGATTTAAGATATAAAATAAAAAGGACTTGTGGTGTAGCTCAGTTGTAAAAGCACTCTTGGGTCATATTCCCACTACCAAACAAGAACAACAACAACAAACTACATCCAACCTTCTACCTTCGTTTTCTGTATCCTAGTGATGGAAATTACATACTTTATTTTTTCCCTCTGTTTCCCCATTCAACTCTCCATTATTTGGTTAGCAGTTCTTTACATCAAAGTTTATCTGTTGAAATAATTAATGTGATTTAATTCCTGATTAGATTTTGACTGGTACATAAGTCTTAATGTTTCAAATTCTATCTTTATTTCCATTTCTAAACTTCTTCTTCCAAAACAGGTTTAGTTTTATAGTTGCAGAACTTGAAATACTGAAAAGAGTTGGGTGTGGTGGCATTATACTTGTAATTCCAGTGACTCAGGAGGTTGAGGTAGGAGGATTACAAGTTTGGGGCCAGCCTGGGCAACTTATGGAGACTCTGTTTCAAATTAAGATAAAAACAGCAGGAGACTGTGGTAAAGCATCCTTGGGTTTAATCCCCAGTATTAGAAAAAAAAATGCTTCATAGATATTACTCCATTTGATAATTTCTTCTTGGTTTTTAAGACACAGAGCCAAATATTAGTAATGAACAAATGAACAAGACATGAGCCCTACATAGTTAACATTTAAACAGTAGAAATATATTTTTATTTCTTAAAGGGAGCTTCAAATTGTCTAAAATGGAGCATGGGAGAAGGTTTAGTACAATTCATGAAGAATTATAGAAACTCAATTTCTACCATCTGGAAAGTTTCCATTGACGATATTTATATTTATGAACTTGAATCATTTAATATAACTTTCATATAGAAGGTATGTAATGGGAATAGAAAGCACTCAATAAGACACAGGCATTACTGAGAGGATTTTAAAAGTAGAGTGAATTTAGTTCAAGGATGTTATAAATAATTAATAATGACAATAAAAGCAATGCATTACTCAATCATGAGGTTTTAGATTTACATGTACAAAATCCCAGTGGGGTAGGGCAGATGTTATGATTCTTAGTTAATGAAGAGGACACAGACATTCACAAAGGGTAAGTGAATTACTGATGCTACCCATTCAGGACATAGCACACTGAAGACCCTGGCTCTTCAGTGCTGGCTGTCAATCCTGCAATGGCCCAGCCCTTTCCTTAGTGCCCCTATTACCTCCCGGTTCCTCAGGCTGTAAATGAGGGGATTGAGCATAGGAGTAAGGACTGTGTAGAACATAGAGACCACTTTGTCATGGCTAGGGACCCTGTGTCTCTTTGGCCTCAGATAGATGAACATGGCTGCCCCATAGAAAAGAGAGACTGCTGTCAGATGGGAAGAACAGGTGGCCAGGGCCTTTTTACGGGCCTGAACAGAGCGCATATGGAGCACAGCCCCCAGGATGCGAGCATAGGAGGCCACAATGATGGAGAAGGGAAGGAACAGCATGAAGACACAGCAAGCAAAGAGCAGGGTGTCAAAAAGGGATGTGTTTGCACAGGCTAGTTTCAGTAAAGCTGTCACCTCACAGAAGAAGTGATCCAAAGTCCTTGAGCCACAGTAAGGTAAGCTCATGGCTGCCACCATCTGAATCATTCCATCCAGTATTCCAAAAGCCCAGGAACTCCCAGCAATCTGGAGACAGACCCTCTGACTCATGAGCACAGGATAATGAAGTGGGTGGCTAATGGCCACATAGCGGTCATAAGCCATGAGTCCAAGCAAGAGCCCTTCTGACCCCACAAGAGATACAAAAAATCCAATTTGTATACCACATCCCACAAAAGAGATGGACTTCCTCCCAGTCAAGAAGTTGACTGCCATCTTTGGTACAATGTTACAGACCAACATGAGGTCCATGAGGGAGAGCTGACTGAGGAAGAAGTACATGGGTGTATGAAGTCGAGGATCTATGTAGATGAGGGAGATGAGGAGAACATTCCCACAGAGGGCGACCATGAAGACCATCATGACTGCAGAGAAGAGGACAAGGTCAGTCTGGCTGTGGGAGAAGATGCCCAAGAGGATGAATCCATCTATGGATGATTGGTTCAACCACATTCCCATGGTTTAGTTATTCACAGTCACCTGCAAATATGGATAGAGAAATTCTGAATTCTTCCTCATTCAGATAAGTCTTTTGTAATTCATTAGGCTTCAACAACACATGGCTTTGGGACATGCAAGAGAATGTTCTTTGATATTCCCTTGATACAGATAAAAGGATCTCTGCCAGTACATAGGATTGGATATTGTGTCTATATATTTTTTCTTATACCCAAAAGACTAGAAACTGAATTTTTGTGTCACAAAACTATTGGTCAATCCTCTTTCAGCAGATAAAATCTTGGCTTTCCCATAAGGCACCGACTTTTTAACTGGTATCACATGGATTTGGTAAATTAGATTTAATAGTAATGAACTATGAGTAAGATAACTTACATATGCTATTAAAGCAAGGTAAAGGGACTTGAGATGTTCCTTATTATTGATTTTGTTCTGGCCCAAAATCTTGAAACCATTTTTATTCCAATATTTCATTCATCGATTGAATGCACCAGAGAACCTCTTGGTTATAGAGTCAGTTTTTTAAAAATTGAATTAGTTCTTACTATCCCCACTGCAACTTTCTGGTCCTAGACACCATCCTCTCACTATTGGATTATTTTATGTTCCTCTGTAGTTTCCCAATTTCTCTCTTTGAACATCATAAAATCCGATTCTGCTGACATGTAAGTCATATGATGTAAATTGCCTTGGGAAAGTATGTCAGTGGTTTCCCAAATTACTTCAAATTAAGGCCAAATCCATGTGGTGACAAGTAAGGCCTTCCATTGCATGTGCATGCACATATACATGTACTGACCTCTCAAAAGGATGTGCCCAAGTGTCCTTCCAAACAATAACACCCAGATAGGCTATTGGTAGGAGCAAATCATTGTTTCCACAGCCTTAAAGCACCATCTTAGCCATATTGACCTCAGTCTCAATCAACCAACAGAACAACCGAGGGTTTGCTCTATCCCTCACAGCAGAAGTTACTCCTCTGTGCTGAGGGGTAACACACACACACACACACACACCCACACACACACCACGACTTCTGAGCTCATTTTACCATGCTCCTTTTGCTCACTGTGCTTTCTTAAATTTCCTAAGACAAACTAGACACATTCCCATCATTGGTTCTTTGTATTTTTATCTCTATAGCATAATATTTTCCCAGAATTTTATCTCTTACCTGTCTCATACCTTTACATAAATGCCAACTTTTTGAGTTAAATAGCCATATTAAAACTATTTTGGACTCTCAAGTTCTTTTGATGATTTAGCTTTCTTCACAGAACTTATACCATTTAATCACATGTATTCTGATATTTTTGGATCTACTGTCTGCTTCATTCCACTGGAATATAATAAGCATCATTTATTTTTCACCTTGACATCTGGCAGCCTTAGAATGGTACTTAGTTTATCTTATGACCTCAATACATACGGTTTGAACAAATAAAATAACTTATGAGTAGGTGCTATATAGTTGCAAGATTCATTTTTTGAAACTGAAAACCCCCTTCTTAGGCTGGGGTTATATCTTGGTGATAGAAACTTACCTAGCATGTGTGAGACACTGGGTATGATTCTTGGCACCTCATATAATATAAGTAAATAAAATAAAAATCCATGGACAACTAAAAAGAAAGAAAAGAAAAAAAAACTCCTTCTTAAATTGTAGCATATCTTGTTCTTGACCTGAATATAGTAGGATGTTTTAGTCAGCTTTTTTTTTTTTTTGCCACTGTGACAAAAAGACCTGAGAAGAACAATTTTAGAGGAGGAAAAATTTATTTGGGTGCCATGATTTCAGAAGTCTAAGTCCATGGACATCCAACTCTATTACTCAGAGCCACAAGGTTTGGAAGAACACCTTGGCAGAAGGGTGTGCCAAAGGGAAAACAGCTCAAGATATGACCATTAGGAAGCAAAGAGAGAGCTCCTCTCAACCAGGAAAAAAATAAGCCCCAAAGGCACACTCCTAGTGACACTGCCAGCAACTCCTTCAGCTGTATACATACCTGCCTACAGTTACCACTCATTTAATGCATTCAAATTGATTTATGTGCTGATTAGCTTAAGACTCCCAAACCCAATAATTTTAGCCCAAAACTTTCTTGCATTGTTTAACACATGAGCTCTTGGGGGGACACTTCATATATAAACCAAAACATAAGAGTTTATTATTGGATTCCTTTCAATGCAGGACAATTAGTGATAATACAGGAAATACCCTCAGGTTATAAGAAGGTTCTCCACAAAGAATGAAATTACACCTCTGACATATTTGTAAGCTGGTTTATTCATGTCTACCTTACCTCACTGCAAAGATGAAGTGATGCAATTACATAGGACACAAGGCTGTCTGTGCAAAGATCCAGAGTAATTTCCTAAATGAGGATGGAACAAGCTAGATCAATGACCAGGGAATTAGCCATAGAGCCTGTTTCCCTATAGAACAGAGCATGTACTGATTTATGCTCAAAAGGATGTGCCCAAGTGTCCTTCCAAACAATAACACCCAGATATGCTATTGGAAGGAGCAAATCATTGTTTCCATAGCCTTAAAGCACCATCTTAGTCATACTGACTTCAGTCTCAATCAACCAACAGAACAACCCAGGTTTTCCCTATCCCTCACAGCAGAAGTTACCCCTCTGTCTAAGGATGTGTCCAACAGGACACAGAGACACTCAGCTGTGTGCACCTTCAAGGACATGCTCTCCCACTGCTCTTTCCTACCCACTGTCTTATATGAGAATACCATGTAGTTGATGAAGGACATTTCTTGCTCCATCCTGGGTGGCCCTCTTGAGTTCCTATGGTCATATTCACTGTGTGTTCAACGCCTCTCCTTGTGTGTCCAATGGGGTTGCCCTCCCTAAAGTGGAAAAGTGGAGCTCTTTTTCTACTCTGAAGAAATACCTATCCTCACCTCCTTCTCAGCTCAGTTAATAGTGTGTCTGTCCAGGTGCCCCAGCCACATCACGTCAGTCATCCTTGACTCCTCTGTTTCTCAAGCATACATCTCAACTATCAAAAACCACTGCTGGCTCTTCTTCCAACATATACCCACCCCAGAACACTTCTCACTCCTGCCTACTCCTATTTAGCTATGCCATCATCATTGCTCCCTGGATAATAGAAACGTCCCATGACTGGATTTGCCTCCCAGTTCCTCACTTACCCCCACCCCACTCTGCTGACTCACAACACTAGAGTGAACTGTCTATATTAGAATAAAAGCCAAAATGATGCCTGAATAAATGTAAGATTTTCATCAGTGGGCCCTTTCACACCACCCAGACCTCTTTTCCTTCTGCTTTCCCCAGAATTTCTGGCTCCAGTCTCAACATTCTTCCTGAATTTGCTCCCACACTATAGGGAGACACCAGCCTTGGGCACCTTGGCACTTGCTCTTGGCTCCTCACAGAAGGCTCTTTCTAGATATGCTTTGCCTGGTTCACTAATTTCCTTTTTATCTCCTCAGCAAAGCCATCCCTCAATGCCCTATTTAGAACTGAAAACCTTCTTCTATCCCTGATCATTTTCCAGCCTTCATTTTCCCATAGCATGTGAGGCCATAAGGTATACTGCCTTTTATTTGTATGGATTTGTTTGTTTTCTGTCTTTCCAACTAGAACCTATACTCCTTGATGGCACTTTTGTGGATAGTGTGATCCTGAGCCCCTACAACAGTGACTTGAATACACTATATTCTCAGTAAATATTTGTTGAAGTAACAATGGTATTGTGCAAAGAACTCAGAAATTTCTTCTAGCATCTCACATGCTATTTTTATTCCTAATTTCAGACTTTTTTTTTGCTAGGTGTTCAGTAATTTCATTTTTTTCTTTTATAAATAACAACACAAAAGAAACCACCTTATTGTATAGTATTCTTTAGAGAATGGAAAGGCTTTTGCCCCAGATCAGTCTTTACTGCTTGCCCCTTCATCTTCACTTCTCCTCAGTTGTTTTTTCTCTTCCTGCTATAGGCCATTCTACAATCTGGGAACCCCTAGCTGAGCCACACAGAGGGAAAGAAGAGAGAAAAAAATTAATAAGAAATTAAGGAAAGAAAAAGAGAGAAGTAGCTGGGCACAGTAGTGCTGCCTGTAATCCCAGTGACTCTTGGAAACTTAATGAGACTATGCCTCAAAATAAAAAATAAAAAGAATGATAAAGTGGCCCTGAGTTCAATTCCTAGAACCAAAATGTAAAAACAAAAATAGAAAAGAAAAAAATAGATCAAAGGAAGAGGACTATAAGAAGGCAAACACCCCCGAAGGGAAAAAAATACTGATAGAAGCAAAGGATGGAGGAAGGGAAAAGGTTGCTAAATAGACAGGAATGAAGAAATGAACCAATAACTAGCATTATAACTAGCAAGGAGGAGAGAAGTGGGGTGGGAGGGTGACAGGGAAATACCTTCACGCACCTTTGGGCAGGTGTCCTTCAGGAAAAGAAATTCAGGAGTGATACCCTGTGAAATAGTTTCTTGCATCAGAATAACTTCATCCTCCTTCCTCTGCATTTGCACTTACTCCTTGAGAGGGGACATAGAACAGCTGCTCCCTAACTCTGACCCCCTTCCTCAGTTCTACCCTACCTCCTCAGGCAAAGCACATCATCTGTGGACTCTCTAGTGCAGACATCAGGATTCAGATAAACAACAGCTTTCAGCAAAAGGGGAAAATGAGAAAAGAAGGCCTAGTTAAGGAGATAGTGGTGGGAAGGTGGAGTCAGAGCCACCATCTGTGCATCTGCATGCACTCATTGATGCCTGGCTGCCTTCCACAATGCACCAGCCTCTCACCTGAGATGCCCAACTAACTCCTACATCCACACAGGTTCTTAACGCAGAGACTGAGTGAGGAGTTGAAGCTGATGATTCCCAGGGGAGCCTATAATCTGCAGCCCTGGAAGAGGAACTCCCAAGCTTTGAATTAAAAAGACCCAAAGAAGGAATTTAGAGATAAGATAAGGAGAAGGGCTAGCTGGGACAAAGTGAAGAAATCCACCAGGAAGGGCCAAAGGGACAACCAGGGCAAAGGAATGTGCAAGGAGTTTCTTGGTACCCTATACCCTATATGTCGTGCCCATTACAGCACTTTCCTTATAACATCAAGGGCCCTCATAGGGTCTTCACTTATGGCTGCCCCCTTGGGTCCTTCCTGAAACGACAATTCACACTTGTCTTTTGCCTGTCCTCTAGAACTCAGCCTATATCTGTTGATTGCCTGTGATATTCAGAGAACTGGGTGAGGTGGTGTGCTAGAGTGAAATGCTGACACTGAGTACAATCCTAGTTCTGAAGAGTTTATAACCTAGTGGGAGAGAAAGAATAGCACCTATATTCACAAGATGGTGCCAGGGGGACTACCTTCATCTCAAGCTGTTTCAGATATTTCTGTATGGTCAGTTAGTACCCTTCATAACTTGGTGTGCTGCAGTTATGCCTATCAACCTGGTATAGTGATGGATAGCACCCCGTTTTACTCTTAGTGTCCTAGGTTGGACAATAAACTTTATGGTCACCCTGGTGTTAGCTTTATGTTCCATGGAAGCAAATCTCTTTATAATGATGAATTCATTAGAAAAAAAAGTGGTTAAATTGACAATTTATGTTTTCCTCTTAACTTGAATTTTAGTTTTATTTGACTGGTTTTCATTTTATTTTTATGACATGTATAAAATATCTCACCTGATATACAAATCTCTCTCTTGTGTCTCTATTTCTAAAAGACACTAATCCTCGTATGTCAGGGCTCCACCCTTGTGAGCTCATTTAACTTTATTTACTATCTTACCCCAAATACAGTCATGCTGGTTGTTAGAGCTTCAACATGAATTTGGGAGAGACATAAACATTCTATCTATAACATATATCAATGATACTCTTGACTTTGATATGAAATAAATGTTTTACATAAATAGGGAAAATTGAATCAATTTTTTTTTGCATCTATGAAATTTTCTAGTTTGAAAATGAACTACAAGAAAAGCTGATTTGAAAGCATCAGAAAGATATAAAGATAGGCAGGAGGTAGGAGCCAGAACTATTGAGAGAAGTGTACTAAGGTGAGATCAAACTTATTTTTGATTTCCCTTTGAGATATCTGTTGATAAATGACTAGCATACGGGCTAGAGTATAACTCAGTGGTAGAGCACTTTTCTAGAATGCATGAGGTCTGGGGTCTGATGCTCACCACTGAAAAACAAAACAAACAAATCAAAACACAAAAAAAAACTTAGCAAGGGATTCATGAAGTGATTAACTGAATATAAAACAAAGACTAAAAGTCTTGGGAGTTGATTGTCTTTTCTATGAGAGAATTGGAATCTATTTTTAAAAAGTTGGAGGACATATTAGAACTGAAAAATACATAGACTAATTTTTACCTAAAATACATAAACTAAAACTAATCTGTAGGTAAATAAATGAATTTACTTATAGTTTAGACATAGTTGAAGACAAGATAATTATCATTAGAAAATACTCATAGGTCTTCAGACTGATGGCTTACTTCTTTTATATATGCTGGAAAAGAGAAGATGATTAAATAACATATTTAAATTACTGAAAGAAAACAATTCCAACTTAAAATTGATATCCAGAAAATATCTTCCCCTAAAAGGCAAAATAAAGATATTTCTAAGAAAAAAAGAAGATAATTTTTGACCAGCACTTCTTCACTAAAGAAATACCAAAGAAAGCTGTTCACATGAAAAAAAAAATAATACCACAGGGAAGCAAGAAATTTCAGAAAAAATGAAGGACAACAGAAAGAATAAATGTACAAATAAATATAAATGATGAAGATTGTACAAAACAATAGTAATTGTGTAATGTGGGTTTTAAAATATGTATAATTTATGCACAAAAATAATATCTCCCAAGGGGGATCAGATAAATAGGGTTTCCTGGAAGTATCAAAAGTACTTATTTACATTAGAATCTAGTATGCATATTGTAATTTCTTATGAAATCAATAGAAGAGTTACAATATGTGTAACTAATAAATTTCTCAAAAGAAAATGGAAAAATAAAATACTTAATCCAAAAGAAGTACAGAAAAATAAAAAACAGGAGCACTAAAAATGTGGGACAGGGGTTGGGGTTGTGGCTCAGTGGTAGAGCTCTTGCCTAGCATGTGTGAGGCCCTGGGTTTGATCCTTAGCACCACATATAAATAAATAAAATAAAGTTTCATTGACAACTAAAAATATATTTTAAAAAATTGGGACAAATAGTAAATATCAAGATGATGATAAACCTGAACACAAATATTTCAGACACCATGTTAACTGGAAATTAAAACATATATACCAATTAGAATCAGAGATTATTGAGCAGGGTTTTAAAAATAATAACAAACCAAGAACACATTGAAAAAAATAAATAAATAATAAATAAGGATACAGGAAGCTTGTATATACATTACAGCATGTAGTTTTATATACTGATATGCCATACAAACACTAACCAAAAGAAGTTTTGAGCAGTTTTTCTAATACTAGGCAAAAGAGATTTTAAGATAAGGAAACATTACTAAAGGTAAGTAGGGATATTTTGAAATAGTTAAAGACTAATTCAACAGGAAAATATAACACATTAAATTTGTATTAATATAATCACCTTAAAATATAAAATAAAAAATTGACAGAAACAGAGAAATAGAAAAATCTTTAGTATAACAGAATATTTTAATCTCTCAGTAATTGATTGAATAAGAAGAACAAAGTAAGTAAGTTTACAGAAGACTGGAATAACTGACTGGTATACTTGAACTAATTAATATACATGTACTACAACACATTTAACAATCACAGAATACACATTGTCTTCTACATTTATGAATACTGAGTGTGTACTTGATCATAAAACTGTGTCAACAATTATCAAGGAATGATATCCACAATACAGCATAGTGGGAAGCCCTCACTCTCATTTCTTCACAGAAAATACCTTGAAGAGAAATTCAGACTCTAACTAAAAGTAGAATAATCCCCAGAAGCAAAGAATATGGGAGCAATTACATTTATATGTATAAGACCAATTTCACTTTACCCCTGTAAGATACACACACACACACACACACACACACACACACACATCTGTCTTGGTCCCAGAAGGGAGTGGTGCTGGCAGTTCACATCTGCAGGCAATGGGGGCTTGGGTGCAGGTGGACTGTTGGAGTGTCTTTCCCTATCGAATAGATTGTGCCTTGGTAATCTGCATTAGTCAGGATGATGGCTCTGCATTGCATACCACCCATGGAGAGCCCACAGCCATATCTCATACTTGCAGATAGCCATGAGGCTCTATGCCACTTAGAAGGAGGCCCCATGGAGAAGAGCTAGTGTGCACTAGCTCTTTCCCCTCTTACATTATCTGCTACTGCCTCAAATCCCACTGCAATTAGAGCAACAGCCCTGAGCCCTGTATCTTCTGCTTCTGCATATAATAGAAACAGCCAGCAGATGCAGCACAGCACCCTTCAAACACCCAGTCTCAGGTGCCTGGGCTGACAAATGAGAGCTGTCTGGTTGGAAGTCCACAGCAACCAGGGGAATGTTTCTGTGTCCTGGCACCTCTGGGGGGATCCAAAGCTGAAGAGTGATGAACAACTTATAAAAGTCCCAAATTCTGATGAAATCCAACCTAGGAAGACTCAAAAAGAATTTTCTACATCATGGTATGCCTCAAATCCCTTTTTCATCCATCTTTTCTTTTCTTTCTTTCTTTCTTGCCTTGGTTTGTATTATTCTTTATTTTATTTTATTTGGTTATTTTTTTCTATTTTCTTTTTCCATTTTTTTCTCTTTCTATTTTCAGTCCCTATACAAAGTAATAGCAATTTTACTTTCTTTATTAACTATTTTTTCAACCTATTCCAAACATTACTGTAAGTTTATATCTGAATTAGAGGAACTTTGGAGAATGCTATCAACAAGTTTTTGCATTTTCTAACATTCATTAGTACATATCTTTGTTCTAAAATGATTTTTATAAATAGGGTTTAATCTCTTCTTTCAAGTGGTGGGAATAGCAGAGTATAGAGAATCAGATGTGACTGTGAGCTTGAAAACGTAATTATTATTGCCCTTGATGGAGTCTGCCTGCATATGGGATATTCTGTCAAGGTCTAAATAAGGTGACAGCAAACCATGCTTGCATACAAGATGTTTTGTTGTCTTTGTTGGGGCTTACTTGCAAACGAGGGGTTCCTTCAAAAGTTAGATAAGGTAACAATGGACATGCTTGAAAACAGGTGTCTACTGTCCTTGGGAGGACTTGCCTGCAAACGGGATGTTCTGTCAATTGGGCTAAGAGGGCGCTAAGAAATTTTTTTTTATCTGTTCTTAACAAAGAGCAGAACTTAACATGCTTCAGGCCAAGAGTAAATTAGCCATGAGAAGCGGGTCACTTCTGATTAAAAAGTAAAACTTCTGTATGCTATGTTTAATTAGCTGAAAGATCTGATTTATTGCTGTTGGAAGGCTGCCTTCTTTGTTCACAATACTATAAAAAGATTGCTATATACAATAAAGGACTTTTTTTTCTTCTGCTGCTTTGCTTGCTCTGCTTCTTCTTTCTTTCTCGTGCTGAACTTTGAGTGAATTACTGCAAAAGCAGAGCACACACACTGAATGAAAATATCAATACCTGGATATTTGCCTAGCCTGGGGTTCAAGGAAAAGAAGCTCACTAAATAAAAGTAGAAATGATCCAAACATGTGGATATTCATACAAGAAGCATGAAAAAGTAAGAGAACAAACCACCCCAAATTGCCCACAACACTTAAACAATTGATATCATTGACTCCAAAGTGGAGAAAACGTCAGAGAAAGAACTTAGAAAGATGATAGTTAAAATGTGCAATGAGCTAAAAGAAGATGTAAGGAATGAACTTAGAAAATACAGGGAATGAAAGATGATTTTAATAGAGATTCTGAAGAAGAACCATATGGAAATCCTGGCAGTGAAAGACTCAAATCAAATTAAAACTTTAATAGAAAGTATCACCAGTAGATTAGATCACTTGACTATAGATTCTTGGCCTTAAAGATAAATAATCTTGAAAATAAAGTAAATAATACAGAGAAGATGCTAATAGACTATCACCATAATATTCAAGAAGTCTGGAATAACATTTAGAGGACGAATTTAAGAATAACTGGGGCAGAATAAGGTTCTGAAATACAAACTAAAGTAATGCACAATATTTTCAATGAAATAATAATAAAAATTTCCAAATCTTACAAATAAGATGAAAATACACGTAGAACCCCAAATATAAGAAGATAAAAACAGATCATCTCCAAGACACATTATAATGAAAATGCCTAGTATTCAGAATAAGAATAAAATTTTGAAAGCCACCATAGGAAAATTGCAGGTCATATTTAGAAGTAAGCCAAATTCAGATTTCTTCCTTTTTTTTTTTTCAGGTAGGAAATGGCTTTATTATTGGCCTCATGTGTGTCACCTAGTGTCCAATGTGGACCCCATGTCCAGAGGAGCTGCCTCTCCAGGCCAGAGGCCAGGCCTTCGCCCACATCACCGGGAGGCCAACCCCACCCTCCCGCAAGTTCATGCTTGAGACGCTGAGGGACAAGGCAGGCCCAGGACTGGGCCCTTCATCCCTTGGCCCTCCTTGGACAGGGTTCCAGGAGGGGCCAGCTGGGCCTGGAAGATCAGTCTCTTTTTGGTTTTATGATCATTTAAAAAACGGGAAAGACAAACATTCCATAGTCTTTAAAAAATAGGTGTCTCAGGAGAGAAGCCAGGGCCCTCACCCTGGGTCCCCTCGAGGCCAGCCATCCATATCCCTTGAGGTCTGCAGATCAGCCAGTGTACACCCAGCCCTCCCACAGTCACTGTACCGAGTAGGCCAAATTCAGATTTCAACTGATTTATTAGTCAGAACTTAAACACCAGGAGAATATGAAACGCTATATACCAAGCCCTGAAAAAAATGAGTGCCCAACCAAGATTACTATATCCAGAAAAAGTATCTTTCAGAATCGAAAATGAAATAAAAACTTTCCTGATAAACAGGAACGAAAAGAATTCATAGCCACTAAGCCTAAAAAATGCTATTAATTAAATGAACCTAACAGACATCTACAGAATATTTCATCCATTGACAACAAAATTCACTTTCTTCACAACAGCACAAGGAATTTCTTTAAAATATATCATATTTTAGGTTGTAAAACATAAATCAAGGAGAAATAAAAAACTATTAGAAAAAATTAAAATTAAGATACAACATTTCAAAATCACTGGGACAATTTGAAGGCAATTCTAAAAGGAAAGTTTATAGCACTAAGCTCCTATCAAAAAAAAAAATAGGTTCCAAATAAATAATCTATCATTACACCTTAAGGCTCTAGAACAACCTATTACCCAAATCAGTAGGAAACAGAAAATAATTAAGGTCAATTTCAAAATCAATGAAATTGAAAGTAAAAAATGCATAGGATCAGTGCAACAAAGAGTTGGTGCTTGTAAAGATAAACAAGATTGATAAACTCTTAACCAAACTAACCAAAAGAGAAAAGATCCAAATAAACAAAACTAGGGATTAAAAACATCACCATAGACACTTCTGAAGTACAGAGTATGAGTAGAAAGTATTCTAGAAAATTTTGAAAAATTGACAAATTCCCAGAGACCTATGACCTGCCCAAATTGAACCAGGAAGATATAGAAACCTAAACACACCAATATCAAGCAATGAAACTGAAGCAGCTAAAAGTCTTTCAACAAAGAAAAGCCCAAGACCACGTGGATTCTCAGCTAAGTTCTGTTAGAACTTTTAAAAAACTAATTCCAATTCTCCTCAAATTATTGCAAGAATTAGAAAAGGAAGGAACTCTGCCAAATTCCTTCCAGGAAACCAGTATTACCCTGTTAACAAAACCAGATAAAACACATCAAGAAAAGAAAATTTCAGATGAATATATATGATAAAAAATCCCTAATAAAATATTGAGAAATCACAATCAGAAACACATTAAGAAGATAGTGCACTATCATCAACTGGGTTTTATCCCAGGGATGCAAGGTTGGTTCAATACAAGCAAATGAATAAACGTGATTTACCACACAAGTAGAGTTAAGGACAAGAGTCACATAATCATCTCAACAGACACAGAAAAAACATTTGACAAAATCCAGCACCAATTAAGGTTAAAAAAAAAAAAGACTAGAGAAACTAGTTAAATAGAAGGATCTAACCCCAACATTGTAAAGGACAACAGCATACTGAATGGAGATAAATTGAAAACATTTTCTCAGAAATCAGGAATAAGACAAAGGTGTTGACTCTCACCACTCCTATTAAACATAGTTCTTGAAACTCTAGCCAGAGCAATCAGGCAATAGAAGGAAGTTTAAGGAATACAAAGAGGAAAAGAAAAAGCCAAATTATTTCTGTTTGCTGATGACATGATCCTATATCTAGAAGATCCAAAGACTCCACCAGAAGACTTTTAGAGCTGATAAATGAATTTAGTAAAGTAACAGGATACAAGATCAACATGCATAAATAAATCACTTGACATATTCCGATAATAAATCAGATGAAAAAATTAGGAAAACTATCCCATTTACAATAACCTAAAAGAACTTGGGAATTAATCTAATGAAGGAGAGATCAAAGACCTGTACAAAGAAAACTATAGAACACTGAAGAAAGAAATTGAAGAAATTCTTAGAAAATGGAAAGCATTCCCATGTTCTTGGATAGACATAATTAATATTATCAAATGGCCATACTACAAAAAGCAATATATAGATTCAATACAATTCCCATCAAAATTCTAATGACATTCTTCAACAGAACTAGATAAAACAGTCCTAAAATCCATTTGGAAGAATAAGACCTAGAATAATCAAAGCAATCCTAAGCAAGAAGAATGATGCTGGAGGCGTCACAAAACCAGATCTCAAATTATACTACACAGCTGAGGTAATAAAGGCAACATAGTATTGGCACCTAATCAGACATGAAAACCAACAGAATTGAATATAAGACACAGAGGCAAGTCCACATAAAGACAGACATTTGATCCTTGACAAAGGTGCTAAAATATATATTTCAGAAAAGACATCCTTTTAAACAAATGAATATTCAGATGTAGAAAAATAAAACTCAATCCCTATGTCTCACCATTAGGTTTTTATACAAGGTGTCCCTCAAAAGCTCATGTGTGAGACAATACTACAACATTCAGAGGTGAAATGATTGGGTTATAAGAGCCGTAACCTAATTAGCATGTTAATTCACTGACAGAGATTAACTGGGTGGTGTCTGTAGCCTGATAAAGTGTGACTGAAGAAGGTTGGTCATTGGGGGTGTGTCTTTGGGATACATATTTTGTCCCTGCTAAGGAATGCTTTTCTCTCTGTTTCCTGACGCTACATCCCGAGCTTCTTTCCTTTGTCACATCCTTCTGCCATGATCTTGTGCCCTCTGCCTCAGAGCAATGTAGTTGGCCATCTATGGACTGAGACCTTGGAAACTGTGAACCCCCAGAATAAATGTTTCCTCCTCCAATTGTTCTGTCATGTCTTTTGATTACAGCAGTTATATTGTTGATTAATATACTTACCCTGTACATTAGTCACTATGAAGTGAATCAAGGACATAGAAATCAGGTCAGAAACTCTGCAACTGCTATACTCCAACATAGTGCACAGGCACTGATTTTGTTAACAAAACTCCTAAAGCACAAGAAATAAAATGCTCATTTTTGCCAAGTGTGTGCAATTTGAAAATGGCCTATAGAAGCAACAGCAAAATGCAAGTGACAGAAATGTTCCAGAGGAAGGAATAAACCTGACTCTCAAAGAAATTGTCATTTGTTGCAGTACCAGCTTTACATTTTTCATTTCGGCTCATTGGTGCTAGTGCTCATTTTGACCACACATTTGCAATTTATAAATAGCTTGTAGCAGCAGCAGTGAAAGGGTTGTTGTAAGGAGGTTCCAGAGGACGTTTCAAACACAGTTCACAATGGGGCCTTATTCAATTGTGTTCCATTGCAGCACCAGGTTCACATTCTTCATATGTGTCCATTAGTGTCAGTGCTTATTATGGCTGAATATGTGCAATATGAAAACTGGCTTGTAGAGTAGCAGTGAAATGCAATTGTCAGGGAGGTTACAGACAGTAGTTCTCACTTAATTTACAGAAATGGCATTAAGAATTGCCTTATGGCACTTTACCTAGTGCTAATAACCCATTGTCTAAATGTATAATAATTAATATATTCATTCACTTACAGAGAGACATCTTGATTACTTCCAAGTTTTGGCAATTTGAATAAAGATGCTATGAAGAAGAAGAAGAAGAACAACAACAACAACAACAAAATTGTCCCATGGTACAACACCAGTTTTACACTGTTATGTTTGTACCATTTCTTAATGTGGCCAAATAGGGGTCATTTGAAAATGGCTTACAGGAGCAGTTACTACTAAATGGAAGTGGCAGCACCTTTCTAGAGGCAGGTTCTTACTTAATGCACAGAAAGGGAATTGGGTAGATAAGCTATGGAATCAATGTAAATGCCCTTCAACAGATGAATGGATAAAGAAAATGTGGTACATATACACAATGGAATATTAATCAGCCATAAAGAAGAATGAAATTATAGCATTTGCCAATAAATGGGTGAAACTGGAGACTATTATGTTAAGTGAAATAAGCCGATAGTAGAGGGAACTGGGACCAAAGACAGAGCAGGCCCAGCGGCCTGCTGAGGGGCAGAGCCGCCCCCCACCCCCCTCGCCTGCCAGGTAGGGGAAGGGTGACCACCGACAGAAAAGGCCCAGTGACCCAGGGCGGGACAGAGCTTCCAATCACTCCTGCAAGGTAGGCGGGCCTGCGACCCACCGGCAGAAGAGGAGCAGCCGCCTGCTGAGAGGCTGAGCCGCCCCCTCCCCCTGTGCCGGCATAGTAGAGGGAACTGGGGCCAAAGACAGAGCAGGCCCAGCGGACTGCTGAGGGGCAGAGCCGCCCCCCACCACCCTCGCCTGCCAGGTAGGGGAAGGGTGACCACCGACAGAAAAGGCCCAGTGACCCAGGGCGGGACAGAGCTTCCAATCACTCCTGCAAGGTAGGCGGGCCTGCGACCCACCGGCAGAAGAGGAGCAGTCGCCTGCTGAGAGGCTGAGCCGCCCCCTCCCCCTGCGCCGGCATAGTAGAGAGAACTGGGACCAAAGACAGAGCAGGCCCAGCGGCCTGCTGAGGGGCAGAGCCGCCCCCCACCCCCCTCGCCTGCCAGGTAGGGGAAGGGTGACCACAGACAGAAAAGGCCCAGTGGCCCAGGGCGGGACAGAGCTTCTAATCACTCCTGCAAGGTAGGCGGGCCTGCGACCCACGGGCAGAAGAGGAGCAGCCGCCTGCTGAGAGGCTGAGCCGCCCCCTCCCCCTGTGCCGGCATAGTAGAGGGAACTGGGACCAAAGACAGAGCAGGCCCAGCGGCCTGCTGAGGGGCAGAGCCGCCCCCCACCCCCCTCGCCTGCCAGGTAGGGGAAGGGTGACCACCGACAGAAAAGGCCCAGTGGCCCAGGGCGGGACAGAGCTTCCAATCACTCCTGCAAGGTAGGCGGGCCTGCGACCCACCGGCAGAAGAGGAGCAGCCGCCTGCTGAGAGGCTGAGCTGCCCCCTCCCCCTGCGCTGGCATAGTAGAGGGAACTGGGACCAAACACAGAGCAGGCCCAGCGGCCTGCTGAGGGGCAGAGCAGCCCCCCACCCCCCTCGCCTGCCAGGTAGGGGAAGGGTGACCACCGACAGAAAAGGCCCAGTGGCCCAGGGCGGGACAGAGCTTCCAATCACTCCTGCAAGGTAGGCGGGCCTGCGACCCACCGGCAGAAGAGGAGCAGTCGCCTGCTGAGAGGCAGAGCCGCCCCCTCCCCCCCGCGCCTGCAAGGTAGTCGGAACTGAGACCACCATCAGAACAGGTCAGACCTGCAACCGAGAGACAGAACAGGCCCAGTGGCCTGAGGAAGGGTAGAGCCGCCCCCCCCCACGCCTGCAAAGTAGGCGGACCTGCGACCCACTGGCAGTACGGCCCCAGAGGCCTGCAGAGGGGCAGTGCCGCTGCCTGCGCCTGCAAAGTAGACAGAACGGCGACCACCGACAGAACAAGCCTAGCGGCCCGCAGAGGGACAGAGCCGCCGCCCGCGCCTGCAAGGACGGCGGACCTGCTACCGACTGGCAGAGCAGGCCCAGCGGCCTGCCGGCGTGGTAGGCACATTGCCCCAATTGGCGGAGGGGCAGAGCCGCCGCCCGTGCCTGCGAGGGAGACTTTGCAACTATACAAGACCAATATAAATATATAGGGGGAAAATTCAATAGCACAACAGTTTCACCAAGAAGAAAGGAACGCGAACAGTATGAAGAGACAAGGAAAGAAAGGACCACAAGCATTGCAGGTCAACTCAACTTTAGAAGAGGTAATAGCTGCAGCTGATGGAATGTCAGATAAAGAATTCAGGATATACATGCTTCAGATGATCTGGAGTCTCAAGGAAGACATCAGACAGCAAAATCAGACAATGAAAGATCACTTCAACAATGAATTACATAAACAAATCCAAGAAGCAAAAGATCAACTATACAGGGAAATAGAGGTTATAAAAAACAAACAAACAGAAATCCTAGAAATGCAGGAAGCAATAAGCCAACTTAAAAACTCAATTGAGAATACTACCAGCAGAGTAGAACACTTAGAAGACAGAACATCAGACAATGAAGATAAAGTATTTCAACTTGAAAAGAACATAGACAGCTCAGCAAGACTGTTAAGAAACCATGAGCAGAACATCCAAGAAATATGGGATAACATCAAGAGACCAAATTTAAGAGTCATTGGGATACAGGAAGGAACAGAGTTTCAAACCAAAGGAATGAGCAATCTATTCAATGAAATAATTCGAGAAAACTTCCCAGACTTGAAGAATGAGACAGAACCCCAAATCCTAGAAGCCTACAGGACGCCGAATGTGCAAAATCATAAGAGACCCACACCTAGACACATTATAATGAAGATGCCCAACATACAGAACAAGGAGAGAATTTTAAAAGCTACAAGAGAAAGGAAGCAGATCACATTTAGGGGTAAGCCAATCAGGATAACAGCTGATCTTTCAACACAGACTCTGAAAGCTAGAAGATCCTGGAATAACATATTTCAAACACTGAAAGAAAATGGGTTCCAACCAAGAATTGTGTTTCCAGCGAAATTAAGCTTCAGGATGGAAGATGAAATTAAAACCTTCCACGATAAACAAAAGTTAAAAGAATTTGCAGCTAGAAAACCATCTCTTCAAAACATCCTTGGCAAAACATTACAGGAAGAGGAAATGGAAAATAACAATGAAAACCAACAGTGGGAGGTAGGACACTAAAGGGGGGAAAATAATCAAAGTGGAAAACAAACCATGTTTAGTAACATAAATAAACAAATATGGCTGGAAGAACAACCCATATCTCAATAATAACCCTAAATGTTAATGGCTTAAACTCACCAATCAAGAGACACAGGCTAGTAGAATGGATCACAAAACAAGACCCAACAATATGCTGCCTACAGGAGACGCATTTGATAGGAAAAGACATACATAGGCTGAAGGTGAAAGGTTGGGGAAAATCATATCACTCATATGGACTTCGGAAACAAGCAGGAGTATCCATACTCATATCAAATAAAATAGATTTTAAGCCAAAGTTAATCAAAAGGGATAAAGAGGGACACTACATACTGCTCAAGGGAACCATACACCAACAAGACATAACAATCATAAATATATATGCCCCAAACAATGGTGCAGCTATGTTCATCAAACAAACTCTTCTCAAGTTCAAGAGTCTAATAGACCACCATACAATAATCATGGGAGACTTCAACACACCTCTCTCACCACTGGACAGATCTTCCAAACAAAAGTTGAATAAGGAAACCATAGAACTCAATAACACAATTAATAACCTAGACTTAATTGACATATATAGAATATACCACCCAACATCAAACAGTTACACTTTTTTCTCAGCAGCACATGGATCCTTCTCAAAAATAGATCATATATTATGTCACAGGGAAACTCTTAGACAATACAAAGGAGTAGAGATAATACCATGCATCCTATCTGATCATAATGGAATGGAACTGAAAATCAACGATAAAAGAAGTAAGGAAAAAGAATATATCACTTGGAGAATGAACAATAGGTTACTGAATGATCAATGGGTTATAGAAGACATCAAGGAGGAAATTAAAAAATTCTTAGAGATTAATGAAAACACAGACACAACATATCGGAATCTATGGGACACATTGAAAGCAGTTCTAAGAGGAAAATTCATTGCTTGGAGTTCATTCCTTAAAAAAAGACAAAACCAACAAATAAATGATCTCATACTTCATCTCAAAATCCTAGAAAAAGAAGAGCAAAACAACAGCAAAAGAAGTAGAAGGCAAGAAATAATTAAAATCAGAGCTGAAATCAATGAAATCGAAACAAAAGAAACAATTGAAAAAATTGACAAAACTAAAAGTTGGTTCTTTGAAAAAATAAACAAAATCGACAGACCCTTAGCCATGCTAGCGAAGAGAAGAAGAGAGAGAACTCAAATCACTAACATACGGGATGAAAGAGGCAATATCACAACAGACACTTCAGAAATACAGAAGATAATCAAAAACTATTTTGAATCCTTATACTCCAATAAATTAGAAGATAGTGAAGGCATAGATAAATTTCTTAAGTCATATGATCTGCCCAGATTGAGTCAGGAGGATATAGACAACCTAAACAGACCAATATCAATTGAGGAAATAGAAGAAACCATCAAAGGACTACCAACTAAGAAAAGCCCAGGACCGGATGGGTATACAGCAGAGTTTTACAAAACCTTTAAAGAGGAACTAATACCAATACTTTTCAAGCTACTTCGGGAAATAGAAAAAGAGGGAGAACTTCCAAATTCATTCTACGAGGCCAACATCACCCTGATACCTAAACCAGACAAAGACACTTCAAAGAAAGAAAACTACAGACCAATATCTCTAATGAACCTAGATGCAAAAATCCTCAATAAAATTCTGGCCACTCGGATACAAAGGCACATCAAAAAAATTGTGCACCATGATCAAGTAGGATTCATCCCTGGGATGCAAGGCTGGTTCAATATAAGGAAATCAATAAATGTTATTCACCACATCAATAGACTTAAAAATAAGAACCATATGATCATCTCGATAGATGCGGAAAAAGCATTCGACAAAGTACAGCATCCCTTTATGTTCAAAACTCTAGAAAAACTAGGGATAACAGGAACATACCTCAATATTGTAAAAGCAATCTATGCTAAGCCTCAGGCTAGCATCATTCTGAATGGAGAAAAATTGAAGGCATTCCCTCTAAAATCTGGAACAAGACAGGGATGCCCTCTCTCACCACTTCTGTTCAACATAGTTCTCGAAACACTGGCCAGAGCAATTAGACAGACGAAAGAAATTAAAGGCATCAAAATAGGAAAAGAAGAACTTAAATTATCACTATTTGCAGATGACATGATTCTATACCTAGCAGACCCAAAAGGGTCTACAAAGAAACTATTAGAGCTAATAAATGAATTCAGCAAAGTGGCAGGATATAAAATCAACACGCATAAATCAAAGGCATTCCTGTATATCAGCGACAAATCCTCTGAAACGGAAATGAGGACAACCACTCCATTCACAATATCTTCAAAAAAAATAAAATACTTGGGAATCAACCTAACAAAAGAGGTGAAAGACTTATACAATGAAAACTACAGAACCCTAAAGAGAGAAATAGAAGAAGATCTTAGAAGATGGAAAAATATACCCTGTTCATGGATAGGCAGAACTAACATCATCAAAATGGCGATATTACCAAAAGTTCTCTATAGGTTTAATGCAATGCCAATCAAAATCCCAACGGCATTTCTTGTAGAAATAGAGAAAGCAATCATGAAATTCATATGGAAAAATAAAAGACCCAGAATAGCAAAAACAATGCTAAGCAGGAAGTGTGAATCAGGCGGTATAGCGATACCAGACTTCAAACTATATTACAGAGCAATAGTAACAAAAACAGCATGGTACTGGTACCAAAACAGGCGGGTGGACCAATGGTACAGAATAGAGGACACAGAAACCAATCCACAAAACTACAACTATCTTATATTTGATAAAGGGTCTAAAAGCATGCAATGGAGGAAGGATAGCATCTTCAACAAATGGTGCTGGGAAAACTGGAAATCCATATGCAACAAAATGAAACTGAATCCCTTTCTCTCGCCATGCACAAAAGTGAATTCAAAATGGATCAAGGAGCTTGATATCAAATCAGAGACGCGCCGTCTGATAGAAGAAAAAGTTGGCTACGATCTACAGTCGGTGGGGTCGGGCTCCAAATTCCTCAATAGGACACCCATAGCACAAAAGTTAATAACTAGAATCAACAAATGGGACTTACTCAAACTAAAAAGTTTTTTCTCAGCAAAAGATACAATAAGAGAGGTAAATAGAGAGCCTACATCCTGGGAACAAATCTTTACTCCTCACACTTCAGATAGAGCCCTAATATCCAGAGTATACAAAGAGCTCAAAAAATTAGACAATAAGAGAACAAACAACCCAATCAACAAATGGGCCAAGGACCTGAACAGACACTTCTTAGAGGAGGACATACAGTCAATCAACAAGTACATGGAAAAATGCTCACCATCTCTAGCAGTCAGAGAAATGCAAATCAAAACCACCCTAAGATACCATCTCACTCCAGTTAGATTGGCAGCCATTATGAAGTCAAACAACAACAAGTGCTGGCGAGGATGTGGGGAAAAGGGTACACTTGTACATTGCTGGTGGGACTGCAAATTGGTGCGGCCAATTTGGAAAGCAGTATGGAGATTTCTTGGAAAGCTGGGAATGGAGCCACCATTTGACCCAGCTATTCCCCTTCTCGGTCTATTCCCTAAAGACCTAAAAAGAGCATGCTACAGGGACACTGCTACATCGATGTTCATAGCAGCACAATTCACAATAGCTAGACTGTGGAACCAACCTAGATGCCCTTCAATGGATGAATGGATAAAAAAAATGTGGCATTTATACACAATGGAGTATTACTCTGCATTAAAAAATGACAAAATCATAGAATTTACAGGGAAATGGATGGCATTAGAGCAGATTATGCTAAGTGAAGCTAGCCAATCCCTAAAAAACAAATGTCAAATGTCTTCTTTGATATAAGGAGAGTAGCTAAGAACAGAGTAGGGTCGAAGAGCATGAGAAGAAGATTAACATTAAACAGGGATGAGAGGTGGGAGGGAAAGGGGGAGAGAAGGGAAAATGCATGGAAATGGAAGGAGACCCTCAGAGGTATACAAAAGTACATACAAGAGGAAGTGAGGGGAAGGGGAAAAATAATACAAGGGGGACAAACGAATGTCAGTAAAGGGGGCAGAGAGAGAAGAGGGGAGGGGAGGGGAGGGGAGGGGAGGGGAGGGGAGGGGGGATAGTAGAGGATAGGAAAGACAGCAGAATACAACAGACACTAGTATGGCAATATGTAAATCAATGGATGTGTAACTGATGTGATTCTGCAATCTGTATATGGGGTAAAAATGGGAGCTCATAACCCACTTGAATCAAATTGTGAAATATGATATATCAAGAACTATGTAATGTTTTGAACAGCCAACAATAAAAAATAAAAAAAAAAATAAAAAAAAAAAGAAAAATATTAATGTTAAAAAAGCTGAAAAAAAAAAAAAAGAAAAGAAAAAAAAGAAATAAGCCAATCCTAAAAAACAAAACAAAACAAAACAAACAAACAAACAAAATAAACCCCAAAGGCTGAATGTTCTCTCTGATATGCAGATGTTGGCTCACAATAGGCAGTGGATAGGGAGGGAGGAGTGGAGGTTCACTGAATTAGACAGGGGGAAATAAAGAGAAGAGAGGAGGGATGGGAATGAAAAAGAAAGTAGAATGAATCAAACATAACTTTCTCATGTTCATATATGAATACATGACCAATGAAACTCCAATCATATACAACCAGAAGAATGGGAAGTTATATTCCATGTATGAATGATATATCAAAATACATTCTATTGTCATATATAACTAAAAGTACAAATAACAGAAAGTACTATAGAAAAAAAGAAAGGGCATCGGGAATTGTTCACCATGACAGCACCAGGTTCACATTCTTCTTATCATCCCATTAAGGCCAGGGCTTATTATGGCTGAATATGAGCATTTTGAAAATGGCTTAGAGGAGCAGCAGTGAATTGCTAGTGGCAGGATAGTTCCAGATGCTGGTACTCACTTCATCCACAGAAAGGGATTAGTAAATGTTCAGCATTTCATCTCAGCTCATTGGTGCTAGTGCTCAATTTGACCACACATTTGCAATTTCACATTCTTCATATTGAGCCATTTTCTTGTAGCAGTATAAATGGTCTAAAACTGTGCTGGTATTTTTTTTTGTGTGTGTGTGTGTGTGGATTATCTGTAATTTTCTGTATATGGGGATCATGATATCTATGTATGTATCCTGCTTTATTCTTTCCTATTTGAATACCATTTATTTATTTACTACTTTTGCTTAATTACTCTAGCTAGGACTCCATTAGGCTGAGGAAGTTTCTTTCTATTTGTAGTTCACAGAGTGTTTCTCTTTTTTCATCATCAAAGGGTATCACATTTTTGTCACGTTATTTTCTGCATTAATTGAGAAAATCATGCAAGTTGTCCTCTCTTTGTTGTGTTTAGTTTCATGGCATTATTTTATTGACCATTTTATCTCTGCAAAGTCAGTGATAATGTCCTTATTTTCATTTTTGATTTTAGTTGTTTGTATATTCTTTCTCTTTTTTTGGTTCATTAACCTAGCTAAAATTTTGCTCATTTTAGTTAATCTTTTGAAGAACCAATTTTTATTTTGCTTAATTTTTTTTGTTTCTTCCTTTTTGTGCTTGGGATTGAATTCAGAGCTTCATGCATGGTAAGCAAGAACTCTACCACCAAGCCAAACCCTTGGCTTGTTTCACTCTTTCTAGTTGTCCAGTTATTTAAAGTTTTTACATATAAAATTTTGTTATTGTTTTAACATCTTTTCCTTTTTTTAATTGTAGACTTTTATGACTATTAATTTCCCCCTGAGCATGTTTTTCCCTATTCTCCTAGTTTGGTATTCTTTGTTTTTATCTTCATTTGTTTCAAGTTATTTTCTAATTTCCTTTGTGATATCTTTCTTCAGCCATTTGTTCTTCATAAGCATGTTGTTTAATTTCTATATATTAAAAAATTTGCAGTTTTTAATGATTCATTTTTAGGTTTTCAGAAACATAAATCTTTCAAAATGTATTGCTTAAATCTTTCAAAACATATTGACGTATTAATATGTGATTTAATGTTAATATGCCCATGAGAAGAATGTGTGTTCTGCTGTTGGTAAGTAGAGTGCTTTGGATATATTTATTAGCTAAATATATAGTTTGATTGTTTATCAAATCCTCTCTTTCTTATTTGTCCTCTGTCTAGATGTTCTGTCCATTATTGAAAGTGGGGTATTAGGATAACACAATAAAAACTTCTTTCTCCCTTCAGTACTGTTAAAGTTTGCCTTATATCTTGGGGAGTTTTGTTTGGTGCATATATATAATTGTTGTATCTTTATAATGGATTACCACTTATAGCAATATGTAATGTCCTTTTTTTGTCTTGTAATATTTTCCACTAAAGTCTTTTTTCCCCCAGTATTAATGTTGCCATCTTGGTTCTGTTTTGATTATATATGCAAGATGTAACTTTTCTCATTCTTTCATTTTCAAATTATTTCTGTGTTTGGATCTGAGTGAAATGCTTATATAACATATATAATTAAATTGGGTATTTACCAAAAAGAAACAAAGTAAAACTGGAAGATGATGAACTAAAGGGAAGATGCTCTTCCCAACAGTTCCTCAGCACCATATTTATAAGGCAGAAGACTGCTTCTCAGTGAAGCAGGGTAATGGAGAGAACTCACTGAAACTTAATACTGGACTTTAAAAGAAATCCTAGAGACACAGAAACTTTGAACACAATATAAGAAATAGTATGTTAGAGATGTGCCTGCTTCCCTGGGGTCAACTGTGGCAACAGTAATAGTGAGAGAAGGGTGAACACAGGCAGAGGGACAAGACAGCATGGCAGATAAAAAAAATATTTTAAAATTAGCGTGGAAAAACCTTCTAATAGAGAAAAAGTCTGATCTTAACAAACTTAGAGTCAGTGGCATGGGGGAGGGGAGAAGTGGTTCAGTGAAATCTAACCAAAAATTGTTCAAACCATGGGTGGATAGTTTGGTGGAAATCAGGGATCACTGACATGCAAGCCAGTCATCAGTGCAGAAATCATCTATAATCAGTGTGACAGTGAGCATCAGAGACAGAAGATTGGGAACTCACAAAGGAAGTTGTCAACTGTTGCCTAATATGACTCCCAGAGCGTGCCTGAAGAAGAGACACAAAGAAAATTATACTTGAAACATATAGCCTCCTGATATCAAAAAGACAGCTCCCTTTGTTCCTGGTGCCCTGTAAGAGCTACTGGGATGATGTCAATAATGACTACACAGGAACTTCTGTACTTTAGGGCAAATACCTGGTAATTCATATTAATAGTGGTGCATGTGAATGTGGAGGTTTAGTTCACACACTCCAAAAGTGGATTCTACTGGAGATCTTAGAGAGCCAGACATCCTGCAGAGACCAGCAATAGCAGTCATGGATCAAATCTCAAATACCCACCACAGAGTTTCCAAAGTTCATCCTGGAACTGGAACTTCAAATTTAAAACTCTCACCCATCCCCACTACAGAAATACACAGAATACCCATCAACATGCCCCAGTCTATCCCACCCTATCCTGAGAAACTGGAAGTTGAAAACTACTCCTAGTCACAATGGCTGGCAGCTAGGTGAGAAAAAAACAAAGACATTGGACTCAGCAACCCCCATCCCTTGAACCAAGGCTTATAGAGCCAAAAATAAATATCAAGCATTAAAATCCATTGCTGCCAACAGTTTTAACCACCTCAGCTGAAATAAGACTTTATTTCTCATTAAGATTTGTTCTGTGTTTTTATTCTTTTTTCCTCATTTATTTTTCTTTTTTCTCCATATTCTCTCCCTGTTTTTTACTCTTTTTAAAAATTTCAACTTTTTTCAAATATTATTTCTTTTTAAAATTTCTTTTTTATTCTGCAAGATGTGGCGTGTGTGCATGCCATGTGTATGGGTGTGTTCTCACAGCACAGAATGGTTAAAAATATATAAATCATATAATTTTACTTTCACATTAATTGATTTTGTCTGTATCTGTTTATTATTATCCTTGGTTTGACTTAGCTGGGGAAAAATTACATGTGGGTTTGAGTTGTTTGATCTTACATTTATCTGTATGTTGGTTTTTGTCCCTCTAATTTATCCTTCTTCACTCTCTTCCCCCACCCATAGCATCCTTTTCTTCTCTTTCATTTAAGAATTATTTTTAGTTAAATTTTTATTCCTCCTCCCTAGCAACTGACATCTGCTACCTACCTCCTGCTTCTCCTCTGTTCAATTTTTAAAATTTCATACTTTTTCTGGCCTCCCTATACTATTTTATCTTCACTTAAGAAATTGTAACCCAACTATCTAATAGAATTATATAGTTTATGTATTTCTTAGCTCATTCATATTGTTTTAGTTATTATTACAGTGGATGATGTAAGTACACAACTGTTGTTTAATGCCTGGTTGAGTTGACAGCGAGTTGGGAGTCTGAAGTAGGAGGATAGTAAGTTCAAAGTCAGCCTCAGCAATGTAGTGAGGCCCTAAGCAACTTAGTGAGACCCTGTCTCAAAATAAAACATAAAATGGTTTGGAGATCAAGCTCAGTGGTTAAGTGCTGCTGTGTTCAATTTCCAGTATCCCCCTCCAAAAAAAAAATCACTTGAGAGTATCAGGAACAGATTAGATTGCATAGAAAATAAAACTTCAGACTTTGAAGATAGAACTTTAGGCTTTGAAGATAGGTTATATGAATTTGAATACTCAGTATGCAATAAAGGGAAAAAGTAAAATACCACCATCAGAATATAAAAAATTTTTTTTTGGAACATCATCAACAGAACAAATATAAAAGTTATTGGGGTAGAAAAGAAGATGGAGGCACAAGTATTGAAAATATTTTCAAAGAAATAGTAACAGACATCTTTCCCCATATCAGAAATGAGAGAGATATCCACATACAGAAAGCACATAGGACCCCTAATAAATAAGATCAGAACAAAACCTATCCAAGACATATCATAATCGAAATGCTTAATATAGAAAATAAAAAAATTATATTCTGATGATGGTATTTTACTTTTTCCCTTTATTGAATGCTATAAGAGAAAAATTTTAGGTCACATTTAGAGGAAAGCCAGTTAAGTTTCACTTCGGACTTCTCAGACACTAAAATCAAGGAGTGCATGCACATACAATGCAATATCACAAGCTATAAAAGAAAACAATTTCCAGACAAGATTGCTATATCTAGCAAAGCTCTCTTTCAATAAATAAGGAACTAAAAACTTTCCATGACAAGGATAAACTCAAAGAATTAATGACCATTAATCCAGAACTACAAAGAATGTTCAAATATAAACTGTGCACAAACCCCAAAGCTCCCAAATAGAGGAATATCACTAGAAGAACATATAAATAAATGATAATTAAGACAGAATGAAATATAGCAAACAAACAAAAATGGCAAGAAACTATAAACATCCATAATAATATGAAATGTAAATGGTCTCAACTTCCCAATTAAAAGATATAGATTAGTAGAATGGATCAAAAAACAAGATCCACGTTTATGCTGTTTTAAAGAGACTCATCTCATAGACAGACACTCACAGACTGAAGGTAAAAGATGGGAAAAAATATTCCATGCAAATGAAGCCTGAAAACAAGCAGAAGTAGCTCTTCTCATATCTGACAAAGTAGATTTCAAGCAAAAATTAATTGAAAGAGACAAAGAAGGATACTACATCCTCGTAAACAATACAACAAAAAGATATAATGATACGAACACATATTCTCCAAATGTCAGTGCACTTAATTACATCAAAAATACCTCTTGACATTAAATCCCAGATAGACCTCAACACTTTAATACTGGATAATTTTAACACACCTTTATAATCAATAGTCAGGTCATCTAAACATAAAATCAATAAATATATTTCTAACCTTAATAATATTGCAAATGAATTGGACCTAATAGACACAAAAGAATATTTCACCCCCAAACAGCTAAATTCACCTTTTTACCAGCAGCTCATAGAAACCTTTCCAAAACAGACCATATTCTAGATTACAATGTAAATCTAACAAAAACAAAAAATTGGTATAATCTAATGTACCCTATTAGATCATAATGAAATGAAATTAGAAATAAATAGCAAGAAAAATAATATAAATCACATAAATACACAGAGATTTGACAAAACTCTTTTAAATGAAGAATGGATCATAAAAGAAGTGAGAGAAGGAACCAATAAATTCTTAGAAACAAATAATAACAGAGGTACAACATCAGAATCTTTGAAGCAGCATAAGAGCAGTTCTAACAGGAAAATTTATGCATTGGGTATCCTAAATAAATAAGCCTATGCTCCAACTCAAGTCCTTATAAAATGAAGAATAAACTGATTCAAAACTCATAGAAGACAGGAAATAATTAAGAGCTGAAATTAATGAAATGGGGATAGAAAAACAATACATGGGATCAATGCAACAAAGAGTTAGTTCCTTAAACAGATAAACCATTAGCCATATTAACCAAAATAAAGAGAAAGAAGACTCAAATTAACAAAATTAGATATGAAAAAGACCACAGACACTTCTGAAATCCACACAATCATCAGAAGCTACTTTGAAAATTTATACTTCAATAAACTGGAAAATCTAGAAAAGATTGAGAAATTTCTATGACCTGCCCCAAACAGGAAGATACAGAAACCTACACAAACCAATGTCAAGTAAAGAAATTGAAACAGCAATTAAAATTCTGACATCAAAGAAAAGCCCAGGACCAGATGGATTCTCCGTTTAGTTCTACCAGAACTTTATTATTATTTTTTTCCCACTGGATGAAGGGCAATTTATTATTTTTATGTACAGAAATGCAACAGGTACATTTATCCCAGTTTAGTTCTAGCTTGGCAATGCGAGTCACAGATTTTGGACCCAGGACGTTGCCTCCCCAGTGGCAAGGGATCTCTCATATCCGTCATTGTAGTTGGTTCTGATAGCTTCCACCAACTTAGCCAGGGCTCCTTTGTCTTCCGAGTTAACCTGTGTGAAGGCAACAGTGGTGCACGTCTTCCTGTGAACCAGATGTCCCAGCCTCGCCTTCCCCTTGATGATGCAGTAAGGGACTCCCATCTTGCGACACAGGGCAGGCAGGAAGACAACCAACCAGCTCCATGGTATCCACATCATGTGCGATCTCCACCAGCTGAGCCTTCTCGTTCTCCACCAAGGTGATGACAGTATTGACTCCTGCTTGAAGGACAGGTGGTCTCTTTGTGGGGACAACCCCTTTGCCAGCAGCCTTCTTCTCAGCCCGGGCCAACAGCCTCTGCTTCCTGCTTGGCCTTGGGTCTGTACTTGTGAGCAAGCTTAAGCAGCTGGGTGGCTGTTTGGCAGTCCAAGGCCTGGGTGAACTGGTTAATCACAGGAGGCACTTTCAGCCGCTTATAGAGAATAGCCCTTTGCTGCTGCAGCCAGATGTAGCGGGGGCCATTTTACAAAGCGGGTAAGGTCCCTTTTGGGCTGGATGTCCTGTCTGATGACGAAGTTCTTCTGCCTCTTCTTGAACAGCGGGTTCATCACCTTCTTGGCCTCCTGCTTCTTGACCTCAGCTGGGGCCGGGGCCACCTTCTTTCCCTTCGGCATCTTGGTGGACAGGAGGAGAGAGCCTACTAGAACTTTAAAGAAGAACTAACACAAGTCTTTCTCAAATTATTCCATAAATTTGAAGGGGAGACAACACTCCCAAAAACATTCTATGAAGCCAGTGTAACTCTGATACTAAAACCCAGGCAAAGACACATCAAGGAAAAAAAAACTACAAACAAATATCACTAATAAACATAAATTCAAAATTTCTTAAAAATATTAGCAAACTAAATTTAGAAATACATCAAACAGATAATATACCATGATCAGGCGGGCTTCATCTCAGGATGCAAGGTCGGTTCAACATATGCAAACCAATAAATGCAATTTACCACTTAAATGGAATTAAGAGGAATTGTATGATCATCTCAATAGATGTGGAAAATATCATTGATAAAATTCAACTCTCATTCATGTTAAAAAGGGTGGGAAAGTAGGGATAAAAGGAACTTACCTAAAAATTACAGGACTGTTTATGACAAACCTAAAGCCAACATCATTCTGAATAGAGAAAAATGTAAAGCATTTTCTCTAAAATCATGAATGAGACAAAGATGTCCATTTTCACCACTTTGATTCAATACAGTTCTCCATACTATAGCCAGAGGAATCAGGCGAGAGATGAAAATTTATGAAAAGAAGTAGCAAAAAGATGAACACTCATAAATCAATAGCTTTTCTCTATGCCAACTGTGATTCAGTCACCTCCATAGCTCTGGACCTGAGGTGAGGTAGAATATCATGGCAGAAGGATGAGACAAGGAAAAGCAGCTCAAGGTATGGCCACAAAGGAGCAGAGAGAGAGCTTCACCCATTGTGGACAAAAAAAATATGTATATCCCAGAGGCATGTCCCCACTGACCTACCTCCTTCAGACATGCCCTACATATTCTCAGTTAATATCTAGTTAATCTATTCAAGTGAATGCACATGACCCAACTATTTCACCTCTAATTTTTCTTGCATTGTTCTCACACATGAGCTTTTGGGGAACATCTCATGTCTAATGCATAACATTACACTCTTAGCCCCCAAAAGTTCATGGCCATCTCATGATGCAAAATACATTTAGTTCATTTAGTACATTTCCTAGAGTCCCCATAGTCTTAACAGTTCCAGCATTGCCCAAAGTCCAGGTCCAAAATCTCATCTAAGACTGAAGGCAAATTCATGGATATTTTGCCTTGTGAAGATTCAAAGTAAGTTACATAATGGCACAGAGTAAACATTTCCATTCTACAAGGGAGAAATAGTGGCATAGAAAAAAGGTTGGGTCCAAAGCAAGACCAAACTCCTGCTGGGCAAATAAGCCCTATAGCTCCAAGTCTGGCATATGGAGCAAGTGGAATTGTCATTTTATCTCCAAAGGGTTTTTGTAGCTCTTCCCATATGCTTTGCTGGTTGTAGGTCATATGCCTTCTCTTTTGGCTTGTCTCTGCTGGATTCTTGCAGTTTTTCTCTACAGACATCCCATGTTACTGATATCTCTTAATTTTAAGGGGTCTTCACTGCAGCTTTGGATTCCTTCTGACATCTTTATGCACTGTCCTCTCAGGGGCAGCCTGTAGGGATTCCAACCCTGCTATGCTTTACCTGGCTTCCCAGGCCTATTTTTGTATTTGATTTGCCAGAATTTTAGCACCCTATGTTCATTAGAAATATTGGTCTGAAGTTTTTTTTCTTTGATGCGTCTTTGCCTGGTTTTGGAATCAGGGTGATATTGGCCTCATAGAATGAGTTTGGAAGTGCTCCCTCTTTTTCTATTTCACGAAATCATTTGAAGAGTATTGGTATTAGTTCTTTTTTTAAAAAATATTTTTTAAAATTAATTTTTCTGTTTTAATTAGTTATACATGACAGTACAATAAGTAGAGAGAAGTGATGGGAGGGGAGGGGAGGGGATGGGGGATAGGAAAGATAGTAGAATGAAACAGACATTATTATTACTGTGTATATATATGTGATTGCATGGCCAAAATTAGTTCTTCTTTAAAAGTTTTGTAGAATTCAGCTGTGTATTCATCTGGTCCTGGGCTTTTCTTTGTTGGTAGGCTTTTGATGGCATCTTCTATTTCATTGCTTGAAATTGATCTGTTTAAATTGTGTATTCCATCCTGATTCAATTTGGGCAAATCATATGACTCTAGAAATTTGTCGATGCCTTCAATAGTTTTTATTTTATTGGAGTACAAGTTTTCAAAATAATTTCTAATTATCTTCTGTATTTCTGTAGTGATATTTCAGAATGTCTAATTATCTTCTGTATGTTTGTTGTGATATTTCCTTTTTCATCATGTGTGAGTTTTCTCTCTCCTTTCTCTTCATTAGCATGGCTAAGGGTTTGTCAATTTTATTTATTTTTTCTAAGAACCAGCTTTTTGTTTTGTCATTGTTTTCAATTATTTCTTTTGTTTCAATTTCATTGATTTCATCTCTGATTTTAATTATTTCCTGTCTTCTACTGCTTTTGGTGTTGATTTGTTCTTCTTTTTCTAGGGCTTTGAGATGTAATGTTAGGTCACTTATTTGTTGACTTTTCCATTTCCTCTTCTTTTAAGGAATGAACTCCATGCATTGAACTTTCCTCCTAGTACTGCCTTCATAGTGTCCCAGAAATTTTGATACAATTTATTTACTTCTAAGAATTTCTTAATCTCTTCCTTGGTGTCTTTTGCAACCCATTGTTTATTCAGTATCATATTATTTAGTCTCTAGGTGTTGGAGTAGCTTTTGTTTTTAAATTTTATCATTGATTTCTAATTTCATTTCTATTATGATCTGATAGAATTCAGGGTAGTATCTGTACTTTTATGTATTTACTATGAATTGCTTTGTGGCATAGTATATGGTCTATTTTAGAAGATGGATCCATGTGCTGCTGAGAAGAAAGTGTATTTGCTTGTTGAAGGATGAAATATTCTATATATGTCTATTAAGTTTAAGTTATTGATTGTATTATTGAGTTCTATAGTTTTTTTGTTCATCTTTTGTTTGGAAGATCTATCCAGTGGTGAAAGAGGTGTGTTAAAGTCACCCAGAATTATGGTGTTGTGGTCTATTTGACTTGACAAGAGTTTGTTTGATGAATGTAGATGCTTCATTGTTTGGGACATATATATTTATAATTGTTATGTCTTGTTGGGGTATGGTTGCCTTGAGCAGTATGAAGTGTCCTTCTTTATCCCTTTTGATTAACTTTAGCTTGAAGTCTACTTTATTTGATATGAGGATGGAAACCCCTGCTTGCTTCCACAGTCCATATGGGTGGTATGATTTTTCCCAACCTTTCACCTTCAGTCTGTGGATATCTTTTCCTATGAGATGAGTCTCTTGAAGGTAGCAAGGAAGCATATTGTTGGGTCTTTTTAAAAAAATCTCATCTGCCTACCTATGACTTTTAATTGGTGAGTTTAGGCCATTAACATTCAGGGTTAATATTGAGACATGATTTGTCCTGCCAGCCATTTTTGTTTATTTTTGGTATGTAACTTGATCTGGTTTCTCCTTTGATTAGTTTTTCTTTTAGTATAATACCTCTCTTTGCTGATTTTCATTGTTGTTTTCCATTTCCTCTTCATGGAACATTTTGCTGAGGTTGTTCTGTAGTGTAGGCTTTTTAGTTGTAAGTTCTTTTAACTTTATCATGGAAGGTTTTTATATTATCATCAAATATAAAGCTTAATTTTTCTGGATATAAGATTCTTGGTTGGTATCCATTTTCTTTCAGAGCTTGGTATATGTTGTTCCAGGATCTCCTGGCTTTGAGGGTCTGGGTTGGAAAATCTGCTGAGATATGAATTGTCTCCCTCTATATGTGATCTGATTCCTTTCTCTTGAAGCCTTTAAGATTTTTATCCTCAGTCTGTATGATAGCCATTTTCATCATAATGTGCCTTGGTGTAGATCTATTGTAATTTTGTACATTTGGTGTTCTATAAGCCTCTTGTATTTGATTTTTCAATTCATTCTTCATGTTTGGGATATTTTATGATATTATCTCATTGAAGAGATTGTGCATTCCTTTATTTGAGACTCTGTGCCTTTCTTTATCCCAATAACTCTTTAAGATTTGTCTTTTGATGCTATCCCATAATTCCTGGATGTTCTGATCATGGTTTCTTACCATCTTCACTGGGTAGTCAACTTTATTTTCCAGATTGTATACTTTGTCTTCATTATCTTCCATTCTGTCTTCCAAGTGATCTATTCTGTTGGTGATGTTTTCTATTGAGTTTTTTATTTGGTTTATTGTTTCCTTCATTTCAAGGATTTCTGATTGTTTTCCTTTCTTTTTCCCCCCAGAATCTCTATCTCTTTCTTGAAGTAATCTTTTGCTACCTTTATTTGCTCCCTTATCTTTTTGTTGGTGTGATCAATGGATGCCTGAATTTGCTCCCTTATCTGTTTAATTGTGTCATCAATGGTTGCTTGAATTTGCTCTCTTATCTCTTTGTTAGAGTGATCATTTTTTTGCCTGTATCATTTTTTGCTCATTTAGGTCATTCTTTAATTCACAGATAATTTTAATTATGAACATTCTGAACTCCTTCTCTGACATTTGATCAACTGCGCTGTCCATGGGTTCTGTTATTGTAGTATCCTGGTTTGTTTGAGGCACTTTCCTCCCTTGTTTTTTCATGTTGTCTATGTGTCTTCCTTTCTTGTAGTGTGTATCTGAGGTATTACAGTTTCTACCCCATACTCTTGTAGTATCTGTGCAGCTTATCTGAACCTCATGTAGGTGTTGGGCTTTCAGACCCTGCTGGTGTCCTGCGATGGATGCTACTGCAACTAAAGGCGGTGGTGGCAATAGCAGAGATAACTTGAGATAGCAGTGGAGGTGCCCCAAGATGTATGCAATGTCTTTCAGAGATGTGGCTGAAAGGATGGACCTCATACTGGCTTTGGGATGCCTGCCTGCTCCGAGATGCAGCTGCTTCTAGGCCTTGTCTGTTGTTTCAAGGTAAAGGCTACTGTGTGAGGAAGGCTATGGCGATGGCTGCAGTGTCCTAAGGTGAAATGGTTAGATCTGGACTCTCAGGTGTGTGGGCGGGCCCACACTGGTCCTGGGCTCCAGCAGAGGTTGGTGGAGGAGGATCTGGGCTGAGGCCTGAGCTCCAGTAGAGGTCTTCCAGTGGTGGGATGGACCTGGGCCTACCCTGGGCCTGGGCTACTGTGTAGGTCCTACTGTTATTCTTTTGATCTCATGTATGTGATATCACTTTTCTCTTTCTGCTTTTAGGATTCTCTTTTCTCCTGGGCTCTTTTTTTTAAATAGGTGGAAACAAGGTAAATTAGGGCATCTGTGGGAGTCAGTCCAGAGGAAGCAATAAAACACGTGTGAATTTGACTCTTTACATTTCTTACTCAAGATCTCAAAATGAGTCATGATTTTTATCTATTGGTCTACACATGTATATAGATGATCTTGTAAACAGTGGTAATAAGAGTGAATTGGGTGGTGTGGTGGCACATGCCTACAATTCCAGTGGCTGAGGAGACTGAGGTAGAAGGATTACAAGTTCAAAACCAACCTCAGCAATTTAGCAAGACCTGTCTCTGAATAAAATATAAAAAAGGGCTGGAGATGTGGCTCAGTGGTAAAGCATCTCTGAATTCAATCACTGGTATAAAAAATAAATAAATAAATAAAAAATACTGAATTGAAATGGGCTTTTAGTGATTATAGAACACTCTGAATTATGTGTGTTGCTAGAAACACTTCCAACTTCACATCTGTTTAGTTTAAAATCCTTGAGTTGCAATTGATGCTGTTCAAGAGCTAGATCAATGGTGGAAAAAAAGTAAAAATTGTGGCCCACCTCCCTCTTGAGGTGACTATCAGAGAAGTCCCCCACTTTGCTGTAGAATTCCAAGAATAAGAAACTTCTTTCAAAGCTGAAGCAGGTACCTTTCCATAGAGAAGAGGGGCTGGGGTTTTGGCTCAGCGGTAGAGTGCTCACCTAGCAAGTGCGAGACTCTGGGTTAGATCCTCAGCACCACATAAAAATAAATAAGAGTAAAGGTATTGTGTCCAACTACAACTAAAAAAAATATTTAAAAAAAAAGAGAAGAAAGATATCACTGTCTTAAGAGGGAAATCACAAGCCATCCCAGTTCTTCTAGAGGTCTCACAGCCTACGTAGGTTAAATGAAAGGAAATGATCAATTTGCAAAAGGAGTAGTGTACAGGAAATAATAATTTGGCAGGAGTATATATGTATATAAAATTCAAGTTTTGTTTGAGATTTCATGAGCTTGCTGTATTTTTAAGATGTTTTAGCTGTTCATATGTTTGTCTGGGGTTTGTTTTGTTTGGTATAGGGAATGAACCCAGGGGGTACTTAACCACTGAGGCACATCCCCAGTCCTTTTTAATATTTTATTAGAGACAGGTCTCATTAAGTTGCTGAAGCTGGCTTTGAACTTGTGATCCTCTTGTTTCAGCTTTCCAAGCCACTGAGATTACAGGCATGTGCCACCACATCCAGCTGTTTGTTGAAAAAATAAGTTGTAGTTCACAATGGATCATGAGACCTGTAATGCCAAGAATTGTTATTTTATACTGTTCTCTTAAGCAAAATTGAAATTGTTTTGAACTAAAGTCTTGCATAGAGTAATTTTAAACTTCTACATTCTGCCCAACTAAAGTGTGATGTTTTAATATTATAGAAATAAAGCTGGCAAACACTGAACTAAGATTTACTTTTTTCCATAGATGGGATATGGTAGATAGCTATAGTTATAACTGTATATGTATGTGATAAGTCATTTCTCTCTTTCTGCTCTCTTAGGTTTGAGTAATAGAAAGAAAAAAAGAATAAAGCAGTCTTCAAAAGCTGCTGTGAACACAAGCCAGGAGATTAGAATAAAAGCTATACCATCAAAATAGCTTATAGCTTTTTGAAAAATCCAACTAGTCTTCATATTTGGTTGATGTTGTCCAGTTGATATAGAATTTGAAAAGCTTCAGGAAAGTTTATATTTACTTTAGATCATGCAAGGTGCTTATGTAACTGATATATATGAATACATATCTTTGTTTAACATTCTTTAATTCTAAATTTGAGATTATTCAAAATACCAATTCTAGTTTAAAGGTATATTGTAGAAGATATTTTTCTTCATGCTGTCATTTTCATTTGTAATATTTTGTAAGAATCCTTGGGATTAAAATTTTGTTTACCAAAAAAGAAAGAAAGAAAGAAAGCCAATTTAAGTATAATGTGTTTCAACGTAGATATCTTTGTGCTTGTGCTTCTTGGAGTTTCATGAATTTCTTGAATGTATTGATTCATTTTTTTAAAATATCATTTGAACAATTTAGGGCCATTTTTCTTCAAATGTTCTCACAGCCACTTTTTCTTTTCTTCTTTATGGATTTCCAATTGCTTGATGGTGACCTCCAAGTCTCAAGATCTGTTCATTTTTCTTCATTTTTTTTTTGTTCCTCAGAGTTGATACTCTGATCTGAATCATTTGCTGATTTTTATTTTACCTTTTAAAACCTGCTAAAACTCTCTCATGAAATATTCTGTATTTCAGATATTGTACTTTTCAGCTCCAGAATTTGAGTTATTTTTATAATTTCTCCTTATTGACATTCTGTTTATTTATACATTGGTCTCCTTGTTTCCTCTACCTCTTTGTCTATGGTTTACTTAAGCTCTTTGGGAATATTTAAGTCAGTGGATTTAAAGTCTTTGTCTAGTAAGCCTAATGTTTACCCAGGGATGGCTTCTGTTCGTCTCTTCTGCAGTGGGCTACACTTTCTAATTCTTTCATGCTTTGTAATGTTTTTGTTGAGAACTGGACATTTTGAATATTATAATGTGGTAACTCTGTAAATCAGATTCTTTTCCCTCCTCAGCAATTGTTTTCTGTTGCTGCTGCAGCCTGTAGGTGTTTTTTTTTTCTGTGAGTTTTATAGATTATTTTTCTCAAATGTGTATTTTTGTTTCTGTTTTCAGCCTTTGTAGAGAATGAAGGACAGTGACACTAGTAACTACAATTCTTAGGATCTATAATGATGAGATGGCTTTATATTGTCCATTCATTTTAATTCTCACAACAAACATTTTGTGATGCACCCTTTTTGTTTTACAGATAAGAAAACTGGGACTTGAATAGGTTAAGACCCTTGAACAAGGACAAGTCTAAATAAGAGTCCCATCCAACTTTGTCTGACTCCAAAGCCTAATATCTCTGTGCTATGCTATCTTTATTTTTGAAAAATTCTTAGTATGAGAGAAACCCATTTGGTTTAGAGCTGACAGGAGAGTGGGAAGAAGGTGGTCTGCACCAGGGACAAATAACCTTTTGGTGAGTTTGGTTGTATGTGGTCAGTTTTTTTGTCACTCAGTTGTTATGTAGTCAGATTTTTGTCACTCAGACCAAAATACCTGGCAAGAGCAACTTAGGAAAGAGAAAGTTTATTTTGGCTCATGGCTTCAGGGGTTTAGTCCATGGTTTTCCAATTCCACTGCTCTGGGCCCAAGGTGAGGCAGAACATCATGGTGGAGGGGCATGGCAGAGCGAAGCTGCTCACTTTATTGCAGCTAAAAGCAGAGGATGGGGAGGGGCTTCAGCCATACCCCATCTGCCTATAGTTACCACCCAGTCCATTCAAACTGAGATAGACTGATTAGGATATCACTCTCACAATCCAATCACTTCACCTCCAAACATTCCTGCATTAACACAGGGCCTTTGGGGGAACACCTCATCTCCAAACCATAGCATACATATTTTTAGGGACTGAACCAAATTTTAGTAGAATTAAACTCAGAGATAATTTCTTAGAGTTAAGAAGGGTCAGTGTAACCTTAGATGGGACTTTTCTCATTTAGTCTAGGTCACTTAATGGCTGTCACACCAAGGTAGACCACAAACACAGACCTCAGGCTAACATTTCCTGTTTCCTTTTGGAATGGAGGCAAAGCTGATTCTTCCCAGATTGGCCCAAAAAAAAACTTGTTTTTGTTTCCACCTTCCCCTGGGAAAGATTTTGTTTGCTGAAGTAGCTGAGATTATCAGAGAACTTTTCAGGAAGCTCTCTTCCCTTGGAGGTTTAATTGCCAGAGACTGGGGACAAGGTTTGGCAAAGGAAGGGTCTCCAAGGATTTGTGAAAACAGAAGTGACTTTCCTTAGTCACAGCAGAGGAGACAACAGTGGGTGGTAGTGAGGGGTGAAAGTGAATAAAACTTCTTGGCTGGGCACTGGACCTGACCCAGCAAAGGGTCTCATCAGCAGGTGAGATGCTCTACCTTTGCTCCCAGAGAGTGTCTCCTCCCATCCGGGTCCAGCTCACTCCCACTCTGCTGTCTTTTGTGTTGAGAAATGAACATTCTCTCCGTGCTACAATGGTTGTTTCTGGAAAGCTTTTCTTTAATTCCTAATGATTCTGCCAAGGTTTTAGAATGGAATTCTCTTTTTCAGATTTTTCTTTTTCCTTACCATCCATGTTCTCCCCCATTTTAACCAACCTCAATTAATTCCTCAAAATCTTTCTACAGGCCTCATGGAAGGCATTCGGTATTTCCTGTGTGTGGATTGTGCTTCAAACACCTCCATCAACTCCATTTTCACAACACAGGAGATTCTGGAGTAGTTTTGAACATGAAATTTTCTTTTTCCTACAAATTTCTCTTATTTCTCCTAGGTTCCTCCTGCTTTCTTTTCAAATCAATTTCATTCAAGGAGATGGAGGTACATCAGCTTCCCTGGACTCGGAGAGATCTTGCAGACCTAACTTATTGATCAGAGCAGCCATCTTGGGTGGTGCTGGAGTCTGCCCATCTCCTGATCCCCAGTCCATCCTGGTGTCACCAGTTCTGTGATTTCAGGTAATACTCTCCCTCTTTGTGTCATATATCTTCTCTCTGTTACCAAATGCTTAGTAACGTTTCCTCACCCTACAACTATTCTTGATATTTTTTTGCTTATTATTTCTCTGGAGGTAGAAAGTTCTAGAACGGTTATATCTGGCTTCTAAAACATTGAGTTCTTTATCCTCATCTTTCATTCATTGGGTAAAATTAGAGAAGATTTAAGTTTTATTTTTCCCATCCAGTCATTTTATAACTGGGGGCACCAAGAGGAAATGACTTCCTTGGGGTCTCATTATAGGTTTTGGGAAGAGTGAACACTATTTTGTCTTTTCAAGTATAGGGAGGATTGAACAATGACTGAATTCCCTAAAACTGATGGATGTTTTCCTTCACTCCACAGGGTGCTGGGAGAGTTATCTGTCCCTGTTAATAGATTTTGTCTGAAAAACAGTAGTCAAATTCACCCCTGTCCACCTACTCCATCCATCTACATTTCTCATTCTCTGAAACAAGTTGTTGCTTTCTGTTCCTTTGCCACTCATGTCTTTTTTCCTCTTCTCATATTCTTTTTTGTACCCCTTCTTCTTGAAGGATAGTCAGTGTTCTGCTCCTATTTGGAGAAACATACTTTGGTGTCTTTGCTTCCTTCTCTTCCACTTTGTGGTTTTTTCCCCTTTGTGGTACAGTTCTCCTGTGGATCTGATTTCCCTCCTCTCTGGTGCAGAGCTCTCCAACAAAACTTTCAGTTGTGCTTCTTCAGGAATCTCTAATGTACAGCTGTGGGCTGTGGCAAGGTCTGACCGGAAATTATGCAGGAAGACCTTTCTGCCCTAAAATATCTCCCATTGGTGCCCAACAGAAAGTATATGTGTTGTAGTTACCTGGTAAAGCTTTGTTGGTGATCTAAGCAAGGGCTTAGATTACATTAGAATGGGGTTTTCTTTATTAATAAAGATTAGATTGTCTGATCACTTGATTTAAAAGCATTTTGAAAACCAATCACTTCATAGATGCAAGTCAGAGTGAAGAGTGCCCAAGTTCCCTTTCAATTCAGAAATTCTGACTACCCATGCAACATGCTTAAAATACCCTCCTCTTTTACAAACTTCCTACTATCACCTTTGTTCAGAGCTTAATAAATGATCGTGACAACACAATATCTGCCATGATATAGTGGGCACTTACTATGCACCAGGCATGCAGTAGGGGCTTTACTATACATTATTTTATTTTATCCTTAGTTGGCATATAAGGAACTATTTCATGTTCAATTATCACCCTAGTTGTATAGATGATGAAACTGAAGCTCCGAATGGTTAAGGAATCTGAAACAAGTTACTGCTTTCTGTTCCTCTGCCACCCATGTATTTTTTTCCTCTTCTCATTCTCTTATGTACCCCTTCTTCTTGAAGGAGAGTCAGTATTCTGCTCTTATTTGGAGAAACATACTTTGGTGTGTTTTCTCCCTTCTTTTGGCCACACAGTGAGTGGCCATCTCCTGCTTTGGACATCAGGGCTGCTTCCTAACAGTTTCTCCTCTTCTTCAGTCTCCTTGTCTGTCAGCCATCTGTTGAATGGTCTTAGACAATGGTCCCTGTTTGTTGAGCTTTTTGTATGGGAAGCTAGTGTCTGGAGCTTTTGAACACAGTAACTTCTTTAATCTTCACGACTACCCTAGAAAATGATTATTCTTGTCTTCGTTTAGCAGATGAGGTGAAAAGCTCAGTGAGCACATGCTCAAGGCCTCAGATCTAATAACTGGTCAAGCCCTAGCTCTTAACCATTTCCTGGTAACATGTAAGGTCCCAACTCCTCAGCCTGGCATTCAGTACCAGTTGCCCTCCACGGCTCCCTGTGTAGACCCTCTGCTCAGTCCATCGGTCCAATTCACCTCCCCATCAACATCAGCGGTTGAGGGTGAGAGGGTTTGAAGGCAATGCAAGCTTCTCTATAGCCTTTCCCAGAAGGATGGTAAGAGTCAGAGAGCTGCCAGCTCTTACTGCATCCCTGAAGTCCCAGGGCTCCTTATAATATTGGCGAGAGGAGTGCTCTGTCCCTCTGCCTGGCTGCCCCTTCACAGGGTACCCTTGTTCCCTTCTTGTCTCTGATCCCATCTGTGTTGTTCTTTGTTCTGACCCTTCTTTCTCAGCATGTTTGTTCTCCTTTTGCATGATGTCTACATCTTTGCACTCTGTTACACTGTCTCCTTGTTATCCTTCTATGTCTTTTGGGTAAAAATAATTTCTGACATTTTAACTTTTCTTCATTTTTTTCCCATTGTTTCACATCTTTTCCTCTTGTCTCCTTTTCCTTTTACTCCTTTTACCTCTCCCTTCCCTTCTTGAGGTAATGTTAGTTTTTCTCCTCTTTCTTTTCCAATCTGATTCCTCCCTTCTTTCTCTTGTGTTTTCTCTCTTAATTGCATTCTGTCCCATTGCTCTCTGAGGTTCACCATTATTCCCTAGGATGGGACTCTTATTTGCTTCTACGAGCTATGACTGGTTGCGTGTGCCCAGGCGGCTTTGGCAACAAAGGGATCACCTCCCCACACTCCAGAGGTGAAAATTGAATTAGTATGCAATCAATGTTAACTTTTCCTGAAAAATATGAACTTATTACTTTTACTTTTTTTTCAAAATATTTTCTAATCATTATTTGTTTATGTGTTTAAAAATGTTGTAATACAGGGTTGGGGTGTTATAGAGTACTTTCCTAACCTGTGCAAGGTCCTGGGTTTTATCTCCAACCAGAAAGAGAGAGAGAGGGAGAGAGATAAATGTTGCATTATATACTGTATTTTGAGAAGGTAATTTCTCCCAAAGTTATTTTAACCATTTGTTCAGTAGATATTTACTAAGTAACTATAATGTACTGTATATACACATTGGTTCTTGCCTTATCAATTTTTACAATAAATTTTATTGGGTGTATCATTTCAACATTGTATTTATATTATTGTTCCACAAAGATTAAAATTCTAAAGGTGAAAACGTACATACCATCTAGACTCTCTTTTCTACCCTATCATAGTAATCTGATTCTTCTGATTTTTTTACTCTGGGGAAGTATTATTAGTTTCTTCTATTCTATTTCAGAAATTTTTTATTTATGGATACATGTATTTATAAGTATAGTTACTGAAGATTAAAATAGTTACTGTGTTTAAAAGCCACACACACACAAACACACACATACTTTTTTACAAACATATATGTAAAATGTAATATTATATAATAGATATGTAATTTAATATAATTATATTCTCTTTTTTTGTGGTGCTGAGAATAGAAACCAGGGCCTCATGCTTCTTACATTCTACCACTGAGCTACACTCCCAATCAAGTACAATTATATGATTTTTTGATTTATAATTTGTATAACATGTAATCTATAATTATGATATATAACTAGTATGTGATATAACATGTTATGTAAGTTGTACATATATACATGCTACACACACTTCTGTGTATTGCCTCTTTCATTATATTTTTAAGCAATATTATTTAAAATTCTAAATCAATACATAAGAAGTAATCTCATTCTGTTTTTAATTTGCATCATTCCATTGTAAATTCGTTTTTTGCTGATGATTAGACCTTTACAGTTTTTTCTACTTCTAGTAGAAAATAAATCTATGCCTGATATATTTTGCGTATGTGCAAATATATCTATAAGATGAATTCCTAGAAGTAAAACTGCTCAAAATGTATTTTTATTTTGAAAAGAGCTCTTTGTCCTCTGAATGTAGCTTTTTTATAGCATTTTATTCTTGTTTTATTAGATATTATTTTTCTTATCTCATTCATGTTGAAAATAATTTTTAAAAAACTTGTTTCCTTGAAGAGTCTCTTTCTTAATTCATATTGCTTTGCTGATTTTCCTTTTCTTAAGTGTAGAAAATATTTTGGTTGTCTACTGCTTGGTTGTGAGGTATCAAAAAACTAGGGTTCCCTGAGTATGTGGGTAGGGCATGTTAACTAAGCCTTCACTTTGAGTGATATAAGGTTTTTACAAAGTTTTACAACATTAATATCTTTAGATATTTCCTGGTCCATATCTGTAGCTGTGGGGAGGGGTTCTTTTAATTTCCCTCCTGAAGGGAATAAATATGGTTATGAGAGCTAACAGGGAGAAGAAGGCAGGCATTTCACATTTATCACTTTTTCTATTAATGTTCAGGGCACCATCACCTTCCCTGGGGAATCTGTCTTGTGTTTTTTTGCCAGGGTAAGGGAGGGGCAAGATCCACCTGGGTGGAGTGGGGAGAAATTTCTACATTAGTGTGTTTCTATTGGAGACACCAATATAAGTTGAGGTGAAGGTGAGACCATATGGATAGCTTTCAAGCCATCAATTCTTGAGCCCTTTTACCAGTTCTGTGGTTACTGTTCTTTTTTCACCACTGTCAGTGTAGAAATTAGCCTTTTAAGGTCTGCAAGTAAGTTATCATGTGTCCAACCACTTCTAGTGTCTAAAAGAATGTTCTAATTATCCTTTCATTGTATCTGTGGTTACTGTCATTCTAGTGGGATTTTTGGAGGTAACAGTGACAGGTATATCTAATCATTCATTTTAACCCAGAATTGGAGTTCTTTAGTCCCTAAGTATTTAGTTTAACTGTTGTAATTCTCAGGCTAATGAGATGGGCTATCCTTAAGAAACTCTAGGGTTATCCTTAAGGCAAATTGTCTCTCCTTTCCCTGCCATGAAGACAGAATTCTTTCTGTAAATATGGTTTTGTCTATGTGATTCTTTGCTCCATTTCTTCTTCTCTGCTGCTTGGAGTAAACCACGTCCCGAGAGATTCTTTGCAGTAGCCTATGCATCTGTATCTGCTAGTATAAAATAACAATTTTAATTTTGCCCCTCTCTTTGGAGAGGGTGTCCTGGTGTCCTTTTTCTACTTTCTCCTTCACCCCTGCCCAGTCTTTACTTGTTTTGTCCCTTCTAGATAGTTTGTGTTTTCTGTTTTAAGTATTAAAACTTTGTGCAGCAAGAACTATAAATCTGCTTTTGGGGGATTTCTGAAAGAACTCCAATTCTATCCTTCCAGTTTAAAAATATTTTTTGTGGTGCTGGGGATTGAACCCAGGGCCTTGTGCATGAGAAGCAAGCACTCTACCAACTGAGCTATATCCCCAGCCCTAATGTTTTAAATGTGATCACATGGATTTTACACATTAATTTTATGAAGAATTTAAAAGCACACAATGTTGAGCCCTTTAAAATTGTTTTTCACTAAAGTTTCATAATGTTTAACTTTAGGGTTCTTTCCTGCATTCATTATAACTTATATAGCTTTTGTTCCAATTGTGAATAAAATATTCTTGCTTTTTCAGTTACATTTGCTAATTATTTATGAGAAAGCAGATGATTTTTGTGTGTTGAGCCTATGTATAGTGTAACTTTATTTTAAAATTTAAACCATACCTCTATATTTTTACAGAAAATATGTAAAGTACAAAGAAATTAAGAGGAGATAACCTTTATTTACTACCTAGACGAAATCACACTGTTAATAACAGTATATTTTCTTCCAGCCTTTAGAAACACTTAAGAATACTTGGTAAATTTTTTTGTGATCTATGAAAATGTCATAAATATGTAATTGACTAAATATTGTTTTTCCATGTGACTATATCATAATTTACTTAGTTATTTCTTTATGTTGGGCATTTGGGTTGTCTCCAATTTTTCATTTACTATGTTTCTTTAAAAAAAAACTTTAAGCTTTCATATCTGAAAAATAAATTTCTCTCTGCCTAAGTTTCCCCATTTGTGAATTGAAGATAATGATCATCCCTTTCTGAGGATGTACCAATGTGTTCATCTTGATATCTGGCATGTAAGAAATACTCCAGTAATGTCAGTTGTTATCAATTTTAAACTACTAAGCATTGCTTATGTTCTCAATTCAATTACTTCTGTCATCCTATATTATAATATGTCATTTCAATTTAAGACAATAAAACTGAATTGCCCGGTTCATGTGGTTAATAAATTTTGCTGCTTAAATACTTTTCCTGAAAACAAACAAACAAAAAACCAAACACATTCTTGATTGTGTGCCAAAGAAAGGAACAATTTCTAGCAGAGGCAGAAGCAGTTTCCCACATATTAAAGAGCTTAAAATTAATTTCTTAACTATTACAGAAAGTCCTAAAACTTAACAACCACCATCACCTGCATTTTTCTTTAAGGCCCCGCACATTTTTTTCCTAAACCAAGTCACATTTAAAAAGGACAACACATTGGGCAAAGTTGCAATGTCCTTTGCATTGTTACACTAAGTGTAAACCTTCTGCTTCCAGATCCCTACCATCTCTCCAGTGCCTTGCAGGAACAATGGCCTGGGTGGGAAACCAGACTTTCATCTCCCACTTCATCCTCCTGGGCCTCTTCACCCACTCGCCATTACACCTCTTCCTCTTCTCCATCATCATGATCATGTTTCTGGTGGCCCTTTCTGGCAATGGGCTCATGATCCTCCTCATCAATGTCGACTCCAGCCTCCACAGCCCCATGTACTTTTTCCTCAGCTGGCTGTCACTCATGGACCTCATGCTCATCTCCACCATTGTGCCACGGATGGCCGCTGACTTTCTGCTTGGCGGTGGCTCCATCTCCTTTACAGGCTGTGGACTCCAGATCCTTTTCTTCCTCACCCTCTTGGGGGATGAATGCTTCCTGTTGGCCTTCATGGCCTACGACCGCTACGTGGCCATCAGCAACCCACTGAGGTACTCAGTGGTTATGAGTCGCCGAGTCTGCTGGCTCATGGTGGCGGGGTCCTGGCTCTTTGGACTGGTGGATGGGCTGATCCAGGCTGTCTTCACCCTCCGCTTCCCCTACTGTGGTTCCCAGGAGATAGACCACTTCTTTTGTGAGGTCCCTGCAGTGCTCAAGCTGGCCTGCGCTGACACCTCCCTCTATGAGACCATGATCTATGTCTGCTGTGTCCTCATGCTGCTCCTGCCTTTCTCTGTCATCTCGGCCTCCTACCTGAGGATCCTGGTAGCAGTGCTCCGCATGCGCTCTGTGGAAGGCCGGCAGAAGGCTTTTGCTACCTGTTCCTCCCATATGACCGTGGTCTCCCTCTTCTATGGGGCAGCCATGATTACCTACATGCGACCCCAGGCCTACCACTCCTCCAAGCAGGACAAAGTGGTCTCTGCCTTCTACACCATGATCACCCCCATGCTCAATCCTCTCATCTACAGTCTGAGGAACAAGGAAGTGGCCGGGGCTTTGAGGAAACTCCTGGGAAGGTGCCCCTGTGGGCACTAAATTGATGCTGCCATCTGATGATGTGGGCTCTGCAGCCAGGTGACCTGGATCAGCCAATTGTAGTTTGATTAGAAGAGAAACAGATGTGACCTACTGAAAAAACAACTTTCTGATCAGAGTTAATCAAATTAACACATCAGTTTAATCTATCATGCTCACGCTTAGTATGAAAGGCTGGGCCTACCAGGTTACAAAGAGCAGAAGACAGAAGCTACCAGGAGAGTCAGCAGGTGACAGCTGTTTTGTCCTTCTCCAGGAAATACCCATGCCTGAGGACAGCCACCTTGTCCCAAGTCTTGCCCTCTTCTTTGGGGTCTTTCTGCATTCCATTACTTTAGTTTCCTAAATAGCTGGAATTACAGGCATAAACCACTATGCCTGGTGGAATCTATCTATTTATTTATTTATTTTCTAAAAAAATATTTATTTATTTATTTATTTTTTTAGGTGGACACAGTATCTTTATTTTTATGTGGTGCTGAGGATCCAACCCAGTGCCTCATGCATGCTAGGTGAGCACTCTACCACTGAGCCCCAGCCCCAGCCACTTCTAATACTTTTCTGATATTAAAAGTGTCACCGAATTTTTTTTATGATTAATGTTTGCAGTGTATATCTTTGTTGTCTATCCTATTATTTTTAAGTGAGTTTTTATGAAATATAGCACATTATAGTTTTTTAAAAATAACTTGGTCTGTCAACCTCTTTCAATTGAAGTGTTCAGTCCATTTATATTTAGTGTAACTATTTCTCTGATTGGACTTAATTCTACCATTTTACTCTTAAGTTTCCACTTTTATTATCTGTATTTGTCTCCAACACTTTTTCCTGCTTCCATTCTTTTGTACTAATCAATACAATTATTTGGTATTCCATTTTATCACTCTGTTGACTTATTTTTCCTGGTACTGGAGATTGAATCCAGGGATGTGCTATATCTCTAGTCCTTTTCCTTTTTTATTTTGAGACAGAGTCTAAGTTGCCAAGACTAGCCTCAAGCTTGAAATACTCCTGCCTCAACATGCTAAGTCACTGGGACTACAGATGTGGGCCTCTGCACCCAGTCCTTTATTAACTTTTAAATTTATTTTTAACTTTTAAATATATTTTTAAACATATTTAAAATATATTTATAAATATATTTCTTGGGCTGGGGATGTGGCTCAAGCGGTAGCACGCTTGCCTGGCATGCATGCGGCCTGGGTTCGATCCTCAGCACCACATACAAACAAAGCTGTTGTGTCTGCCGAAAACTGAAAGATAAATATTAAAAATTAAAAAATATATATATTTCTTAAATATAACTTTTAAAAAATTTATTTTAACTTTTAAATATATTTTTAAATTTCTTTTTATTTTTGGAACTGGGGATTGAACCCAAGGGTGCTTTGCCACTGAGATACATACCTAGTCCTTTTTTAAAATTTTGAGACAGGTTCTTACTAAATTGCTGAGGGTCTTACTATATTGATGAGGCTGACCTTGAACTTGTGATCCTCTGCATCAACCTCCCAAGTTGTTGAGATCACACGCATGCACCACCATGCCTCACTTTTTTTTTTCATTCTTGAATTATTTTTTTTTCTGGTTATAAAATTTTTGGTTGACAGTTTTTATTTCTTTCAGTATTTAAAATGTAATTCCATTGGTTCTTTTCTCTGTAATTTCTGATGAGAAGTCAGCTGTATATTTTAATGGATATCCTTGTAACTTTATCTTGTTTTCTTAGTTACTTCAAAGATTTTGTCTGTATCTTTGATTTCAGAAACTTGATAATGATGTGCATTGGTGTAGTTTTCTTTTTATCATTCTACTTGTATTTCCCTGAGATTGTTTGATCTGTCTGTCGGGATATAGTCATAATTTTGGAAAAAAAATGTAGGTTTACCAAGTTTTTTTAATCTTTCCTTTTCTCTTTCATAGACACAAATGATAGATTGACATTGTCTCTCATACAGTTCTATTTTCCCACTCATTTGTCTTTTTGTGCTTTGATTTTGGGATTTCTATTGACTAGTTTACCATTCAGGGATCAGCATTCTATGACCCACAGATCAAATATGGTTCACTGGCTGTTTTTATAGTTTTACTATTTATTCTATAGTTTTACATATTGTGTAAGGCTGCTTTTGTGCTAAAACAGCAATAGTTGAGTAGTTGTGACAGAGAGCATATGATTTACTAAGCCTAAACTATTACTATCTAGTTTTATTTTTTTTTTAATTTTTTATTGTGGGTTGTTCAAAATATTACAAATTTCCTGACATATCATATTCCACACTTTGATTCAAGTGGGTTATGAACTCCCACCTTCACCCCATACACAGATTGCAGAATCACATCAGTTACACATCCATTGATTTACATATTGCCATACTAGTGTCTGTTGTGCTTCGCTGCCTTTCTCATCCTCCACCCTCCCCCCTCCCCACCTCTCCCCTCCCCTCCCCTCCTCTCTCTCTACCCCCTCCACTGTATAACCCTGAGGGTCTCCTTCCATTACCATGCAATTTCCCTTCTCTCTCCCTTTCCCTCCCACCTCTCATCCCTGTTAAATGTTAATCTTCTTCTCCTGCTCTTCGTCCCTACTCTGATCTTAGTTACTCTCCTTATATCAAAGAAGACATTTGGCATTTGTTTTTTAGGGATTGGCTAGCTTCACTTAGCATAATCTGCTCTAATGCCATCCATTTCCCAGCAAATTCTATTATTTTGTCATTTTTTAATGCAGAGTAATACTCCATTGTGTATAAATGCCACATTTTTTTTATCCATTCGTCTATTGAAGGGCATCTAGGTTGGTTCCACAGTCTTGCTATTGTGAACTGTGCTGCTATGAACATCGATGTAGCAGTGTCCCTGTAGCATGCTCTTTTTAGGTCTTTAGGGAATAGACCAAGAAGGGGAATAGCTGGGTCAAATGGTGGCTCCATTCCCAGCTTTCCAAGAAATCTCCATACTGCTTTCCAAATTGGCTGCACCAATTTGCAGTCCCACCAGCAATGTACAAGTGTACCCCTTTCCCCACATCCTCGCCAGCACTTGTTGTTGTTTGACTTCATAATGGCTGCCAATCTTACTGGAGTGAGATGGTATCTTAGGGTGGTTTTGATTTGCATTTCTCTGACTGCTAGAGATGGTGAGCATTTTTTCATGTACTTGTTGATTGACTGTATGTCCTCCTCTGAGAAGTGTCTGTTCAGGTCCTTGGCCCTTATTTTTTTTTTTTAACAAAAGTTTTGTCTACCTCCATTTTAGGTCACTGAGTTTCTTGTTTTATGTTCAAGATACTATTGATCCCATTCAATGATTTCATTATTTTAGATATTGCATTTTTAGGTATAGAATTTCAATTTTATTCTTAAGGTTTCCATTGCTATATTATAATTCTCCATCTGTTCATCCATTCTCATTGTCTTATCCTCTAAATTTATTAAAGTATGATCTATTTCCAAATCTGTGTCATCTATATGTCTATTTGTATTAATAATGCTTTCTGTTGACAGGTAACATTTTTATGGTCTTTTTTCATGTTTCATAATTTCCTGTTGGGCATTTTGAATAAAAGAAAACACTGCAGATTGAATTAGATAATTTTTTCTGTTTATTTTCTTTTCTGAGAGAGAGAATACCCATATTTTTGTCAGGCAGCTGAGATAAGATTTAGATCCCACCATTAACAGAGCTGAGTTGGAGGCCTGGCCAATTTCAATTCTGTTTTAATATGAGACTATTGGTCTCCAGTCCAAACTTTGACTTCTTATATTGCCCCTCAACTAAGGATATTTATTTACTCATATTAGGATTTCAGTTAGAAGGGGGTTGAATTCCATTATAAATTCACATCTGCATTCACCTCTACCAGTGCCGTGGCTAAAGTGTGATTAGGAGAGCTCCCTTCTATTTTTAGTGCCATCTCTACTGTCAATTAGCAAAATTTCTCTGTGGAGGAATTATTCAAGATACTTATATTCATATTGGGGGACTTCTAGATTCTAATTTGACATGCCAGTCCACATTGCCATTAATAGTTCATCTAGTTTTTCTTGCATTTTATCTGAGAATACAAAAAGGTAAATTTTTGGGAGGGTAACTTCTTTTTCAATTTTTAAAATTGATTCATTATTATTTTACATAATAATGGGATTCATTGTCATATTTTCAGATATACACATAATTTGGTCAATTTCATTCCCAAGATCTCCTCTTTTGGAGGATTTACTTCTTTCTCCTTATAGACCAACCCCCTTTTCAATGTTATAAAATGTGTATAAGGAATATGAGAGGGACTTTTAAAAATTAATTAATTTATTTTAATTAAGTATATATGACAGCAGAATGCATTTTGAATCAGTGTACACAATTGCAGCACTACTTTTCATTTCTCTGGTTGTATATGATAACGCATAACACCATATGTGCAGTCATACATGTACCTAGGGTAATGATGTCCATCTCATTCCACCATCTTTCCTGCCCCCATGTCCCCTCCCCACCCTCACTCCCCTTTGCCCCATCAAAGATCCTCCGTTTTTCCCTTGTTCCCCCACTATTGTGAGAGGGGTATTATTTATAGCCAATGACTGTGAAGTCATGAGCACCAATCCAATAGACCTCTGAAGGGATATGTCTCCTTGGTGCCTTATCTCATCTCACACACTCATCAGTATTATCCCATGATAAGTGGTTGTTGACTCAATTTAACAGATGAGAGGAGCTGGAGATATAGTTTCATGGAAGAGCACTTACCTAACATGCATGAAGCCCTGGGTTTGATCTCCAGCATTCCCATACACACAAGGAAATTATGACACATGTGTCATACATGTATATAAGGTAGTGTAATCATACATGTAGTGTAATCATACATGTAAATAAGGTAATAATGTCCATCTCATTGCATGATCCTTTCCATCCCCATACCCCTTCTCCTTCCCTCACTCCCTACACAATCCAAAGTTCCTTCATTCTTCCCCACCCATCCCACCATTATGGATTAGCATCCGCTTATCAGAGAAAACATTTAGCCTTTGGTTTATTTGGCTTAGCATGATATTCAGCTCCATCCATTTACCTGCAAATGTCATAATTTCATTCTTTAAGGCTGAGTAATGTTCAATTGTGTATATATACCACGTTTTCTTTATCCATTCATCTGATGGAGGGCATCTAGGGTGGTTCCATAATTTATTGTGAATTAAGCTCCTGTAAATATTGATGTGGCTACATCACTGTAGTACTAATTTTAAGTCCTTTGGGTATAGACTGGGACAGCTGGGTCAAATGGTGGTTTCATTTAAAGTTTTCTGAGGAATCTCCATATTGATCTCCATAGTGGTAGCAACAATTTGCAGTCCACCAGCAATGTATGAGTGTATTGTTTTCCCCACATTCTCACCACCACCTATTGTTACTTGTATTCTTGATAATTGCCATTCTGACTGGAGTGAGATGAAATTTTAGTTTTGATTTGTATTTCTCTAACTGCTAGAGATGATGAACATGTCTTTGATCTACTTTGAGTTGATTTTTGTGCAAAGTGAGAGAGAGAGGTTTAATTTCATTTTGCTACATATGGATTTCTAATTTTTCCAGCACCATTTGTTGAATAGGCTATCTTTTCTCCAAAGTATGTTTCTGGTGCCTTTGTGTAGTATGAGATAACCATTTTATATGGGTTTTTCTCTGTGTCTTCTATTTTGTACCATTAGTCTACATGTCTATTTTGGTGCCAATACCATGCTGTTTTTGATACTATTGCTCTGTCGTATAATTTAAGTTCTGGTATATAGTGATGTCTCCTGCTTTAGTCTTCTTGCTAAGGATTGCTTTGTTTATTCTGGGTCTCATATTTTTTCAAATGAATTTCATGATTGCTTTTTCTAGTTATATGAAGAATGTCATTGTGATTTTTAAAAGGAGTTGCATTAAATCTGTACAAAAGTCTTGGGAGTATGGCCATTTTGACATAATTCTGCCTATCCAAGATCATGGAAGATTTTTCCATCATCTTTTTAATCCCAATTTGACAGACAAGAGAAACAAAGATTCATAGAGGTAAGGCAATTTTTAAAGTTTGTCTGCTTATGGTTACTTTCTAAGAAGTGGCACAGTCATGGCTTATGATAACTCTCCAAAATCTCTGCCCATCTGTGAAACAGGACTATCTGTTTCTTTTCTTTTCTTTCTTTTTTTTGTTTATTTATTTATTTATTTTTTTTATTTTTTAATTGGTTGTTCAAAACATTACAAAGCTCATGACATATCATCTTCCATACATTTGATTCAAGTGGGTTATGAACTCCCATTTTTTACCCCAAATACAAGTTGCAGAATCACATCGGTTACACATCCACATTTTTACATAATACCATATTAATGACTGTTGTATTCTGCTACCTTTCCTATCCCCTACTATCCCCCCTCCCCTTCCCTCTCATCTTCCCTCTCTACCCCATCTGCTGTTGTTTAATTCTCTCCCTTGTTTTTTTTTTCCCCTTTCCCCTCACAAACTCTTATATGTAATTTTGTGTAACAATGAGGGTCTCCTTCCATTTCCATAGTTTCTCTTCTCTCTCCCTTTCTCTCCCCCCACTCGTCTCTGTTTAATGTTAATCTTTTCCTCATGCTCTTCTTCCCTGTTCTGATCTTAGTTGCTCTCTTTATATCAAAGAAGACATTTGGCATTTGTTTTTTAAGGATTGGCTAGCTTCACTTAGCATAATCTGCTCTAATGCCATCCATTTCCCTGCAAAATCCATGATTTTGTCATTTTTTAGTGCTGCGTAATACTCCATGGTGTATAAATGCCACAGTTTTTAAATCCATTCATCTATTGAAGGGCATCTGGGTTGATTCCAAAGTCTAGCTATTGTGAATTGTGCTGCCATGATCATTGATGTGGCAGTATCCCTATAGTATGCTCTTTTAAGGTCCTCAGGGAATAGACCGAGAAGGGCGATAGCTGGGTCAAATGGTGGTTCCATTCCCAGCTTTCCTAGGAATCTCCATACTGCTTTCCATATTGGCCGCACCAGTTTGCAGTTCCACCAGCAATGTACAAGTGTACCCTTTTCCCCACATCCTCGCCAGCACTTATTGTTGCTTGACTTCATAATGGCTGCCAATCTTACTGGAGTGAGATGGTATCTTAGGGTGGTTTTGATTTGCATTTCTCTGACTGCTAGAGATGGTGAGCATTTTTTTCATGTACTTATTGATAGATTTTATGTCCTCCTCTGAGAAGTGTCTGTTCAGGTCCTTGGCCCATTTGTTGATAGGGTTGTTTGTTATCTTGTTGTTTAATTTTTTGAGTTCTTTGTATATTCTGGATATTAGGGCTCTATCTGAAGTGTGAGGAGTAAAGATTTGTTCCCAGGATGTAGGTTCCCTATTTACCTCTCTTATTGTTTCTCTTGCTGAGAAAAAACTTTTTAGTTTGAGTAAGTCCCATTTGTTGATTCTAGTTATTAACTTTTGTGCTATGGGCGTCCTATTAAGGAATTTGGAGCCCGACCCCACAATGTGTAGATTGGAGCCAGCTTTTTCTTCTATCAGGTGCAGAGTCTCTGGTTTGATATCTAGCTCCTTGATCCATTTTGAATTAACTTTTGTGCATGGCGAGAGAAAGGGGTTCAGCTTCATTTTGTTGCATACGGATTTCCAGTTTTCCCAGCACCATTTGTTGAAGATGCTATCCTTTCTCCATTGCATGCTTTTAGCTCCTTTATCAAATATAAGAAAGTTGTAATTTTGTGGATTGGTCTCTGTGTCCTCTATTCTGTACCATTGGTCCACCTGCCTGTTTTGGTACCAGTACCATGCTGTTTTTGTTACTATTGCTCTGTAGTACAGTTTGAAATCTGGTATCGCTATACCTCCCGATTCACACTTCCTGCTTAGAATTGCTTTTGCTATTCTGGGTCTTTTGTTTTTCCATATGAATTTCATGATAGCTTCATCTATTTCTACCAGAAATGCCGTTGGGATTTTGATTGGCATTGCGTTGAACCTGTAGAGAACTTTGGGTAATATCGCCATTTTGATGATGTTGGTTCTGCCTATCCATGAACAGGGTACATTTTTCCATCTTCTAAGATCTTCTTCTATCTCTCTCTTTAGAGTTCTGTAGTTTTCATTGTATAAATCTTTCACCTCTTTTGTTAGGTTGATTCCCAACTATTTTATTTTTTTGGAGGATATTGTGAATGGGGTGGTTTTCCTCATTTCCATTTCAGAAGTTTTGTTACTGATATACAGGAATGCCTTTGATTTATGCGTGTTGATTTTATATCCTGCCACTTTGCTGAATTCATTTATTAGTTCTAGTAGTTTCTTTGTAGACCCTTTTGGGTCTTCTAAGTATAGGATCATATCGTCCGCAAATAGTGATATTTTAAGTTCTTCTTTTCCTATTTTTATGCCTTTAATTTCTTTTGTCTGTCTAATTGCTCTGGCTAGTATTTCAAGGACTAGATTAAATAGAAGTGGTGAGAGAGGGCATCCCTGTCTTGTTCCAGATTTTAGCGGGAATGCCTTCAGTTTTTCTCCATTTAGAATGATGCTAGCCTGAGGCTTAGCATATATAGCTTTTACAATGTTGAGGTAAGTTCCTGTTATCCCCAGTTTTTCTAGTGTTTTGAACATAAAAGGATGCTGTACTTTGTCGAGTGCTTTTTCTGCATCTATCGAAACGATCATATGGTTCTTATCTTTAAGTCTATTGATGTGGTGAATAATATTTATTGATTTCCGTATATTGAACCTACCTTGCATCCCAGGGATGAATCCTACTTGATCATGGTGCACAATTTTTTTGATATGCTTTTGTATTCGATTCGCCAGGATTTTATTGAGAATTTTTGCATCTATGTTCATTAGAGATATTGGTCTGTAGTTTTCTTTCTTTGAAGTGTCTTTGTCTGGTTTCGGGATCAGGGTGATGTTGGCCTCATAGAATGAATTTGGAAGAGCTCCTTCTTTTTCTATTTCTTGAAATAGCTTGAAAAGTATTGGTATTAATTCTTCTTTGAAGGTTTTGTAAAACTCTGCTGTATACCCATCTGGACCAGGGCTTTTCTTGGTTGGTAGTCTTTTGATGGCTTCTTCTATTTCTTCCTTTGTTATTGGTCTGTTTAAATTGTGTGTATCTTCCTGACTCAATCTGGGCAGCTCATATGACTTAAGAAATTTATCGATGTCTTCACTGTCTTCTATTTTATTAGAATATAGGGTTTCAAAATACTTTCTAATTATCTTCTGTATTTCTGTAGTGTCTGTTGTGATATTGCCTTTTTCATCCCGTATGTTGGTGATTTGAGTTTTCTCCCTTCTTCTCTTCGTTAGCATGGCTAAGGGTCTGTCGATCTTATTTATTTTTTCAAAGAACCAACTTTTAGTTTTATCAATTTTTTCAATGGTTTTTTTTTGTTTCAATTTAGTTGATTTCTGCTCTGATTTTAATTATTTCTTGTCTTCTGCTATATTTGCTGTTGTTTTGCTCTTCCTTTTCTAGGGTTTTGAGATGTAGTGTGAGTTCGTTTATTTGTTGTTTTTTTCTTTTTTTGAGGAATGAACTCCAGGAAATGAATTTCCCTCTTAAAACTGCTTTCATTGTGTCCCATAGATTCCGGTATGTTGTGTCTGAATTGTCGTTTATCTCTAAGAATTTTTTGATTTCCTCCTTTATGTCTTCTATAACCCATTGATCATTCAGTAACATATTGTTTATTTTCCATGTGATGCAGGATTTTTCCTTCCTTCTTTTTTCATTGATTTCCAGTTTCATTCCATTATGATCAGATATGGTGCATGGTATTATCTCCACTCCTTTATATTTACTAAGAGTTGCCCTATGGCATAATATATGATCTATCTTTGAGTAAGATCCATGTGCTGCTGAGAAGAACGTGTATCCACTTGATGATGGTTGATATATTCTATATATGTCGGTTAAGTCTAGGTTATTGATTGTGTCATTGAGTTCTATAGTTTCTTTATTCAGCTTTTGTCTGGAGGATCTGTCTAATGGCGAGAGCGGTGTGTTGAAGTCACCCATAATTATTGTGTTGTGGTCAATTTGACTCTTGAACTTGAGGAGAGTTTGTTTTATGAACGTTGCTGCACCATTATTTGGTGCATATAAATTGATAATTGTTATGTCTTGTTGGTGAATAGTTCCTTTTAACAGGATATAGTGTCCTTCTTTATCCCTTTTGATTAACTTAGGTTTGAAGTTGATTTTATTCGATATGAGTATGGCCACTCCTGCTTGCTTCCGAGGGCCATGTGAGTGGTATGATTTTTCCCAACCTTTCACCTTCAGCCTGTGTATGTCTTTTCCTATCATATGAGTCTCCTGAAGGCAGCATATTGTTGGATTTGTTTTTTTGATCCAGGTTACCAGCCTGTGTCTCTTGATTGGTGAGTTTAGTCCATTAACATTTAAGGTTACAATTGAAATATGATTTGTACTTCCAGTCATGTTTATTTATTTATTTATTTTAGTTTGGCTAGTTTTTACTTTTTGGTTGTTTTCCTCCCCCTTTACTGAGATACCTCCCACTGTTGGTTTTGGGCACTGTTTTTCCATTCCTCTTCTTGTAGAATTTTGCCCAAAATGCTTTGCAGTGCTGGTTTTCTGGCTGCGAAATCTTTTAGCTTTTGTTTATCGTGAAAGATTTTAGTTTCATTGTCAAATCTGAAGCTTAATTTTGCTGGATACAGTATTCTTGGTTGGAATCCATTATTTTTCAGCATTTGAAATACATTGTTCCAGGATCTTCTCGCTTTCAAAGTCTGTGATGAAAAATCAGCCGTTAACCTAATTGGTTTACCCCTGAATGTAATCTGCCTCCTTTCCCTCGTAGCTTTTAATATTCTCTCCTTGTTCTGTATGTTGGCTATCTTCATAATTATATGTCTTGGAGTTGGCCTATTACAGTTTTGGATGTTTGGGGTCCTGTAGGCTTCCAGGATTTGGCAATCCATTCCATCTTTCATCTCTGGGAAGTTTTCTAGGATTATTTCATTCAATAGGTTGTCCATTCCTTTGGCTTGAATCTCTGTGCCTTCTTCTATCCCAATGACTCTCAAATTTGGTTTTTTGATGAGATCCCATATCTCTTGGATAGATTGCTCGTGAGATTTAAGCATCTTTTCAGTGTTGACTATATTCTTTTCAAGTTGATAAACTTTGTCTTCATTATCTGATGTTCTGACTTCTACTTGATCTAGTCTATTTGTAATATTCTCATTAGCGTTTTTAATCTGGTTTATGGTTTCTTGCATTTCTAAAATCACTGTTTGGTTTTTTTTTAAGATCTCTATCTCCTGGTAAAGCTCGTTCTTTGCAGTTTGAATTTGTTTAGTTCGTTTTCAAAATATACTTTCAATTCTTGGACTTGCCCTCTCAAGTCTTCTCTAAAATTCCATTCCATCTGAGTTAGGTATAACTTGATTTCTTTCCCTGTCCATGTTTCTGATGCTTCTAGGTCCTCCTGTAGATTTAAGTTGTCCTGCATTATCTGTACTCCTTTTTTCCCTGTTTTTTTCATGTTGTTCACGTTACTTTCCAGCTCTGTTTGACTGCTTTGTAACTGCTTTCTCCTATACATTTGTTTTGGCTTTGTTTATCTCTGTTGTCTCTCTTTGTGGTGGGAGATTTTGCCTATAGATGTTGGGCTTTATTGTACTTTAGAGCTGACTCATTCAATTTATAAAGGGCTTCCGGATTTTGTATGCATATAGTGATTTGTTTTTTGTTCTTAGGACTTTAGGTTAGGTGCTATTAAGGTATAAGGGTTAGTATGTCTTGGCTACTTTAGAGGATTGCTCTACTGAAGGGGGATACTAACCGTCAATTGGATCAGGGTGTTGGTAGTAGCTAGGTATTTAGGAGCACTATAGACGGCCTCAAAACATTCACCTGTTTGCATTTAGACAGTTACACGAAATGGAGGACATAATGCTTGGGATGAAAGTTGGGGGGAAGGGGAAGGAAGGTGCTCTTGAAAAGAAAGAAGGAGGGGGAGTTAGATAGCATAGAGGAGAATGGAAAGAACAATAAAACTTGGAAGGGGAGAGAGAGAGGGAAAAAGGGAGAGAAAAAATAAAATAAGAAATAAAATTAGGTCTTAGAGATCCATTTTCTTCTCTTCCCGTAGGCAAAGCTGTGCCCTCCGGGCTGAGATTTGCCCTCAATGTGTCAACAGCAATCCCTGTAAGGCGGCTCCTGGGAGCCTCTCAATCCTGTTGGTCCAGAGCCGTTTCACTTCTACGGCCCCTCCTCCCCTTCCTCCTGCCAGCCAGCCTGGTCCTGTGCACCGGAGGCGGTTCTCCAAGGATTTGGTTACACTTTCAGCCCCTCTGAGTGCTCTATTTCCCTAACGACTGAGCACTCTCTCTGTCATTCATCTAAGCCCCAGTGCTGTGGAGCTGTGTTCTGGGAGTCAATAGTTTAATTTTTCCGGACCCCTTTGGTGGGCACACCTTCGGAATCTGGCAGCTAAGACCATTGGTGTCGCCGCTGGTGGTAATGGGAGTTGGGGGTCGAGGATCCCCTCTGCTTCCCTCAGCCCCTACAATCTCGACCACTCCGCTGGCGGTAGGAGGAGTTGGGGGTCTGGAATGTCCTCTGTTTCCCTCCGCCCCTACTGTCACGCCCACATCGCTGGCAGTAGGGGGAGTTGGGAGTCGAGAGTCCTTTGGCCCTTATGGTCACGCCCACGGAGAGATTTTGAAGTTTCCCGGTTGTTTGTATCTGATGCGGGTGGGAGTCGCACACCTGCTAAAGTAGATTCCGCTGGGAAGGAATCTCTTTGGCCGAACTTTGGTGACTTGCCCTCTCTGCTATGGAGGGCCCCTAGCTCCTTGCTGGAGTGTCCAAAGGGAGGGGTGGAACTGGCTTGTCTCTGGTCTGACTCAATCTCTGGTTTTAGTTCCCAGTTCGCTATTTCATAAAGGCTTGGTTAGATTCCCTTCACGTCGTCTCAGGGGGGGAGCCGTTTGCCGGGTGGGTGGGGCCATTCGCAGAGCCGGGAGGGCGCAGGCCCTCTGCCGGGCCAGGCGGGGACCCTTCTCTCTGTGCCGGGCCACCGGGGGGCCGCCTGCAGAGCCGGGAGGGCGGGAGGCCGTTAGCCGTGCGGGCGGGGCCGTTAGCAGAGCCGGGAGGGCGCAGGCCGTCTGCCAGGCCAGGCGGGGACCCTTCTCGCCGCGCCGGCCGCCGGGGGCCGCTTGTAGAACCGGGCAGGCGGCGGCCTCGTGGCTAAGAGCCGGGCAGGCGGGGTGGCCGATCGCAGAGCGAGCAGGGCCGCCAGGAGAGCCGGGATGGCAGGGGCCGTCTGCCAGGCCTGGCAGGGACCCTTCTCGCCGTGCCGCGCCGGGCCGCCAGGGGCCACTTGCAGAGCCGGTCGGGCGGTGGCTGCAGGATTGGACCTCTGCGCCCACGTGGCCAGCCAAGATTCACTTGTATGGGACAAACTGTCACCTCTAATAAACTTACTAATTCCTGGCAGGTCTCCTTTCAGCGGAATTTTGCTAGAAGTTCCTCAGTAGGTAGAATGTAGCTGTTTTAATGGGTGTTTCTGATCCGGTTAATGTGGAGATACTGAAAGTGCTGCTTCCTTGCCGGCCGCCATGTTGGATCCCACTATCTGTTTCTGGTCTCCAGGACAAGCTAAATTTGCAAAATGAGTTCAGCCATCCCTTCTTCAACTTTCAGAATAGAAGATGGAAGGGAACTTTCTAATTTTCTAGTCCTCATTTAAAGAAAACGTCTTGCATGATTTTATGGACCTCTTTTTGGACAACTATGGTGATGATTTTTAATTTTGCCTGGAGGCCTGTCGGGGAGGATGGAGGTCTTCCTTTTTTTGAAAATTTGCTTTCCTTAAATGTTGATCTTGAATCAGATAAATGATTCTGTTTTTACTGTCTTCTTTGAATTGAAACAGAATTGAGGACAACGTTTAGTACTGGAACTGAAATAATTGAGAAAGAAAGTCCTGAAGTGACTCCTGCTCGCTTTTCTGTTGTCCTGGTGACAATAAATACCTATGGTACTGTTATGTGTAGTGAAGAAAAATTATGGTGATGTCTGGCTTACTTTTTAAAATTTTGTAAAAACTTTGTAAAAAACTCTCCCACACCCACTTCTGAACCCTCACCTACCTCACAGCACACATACATACTTGGGGCTGATAGGTCTGTCTACAGCCAGAGCAGAGGGAAGATAGGTGTCCCAGGACAGCAGCCCCTTTTCTCCAAGGTCATATGATCATGATGTCTTGCCCTAACTGAAGAGAGTGGGGTTCAGATCTGGAAAATGAGGTGGAAATGAAAAGAGAAAAAAGGAGGCCCCAAATTCTTCCCACTCCAGCTGCCTTATCTTAATCAAAGCTCCTTCCCACCAAGACAGAGTGACATTAGACAAGAAATATAGGGAGTTTCCCGTGGTAGGGAAGCCGGGAAGCCTCTTGATGCATAATTTCTGTCTAATCTCTGCAATAAAAAACAAGTAAGCCACCCAGCCTGCTGGACCAGCACCTTTGGGAAAGCCACGGCCTAAGTTGCAGCTGAGGGCAGCACAGATCCAATCTCCTAGATATGGCATCCCACTTACCTGGAGGAGCTTGGGGTTGGGTTGGATAAGAGACCCCCACGTGGTTACCTCAGGTCCCCATCCTGGGGGGTTGCAGGGTTTAGGCAGGAAGGCGCCTCCTAATGGAGGACAATAACAAGCCCTGAGACCCATCCTGGCCTTGGTGGCCTGGTTCTCCACCTTTACAGAAGCTGCAGCTCCCAAGCACCAGTGGCCCGCCCGACCCACATGCGCTGTCTTTCCAGCTGGTGAGCTGGATCTCCCTCCCTAGCGCGACAATGCCAGATGGAGTCCACCGAGCTTCAGCCATCCCGGGAGGCCAAGGCGGCTAGAGGAGACTTGGAGGGGCTGACACTGTGCCCCAGGAGGACACAATACGGAGGACTGCCTGTCCCAGGATCACATGACTATGTTAATTTCTTCAATCCAATGTCACAATCCTGTAGGCATTTGTCCGTACCAGGGCAACAGAAAGAGGGAGGAAGTGGTCAGCTTTTCTTGAGGACTCAGGACTTTTATCCTCCATTATATCAGTCCCAAAGCTTAGGTTGTCTCCAATTCTATTTCCACTCAAAAGAGGACGTAGAAAACAGCACAATCAACATCTAAGGAGAACCAGACCTCCAGGGAAAATCCAGAGTCCCCTCAACTGCTGACCAGAAGTCCCCAAAATTATTCGGGGAGGGAACTTGGGAACTAAGGTTTTGTCCAAAACAACATTACTATGGGTGTTGCAATTGTTTTTATGGGGTGGTGGTGGTGGTTTGTGGCTCAGTGATAGAGTGCTTGCCTAGCACACGCATGTGGTTTGTGTTTGATTCCCAGCAGAAGCAAACAAAAAACTGCTTTTCTACTATTCTTAGTTCCAATGTGCATTGGTAAATTTCTGAGTTTAATCTGACCTAGCCTTATGCCATGGTTCCCCATGTGTATATCTGGCTCTCCTGTAACTAGGAATAAATGGTTTAATTCACACAACATTAATAGGACCTAGTAAGATCTCACATGCATCTCTCTCTCTCTCTCTCTCTCTCTCTCTCTCTAGCAGATTTGGTGTCTACAGAGGCGTGACAGAAAAATATAAAAATAAGAGGAAAAAAAAATGAAAAGAGCTGGGATGTAGCTCAGTGGTAAAACCTTGAGCTAGCATGTAGGAGTCTCAGGGTTCCACTTCCAGCAACACCAGAAAAAGAGAAAGAAAGTAGAGAGAGAAAAGGTGGGGAGGGGGGTTAAAAATATTTTTTATAATTCATTTAGCATTTTTTTTGGATTATTGTTGTTGTTGAACCCAGCCTAATTTCATTTTAAGATTGGGAGCCAAAGTCATGAAATTAACTTTCCTGTTTTACTATAAATTATTGAGATTTTTTTTAAGAGAGAGAGAGAGAGAGAGAGAGAGAGAGAGAGAGAGAGAGAGAATTTTTTAATATTTATTTTTCAGTTTTGGTGGACACAACATCTTTATTTTTTTATATGGTACTGAGGATCGAATCTAGCACCCCTCACATGCCAGGCGAGCACGCTACTGCTTGAGCCACATCCCTAGCCCAATTATTGAGATTTCTAAACTTGTTTGGAATTCCTGCCCATGCCTTGAACTCACCCATGCCTGACTTTCCCTGACCAGATAACAACCCTCTCTAAAACCTTAGTGGCACCTCATAAATTCTGGCTCCCCCTGACCAGATAACAATTGTGGGGACAAGTGCATGGCGTACTGCATACATGGCATATGTTAAGGGCTTCTCAGTGGCAAACCATTCCCTTGTGCTAGGCACTGAGCGGCAGGCTGCTTACCCCGTAGGCACAGTCCTGGGGGTGAGGCCATGTGTTGCAGTCCCTACAATTGCTCCACGGCCCACTCCTCGATTGGTCTCTGCAAGAACAGTTAGCAGAAATTGCATTGGTGGCTGCCTGTAATTTGCTTAGCTACTGCCTGAGTATATATACATGGTAACTGCACAATAAAATCAGACCTGCTTCCTGCTTGGTCTCTGGAGGTCTTGATTAGCGACTGTGCAGCCACACTCTCCTCTACCCTGTTCCTTGGACCTCCTTGCTGGATGAGAGAGAGCCCACACAAACAACCCACTCTGAAACCTCAGCGGCACCTCATAAATTCTGATGTTGGGATCTGAATTTATTCCCTACCTTGAAATGTTAAACCATGTAGATCATTAACCTACTATCTGCCTTTGTATTGTGCTTGTCAAAATCCTGGTAGCTGTAAATTCTCAAGACACCTCCCTTTGCAACTTTTTGTGGTATAAACCCTTTTTTTCCTGGAGAGCTGGGGGGCTGTTCTCTGGCCCGGGGTTTCAGGTGATACAGTTGCTGGCCAGCTTTTGTGAATGCAATACAGGATTGCTTATTTGACTTAAAATTTGAGTCAGTGGTCCTTGAGTCGTGGTTCAAAAGTTGTTTTGGTATTGGGGATTGAAACCAGGGGGTTTGCACATTGAGCCACATCCCCAGCCCTTTAAAAATTTTTTTTTTTTTAATATTTTGAGACATGGTCTCACTGAGTTGCTTAGGATCTCATTAAGTTGCTGGGGCTGCTCCAGAACTTGCTATCCTCTTGCCTCAGCCACTAGAGTCTCTGGGATTATGGGTGTTACCCTGCCACTCCAGTCAAAGTAAGACTTTTAATCTCACACGTAATTTCAAAAATTTCAAGTGAATCTGGGAGCTGAAATTTGTGTTAACAATGAAACTGTACAAGAAAAAGAAAAGTTTTTTTTTCTGAAATAATTTCAAATTTTAAAGAAAATTTGGGAGAATAGTGGTTAAGTGTGGTGGCACATGCCTGTAAGCCCAGTGATATGGAAGGTTGAGGCAGAAGGATCACAAGTTCCCAGTCAGCTTCAGCAAATTAGTGAAGCCCTAAGCAATTTTGGGACACCATGTCTCAAAGTAAAAAAGAAAAAAGTCTGGGGATGTAGCTCAGTGGTAAACTGTCCCTTGGGCTCAATACTAGTAACAAACAAACAAACAAAGAAAACCCAACCAACCAACCAAACATAGGTAAAAGAAAAGCAAAAGACAAAAACAAGAAACAAAAACAAAAAAGGAAGAATAATACAAAGACTTGGGACGTAGGCAATAGAAATGGGGTTCCTCTCCATGGAATGGGCTGGCTGAGAAATAAAAGCTAGGAAAAATAGAACAATGAAAAAAACCACAGGACACAGAAAATATTTTCAGAAAGCGGGGGTGGGGGGGAGGGACGAGGGGGGACAGGATGGACTAATTGCTCATACAGATTGAGCTTCTAGACTAAAAAGGCGAAATGGAGCCCATACTTGCTTTATTTATATTGGGCAACATCAAAGGCCTTCCATAGACTGTTCTTCACCAAAAAAGCTTATAGGTGATTGTCCAGTTCCCAACACCCATCTCCTGAGCTACTGTGAGAGATCTTCCTAGTAGAGCTGAAATAAAGCTCATATGCCTTGGGCAATCTATTTCACGGGAGAGCCATGGATAGTTCCCAAGGTTAAACCTAAAATCTCCCTGGCTGCCATACCAAGAGAATACCCTCATGTAATTCGCAGGTGGCTTCCTGCAACACAGAACTATGTATTTTACCCAGATTTACTATTTTGGAGCACTTATCATGTAACAAAATATTTTTTCTAATCTACAGTTTATAATCCAATTTCCTCAATTGTCCCAAGTAATTTCTTTTTAGCAACCCCAAACTTCCTTAGCATTTCTTTTTCATTTCTTAGTGTTGATCTTTTTTGTTTTATTTTGTTTTTCTTTTTTAATTCTGAGAATTGAACCCAGGGGTGCTGTACCACTGAGCTGCATCCCCAGTCCTTTTTATTTGTTTTAAAATTTGAGGCAGGGTCTCACTAATTGCTGAGGTTGGCCTCAAACTTCCAAGCTTCCTGTTTCAATCTCGACTCACTGGGATTACAAGAGTGTGCTTCTGTGTCTGTGCCACTGTGCCCAGCTGATGTTAAGCTTTTTGAAAAATAGTTTACCAAGTACCCACCACTTAGGTTTCTCTGATTCCTTATGATTATATTCAGACAATGCAGCTTTCTTAGAATACTGAAGTGCTGAATTTACTGAAATTTAAGTGTTGTTTGCTTCTCAGAGAAGAGCATTCTGAGCGGATTACATTTTCTCCTTTACTATTGAGAGTATCTTTGATCACTTAAAATGTTCTCTGGTTTCTTCATGCTATGCTTTCTTTCTTTAATGTATAATTATGTACAGATATGTTGATGCAATGTAGATATCTTGTTTACTACTGAGCTACAACCTCAGTGTTTTTTTTCTTTCTTTCAAATTTAGGGACAGGGTCTTGCTAATTTTCCTAGGCTGTCCTTGCACTTGTGATTCTCTTACCATAGTCTCCTGAGGGACTGGGCTTACAGGCATGCCTGGGAAATATTTTGGAAAAGACAAAAATGAGAGACCCAGAATACCTAAAGCAATCCTTAGCAGGAAGAGTGAAACAGGTGGTATCAATATACCAGACCTTAAACAATACTATAGAGCAATAGTAACAAAAATATCATGGTCTTGACACCCAAACAGAGTAGTAGACCAATGGTAGAGAACAGAGGACATGGAGACTAACCCACAAAATTATAATTATCTTTTATTAGAAAAAGGCACCAAAAACATGCATTGGAGAAAAGATAGCCTCTTCAACAAGTGGTGCTGGAAAAATGAAAATCCTTATGTAACAAAATGAAATTAAACCCCCATCTCTCATCATTCACAAAACTCAACTCAAAATGGATCAAGGACTTAGGAATAAAACCAGAGACCCTGCATCTAATGGAAGAAAAAGTAGGCCCTAATTGCCATCATGTGGGATTAGGACGTAACTTCCTTAATAAGACTCCTTTGTCACAAGAATTAAAATCAAGAATCAATAAGTGGGATGCACTCAAACTAAAAAGTTTCTTCTCAGCAAAAGGAACAATCTGTGAGGTGAATAGAGAGCCTACATCTTGGGAGCAAATTTTTACCCCTCACACATCAGATAGAGCACTAATCTCTAGAGTATATAAAGAACTCAAAAAACTAAACACCAAAAAAACCCCATATAATCCAATCAATAAATGGGCCAAGGACCTGAACAGACACTTCTCAGAAGATGATATACAATCAACCAACAAATATATGAAAAAATGTTAATCATCTCTAGCAAATCAAATGCAAATCAAAACCATCCTAAGATTTCATCTTACTCCAGTCAGAATGGCAGCTATTATGAAGACAAACAACAATAAGTGCTGGTGAGGATGTGGGGGAAAAGGTATACTCTTACTCTGCTGGTGGGACTGCAAATTGGTGCAGCCAATATGGAAAGCAGTATGGAGATTTCTTGGAAAATTGGGAATGGAACCACTATTTGACCCAGCTATCCCTTTCCTTGGTCTTAAAAACAGCATACTACAGGGGCACAGCCATATTAATGTTTATAGTAGCACAATTCACAATAGCTAAACTGTGGAGCCAACCTAGATGCCCTTCAATAGATGTGTGGATAAAGAAAATGTGGCATATATACACAATGGAATATTACTCAGCAATAAAAGAGAATAAAATCATGCATTTGCAGGTAAATGGATGGAGTGAGAAGATAATGCTAAGTGAAGTTAGTCAATCCCCAAAAAACCAAATGCCGAATGTTTTTTCTGATATAAGAAGGCTGATTCATAGTGGGGTTTGGAGGGGGAGCATGGGAGGATTTGACGAACTTTAGATAGGGCAGAGGGGTTGGAAGGGAAGGGAGGGGGTATGGGGTTAGAAATGATGGTGGAATGTGATGGACATTGTTATCCAAAGTACATGTATGAAGACATGAGTTGGTGTGAATATACTATGTATACAACCAGAGATGTGAAAAGTCATGCTCTATATGTGTAATTGTAATAAGAATTGTACTGCATTCTGTTGTCATATATAAATAAAAAAATTTACATAAAAATAAAACATTTTAATTGACATATTTGTAAATATTTATGGGTGTAGTTTAATAATTATATATATATATATACACATATATACATATATATGTATATATGTATATATATACATACATATATACAATGGGCAATTATCAAATCAGAGTAATTAGCATTTTCATCTCTTCAGACTTTTATCATAGAAATATTATATACTTGAAAGCATGTAATAGGTACGAGAATGTGTCACTGGGATTCTTCCAAACAATTACAATCCCAATTTGAGCAAAATCTTCTGTTATGATTTGGATATAAGTTTCCCCCAAAGATTCACTTGTTCCCAGGCTCTTGAAAAGTGATTGGATCATGAGGACTCTGACCTCATCAATGGATTAATCCACTGAGGGACTCTTATTTGATGGCATTCTTGGGAGGTGGTAGAAACCACAGGCAGTGTGGTCTGGCTGAAGGATCACAGCCCTTGGGGACTGTACCTTTTCCCCAGCTCCTTTCCCTCTCCACTTTCTTGCTCCACTTTCCTCTGCCACACCCCTTTCCCATGATGTTCAGACCCAAAGCAACAGAGCTGATTGACCATGAACTGAAATCTTTGAAACTGTCAGCCAAAAATAAAATTTCCTTTCTTTAACTTGCTTTCCTTAGGGGTTTTGGTCATAGTAAAGAAAAGCTGACTAATATATCTTCTGAAATTCCAACTCATTTTATTAGAGTAGCCTCTTCTTGACATTATAAACTAATAAGGATATTACTGGAAAGGAAAACAACAGGCAAGCTCCACATGAATAGAAGCAGAAATCACAAATTGAACATTAGTAAATCAAATCCAGCAGTATAGAAGTAAGTATAAAACTCGTGTTTTACTATACAAAAGTCAGCCTATGTTATGTGCATGTAATAATATGCCACAATGAAACCCAATATTCTGTATAATTGTTATACCCTAATAAACAATTTTTAAAGTCAGTCTTTGATGGGTACAATGGTGAATGCCCATAACCCCAGGGATTTAGGACGCTGAGGCAGGAGGATCACAAGTTCAAAGCCAGCCTCAGCAACTTAGCAAGGGCCTAAGCAATTTAGTGAGACCCTGTCTCAAAATCAAAAATAAAAAGGGCTGGGATGTGGTCAGTATTTCTGGGTTCAAACCCTGGTACTACCACTACTACTATTACTACTACTACTACTAATAATAATAATAATAAATAATCAGTTTTAGATGTTCACATTTATAGGCACTGAGAAACTTTAAATATAAACAATGGATAGATCATGTATAAAAATGAAACTCTGACCACAGTCTACAGCAACCTGCTCAGGAAAACAACCTCTATATCTACAATAAAAGCTCAGGAAGTCAAATGCTATGCATCTGACTTGTAGGAAATCAGATTGCTATCTTTAGTAATGTAGGAAGCTAAAGAATAAATTCTGCAACAACTGGCACTAAATGGCCAGGAATTGACTAATAAATGCTGTTTTTCTAATTCATTCCTCTGCTTCCAACTTAGGATCAACCAGAGAAAGCCATATATATATATTTTTTTTTCACAATTGACTATATATATATATATATATATATATATATATATATAATCAATTGTGAATAGGAGAGCTTGCTTCTAGTTAGCCTTTCTCTAGCTTCTCTAAGCCAACAGCTTCCAGTCAGAACACACCTTCTCTTGTTTTTTGTCCAGTTTAAAATTTTCCCATCCCAGGTTTCTGCAGAGGCAATATCAAAACCAGTGAGTTCATCTGAGGCATGATTTTTGCTAATTGAAAACTTTCCCACTCCTCTGTCTTTGAGTCTCTACCAAATGGTCAAATGATAGTGATCGACTCCCTTGCTATAGAAAACTCCAGGTACATAGGCTTTGATTTTATTCGGTAGGTTTTCCTTTATTTCCACGTTGCTCAATAATTACTTGTTGAATGAGCAATGATCAACCAGTGATTAAGTGTATAAAAGTATAGGACATAAACTGAGGGCATGTAATACCTGACCAGTTTCCACTTCCTGTTATCCATTAGCAAAACTCCCAGGGTAGGGCTCGGGTGGGGCTCATTGGTAAAGCACTCACAAAGCATGTGCAAAGCCCTGGGTTAGATCCACTGTGCTGCAAAACAAAACAAAACAACAAAAACAAACAAACAAAAAACTCCCCAGACTCCCAGAGTATAAAAAGATATTCACTCTAACACTCAGTGCCTAGGGTAAGGTTAGAATGGAGACATCTCCTAGGGAAGTGTACAAGGGTTATGTTGGGGGATGTCCCCTGGGAGTCTCTTTCTTCATTTAGATGGGAGTATGGGGTAGTTTTCAGAGTTAGGACTATAGGGAATGAGTTTTGTCCTGAAGCCAATTCATTATTTTGATTTCCTTCTTGGTGCAGAGTGTCTGTCTATTCCCCAGGCTCATTAAGAGTTGTGTTTGGTGTCCCAAGACATCTGCCCTATAACTGGAGGTATAACCTGGGACCTGAGCTCATTATCAATTTTGTAAGAAACAGAACATCTTGGATGGTTACTTCTATAAATTTGTACTTGGAGCCCCTGAAATTGGGGGGAAGAGTGTGCGTAAGGAGCCTTCCCCAGGCCACCACTGGCTCACACATTGTCCAGGATTTGCGAGGTAAAGTAGAAGGTGAACATCAATAGATTGATAGACACTGAGGAGGTGAGGGAGGACCTGACAGATGAAGGTCTGAAGGTGATTGGAACTGGGAGGAATTAGGGTGATTTGAAGCTTCAGCTTCAGGCTTTCTGGAGAGTGTCAGGCTGGACATGGAGACTTCACAAATGTTGTCAGAATTGGAAACCAGGAAGATATTAATCTTAGTTTCCTAGGCAAATTGTTATCATCATTCTCCAGGCTCTGAACTGAGTTTCAAAGTCCAGTGGATAGGCCTGTTGCCTCCTGGCCACGTGTTCTATGCATTTTGGCCTACGCTGAACTTGGATTCTACCTCTTTGCCTGCTCTGACTCCATTTACCAGCATATCTCCGAAATGTGTTGGGTCTGTGTCCTCTACTTTTTCATATTTGTTTCCAATCTTTGACTCCAGATAGCTTTCCTTACCTCTGCCAAAAAGAGAACAGAGTTATGTACCCACATTGCTCTGAACCAATTGTGTGTCTATTTCCCCATCAGGATTACATAAGGAGCTTTTTTTTCTCCTCCTCCTCCTCCTCCTCCTCCTCCTCCTCTTCTTCTTCTCCCCCCCCCCCCCCCAGGGATTGAACCCAGAGGTGCTTAACCACTGAGCCATATCCACAGCCCTTTTTAATATTTTATTTAGAGACGGAGTTTCACTGAGTTGCTTAAGCCTTCGTTAAGTTGCTTAGGCTGGCTTTGAACTCACAATCCTCATGCCTCAGCCTCCTGAACTGCTGGATGAAGAGCTTTTAAAAAATAACTAACTGCAGAGTCCCATCCAGATCCAGTGAACTAGAACCTTGGGGGAGACAGGGGGCAGAGCAATGAATCTGCATGTGTAAACATACTCCCAGGTTTTCCAGAGACATAAGCATATCTGAGAATCTGATCATGACTGTAGGCCCCTAGGTGTCTCACTCCTGCTTCCTTCTGTTCATAAATACTCTCTTATCATTTCTGTGTCAATATTCTTTGTCTTTACCTGATAGTTTTCCAATTTCTATTAAGGGATTTAAAAAATATATTTATTTTCAATTGACAAATAATACTTGATATGATATTATGATATGATTTGATGAAGCTAATTAACAAACCTATCACCTAACATACTTATCATTTTTTTGTGGTGAGAATATTTTAAATCTATGCTTATAGAAATTTAGAATTATACAATACTTATTAACTTAGTCACCATGCTATGAAATAGATCACTAAATCATACTTCTCTTGTCTAACTGAAATTTTGTCCAACATCTTAGGGGACATTCTTGAATCCTATTTTTTTCTTTTTCTGAAATGGGAGTCTTATTTTGGTAGAACATCAGTCATCTTTTCTTGTGTGTATGCTGGGGATTAAACCCAGGGGCACTTAACTACTGAGCCCCAGCCCCAGCCCTTTTTATATTTTCGATTTTGAGACAGGGTGTTGCTGAGTTGCTTAGGACTTTGCTAAATTTTTGAAGCTGGCTTTGAACTTGCTATCTTCTGCCTCAACTTCTCAAGCCGCTGAGATTATAGGCATGTGCCTTCGGGACTGGCTTCAACACCAGTCATCTTGAGAGTGAGAAAATTTGGGGGCAAAGCAACAAAGGACATTCAAGGGAGAATGTGAGTCATCTCCAGAAAGAGAAAGTGCGATCTCTTAGTCTTGGGTATTAATATTTATAGAGGGACAGTAACTAGGAGCTGAACTGGATATAGAGGCAAGGCAGGGTTTCATGACTTCAAGCCAGTTTCTCCAGTGCTTTCACATTACCCTCCTGTGGTTACTTTTAGAAGGGCCATTGGGCCAGGGGCAGTTGGGGAGGGTCTGGGTTTCTCTTGAATTATTTGTTTTGCAACTGTTCGTGGATACTTTTCCTTTTGATACTTGGTTTATTTTTCTGTATCCTCAAATTTTCAACTTAAGAGAAATTGACATCCATTTATCGTACATAGTTTATCTTAAATTCACTTGACATTTGGAGTGACAATGTGCTAGTTAATTAGCCTAATCCAAAGGAAAAATAAACTTCTCACGTCTTTCTGATAGGAGGTAGTTCTGCATCTTGGAGGGAGATGTCAGGCTGAATTTAGGCTCTTACTGTTCCATGGAGACTGAGAGATAAGAGCACAATATTTCTTTTTTTTTAATTGGTTGTTCAAAACATTACAAAGCTCACAATATTTCTTAGTGGGGCCTCACACAGGCTGGACAAGTGCTTTACCCCTTATTTTTATCTCCAGTCCCTGATCTTCCTTTCTCTTGGTGCTAGAGATTGAATCAGGACTTTTCACTTGTAGACAAGCACTCTAACATTGAGTTATATATTTAGCCCTCTCTAAAATTTTACTTTGGGACAAGGTCTTGCTAAGTTGCCCAAGCTGTTCTTGAACTTGTGCTTTGTCTTGCTTCAGACTCCTGAGTCACTGGAATGACAAGTGTGCACCACCATGTCCCATTCCACAGTCTTTCTTTAAATTTTTAAAAATATCTTTATTTTATTAATTTACTTTTTTTTTTGTGGTGCTGAGGATTGAGCCTAGGGCTTCCCATGTGCCAGGCAAGTGCTCTACCACTGAGCTACAATCCCAGCTCCTCCTTGATCTTTCTTGGTAATCATATTTTGAAGAGATCTGGCTCTCAGGTCCTTGAGACATCAGACATTCCTGGGTCAGAATGCTGGCAAGAAATTTACTTAGTTTTAAAAGTTTTAAAAAGATTTACATACATTTCAGATAGAACTTACAAGTGTTCAAATTAAATGTTCTAAATCAGTTGGGGAAGAATCTCTCATTATTTTTTTAAAAAGAAATAAGTCTCTGTTTTTAATTTGTATTAGCCTTTAAACCTGCTATGCCTCTCCTTTCTCCCTTATCTTGTCCTCCAACCATTCACTTTCCATACCTCTTAAATCTATTTGTCCTTTTCCAACATCTACAGCTATTCACTGGGCATTTATTCACTACCCTTCTCTCTTCCTGCACTCTCTGGTGTCCCTGCTTCTGCTTGCCTTATCCTTCATCTTTCAAAATTAAAAAAGGATCAAATCTGGCTTGGACAGAAGACAGCTGAGAAAAAATGGGCTTTAAATGTAGGAAAAAAGTGTAGGGCAGTGTGAAAAGGAGGGAGGCTCTGTCTTTTGAGAGCTTGTCTGAAGATTCTAGAAGGGGAGTACAGCAACTAGCATATCTATGAACAAAGAACTAGCCTCTATTGGGGAAGGTGTTCCTCTTCCACAGAGCTCAGTTTTGGGAGGGACGCATATGGAGTGTTGAGGGAGGACGGGGACACCTGCTTCATCAGCCAGATCAACCCTTGTAATCAATGAGGTTGCAGATGGCATAGCCAGATCACTCTCACATGCAGGGTCTACTTTTGGAAACAAAACAAAACAAAACAAGTATTTCCTTGTTCCCTAGAGATGGCAGGAAAACAGTTTTATTTGTTCTTTTGTTTGTTTCTCAGGGTCATGGCTATGGAGCTCTGGAACCACACCTTCCAATCGAGTTTCATCCTCAGAGGTCTGCTCAGCCACTCATCATATGACTTCTTCCTCTTTTCCCTGGTCCTTTTGGCCTTTGCTGCGGCCCTGACTGGCAACATCCTTCTCCTCCTGCTCATCCAGGGTGACAGGCGCCTGCATACTCCTATGTACTTTTTCCTCAGTCAGCTCTCCATCATGGACTTGACCATGGTTTGTGCTGTGGTGCCCAAGATGGCAGCCAACTTTCTCTCAGGCCATAAGTTCATCTCTTGGACAAGCTGTGCAGCTCAGATCTTCCTAGTGGTCATGGTAGGAGGAGCCGAGTGCTTCCTCTTGGCAGTCATGGCCTATGATAGATATGTAGCTATTTGCCACCCTCTGCGGTACTTCGTGCTCATGAGCTGGAAGACCTGCTATCTGCTGGCCGTGGCATCCTGGATAGGTGGGGTGGCTGACAGTGTGATCGATGTTGGCACAGTCTTCAGCTTTCCCTACTGTGGCTCTCTGGAGGTGGACCACTTCTTCTGTGAGGTCCCTGCCCTTCTGCGTCTCTCCTGTGCTGACACCTCCCTCTTTGAGGACCTTATCTATGCATGCTGTGTGGTCATGCTGCTGCTGCCCCTGGGAGTCATTGTGGCTTCCTATGCCCGGGTCCTCACAGCTGTGATTAGGATGCCCTCCACTGAGGGGAAGCAGAAGGCTCTGACCACTTGTTCCTCCCACCTGGCTGTGGTGGGCTTCTACTACAGTGGAGCCATATTTAGCTATATGCAAAGGGCCTCAGCTAGGACACCAGCAAGAGACAGGGCCACCTCCATCTTCTACACCATTCTTACGCCAATGCTCAACCCACTCATCTACAGCCTGAGGAATAGGGAAGTTACCAGGGCACTGAGGAAGATGCTGGGAAGGTGGAGAGTATAGGCACTTGCCCCTCTCTCTCGGGCTTCCCTTCTTGGTCTGTCCCTTCCTCTGCCACCCCCATTCTTCCTCTCTGCCTGCACTGACTCGGACAAGTTGCGGCAAGGCTGTGAACTAAGTAATCTGCCAACATTTAGGATGCTTGGAAGGAAAGTGATGGGGTAACAGATGGTACTTAATTTGTTTCACAGTGAATCCCCCCCATCCCACCCCAGCACCATAATTTCCACCAATTAAAGACCAACAGATACATTGTTTACATTGCCAGTAGGATTGGCAGGTCAGCCTTGCTTCTGAATTATATTTTAAAAATAAACCGACGGTCATCAGTGGTGGTGAATGCTTGCAATTCCAACTATGGAAGAGGTTGAAGTAGATGCAAGTTTGAGGCCAGCCTGGGTAAATGAATGAGATGCTCACTCAAAATAAAATAAAAGGGTGGTATATAGCTCAGTGATAGAGTGTTGCCCAGCAATCATGAGATCTGGTTTTGATTCCTATAGCCACACACACTCACACACACACACACACAAAAAAAAAGAACCAACAGTGTATGAGTTCTTTCCTTCTTCCCCCTCCTCACTGTAATAAGAGTTCACTTTATGCTTTGAACGTAACTCTTACTGTTCTGCTATTGCAGCTTATTTTAAAACTGATATTTTCTCTTCTACCTCTCCCCCTTCCTAACCTTGGGGAAAACAAGATCACCCTACTTCCCATCCTAGGCCAGGTTATCTGTCCTTGTGAACACAGGCCAGAGAGAGAGAAAGTAATTCAGCCTGGAACTGTCCTTTCACCAGATCTAAGAAATGCATCTCTCTCACAGCCACCGGTGAATTAAAACCCTTGATGAGGTGCTTGGAATGTAGCCTTTGAATCATCTCTTTAAAAGCTCTCTGCTCCCCCTGACTGGAAGATTCACAGTCTCAGCACCAGGAGTCCCAGTTACTTCTTCTTTGCTAGCAAAGAAATAAAACTTCTCTTCCTTTCATTCTTAAAGCCTTGTCTTCCTATTGGATTGGCATTGGGGACAGGGACCAAGCTTTCAGTAACAGCACCAGGATTTTTGTTTGTCTTGTATGTACAGTAAAGGGATTGAACCCAGGGATGCCCTACTACTGAACTATATCCCCAGTCCCTTTTTATCGTTTATTTTGAGATAGGGTCTGGCTAAATTGCTCAGACTGGCCTGGAATTTAGGATCCTCCTGCCTCAATCTCCTGCATCACAAGGATTTGAACTTCTTTTGAGAAATATCCATTCAGCTCATTTGTTCGTTTATTTATTGGATTATTTGTTCTTTTGGTGTTGTTTTCTTTTAAATTGTTTATATATTCTGGATATTAATCCTCAGTCAGATGAATGGCTGTCCGAGATTTTCTGCCATTCTGTAGATTGTCTTTTCACTCAATTATTTTCTTTGCTGTGCATAAATTTTAAAATTTGCTGTAATCCCTCTTGTCAATTCTTGTTATTATTTATTGAGATATTGGGGTCCTGTTCAGGAAGTTATTACCTGAACCAGTATCTTAAAGTTTTCCCCTATGTTTTCCTTTAGTAGTTTCAAATCTTACATTAATTAAGGTCATTGATCCACTTTGAGTTTTTAAATTTTTTCACTTTTTTTGTAACAGGATAAGAGGGACCTAATTTCAATCTTCTACAGGTGGAAGTCCAGTTTCCTAGCACCATTTATTGTTGGCAAGAAAGTAAATTAGTACAGTTACTAGGGGAAAATGGTATGGATGTTGTAGGGATAGATGAGGCAAGGCACCAAAGATAACAGGAAACAGTTTTATTTGGCTGCAGCCAGGTTCAGAGGGCACAGTTTTGCTGTAATCAATCAATCCCCTAATCCCGAGTACAGATAGTTTCAGAATTTTATACCCAACATGTAAGGGGAGGAGCTCAGAAGTCTGCCGTTTGCAGAAGTTCACATAAAAGCAGCTTTTTCTTTCACTGTTCTGGGCAAGTTAACCCTTAATGGACAGCACCTGAGAAGGGGAGAGCTTCTTCTCCCCTTTCTTTCCTCTCCCTGCCAGCTGTTACCATGTGCCCAATTGGTAACTTCTCTTAGAAATGTAGACATCTCTGTGAAGCTTCAGCTCAAGGCCAGAAGCCTTGTTTACACATTTCTACAAACTACTAAACTGGATGTTTGTGAAAAACCAGTAAGGTGGTATCCAGCACCTAGAGTGCTGATTTCTTCTAGGCTAGTGGCCAAGTAGAACAGGGGAACACAGAAATTGGAAACTTATCTACATTGAACTCTTTTGTAGAGACTCTTTTGCTGACAGTCCTAAAATCAGCCATGGTGAAGATTTCTGGAGAAGCCCTGGAGAAGCCCAGTTAAGATTTTTTTTTTTTGTGGAGAAAGGGGGTGCCACTACATGGAGGTTCTTCAAAATATTAAACATGATCTACATATTCCAGCTATGCCACTCCTGGGTATGTATCTGATGGATCAAAGTCAGCATACAAAAGAGATACTTACATACACATATTTTTATGGTGACACTATACATAATAGCCAAGTTATGCAATTAATCTAGGTGCCCATCAACAGATAAAAAGATAATATACAACAGAGTATTATTTAGCCATAAAGGATGAAATCATGCCATTTGCAGGAAAATGGATGAAACTGGAGATTGTCATGTTAAGTGAAACAAGCCAGTCTTGGAAAGACAATTATTGCAATTTTTTATCCTATATGTGGAATGTAAAAAGAATTGTAAAAATATATGAAAGTAGAAGGAGGCCTATTAAGGAAGGGTATAAGAGAGGGTACTTGGGAGGGTGATGCAATCAAAGCACATTATATGTTTGTATGGAAACGTCACAATGAAACTCATAGATTTGTTCAATTAATGTATGCCAATAATAGTAACAATAAAGTGAACCTAGATGGGAAGGGGATGCAGCTCATTGGCAGTGCATGTACCTAGTATGTATAATGCCCTGAGTTTGATCACAAGGCCCTATGTTTGATCCCCAGCAACACACACACACACACACACACAAATGAACCAAGAGTGGGAACCAATTCAGAACCCATTTCCACACTGTAATATGGCACACAGAATTTGAGTATAACATGTAGGAGGATCTTTGTAAGATTAATTCTCTTTCTAGACTTCACTTTATTCATCTGTACCATCATAGCTACTGGTAAAATTAAAACCAATATTTCTTGGCTCTCGTTTATTGCAAATTATTTTTTTTAATGAAAATTTCCATTTCTGTGTGTTTCATGTTATTTCGAAATTTAAAAAGAGTTTTGTGCCTGCTCATAATTGTACTTTATTTATTCTTTTTAGGATATGGGGTCCTTTTATGCTACCCAGGCTGGCCTTAAACTCCTGGGCTCAAGAATCTTTGTTCCTGAGCCTCTAAAATAGTTGGGACTACAGGCTTGTGCCACTAAACCCAGCTTTGTACTTTAAATACAAGAATCAAAGTGTTGCCAAAAGCTTGGGCCTTGTCCCCAGTGCCAATCCAATAATGAGGACATGGTTTTGAGAAAATGGAAAAAGAAGTTTTAGCCCTTTGCTAGCAAAGGAGAAACACAGGGGACTCCTGTCCCAAAGGCTATGGTTCTGCCTATCAGCAGGAACAGAGAGCTTTTAAAGAGGTGATTCAGAGAAAATGAGATTAGGGAGGAGAGATCAGGAAGGAGAAGATCAGGGAAAAGAAGATCAGGGAGAAGAAAGCTAGAGAAAAGGAGATCAGAAAAGATCAGGGAAAAGAAGATCAAAGAGGAGAAGATCAGGAAGGAGAAGGTTGGAAGTTTGAAAGCTTTGAAACGAAAGGATCAAAGCCACCAGGGATATAGTCAAAGCATCAAGTGAACCCGTATTACAAAGGTATATAATTTCAAAACAGCCAGAATGTTATTTATTTATTTTCAGCTTTCTAGAGGTATAATTGACAAATAAACATTGTAATAAGTATATATTTTGTGAAATGTTACCACAGTAGTTTCAAATAGCTAGAGTTTAGGCCATGGTAGGTATAGAGGTTATTGAAAGGACATTCACAGAGTCCACACAAAGTCCAAAAACCACACCACACACCAGAATCTCACACAAGAGAATTTTTGTTGGTAGCATGAGGCAAACCAACAAGGCTGTACCTCCGAGGAAAGAAGCAGCATGTAGGCACTCACAGAGGAGCTTTATAGCCATCAAGAGGAATTTCATAAGATGCATAGGAGTTGTGTCATAAGCTAGGGTGGGGTTGATCATTTAGCAGGCCCATGTTCTTATGGGAAGTGAAACAGCATTGCCTCAGAATCTCGACTTTGGAGCCTCTAGATAAAATGGCTCCCAATCTAAAATGACAAATCTGAAGTCAATAGTTATAATGCCTTACTCCATTTAATCTGGGAAGTTTAGGAGCTAAATGATCTCCTCCTCCTCCTCCTCCTCCTCCTCCTCCTCCTTCTCCTCCTTCTTCTTTGAGGGCTGGGGATTAAACCCAGGCCTTTGCGCAGGTTAAGCACTGACTCTCCCACTGATTTATACCCCCTACCCCCATTTCTTCTTTATCATTGGTGCCAGACATGGAATAAGAATGAGGTGTGAGGAGAGCATAGCAGGAATTGATTTATATTGAAGTTTCCAGGTTAGGGACTCTGGAAGGCCTTGGGAAATAATCTTTTTTTTTTTTTTTTCATTATTTAACATTTTTATTAAAAGTTTTTTTTTTTTACCATTGTTCTTTTTCTTTCTTTAATTTTTATTGTTGGTTGTTCAAAACATTACATAGTTCTTGACAAATCATATTTCACACTTTGATTCAAGTGGGTTATGAACTCCCATTTTTACCCCGTATACAGATTGCATCATCACATCGGTTACATATCCACTGTTTTACATATTGCTATACTAGTGTCTGTTGCATTCTGCTGCCTTTCCTATCCTCTACTATCCCCCATCCCCTCCCCTCCCATCTTCTTTCTCTACCCCATCTACTGTAATTCATTTCTCCCCCTTGTTTTTTTTTTTCCCCTTTCCCCTCACTTCCTCTTGTATGTAATTTTGTATAACCATGAGGGTTTCCTTCCAGGGAAATAATCTTTTTGTTTTGTTATTTATTGAGGTGCTAGTAATGGAAACCAGTGTTTCATGGATGCTAGGCAAAGTGCTCTACCACTGAGCTAAATCTTAGCCCCTGGAAATGATCTTTTGATCCATGTCATCTACAAACATTTCCTTAAACATAGTACACCAAAAATCTCCAATCACTCTATCAAAAAGACCCACATTAATTTTTCTGAGAGCCTGTGACATATCAGATGCCATGTGGTCAGTTCCAGGATACAAAGTATTCCAGACAATGGGGCCAGCTGAGCAGAGGCTGAGTGTAAATTCTAGCGTGTACAAACTCAGATAAGTGAAGTAGAGCTGACCAGAGGGATTGAGACCCACATCATGTACAGCATGGTAAGTCAGTATGAGGAATTAGAGTTTTGAGCAGTGGAGAGGTATGATCTGCCCTGAGGTTAGTTTTTTGTTTAATTTTTTTTTTAGTTGTTGATGGACCTTTATTTAATTCATTTAATTTATTTATTTATAAGTGGTGCTGAGAATCAAACCCAGTGCCTCACACATGCTATGTGAGTGCTCTACCCCTGAGCTACAACCCCAGCCTCCTGCCCTAAGTTTAATAGAACCACTTAGGCTATTGTGTAGGGCCCATGGGGGAGGTTTCTATGGAAATTCTTGTGAGAGATGATAGTGTTCAGATGCTCATCCCATGGAAAACCAATGTCTGAGAGACAAGTGTTGGGGAGAAAGGATTTTATTCAATGACCGAAGAATGGAGAAGAGGGGAGCTTTCCTTACAAACCAGCTTCTTAACTGCAGGGGATCAAGGGGTTACAGATATAGAGTAGAAACAATATGGGAGAGGAAGAGATTGATAAAGGGAAAGAATATTTATGTCTTTTCTGGAAATAGATGGAGATCTGGGAATATGAATGCCACCTCATTCATGGTCTGATGTTTCCAGTTATGGTGGCTGGTAGATGTAATTTACTTTATTTCTTTGTGGTACTGGGAATTGAACACAGGGGCACTCTACCACTGAGTCACAACCAGCTGGTAGATGTCTTTAGCCTTGAAGTGAGGAGGAACTGTGATGGCAAAACCAGACCTGGTTGTAAAATGAAATTACAAAAAAATTATTGTAAGAAACCAACGCCTGGGAAAAGGGTTCCCTCCCATCTCTCAGCCTTTCTTCAGAAGCCTATTTGACCCTGGGTCCTTTTGTGTTGTAGATATCTACACTAGGAGTCTGACGATTCCCTCATTAAAGGTAAACACCCCTATGCCAGGCTTTTCAAGGCTAGAGATTTAACAGATGCCTATGAAAAGAGCCTTTTTTTTCTTATTTGTTTCTGTAAGCATGTTTTATGTTAGAGACCCTGAGCAAGGCTGTCAGCCATGTAGATCACAGTTTTTTAAAATAGGGAAAAATCCCCAATGATAGGATGGAACTAAGATGACACCAAATAACTTATAAATGTGACAAACTGTGGATCACACTTCAGAATTTGGAGTTCGTTGTCTTCTGGGCCCACTGGCATAAAATGAAGTTTGGAGTTCTTCTCCTCTCCAATGCTGATTGCTATCTCTCAACAAGTCTGTTTCTAGCAACAAGACAGACTAGGCAGGTCTAGTTCAAGAAAACTCTATATTATAGTTTTAGACAAAACTTCTCTCAAATGAACAACATGTCTATGTACAGAGTTACGTGGAATATGATCCAAATGTTAAGGCAACAAAGGAGACAGACACAATATGAAGACGGAGATGACAAGCCTTTTCATCCCATTTCAGTCACCTGTCAAATGTCTGTAAACCCAAGTGAAGAGTCAATGTTTTCAGCAAAAGTGGCCTTCAAATCCCTGAAGAGAAATCCACATGTTAGAGTGTTACCAGCAGGAGTCAGAATTGGGTTTGTGTCCCACCACATAGAAGAATGAACACCAAGAATGCAGAGGTAAGCAAGTAAACAGGAATTTTATTAAAAAGGAAGGTGAGCTGGGTGTGGTGGTGCACACCTGAAATCTCAGCAGCTTGGGAGGCTGAGGCAGGAGGATTGCAAGTTTAAGGACAGCCTCAGCAATTTAGTGAGGCCCTAAACAAATTAGTGAGACCCTATCTCAAAATTAAAAAAAAAAAAAATTAAAAAAAGGCTGGGGAATTGGGCTTGTTTATAAAGTACCTCTGAGTTCAATCTCCCCTACGAAAAAAAAAAATGGTGAAAGAAAGTGAGAATTCCCAGCAATTCCCAGCACAGGCTCCTGGGAGGGGTAAAGCTGCTGTTTAAATCTTACAGCATTCCTTCCTTTAAAGGCACATAAGTAGAAGCTGATGAGCTCTTCTTGATGGGTCCTTGATATTTCAATTGTTTTGTGTGAGGGCACAGGCCAGATTGTGCAGTCATTCTCTAGGAGATAGAAACTGATGCCCTTTGAAAAACAAGAACTGTTTTTTAATATGTAGGGGCAGAGGCATGTTAAAATGGCTGTTCTTGTGCTAACCCTCTTATCAATTACTGTCCCTTCCCTACTCTTTTTTTTTAAGCATTCAGATTTAACTTTATCCACATTACCATTTAAAGCTTGATTTATAAACAGTACAATTACCCATTGCTTCATGGGTTCAAGTTAAGTATTTTTTTCTATGTGGGAACTATACAATATAATAAATGTCAAAGGACCCAATAAAGCAGTTTTTCATTACTTTCAGGATCTAAACAAATATTCTGAATGTTCAGAGCTCTTTCAGTGTGTTATTTTATATTCAAATATCTATCTATATTGAATCAGGTTATATGACCAAAACAATTTAGAAAAGTAATTAGCTTTATAGCAAAAGACTTTCTATCTACATTATCATGTTCAAAGGAATTCATGTTGCAATGCTGACAAAACCTGGTGGCTGCTCTGGAACAACAGGCAGTGTATTCACTCCATTAACTGTGTGGCAGGTCACATGGGTACAAACATGGAACAGTTATGCACAGTTCATCCAGGACTGTTTTGGCTCCCCTGCTAAAACTAACCGATGAAATACAACACATCAACTGCCGTTGACTTGGTTTCAGGAAAACCACATTTGAGAATTATAATACAGTATCTTCCTCATCTCACCTTCAGTCATTGACAGGAAGTTTGTAGGCCACCATGCTGTTTACTTTGTGGATTGTGGTAGTAAATGAGCCAAGATGGACTTCCTCAGAACTGGTAATGACGTGTAGTAACTAGTTACCTGTAGTAACTCTTCCCATTTTTTCAGGTACAACAAAATCTTTTTTTTTTTTTTTTGGTTTTTCAAATTTTATTTTATCTTATTTTTTTTATTGGTTGTTCAAAACATTACAAAGCTCTTGACATATCATATTTCATACATTAGATTCAAGTTGGTTATGAACTCCCAATTTTACCCCAAATACAGATTGCAGAATCACATAGATTACACATCCACATTTTTACATAATGCCCTATTAGTAACTGTTGTATTCTGCTACCTTTCCTATCCTCTACTATCCCCCCTCCCCTCCCCTCCCATCTTCTCTCTCTACCCCATCTACTGTAATTCATTTCTCTCCTTGTTTATTTTCCCATTCCCCTCACAACCTCTTATATGTAATTTTGTATAACAATGAGGGTCTCCCTCCATTACCATGCAATTTCCCTTTTCTCTCCCTTTCCCTCCCACCTCATGTATCTGTTTAATGTTAATCCTTTCTTTCTGCTCTTCCTCCCTGCTCTGTTCTTAGTTGCTCTCATTATATCAAAGAAGACATTTGGTATTTGTTTTTTAGGGATTGGCTAGCTTCACTAAGCATAATCTGCTCTAGTGCCATCCATTTCCCTGCAAATTCCATGATTTTGTCATTTTTTAGTGCTGCGTAATACTCCATGGTGTATAAATGCCACATTTTTTTTTTATCCATTCATCTATTGAAGGGCATCTGGGTTGGTTCCACAGTCTAGCAATTGTGAATTGTGCTGCTATGAACATCGATGTAGCAGTATCCCTGTAGTACGCTCTTTTAATGTCTTCAGGGAATAGTCCGAGAAGGGCAATAGCTGGGTCAAATGGTGGTTCCATTCCCAGCTTTCCCAGGAATCTCCATACTGCTTTCCAAATTGGCCGCACCAGTTTGCAGTCCCACCAGCAATGTACAAGAGTACCCTTTTCCCCACATCCTCGCCAGCACTTGTTGTTGTTTGACTTCATAATGGCTGCCAATCTTACTGGAGTGAGATGGTATCTTAGGGTGGTTTTGATTTGCATTTCTCTGACTGCTAGAGATGGTGAGCATTTTTTCATATACTTGTTGATTGATTGTATGTCCTCCTCTGAGAAGTGTCTGTTCAGGTCTTTGGCCCATTTGTTGATTGGGTTATTTGTTTTCTTATTGTTTAATTTTTTGAGTTCTTTGTATACTCTGGATATTAGGGCTCTATCTGAAGTGTGAGGAGTAAAAATTTGTTCCCATGATGTAGGCTCCCTACTTACCTCTCTTATTGTTTCTCTTGCTGAGAAAAAACTTTTCAGTTTAAGTAAGCCCCATTTGTTGATTCTTGTTATTAACTTTTGTGCTGTGGGTGTCCTATTAAGGAATTTGGAGCCCTACCCCACAATATGTAGATCGGAGCCAACTTTTTCTTCTATCAGACGTAGAGTCTCTGAGTTGATATCTAGCTCCTTGATCCACTTTGAGTTAACTTTTGTGCATGGCGAGAGGAGGGGATTCAGTTTCATTTTGTTGCATATGGATTTCCAGTTTTCCCAACACCATTTGTTGAAGATGCTATCCTTCCTCCATTGCATGCTTTTAGCTCCTTTATCAAATATAAGTTAGTTGTAGCTTTGTGGATTAGTCTCTGTGTCCTCTATTCTGTACCATTGGTCCACCTGCCTGTTTTGGTACCAGTACCATGCTGTTTTTGTTACTATTGCTCTGTAATATAGTTTTAAATCTGGTATCGCTATACCGCCTGATTCACACTTCCTGCTTAGAATTGCTTTTGCTATTCTGGGTCTTTTATTTTTCCATATGAATTTCATGATTGCTTTCTCTATTTCTACAAGAAATGCCGTTGGGATTTTGATTGGCATTGCATTAAACCTATAGAGAACTTTTGGTAATATCGCCATTTTGATGATGTTAGTTCTGCCTATCCATGAACAGGGTATATTTTTCTATCTTCTAAGATCTTCTTCTACTTCTCTTTTTAGGGTTTTGTAGTTTTCATTGTATAAATCTTTCACCTCTTTTGTTAGGTTGATTCCCAAGTATTTTATTTTTTTTGAGGATATTGTGAATGGAGTGTTTTTCCTCATTTCCGTTTCAGAAGTTTTGTCGCTGATATACAGAAATGCCTTTGATTTATGCGTGTTGATTTTGTATCCTGCCACTTTGCTGAATTCATTTATTAGTTCTAGTAGTTTTTTTGTAGACCCTTTTGGGTCTTCTAGGTATAGAATCATGTCATCTGCAAATAGTGATAATTTAAGTTCTTCTTTTCCTATTTTTATGCCTTTAATTTCTTTCGTCTGTCTAATTGCTCTGGCCAGTGTTTTGAGAACTATATTGAATAGAAGTGGTGATAGAGGGCATCCCTGTCTTGTTCCAGATTTTAGGGGGAATGCCTTCAATTTTTCTCCATTGAGAATGATGCTAGCCTGAGGCTTAGCATAGATAGCTTTTACAATGTTGAGGTAAGTTCCTGTTATCCCTAGTTTTTCTAATGTTTTGAACATAAAGGGATGCTGTACTTTGTCGAATGCTTTTTCTGTGTCTATTGAGATGATCATATGGTTCTTATCTTTAAGTCTATTGATGTGGTGAATAACATTTATTGATTTCCGTATATTGAACCAGCCTTGCATCCCAGGGATGAATCCTACTTGATCATGGTGCACAATTTTTTTGATGTGCCTTTGTATCCGATTCGCCAGAATTTTATTGAGGTTTTTGCATCTAGGTTCATCAGAGATATTGGTCTGTAGTTTTCTTTCTTTGAGGTGTCTTTGTCTGGTTTCGGAATCAGGGTGATGTTGGCCTCATAGAATGAATTTGGCAGAGCTCCCTCTTTTTCTATTTCCTGAAATAACTTGAAAAGTATTGGTATTAATTCTTCCTTAAAGGTTTTGTAAAACTCCATTGTATACCCATCTGGTCCTGGGCTTTTCTTGGTTGGAAGTCTTTTGATTGCTTCTTCTATTTCATCTATTGATATTGGTCTGTTTAAGTTGTGAGTATCCTCCTGACTCAGTCTGGGCAAATCATATGACTTAAGGAATTTATCGATGTCTTCACTATCTTCTATTTTATTGGAATATAGGTTTTCAAAATAATTTCTAATTGTCTTCTGTATTTCTGTAGCGTCTGTTGTGATATTGCCTTTTTCATCCCGTATGTTAGTAATTTGAGTTCTCTCTCTTCTTCTCTTCGTTAGCATGGCTAAGGGTCTGTCGATCTTATTTATTTTTTCAAAGAACCAACTTTTAGTTTTGTTAATTTTTTCAATAGTTTCTTTTGTTTCAATTTCGTTGATTTCCGCTCTGATTTTAATTATTTCTTGCCTTCTGCTACATTTGCTGTTGTTTTGCTCTTCCTTTTCTAGGGCTTTGAGATGAAGTGTGAGCTCATTTATTTGTTGGTTTTTCCTTTTTTTGAGGAATGACCTCCAGGCGATGAATTTCCCTCTTAAAAGTGCTTTCATTGTGTCCCATAGATTCCGATATGTTGTGTCTGTATTTTCATTTATCTCTAAGAATTTTTTGATTTCCTCCTTTATGTCTTCTGTAACCCATTGATCATACAGTAACATATTGTTCATTTTCCATGTGATGTAGGATTTTTCCTTCCTTCTTTTATCATTGATTTCCAGTTTCATTCCATCATGATCAGATAAAATGCATGGGATTATCTCCACCCCTGTATATTTACTGAGGGTTGCCCTATGGCATAATATATGGTCTATTTTTGAGAAGGATCCATGTGCTGCTGAGAACAAAGTATATCCACTTGATGGTGGTTGATATATTCTATATATGTCAGTTAAGTCTAGCTTGTTGATTGTGATATTGAGTTCTATAGTTTCTTTATTCAACTTTTGTTTGGAGGATCTGTCCAATGGTGAGAGAGGTGTGTTGAAGTCACCCATAATTATTGTGTTGTGGTCTATTTGATTCTTGAACTTGAGTAGAATTTGTTTTATGAACGTCGCAGCACCATTATTTGGTGCACAAATATTGATAATTGTTATGTCTTGTTGGTGAATGGTTCCTTTTAACAGTATATAATGTCCTTCCTTATCCCTTTTGATTAACTTAGTCTTGAAGTCGATTTTATTCGATATGAGGATGGCCACCCCTGCTTGCTTACGAGGACCATGTGCGTGGTATATTTTTTCCCAACCTTTCACCTTCAGCCTGTGTATGTCTTTTCCAATATGTTGCCTCCTGGAGGCAACATATTGTTGGATTTGTTTTTTTAATCCATGTTACTAGCCTATGTCGCTTTATTGGAGAGTTTAAGCCATTAACGTTTAGAGTTACTATTGATATATGGTTTGTACTTCCAGCCATGTTTGATTATTTATCTTCTTTTTTTAAAAAAATTTAATTTGTTTCTCCATGGTTAGCTTTCTCCCCACCCTCTGTCTTTATAGAGGCACTTCCCACTGATGGTTTTGGTTATTGTTTTTCATTTCTTCCTCGTGTAGTGTTTTGCTCAAGATGCTTTGCAATGCTGGTTTTCTGGCTGCAAATTCTTTTAGCTTTTGTTTATCATGAAAGAGTTTTATTTCGTTGTCATACCTGAAGCTTAATTTTGCTGGATACAGAATTCTTGGTTGGCATCCATTGTCTTTCAGTGTTTGAAATACGTTGTTCCAGGATCTTCTCGCTTTCAGCATCTGTGATGAAAAATCCGTTGTTAACCTTATTGGTTTACCCTTGAATGCAATCTGCCTCCTTTCTCTTGTAGCTTTTAATATTTTCTCTTTGTTCTGTATATTGGATATCTTCATAACAATGTGTCTTGGCGTTGGTCTACTGTGATTTTGTGTGCTCGGTGTCCTGTATGCATCTACAATTTGTATATCCGTCTCCTTTTTTATTTCTGGAAAGTTTTCTGTAATTATTTCATTCAGCAGGTTACTCATTCCCTTGGTTTGAATCTCTGTACCTTCCTCTATCCTGATGACTCGTAGGTTTGTTTTTTTTATGTTATCCCATATCTCTTGGATGTTTTTCTCGTGATTTTTAACCAGCCTTTCTGAGTTGGCTAGGCTCTTTTCAAGATGATATATTTTGTCTTCATTATCTGATGTTGTGGCTTCTACTTGCTCCACTCTGTTAGTGATACTCTCAATTGAGTTTTTAATTTGGTTTATTGTTTCCTTCATTTCTAGAATTATTGTTTGATTTTTTTTATAATCTCTATCTCCTGATAAAGATGCTTAACTTCTTCTTTTATCTGTTTATGTAATTCATTTTCAAAGTGTTCTTTCACTGTTTGGATTTGCTGTCTTGTATCCTCTTTAAGGTTCCATTCCATCTGTCTAAGGTATTCCTTGAGTTCTTTATATGACCATTTTTCTGCTGACTCTAGGTCCTCCTGAATATTTAGGCTGTCCTTCATTGTTTGTACTCCTTTTCTTCCTTGATTTTTTATGCTGCTCATGTTACTTCTTGTTCTGTTTGACTGCTGAGTTACTGTTTACTCTTATAAATTTATTTGATGCCTGGGAGGAAAGATATTAGAAGGGAAGGGAAGAAGTCACTAAAGAGAATGAGAGTAGGCAGGTAGAATTCAAGGAAGGGGGAATAAGAAAATTGAAAATAAATGAAAAGATATAAGAAACAAAAAAATTAGAAAATAAAGAAAGAAAAGAAATTTTTTTTACAAAAATAATAATGATAATAAAAAAATGAAAATTAAAATTAAAAAATAAAAATAATAATAATAAAATAAAAAAATAAAAAAAATTAAAAACATTAAAAAAGTTAAAGAACGACAACAAAAAAAATTGAAAATGAAAGAAAATGAAAAAAAGAAAGAAAGAAAAAGAAAAAGAAAAAGAAAAAAAAATGATAATAATAATAATAAAAAATGCAGTCCTAGAGTTCAATTAACTTCTCTTCCAGTAGGTGGAGCTGTGCCCACTGGGTCAAGCTTCTCCTCTCAATAGGTGGGAACCAATCACTGTGCAGCAGCTCTTCCTCCCAGACTGGGCGGGTCTCCAATCCTGAGTGCCTAGGGCCTTCTCTTGTGTTTCTTCAAGCCAGGCCCCGCTCACCTGTGATGCTCACCACAATACTGGCTACACGCCAGGTCTGCTGCTCCTGGGAGCCCTGTTTTCATGAACGCCTGGGCTCACTCTCCCTTTTTGCCTCCCTCAGACCCTAAGTTTGTAGAGCTTGGGGCTGAGAACCCCCAGCAAATTTGCTTGCCCTCCGGTAGCCACGCCCCCGGTAGCTGGTGCAAGAGACCTCATTTGTCAGCACTGGTTGGAGCGGTAGCCGGGAGTTCTGTGCCGCGAGTCCCGCACCACTCCTGATTCCCTCGGTCTGGCTATTGTGCTCACAGGAGAGCTGGGAGGGGCCCTTATGGGAGAGCTGGGAGGGGCCCTTAAGGTTTCCCCACTGTGTGGAGAGAAATGGCTAGGGGATTACACACCTTCGCGCTGGTTTCAATGCAGTTATCTCCTCTGCCCGTGACGTCAGTTCTCTGCCAAGGTGGTATCCCATGCAAATGGTGACCGTTCGTTCCCTTTGCCAGGTGACCAATGCAACAGGTGGGTCCTGACTGTCTCTCCCAATCCCTGTTTCAATCCTCTGGCCACTGCCTATGAAGGCTCGGTTGGCTTTTACCTCTGTAAGTTCATAAGGGCCGACCAGTTATTTCAGCGGGATCGTTAGTGCTGAGTCAGGAGAAGCAGGCGAACCGGAGCTTGAATGCAGCCGATCCGGGCTCCGTGTGTGTGTTCTGAGGGGCCCAGACTGTACGCTCCAGATCCACGTCAGCTCAGCATTGCCTAGTGATCCTGAGCAAACAGCATTTAGACAATTTACGGCTCCCTATGCCCATGCAGTTGAAGAAGTCAGAGACTTGATCTCTCCGCGCCTGCCGCCATGTTAGATCTCCTCAATGATATTCATGTTACCCTTACAGCTTCCTGGCATAAGCAAGTTCTTGGGATTATACAAACTGCTGCTTCTGTTTCCAGTCCAGATTTCTAGAAATGAAACCCTGCCGCCGTCGCCTCCACCTCTGGGCCGCGCTCATGGGCACCGCGCTCGTCCGCAACCATAGCGGTGCTGCCGCGGCCTCCACCGCTCCTCGGCCCGGTGCCCGGCCCCCGGGGCCCAAGCGGCTGCCGCCGCGGCTCTCCAGCCCCCTCCTCCGGAGCACGGGTCCCCTCACAGGGGGATGCAGAACGACCCCAGAGCAGGCTCTGCCCGAAGGTGCAGCGGCGAACAGGCGACCGAGGCGCTCGAGGCCGCAGTCCAGCCTTCGGGGGATAGGGCTTGGCATGCAGCCCAGCTCCAACCTCTAGATGCGGCTGCCAGACAATGTAGACAGAGCCATCAAGACAGCAATTAGAAAGCAAATGGTGGCTCCCGCGGAGTGGATTTTTGGCACAGAAACCACAGCCCAGCCAACAATCCCAATCCACAAACTCTCTCTGTATAAAAAATATTAAAAAAAAAAAAAAAAAAGGCGGGGCGCACTGAGCTTTCTTTGCCTCAGGTACTTACAATCCACTACTGATTACACATTCAGCTTCTCTGCCCGGAGCGAAGCGAAAGAGGAAGCAGATGGGAGCAAAGCGCCCGCGACTCTGAGCAGCAAAGCGTCTGGGAGCCAAGCGTCTCTTTTTCGATCTCTTTGTTCTTCCTGCTGCTTGGCAAAGTGGTCCGCTACAGATTAACGGTGAAAGGAGCTCTAACAAGCTGTGCAAAATCTCGATTAAAGCCGCTGCTCTGAGCACCATGCTCAGCACTTCAGAAACCCCCGTACGCAGCGGCCATCTTCCCAACAAAATCTTTGTATAAATCAGTAGATCAAATGAACCTAAACTGGGGATAAGATCATTAAAATATACAATTTTTCCAAAGTAAAAATACCCTCCCTCTTTCTCTTACAGGGCCACATTCTGAACTACCCATTGCTAGAAGATGGGTTGGCCTGGCCTCTAATCACTAATTTATTTCCCTCAATGGAAATTGATTCCAGCACAGATTATAATCTTGTATTTTAACTTATGAAAAATTTAGGGCTTTTAAATTTTGTAGAAAAACCATTGAACATACAACATGCACACAATCACATGAGAACTTTTGAACATAAGCCACAGGAGAGGTAATATCCTAGTGTCACTGCAGTGTTCCAGTGCCCAGAACAATGCCTGGCATGGAGGAGGCAGCTGTCAAGCATCTGACGAATGGAGCAACGAGGATTGAAAAGCAAGACATGCACTGCACTGCACACTGCAATGTTCAGACAAAAAAGCCATGGGAGGAATCACACTGCAATGTTCAAGAGGGACCACTGTGTAATAGTTTCTCTCCTTTTGAGCATTACTCAGTGTTCCAGAATACATACACACACATGCACATACAGAACTGCAGCCTCTTGATGCTTCCCTACTTACATTACACGTTACTGACCATTAAATTTACTAAAGGGTTGATTCTGCAAGCAGTATTTTAGTTGTTCCCCCAGGAAATAAAACTCAGTGTGAAGGTGTGTAACATGTACAAGAAACTTCCAACACTGGTAGGAACATCACTGTCACTATGATCTGTCAGATCACTGAGCAGATTTCACCCTGGATGGCTTTCTGAGACTTCTGTCTGGGAGCACTATCAAAGACACTGAATCAATCAATTCATCTTAGGTTTAACAGGTGATTTAAAACATTCACAAGAAAGATTATTTACTTGATAAAAATGCTTCCAAAAATCAAATAAGTAATTCATCAAAAGATTTTTTAAAAAGTGAACAAATGTCCCTTTAGGACCTACAACCTAGTGGGCAAGATACATCTTGTGATGATTTTGTTTATATATCCAATCATCATTTAGGGCTGGTCTTAGATTCAGGTCATTTAGTATGAGTTGACTAGAAAATCTGCCAACCACATCAAGTTAGGAAAACTGAAATATCTATTGTCTTTCCCAGTCATGTCACACTCAATATCAAATAGCCACCTTTTGAGGACCATCCCTGCTTTCAATGTTCAACATGACCACTACCAGCTTCTGAAGTGAGCCCTTATACAGCCAGTCTTTCAGCTGTTCCACCACACTACTTAGGTATTTTATGAGATCAGGGTTGGTAGTTACCAGCAAGCTGAGTCCATAATTCTGCACTCCAGTGAAAGTTTCAGAGGGATATATGCGACATTGACACAGGATAAGAAGAACTTGGCCACGATCTCTGCTCTCCGCAAAGGGTGATGCCCAGCTCCTGGGACAGCGGCTGCCATGGAGAAGCCCATCTGCCATCCAGTTCAAAAGTCCCTTCCCTACTCTTGACTGCCTATCCTTTCCTATCTCAAAAGGTGGTACCAATAGCAAAGCTAGTGGGAAAATTGCATTGCCCATCTGTCTGATTTCCAAAATTAGTGATTTGTAAGTCAACTAAGGCAAGTGAAGCTAGAGACTTTATTTAGTTGACCCCACTCCCAACAATGGCACTTGGACCTGGGTAGAAATAAAGAAAGTGTCTAGAAGTGGACAGGTTCTGGATATATGTTGAAGTTCAAACAAACAGGACTTTTTTTTTTCCTGGTTGTGTTAGAGATGGATCCAGGGCCTCACACACCCACAGACACCAACAGTATTTTCTACCTTAACATTGTCAAGAAGAAAAAATAAAAATAAAAATGGACCAGCACTGGTTCAAGGCACTTAATATGGAATTGGGAGGCTATTGTTAATCACATCCCAGATATATCTGCAGCTGAAATTTTGAACCAGGCTGCAGACTGTCTCACCCTCGATGCAAATGGACCTTTGAAACATTGTTAAAAATCTCTGTTGAAGATCATTTTCAAGCAAGAAAATATAAGACACCATCAAAAGGTTACCAACCAAGAAAAGCCTAGATGGATTCTCAGCCAAGTTTTACAAGACCTTCAGAGAAGAATTCTATGAAATAGAATAGGAGGGAACTCTTCCAAATTCATTCTATGAGGCTAGTATCACCTTAATACCAAAACCAGACAAAGACACATTATGGAAAGAAAACTTCAGACCAATATCTCTGATGGACACAGATGCAAAAATTTTCAATAAAATCCTGGCCAATCGCAAATCATTAAAAAAATAGTGCACCATGATAAGTGGGGTTCATCACAGGGATGCAAGTTGATTCAATATACAGAAATCAATAAATACAATACATCACATCAATAGACTTAAGAACAAGAATTATATGATAATCTCAATAGATGCTGAGAAAGCATTTGACAAGATACAGCACCTCTTCATGTTGATAACACTAGAAAAACTAGGGAGAGTAGGAACATATCTCAACATTGCAAAAGCTAAGCCCCAGGCCAACATCAATCTAAAAGAGAAAATTTGAAAGCATTCCCTCTAAAAACTGAAACAAGATATGGATGCCCTCTTTCAAAACTTCTATTCAACATAGTTCTTGAAACTTTAGCTAGAACAATCAGACACTGAATTGCTAAAGACTGGCTTTGAACCTGTGATGCTCCTGCCTCAGACTTCTGAGACACTGGGATTACAGGAATGTGCCCCTGAACATGGCAGTTCTTACATTCTTTAAGTTGTAATTTCTTTTCCTCTCATAGATTCATTTTCTTGAATTAACTTTTAAACTCTTTGGAATTTATATTTCTATAAGCTCAGAAGTTTACAGATTTATTGAAACACTTTCACCATATAAATGTACAGGTTATTCTTTAATTTCAGTTGAAATTATGAAATACCATTTTATTGAGTGCTAGCTAAATGTATCCTTATTTAGGTTTCTACTAGTGATGGGACAGAGAACAACTATTGCATAAAGATCACAGGAAGAAGGATGAAATCTCTATGAAGAAACAGGGAATGGACACAGTAAACTATCAGAACCAGGAAAATAAATCCTTTGAGAATACTGAAATTTTTACAGAAAAGAATAGCAGCCTTCCATGGACACAAAAATTGACTGAGGAAACACTTATGGAAATATTCCAGGACAATGAACAGTTGTATATTTGGGAAGCTGAGAGTACACTTGAGAGTGAAAAACAAAGCACAGAAAGATCAGAATCAGAAGTCAAATCACAAGAAAGCATTTGACAAGATACACTAGAAAAACTAGGGAGAGTAGGAACATACCTCAACATTGCAAAAGCTATCTATGTTAAGCCCCAGGCCAACATCAATCTAAATAGAGAAAAATTGAAACATTCCCTCTAAAAACTGAAACAAGATAGGGATGCCCTCTTTCACAACTTCTATTCAACATAGTTCTTGAAACTTTAGCTAGAACAATCAGACAGATGAAAAAAATTAAAGGAATACACAGGAAATGAAGAACTCAAACTATCACTATTTGCTAATGACATGATTCTATATTTAGAAGATTCAAAAAATTCCACCAGAAAATTAAATTTCTAGAATTAATAAATGAATTCAGCAAAGTAGCTAAGTACATAAAATCAATACCCATAAATGCATTTCTATACATAAGCAATGAATCTATTGCAAAAGAAATTAGGAAAACCATCCCATTCACAGTAGCCTCAAAAAAAAAAAAAAAAAGGATCTGGAATCAGTCTAACAAAAGAGGTGAAAGATCTCTACAATTAAAACTACAGGACACTACAGAAAGAAATGGAAGAAGATCTTAGAAGATGGAAAGATCTCCCATGCTCTTGGATAGGCAAAATTAATATTGTCAAAATGACCATACTACCCAAAGTGCTATACAGATTCAAGGCGATTCCAATTAAAATCCCAATGTTATTCTTTATAGAAACAGAAAAACCACAATCATGAAATCGATTTGAAAAAATAAGAGGCCCAGAATATCCAAAGCAATCCTCAGTAAGAAAAGTGAAGCAGGAGTCATCACAATACCAGAACTTAAACTATACTACAGAGTTATAGTAACAAAAATGACATGGTATTGATACCAAAATAGACATGTAGACCAATGATACAAAATAGAAGACACAGAGACAAACCCATATAAATACAGTTATCTCATACTAGACAAAGGCATAAAAATCACACATTGGAGAAAAGATACCCCATTCAAAAAATGATGCTGGCAAAACTGGAAATCCATATGTAGCAAAATGAAATTAAACTCTAACTCTCACCCTGCACAAAACTCAACTCAAAGTGGATCAAAAACTTAGGCACTATAACAGAGACCCTAAGCCTAAAAGAAGAAAAAGTAGGCCCAAATCTTCATAATATTGGCTTAGGACCTGACTTCCTGAACAAGACTCTTAAAGTGCAAGAAGTAAAATCAAGAATTAACAAATGGATTCAAACTAAAAAGCTTCTTATCAGCAAAGGAAACAATAACGTGATGAGAAAGCCTACAGAGTGGGAAAAAATCTTTACCATATGCACCTCAGATAGAACACTAATTTTTTTTTAACCATACAATTTATTTTTATTTTTTTTAGTCATACATGACAGCAGTATATATTTTGACATATAATACATACATGGGATATACATATATCAATCATATTGTCTATTCTATTCTGCTGCCCTTCCTATCCTCCCTACTCCTCCCCTCCTCTCCCATCCTTTCTCTCTATCCAATCTAATGTGACAATTTTTTTCCTTTTTCTCATTACAACATCATATATGTATTCTGTATAACAATGAGGTTCTCCTTCCATCTTCTGTGCAACTCCCCTTCTCCCTCTTTTTCCCTCCCACCTCTCTTCCCTATTTAGTGGTAGTCTTCTTCTCATGCTCTTCCTCCCTATCCCATTTTGAGTCACCCCCTGCTGGGATGCCGCGTCCGGCCAAGGGAGCCGAGTCCGGCGAGGGACGGCGAGGTTAAAAGACACACAGGACACCAAGGTTCTTCATCCAGGAGTTAATAATAATCTTTATTGCTAACACACCTTTTTTTATACCCCAAGCAGCAGAAGTGGAAAATTACCCAAAAGCAGGAGGGAGGGGGGAGAAATTTAGTTTCCACATCTATTATTGTCAGGTACCGAAACCTCCCTTAACAATAAGTCCATCAGACCAGAAAAGGTCAAGGCATTCCCGTGGGATACATATGTCTCAGACGGATAAGCAGGAACAGAAAAACCGCAAGTTCGCCATGGCCTTGTGAGCTGGCCACACTGGCATGCAGAACAAACTAGTGGAGGTAGGGCTCCAGGGGCCAGGGTGGACCTGCTGCCAACAAGTCCCCCTCTTTTGTTTTTTGCATGCCAGTGGGAATCAAGTAGCCCCTGTCTTAGGTCGTTCACAGCCCTTGCGATGCTTACCCGTCTCTGGGAAGGCCCCGATTCCCTGTCTTAGGTCGCACAGCAAGCGTGAAAGTTGCCCGTCACTGGGTACTACAAGATCAGCTCAAGGTGTTATAACCTATCAAGACATTATTGCGGTGAACGCTTAACCGTCTCCACCCACAGAGCCCACGACCTTCACCACCGAATGGCAGATGTGATTGGACCGAGAGATTAGACAGCAAAGATCCTAGTGCAGGAAGGCAAAAGGGAGAGGTATGCATAGAGAAAAGATATGGCAGGAGTTCTTCTTTTAAGGAGGACACTCATCTTCGGATCGGTCTGAAGTATATCTCAGAGAGGCGATCATCCATCTTCAAGCGTTGATAGTGAACCTGTATCGGCTTAGAGGCTAAGATATTAATTTGATCCTTAATGAATTGTACTATCTTATTTACAATGCAGGGTCCTATTGCCACTACTAGAAGGAGGCCTAACAATGGTCCCAATAAGGGAAGAAGATAAGGCAAAAATCCATTAAGTCCAGTCCAGAGAGGGTTCTCAAATAATTCCCTCCTCCTTTTTTCTAGGTCTTCTTGGAGTTGTTTAATTTTTGTGCGAACTATGCCAGATTTGTTAGCATAAAAACAGCACCTCTCCCCAAGGGCTAAACAAATTCCTCCTTGATTGGCAGTAAGCAAGTCTAAACCCCGCCTGTTCTGAAGAACTACTTCTGCTAGAGAGTCTATCTGGTCTTGTAAGTCTTTAATGGTTCCCGACAGGGTTTGCACATCATCTATAAGCTGTTGAGATAGGCGGCGGTAAGAATGTATAGCCGTACCCAATCCTGCCGTGCCTGTACCCACAGCAGCAGTTATTCCAAGGCCAACAAGGAGTGGTAAGGCCTGCACAGCTCTCTTGTGTCTTCTTAACTAAGATGTCTAGGCTAGGAATGGGTAGGGGTTCATCTCCTGAGATAATCGTGATATCAGGAAGCAGTAATGCGAGAACGCAACCGCCAGTCCAATTTGCTGGGAGCCTGGGAAAAGCTAAATTTCCACCACACATAAAGACTGTACCATTAGGGGGACAAATGGGCGGAGTAGGTGAGGAGTAATTCTTTACTAATGAGCAGTTTCCAAAAGAAGAGATTCCAACATCAACATCATAGGTATTATTTTGCATCATGCCCAGAAGGCATGACATAAAACCACCTAGAGGCTGCACCTTAAAGGGCAGCCCAGATTGACATGTGTTGTCATCATCAATGGTATAATTGATAGGAACCGCCAATGGCATGACTGCACCTGCCGTCATGCAGAGCCAGCAATCACCAGCAAGGGTAGGGTTGGAACTGTTAAGTAAAGAAAAGGTAGTTTCTAGGATATCTAATGTATTGGCATCTAAATCAGGAAGCTGGGATTTGGGCAATATCAAAGGGTGGTATGTAGGCTTAGGAATCTCCGGCTTTAAAAGCTTAATCACCTGAAGGTGTTTGATAGCATCAGTGGGTCCCCCTCCATCAGAGATTCCGATGGGGGCCTGCATGGGCCAACAGGAAGGTTTACCCACGACGCCCTCACATCCCGCCTCCGTTAACCGAGTCGTGATGCCTTCCCCTCCCCGGTCACCAAGAAAAGGAATGTAATTATAAGTGGTCCCCCATTCTCCACGGGTGTTAGTTAGGATGGCCTCAAAATACTGTTTTCCTTGATTATTAACACAAATTGAGGCCGATGTATAACAGGAGATGTGCATTGCCGGGGTGTAATGACAAGTGGCGGGACAGCTTCCAAGAGTCTCGGTCGGATTAGGGACAACAAGTCCGGGCTTATTAACACATACCCATTTTGGTTGCTCAAATCCTCCGATGTTTTGATTGAGTTCAGCCGCCATATAGGCTACTTTAGTCCCACAATCAATGCTCTGGATATAACCAGAGGGGGCCGAGTGCCGGGGCCCTCCCTTACACTCACAAGGGGCTCCAAAAAGATATTCATGAATATTCCCAGGTGGGGGGTCAAGCCCTCCTTCAACCAACCTGTCCAGAAGGAATGCCACAAGTGGGGTCCAGCTCATGAGATGTGTCTTGGCACTCACTTGAAGGGGTGAGAACAACAGTGGCAGGATCAGCCATCTTGGGAACTTCATTTTGTCTTGAATTTTCATTTACCGGTCTGGTGCAGCGCTCCGGGATCCAAATGGGCTTCTCAGTTCCTGGGGGAAAAACACATACAGCTCCCCTCACTCTAGCTAAGAGTGGAGCCGGGGGTTGCCACTTTCCGGTGGATAAATCTTTCCACCTTATTTGAGCATCTTGTACAGTGGGAGGGGAAAAGTGGCGTTGTGCAGCCGTGCGCCCTCCAGTGTCAATGAGTAAAAAATTTAAAGTAAATAAGGTTATACTTAGAAGTGCTTGTGGTCCCTGACAATTCCGGTATATCTCCCCCTCTTTTATTTTTTGTAAATAAGTTTTTAAATGTTGATGGGCTCGTTCCACGATAGCCTGTCCCTGTGGATTATAAGGGATTCCAGTCTTATGATTAATTTCCCATTGGGTGCAAAACCGTTGAACTGCCTGGCTTACATATGCGGGACCATTATCGGTTTTGAGGCATCGTGGGGTGCCCATGGAGGAAAAGGCTTTTAGAAGATGACTGATTACGTCCTTAGCCTTCTCTCCAGTATGTAAGGTGGCAAAAATGAAGCCAGAATATGTGTCAGTGGAAACATGTATAAAGGAGAGCTTACCAAAGCTAGGGAAGTGTGTAACATCAGTTTGCCAGACATCATTAGGTTGTAGTCCTCTTGGATTAACCCCAAGGGAAGGAGAATGAATAAATGGTGCACAGGTTGGACATAATGAGACAATCTGTAAAGCCTGGTCTCGTGAACATCCTGTATGGAAGCGTAAAGACTGTGCATTTAAATGAAATTTGTTATGGAATTGTAAGGCCTTGTCATATTCGGTCGTCACACAGGAAAGGCCAACAGCATGAGTAGCAGCGTCTGCTTTTGCATTGCCCTCTGACAAAGGTCCAGGGAGCCCTGAATGGCTTCGGATGTGGCCAATGTATAGAGGATCTCGTCTAGCCCAAATGAGAAGCTGAACTACCTGTAGTTGTTCTGTGATGGTGGATTGCTTTCCAATATATGATGCTGTTTCTATGACTAGAGCCAGATTGGCTACATACAAGCTGTCAGTATATACATTAAGAGGAATAGAACTATAGACTTTGAGAGCTATGATTAAAGCTTCAACTTCCGCCTTTTGGGCCGACTGACCTGACACAGGTTGTCGGAGAATTTGAGATCCATCAAAAACGACGGCAAATCCATTCTTGGCCCCATCTGTATATACAGTTTGGGCCTTTGGAATAGGTTCCCTTTTCATAATCTTTGGGAAGATAATGGGACACCTTTTAAAGCTCTCCAAAAGTCTATGTTTAGGGAAGTGATTATCAATCTGACCCTTGAAGCTGCACAGGAAAAGACACCAAAGGTCATGTTCTTGTTGTAACTTGTGTATCATATCTTGAGTGTAAGGTTGAATAAGTATGTCAAATGTTTTTCCAAACAATGCATCACCCAAATATTTAGCCTTCCAAATTAAGTTAATAACTAGCTCATAAAAGGGAGTCAATACCCGGGGGTTAGAAGCCGGCAAGTGGACCCAATAAATGGGACCTGTTTGCCAGAACACTCCCGTGGGAGTAATTTTAGAAGGTAGAACTATAAATGACAAGGGCAGAGAATAATCTATCTGCGTAATCTGCATGTCCTGCAGAGCCTCTTCTATTAGCCTCAGTGCTCGTAAGGCTTCTGGTGTAGGTACTCTACACGACGTAGGAGAAGGATCTCCTCGCAAGAGGTCATACAGGGGTTTGAGCTCTCCAGTTGGAATATGAAAGGACGGGCGCAGCCACTGTATTTCTCCGAGGAATGTCTGCCACTGATGCAAAGTTTTGAGCTGATTTATCTGGAACTGGGGTCTCTGGGGAAAGATTCCTATGTTATTAATGATGTATCCCAAATAATTGTAAGGGTGTTGAAACTGCACCTGATTAAGGGCCTGTTCACATTCAGCAAGTTGATCCTTGATCTTTACTTTATCTGTTAATAAAGCATCCTTTACCAACCTCCATAAGGAAAAAGTGGCAACTGGGACACTATCCGAGCCCCGGTCCCTCAATAATTTCTGAAGGTCATGCCTCACCAGGTCCCAGTCACTATTATTAAGAAATCCTCCTGTCAGAAACCAAGGACAAGCCTGGGCAATAATTTCAACGAATTCGGTTGCAGTCTTAGTTTTTATTCCTGTTCCTTGTGTATTTAACAGCTCTTTTAGTTCGTTGGCCAGACGAACCTTCGCTGTTGAGTTACCCATGGTACGTACCCTGTCTCTTTAAATTATCTTTAAACAAATCCTCCCCCTTCTTTCTTAGAAGGTGAGCCCCGTCCGCTTACCCCTGCTTTCCGGATCTCGGTGGGAACCTCCAATTGCCGCGTCCGGCCAAGGGAGCCGAGTCCGGCGAGGGACGGCGAGGTTAAAAGACACACAGGACACCAAGGTTCTTCATCCAGGAGTTAATAATAATCTTTATTGCTAACACACCTTTTTTTATACCCCAAGCAGCAGAAGTGGAAAATTACCCAAAAGCAGGAGGGAGGGGGGAGAAATTTAGTTTCCACATCTATTATTGTCAGGTACCGAAACCTCCCTTAACAATAAGTCCATCAGACCAGAAAAGGTCAAGGCATTCCCGTGGGATACATATGTCTCAGACGGATAAGCAGGAACAGAAAAACCGCAAGTTCGCCATGGCCTTGTGAGCTGGCCACACTGGCATGCAGAACAAACTAGTGGAGGTAGGGCTCCAGGGGCCAGGGTGGACCTGCTGCCAACACTGGGAGCCATTAGCCAAGTAGGTATGACAATTTCCTTGCCAGCGTACCCCATGTTGCTGACATGTTGCAGCGACATTGAATGTAGGTGACCTTGCTCAAGGACCAAGGTAGATTAGGGTGTTCCCGGTTTTAAGATAATCGTGTTTAGGGCGTTCCCAGTTTAGGTTCCAGGTTTAAGGTTTAAGATTATTCCTGCTGGGAATAGGGCGTATCCTGCTGCCTGAGTTCCCCTTGAGTTCTCACGGGATTCAGACAGTATATTTTGGGAGACAGAAGCCCAGTGGAGGTGGATTTGGGCAGAGAACGTGGATTTGGGCAGAGAATGTGGATTTCCCCAGAACGTGATTGTAGACGGCTGGTGTGAGTTCGGGAATAAAGAGTTGCTGTTTGAATCTACAAGCTGTGTGGTGGCTCGTGATTGTGTGCCCAGCCAGACTGCGGCATTTGTGCCCAGCCAGACTGCGGCATTTGGTGGTCCGTGCGGGGAACGTCTAAAGCTTAGAGGTAAGTGAAATTTCTCACCCTTGAGGAAGAGAGAAAGAATGGGTGAACATTTCAAAAAACAATGTGTTATTGTTTTGATTTATTTTATTTTTATTTCAAGTTGCCTGTTCCTAGAACATTCTCAGGCAAACTGGGGAAAATGGTTGGCTCAAAGTTTGAAATTGTTCACCCCGGAGGAAGAGAAATTGTTAGAGGAAAAAGGCACCCCAGTAAGACCAAGAACAGTTAGGACATATGTTGATACAATACAAAAATGTAGCACATGGCTTTTTAAAGACAAGTTATTAAGTATATTAATGGGACCATCATGGTATCCTGTAGAAGGATTTTTCTTCAACAAGAAAGAGATGGCTAGTTCTATTTACTACATTTATCTAAGATCTTGGTTTTTACAGACATCTGATTAATTTACAAAGCTAAAGTGTTAAAATATCAACCACTAAATATGAAATCAAGTACTCTTTATTTATTAAGTTCCATAAGGTAATATATTTAAACATTATGTGTGTTTTCATAAATTGGTAAATGGAAAAAGGTTTAATATTGCTTTGTGTCTGTGTCTTTGCTAAAACAAGGTTACTAAGTGTTAAGATTCTATCATGTGTAATTTATATACAAAGAGTAGAAAAATTTTCAGTTGGGTTTCAATTATAGTATCATAGTATCATAAAAAACATGAAAGTCTTTCACCTTATTAAAGTGGAGTAATTTGTCTAAATCAGAAATTTTATAAGAGTTGTTTCAAAATGTGAATAAAAAGGGTTAACGGTTAAAAAAGAGATAGAAAAAGATTCAAGATGTGGAAATATATTTTAATATAAAAGGTTAAAGGAGAAAGAAATGTTTCTAGATGAGATAATCTCTGTGTGGTAAAGTAAAAAGTTGTAAAATGTCATTTAAAGAGATTTTGAGGAAACTAGACTTTATAAGCTTGAGAAAGGAAAAAAGAAGAAAAAAGGTATTTGTACATGGCAGATTGAGACAAAGCTTCTCAATGGAGTTAAAAAAAAAAAAAAGCCTTTGGTTGAAGGGCAGCCATGTAAACTAACATTGAAGTGATTTAAACAAAATCTAAGCCTCATTTAAAAGAGTGAAGTTGTAGGTGGTGAAAAAGTACATTTAAAAGTACAGTATACATGATAATTAAAAGGCTTTAAAAGGTTAAATTGAAGGTGGTCGAGATACCTTCATGGCGGAAAAAAGATTGCTTTATTGCATCATTCGAAGCCTAGTTAATCTTAAAGGCATTACTTAAAAAAAATGGGAAGATAATAGGATAAAAGATATTTAGATAAAGAAGATTAAAAATTTAAAGTGAAAAACTTTAAAGACAGAAGTATAGAAAGTTAAAAAGAAAAAAAGATAAAGAAGATATAGAAAGATAGAAAAGATGTAGGAAGACAAGAATTTTAAACCCACAAAATAGGAAAAAAAAAAAAACTAGGAGGAAAATAAGCAACTAAGGGTAAAAATACAAACCTTAGGGAAAAAAAAAAACTAGAAGATAGAAATAAGATAAAAAATGGTTGAAAATGTCAAGTAAGGTATTTCAGATAGAAAAATGCAAAAAGCTAGACAACTATTAGATACAGACATATACTTATTAAAGCAAAAAGAGGGAATTTGAAAGGGGTATATATCCCCCAAAGATAAACTTAAAATAACCCTTTTTACTCTAAACTTTTTAAATTTGGATTCATAAGGACTTAGTGCTGCGGAAAGACACATGTATCCAAAAAATGTACATAAGCCTAAGGTACTCTGGAAAGATATTCTAACAGGACAATGGAAAGGTCCTGACCCAGTGATTGTCTGGAGTCGGGGTTTTGTTTGTGTGTTTCCACAGGGAGAACAGCAGCCGATTTGGATTCCAGAGAGATTAACTAAAACAATTTCTACAGATTGAAAAGAAGATGATTTGACTCAAATCCATAACAGCTGATATCCAGAACTCCAGCTTGGCCATTCTTACATCTGCGACAGTGATTAACCAGTGATGCAATTTTTATTTCCTTGCCAGCGCACCCCATGTTAATTGTGATAGTGCTGGCATATCTTTGCTGATGGTGTCACCAGTGATGCAATTTTTTCCCAAGGAGCCGTCAATTGGCTTGGTGTCGTGGCATTTCTGTATCCTCCTCCCTTCTGCTAGTGATGGTCTAAAATTTGGGGGCCAATGGCTTATGCTGGACCGGTAGTCAGTGACGGGTATGATCCAATTGCAGTGGTATCAACCTAAGACAGGAGGCTGACGCCTAAAGGTCAGTTTTCCGATGACGGGTAAGAACCATATGTTGAATTGGACAACCTACCAGGCACGGTCCATAAGCCACATTAACCTCACTCCCCCACTGGCACCAAGGCCAAATTTGGGGGCCAACAGAGGTGAGGCAAAGAACCTCACCCCCCCACTGGTGCATAGACCTATCCACAAGTATGGCTGTATGCTGGACTGGTAGTCAGTGACGGGTATGATTCAATTGCAGTGGTATCAACCTAAGACAGGAGGCTGACGCCTAAAGGTCAGTTTTCCGATGACGGGTAAGAACCATATGTTGAATTGGACAACCTACCAGGCACGGTCCTTAAGCCACATTGCTTGTTGTTTAATTAATCAGAAGGGGGGAGATGCTGGGAGCCATTAGCCAAGTAGGTATGACAATTTCCTTGCCAGCGTACCCCATGTTGCTGACATGTTGCAGCGACATTGAATGTAGGTGACCTTGCTCAAGGACCAAGGCAGATTAGGGTGTTCCCGGTTTTAAGATAATCGTGTTTAGGGCGTTCCCAGTTTAGGTTCCAGGTTTAAGGTTTAAGATTATTCCTGCTGGGAATAGGGCGTATCCTGCTGCCTGAGTTCCCCTTGAGTTCTCACGGGATTCAGACAGTATATTTTGGGAGACAGAAGCCCAGTGGAGGTGGATTTGGGCAGAGAACGTGGATTTGGGCAGAGAATGTGGATTTCCCCAGAACGTGATTGTAGACGGCTGGTGTGAGTTCGGGAATAAAGAGTTGCTGTTTGAATCTACAAGCTGTGTGGTGGCTCGTGATTGTGTGCCCAGCCAGACTGCGGCAACCCCCCTTATATCAGAGAAGACATTCGGCATTTGTTTTTTAGGGATTGGCTAACTTCACTTAGCATAATCTGCTCTAATGCCATCCATTTGCCTGCAAATGTCATGATCTTGTTATATTTTAGTGCTGAGTAATATTCCATTGTGTATAAATGCCACATTTTTTAAATTCATTCATCTATTGAAGGGCATCTAGGTTGGTTCCACATTCTAGCTATTGTTGAGAGCCACAGCCGAAGGGGCCCCAGCAAACTTCCAGCTGCCAGCAAACTTCTAGCTGCCGGCTGATGATTGGCTCACAGCGGCCCCAGCAACATCTAGCTGATTGGCTCCTCTGCGGTGATGCTCATTGGGCTGTTTCCCTGCCCTTTCAGACCACGGAGCTGCTCATTGGGGGACTTTTTTGGCTCCGCCCATGTGACCCAGCCAATTGGACTCAAGAGCAGGAGGATTGTGGGAGGTGGAGAGAAGCTTGGGTTGGAGAGAGAGGCTTGTGGGAAGCCCGTGGTGGCAGTTGAGGCTCTGAGGGTTTTTCCTGAGAGGCTGTTTTGTTTGGCGTGTGTGGTTCTAAAAATAAAGTTAGTTTCTTTTGACAAGTGGCTCCTGATTGTGCCCAGCCAGACTGCGGCAAGCTATTGTGAATTGTGCTGCTAATTTTTAGGATATATAAAGAACTCAAAAAACTTAACATCAAAAAACCAAATAATTCAATCAATAAATGGGCTAAGGAACTGAAAAGACACTTCACAGAAGAAAAAAATACAATCAATCAACAAACATATAAGAGTGTTCATCATCTCTAGCAATTAGAGAAATACAAATCAAAACTACTCTAAGATTTCATCTCACTCCAATCAGAATGGCAATATCAAGAATACAAGCAATAATAAGTGTTGGTGAGGATGTGGGGGAAAAGGTACACTCATACATTGCTGGTGGGACTGAAAATTGGTATAACCCCTATGGAAATCAGTGTGAAGATGTGTCAGAAAACTTGTAATGGATCCACCATTTGACCCAGTGATTCCACTACTCAGTTTATACCCAAAGGACTTAAAATCAGTATGCCACAATGACAGAGGCATAATGTTTATAGCATCTCAAGTCACAGTAGCTAAATTATTGAACCAATTTAGATGCCCCTCAACCAAAGAATAGATAAAGAAAATGTGGGACATATACAGAATGGCATATTACTCAGCCTTAAAGAAGAATGAAATTATGGCATTTACAGGTAAATGGATGGAACTAGAGAATATCATGCTAAGGTAAGTAAGCCAATCCTCAAAATAAATAAATAAATAAATAAATAAATAAATAAATAAATAAATAAATAAAAAACAAAAAACAAAAGCTGAATGTTTTCTCTGACAAGCCAATGCTGATCCATAGTGAGGCAGGGAGATAGGGAAGAATGAGAGAACTTTGGTTTGTGTAGAGGGGAGTGAAGGGAGGGGTGGGGCTGTGGGAATGAGAGAAACATTATTACTCTCTCTATATGTTTTTTTTTTGCATATACTGATTTTATTTTCAAGTGCCATAGATTCAGAAATATTTTATTGTACTATGTATATATCTCTTTAATTAGAAACAGAAATCTATTCATCCAAGGAAACATTTTTGTGTCACAATGATCTAAGCTTTTAGTATGTGTAATAAAATGAAATTATTCATCTCAGAGCAGTTAAGAACTTACAAATGTGACCCTGGAATATATAAGTGGGGCTATTTTTACAAATTCTTACAAACCATATAACTCCTTCCCCAAATATGTCAAGCTTAATTTTCTGCTCTTTGGAGCATAGCTAGTAAGGTATCAAGTCCCAGTGACATTTTCCACAGTGTGAGTTGCCAGACACTATAAGCCTGTGGCAGTGTTTAATCTATAGCAAACCAGCTAATAATTGGTTGAAGAAAGGTTTATATAATTCTTCCTTAATATCTTTGTGGTGATTACAACACTGGCAGAGAATCATAAGAGCAGAATTGGTGATTATCTGATAAGGTAGCATTTCTTACCAATTTTGAGCTGATATAACCTTTATACTCTCTGCAGGTTACTTTTGTGACCCAATCCATTTTTTACTAAGCTCCTAAAGAAATGGATATTTGAGTATGCTCCCATTACTGTATGTGGGACTGTGATTTCAAGGGTCACTAGTTCTGCAGAGCAGCCTATATGCATTCCAAATTCTCCTGAAGATCTTTACTTTTTTTAAAAAATTATTTATTTATATATTCTAATTAGTTATATATGATAGCAGAATGCATTTTGATTCATTGTACACAATTGCAGCACAACTTTTCATTTCTCTGGTTATACACAATGTGTTATACCATATGTACAGTCATATATGTACATAGGGGTAATGATGTCTATCTCATTCCACCATCATTCCTGACTCCATGCCCCCTCCCCTCCCTTCCTTCCCCTTTGCCTAATCACAGTTCCTCCATGTTTCATATCCCCTACCCCACCATTATGGATCACACTAGTGGAGGTACTCTGTACTATGTACAGCCAGAGGAAGGAGAAGTTGTGCTCCACTTGTGTACAATATGTTAAAATGCATTCTACTATAAAATAAATTAATTTAAAGAAAATCTCTATTGAGCCAGAACAATGGAGCACCCCTGTAATCCCAGCAACTTGGGAGGCTGGACAGGAGGATTCAAGTTCCAGGCCAGCCTCTGAAATTTAGTGAGGCCCTAAACAACTTAGTAAGATAAAATAAAATAAAAAACAAAAAGGACTGGGGATGTGGCTCAGTTGGTTAAGCCCCTCTGGGTCCAAACTTCAGTACCAAATAAATCAATAAACAAATCTTTGTTGACCGCCTGTGCATTGGGTCTCCCTTCCCTCAGACTACCCAGAGACAGTCTACAGCCAATCCCTTGCTTAGAAATGTTTGCCTGCCCTGATCATAATTTCTGAATAACATGTAATGTACTTTCCAAACCCTAGATTTAAAGCTATAAATGTCTCTGCTATTTTATAAAACTTCATAGGACATTCTCTTTTTCTTTTTTATTTTTTCTGAGAATGTTTTCAAGACTGTTTGAATCTGTTTTCCTGGATCACAATCCTAATTAGCCACCAATAAATATAATTTTCTTTATTCTCAACTAAAATGATTTTACTCTTGGTCATCACTATGGAGCCAATATTACCAGTTTACAAGATTTTAAGAGTAATAAAATGAGAAACTGCACTTAACCTGCTTGGCACTGAGCTTTTTCCATTAAAATGTACAAATGTGTCAGTAATCAATGCATTTCTTAGTGTAAAATAAATTAATTAAAAAAATCCCTATTGATCAGGACAGCCTTTATAATTGAAAAATTATAAAAGGGTGTGATGGTGCACACTTTTGTAACACCAGTTATTCTGGAGTTTGAAGCAGAAGAATCACAATTGGAGGTCATATTTGGCAATTTAGCCAGATCCTGTCTCAAAATAAAAAGGACTGGGGATGTCACTCATTGGTCAAGCACCTCTGGATTCAATCCTCAGTATTGCTAAGTAAATAATAATAAGTAAAAAAATAAAATTGTGATAGACAATTGAATGTTGTTTAAGGAAGCAAAACTTTAGGTTGTTTTCTATAACTTCTACTGTTTTTTTTTTTTGTTTGTTTGTTTGTTTTGTTTACTAGGAATGGAAGCTAGGAGTTCTCTACCATTTAGCTATAGCACCAGCCTTACTTCCCCCTTTAAAAAAATCATTTTGAGACAGGGCCTCCCTTAGCTACAGACGTTGGCCTGGAATTTGTGATCATCCTGCTTTAGCCTCCCAATGTTGGGATTATAGGCATGCGCCACAGTGCCTGGCTTCTAGGAGATTTTCAAAGTAGGTATATTATAGAGCACCATATGTTGCCCAACCTTATTTCAGGAACCTTCTGGGATCCTATCTAGGCAAGGAGGTCTGTGGGCAGTACTAGCCCTTCCCTCCAGGCCCAACCAGGTCTCAGATCACCATTCCCAACTGGGGGAGTGTGAAGAGGGGCTTGGGTGGTGGTGAAAGCTGTGCAGACCATCCCCAGTACCTGAGCCCCACCCTGATCTCTTTCAGTGCTGTAGGGCCTCAGGGAGGCTGCAAGCAGGAGCGTGTGGAGGGTACCTTGGGCACCAATGTAGGGATCTGGCCGTCTGGGAGATTTTTTTTTTTTAATTTATTGAGAGTATATGGTGATTCAAGTATCCAGTGGCTTTAGGCTCTAAGTTTCATGGTACACTGCTAGTATTCTTAGTCTGATATCTCCAGTCTTGGTGGAAGAGAACACTTTGATTGAGGACAGCGGGAGTGGTAAGGATTCAGGTTCTCCACTTGCTTTCTCCTTTTCTTTTCCCACTTGTTTTCCAACTGGTAGACTGAAGCCCATTCATTCTTTATTTCAGATTTTATGAAATTTGAATATGTGATCATACATATGATATATGCACTTTTCTTTTTGTTGGGATGGGGTGGGCGTTATCTGTTTAATGTTTTCTGAGCTTCTTTTAACCCTGGTGTGATATCTATCATTATTCTGATTAGTCGTTATTGCTTCATCTATTTTTTCTGTTCCTTTTTCCTCATTCTGGGATTTACATTAAATGAATTTTACACCTTTTAAAGTTGTCTCACATTTCTTGGATGTTCTATACTTCTTTTTGTCTTTTTTTCTTTCTGTTCTTTTTCTCTCCTTCCCCTCCTATTGGTTTCTCCTCCTCCTCTTCCTTCTTAGGCAAGCACTCTACCACTGGGCAACACCACCAGCCACTTTTCAGTTTTATTTTATTTATTAAATAAAAGTTGGTGTTGGGACTGAAAGGAAAGTGACCACAACACTTGGAGCGACCAAGAGATCTTTATTGCAGCAGTGCAAAAGAGGAGAAAAAGAGAGAGAGAGAGAGAGAGAGAGAAGAAATTGAGAGCAAGAGAGAACAAAAGCAAGAGAGGGAGACAGAGAGAGCAAGAGCAAGAAAGGGGTGCCTGGTAGGAGGGAGCTTTTTATAGCTCAGATCTAATGGGGGTCTCTGGATCTGCAAGCTGCCTTGTTGGAGTACAGTGATTGGATCATTCAGTAGTGCAATCTTCTGCCTTTAGGCAGACGGGGTAGGGGTAGACATGGGTTCCATTGCACCAGATGGGTGGGGGTCAAGTGTTCAGCCATGAGTGGGGTTGAGTGTTCAGACTTGATGCAAACAGGTGATAAAGGACCAGACAGGAGGGAGTTTGAGTGCGTGGGTTATCCTGCAGCTAACATTTTTCAGCCTGCCCTGCAGACAACTTAGTTCAGCCTGCTCTGCACTTAACAGGGACTGGGCTCAGTTGGTAGAGTGCTTGCCTCTAATGCACAAGGCCCTGGGTTCAATGCCCTGGGTTCAATCCCCAGCATCACACACACACACACACACACACACACACACACACACACAAAGTTGGTATTACTGAAAGCTTGGTCCTTGTCCCCTATGCTAATCCAATAACAAGGACATGGATTTGAGGAAGAGGAAAATAGGTTTATTGCTTTGCTAACAAAGGAGAAACACAGGGGACTCCTGTCTCAAAGGCTGTGATTCTGCCCATCATCAGGAACCTGGGGCTTTTAAAGAGGTGACTCAAAGGCTACATTCCATGTGTTCTCTTTTGGAGTTGTAATTCACTTGTCAATTTGGGAGACAGTAATTTCTGAAATCTTCTGGTGCCATTCCCAAAGTCTGGATGATTTCCTTCCTATGGTGGGTATGTGCTCAGGGACATATAACTGCCTAGGATGGGGAAGAAATTTAATCCTGTTTCCCCAGAGATTCAGGAGGAGAGATCAGGAAGGAGCAGGGAGAGAGAAAGAGAAGGAAACGTGTCCATTTTAAAAACAAGTTGCAGTGGCACAGCATCAAGGGTTATATTCAAAGCATAAAGTAGACCACTGTTATAGGCCTATAATTCCAGAAACTTGGGACTTTGAAGCAGAAAGATGGCAATTTCAGTAGACCCTGTCACAAAATAAAATAAAAAAGGGCTGGGGTGCAGTTCAGTGATAGAGCACACCTGGGGTCAACTTCCAATACTTGGGGGCAAGGAAGCTCAAGTCATGCTTTGCTTCTTAGTTTTAGAAGTTTATATTGGCATATCTTCAAACTCAGAGATTCCTTCTTCACCTGTGTACAGTTTACTAATGAAACCAAAAGCATTCTTTATTTGTTAGTGTTTTTGAACTCTAGCATTTCCTTTTTTTTTCTTAGAATTTCCAACTCTTTTCTTACACTATCCATCTGTTCTTGCATGCTGTCTACCTTTTCCTTATAGGTAGTAACATTCATAGTTTTTTAAAGATTCATGGTTGAATTTGTGTGTGTGTGTGGGGGTGTTACTTGAAATTAAATTCATAGGGCATTCACTGAGCTACATCCTGGTCCTTTTTTAATTTGAGACAGGATCTCACTAAGTTGCCCCACCTGGCCTTGAACTGGCACTCATCACCTCTGCCTCCTGAGTCTCTAGGATTCATGTACCACCATTTCCAGTTGAATAATTGTAATATCCTTGCCACATCTGAGTATGGTTTTGATGATTACTGTATTTCTCCCAACTGCCTTTTGCCTTTTAGTTGTTGTTGTCATACATGATGTACTGAGGAAGAGGAACTCAGGTAAATAGGTCCTTAGTGGTATGGGATTAAAGTGTGTATGGAGGGGGGAGCAACCTATAATCCTATGATTAAGTCTCAGTTGTTTAGTAAACCTGTGCCTTTAGGCTATCAACTTTATAAAGGTTTTTTAGTTTCTTTCCACTTAAATAGGATCTGATGGCTTAGGAGGCTGGGTGGGTAATTCTCTTTCTCTAGGAAAGTTAGGTTCTGATAAAATAATTTCTCTAAAGGAAAGGCCTTATGAACAGTAGGTAGCTGTGTCTTGTGGTGCACAATAGTAATCCCAGTAACTCAGGAGACTGAGGCAGGAGGATTGAAAGTTCAAGGCCAACATCAACAACTTAGTGAGACCCTCAGCAAATTAGTGATACTCTGTCTCAAAATAAAAAAAAATAAAAAGGTCTGGGGATATAGCTCAGTGATAGAGCACCCCTGGGTTCAATACCCAGTACCAAAAAAAAAAAAAAGGTGGTGGGGAGGAGAGTGGGTATATTTTGAAATGGCTACTTCCCCTCTATTATACTGTAATTAGGAGGGGATTTTTCTTTGATCTTCACTGTAAGAATCTCATCAAGATCCTGGAGGGGGCTCTCTTATTGCTAAGGCCTACTGACTTTTTTTTTTTTTTGTACCAGGGATTGAACTCAGGGGCACTTGACCACTGAGCTACATCCCCAGTCCTACTTTGTATTTATTTAGTGACAGGGTCTCACTGAGTTGCTTAGCTCCTCACTTTTGCTGAGGATGGCTTTGAACTCCTGATTCTCCTGCCTCAGCCTTCCAAGCCACTGTGCCCAGCTCCTCCTGGAATTTTTTTTAATATTTATTTTTTTAATTATATTTAGACACAAACCTTTTCCTCCTGGAATTTTTAACACTAAGATTTATCCACACCGAGTCTCCAGCAATACATTAATTATAGTTCATATTTTCTTACCCTGAGACTGGTTTCCAAGCTGGCTTCTGTTTGTGGGTTCTGCTCTGGTAAGTTATGATTATTTGTGTCTGCATGTCTGTCCCTCCAGTTCTGGCAGCTGTAGTTTGTCACATGACTTCATTATCACAGCTCCTAGAGGAGTTGCTGACTTTCCAATTTGTTGTTAGGATGATCCTTATATGCCAGGTTAGAAACTGGAAGTCCATTCTGTTCTCTCTAACTATGGCAGGACATCAGTATCAAGGCATGAACCTCAGGAGGGCCCAAGGGTGGGATGAACAAGGTCCTGTGACAGTCAGAGCATCAGATAGACTTTACCTTCTTCTAGGCTGTGGCTTCAGAAGGTTTTGTGGGCACAGTGTGTGTGTTGAGGGGCACAGTACAAGGGGGTTCTTTAGGGGTGGAGGATTTAGCTCAGTGGCAGAGGGCTTGCCTAGCACATCCAAGGCCCTGGGTTTGATCCTTGGCATGGAAAAAAGAAAAAGAAAAAAAATTACCCCCAAAGAGGGTTATTTATACGTTTTTTTGATAAGTTTAAAAAAATGGACCTTGGCGGAAGATGGCGGCGAAGGGAGTGCATCAGCCCCATGTACCACGTCACTGTGCGGGAGAATGATGAGTTAGAATGGCTAAAAGCTATCTTGTTAGGAATTTCCAGCAAAATTGGGGTGCTCCAAAACCTAGAGGAAGGATTTCCATTGCACGAGGATCAGCTACGGAGGCTCAAACGCGAGAAATTTGTCCGCACGGAGGGTCACGCTGCTTATTCAGCAAATCGCCCTGCGGCTAGAGTCTGTGGCGCGTGCTGGGAAATGACGAGATAGCAACGCAAAGATACAGCGCTGCGGATTCTGTGGGCTTATGCCAGCTGTGCAATCACTGTGCTCAGGGCTGAATTCTGGGTTTGAGACAGGGGAAAGAAGTGGTCCAATTCAGTTCTCTGCACCGGTCAGACCACAGAGGAAGCCAGCGGCCACCATCTTGGAGAGCTGACGTCACCATCCCTGTTTTCGACTGATCGCAGGTCATTCAGCCATAGAACAAGTAATTTCAGGCTGCCATTCGCCTACGTCTCGCAGACAAATTACTCAGGCTCAGTACTAAAGAACCTGCGGAAACTGCTTCTTGGAGCCTGCTCCTATCAGAACATACACCGAGCCCAGAGCGGCCGAATTCCAGCTCCCGGAACTGCTCTGGCCCAGGGCTAAAGAACCCGTGGAAACTGCTTCTCGGTCCAGGTCCTGCTGAATACTGTGGAGGTAAATACCAACCGAGCCTTCATAGACAGTGGCAACAGGATTGAGACGGGGCTTGTGAGGGCCAGTCAGGACTCACACTTTGCTTTGGTCACCTGGCAAAGGGAACGAAATGCTGCCATTCGCATGGGATACCAACATGGCAGAGATCTGATGACATCAGAAAGCGGCGGAGGAGAGAACTTCATCGATACCAGCGGCAACAGAAACAGTTGGTCTCCTGGTAAAGAAAGTGAGTCACAAACACCCGAGTCTCTCTCACTTTCTCATCAAGCCAGAGGGGCAGAGCAGAGCCGCTGCCCGCGCCCGGAACAGGCCCAGCGGCCTGCTGGTGCGGTAGTCACGTCACCCCAATTGGAGTAGGGGCAGAGCAGAGCCGCCACCCACGCCTGCAAGGTAGGCAGACCTGCGACCGACCAGGGAACAGGCCCAGTGGCCTGCCGGCGTGGCAGACACGTCACCCCATTTGGAGTAGGGGCAGAGCAGAGCTGCCGCCTGTGCCCGCAAGGTAGGCAGACCTACGACCGACTGGCGGAATAGGCCCAACAGCCGGCCGGCATGGTAGACATGTCACCCCAATTGGAGTAGGGGCAGAGCAGAGCTGCTGCCCGTGCCCGGAATAGGCCCAGCGGCCCGCTGGCGTGGTAGTCACGTCACCCCAATTGGAGTAGGGGCAGAGCAGAGCCGCCGCCTGTTAGAGTCTGTAAACAAGTCAAAATAACACCTGGCATTTAGTCAGGGGAATGTTAGAGTTCGTAAACAAGTCTGGATGGTGCCTGGCAAAATGCCAGAGGGAGTGGTTTGAGAAGTAACAAAAGCGAGTCATTAAGTGTAGAGATTCCTGATTGGTTGACTGATGTATCTAGTTTATGCTAATTAGATAAGCTCTGTGGAATGTATAAATACTGCTCCTGTCCTGCAATAAATGGCTTCCACTCCTGCTGTATCAACGTGCACAAGTTGTTTGTCACCCCCTGGTTATTTTGCCCAGCCAGCCGGGCTGCGGCAGCCGCCCGTGCCCGGAACAGGCCCAGCGACCCGCCGGCATGGTAGACACGTCACACCAATTGGAGTAAGGGAACAGCAGAGCCGCCGGCCATGCCTGCAAGGTAGGCAGACCTGCGACCGACTGGCAGAACAGGCCCAGCGGCCCGTCAGCGTGGTAGACAGATCACCCCAATTGGAGGAGGAGCACAGCCACTGCCCGCCCCTGCAAGGGAGACTTTTCAAGTATACAAGAGCAATATAAATATATAGGGGGAAAATTTCAAAAACACAACAGTTTCACCAAGCAGAAAGAAACGCGAGCAGTATGAAAAGACAAGGAAAGAAAGGACCACAAACAATGCAGGTCAACTCAACTTTAGAAGAGGTAATAGCTGCAGCAGATGGAATGTCAGATAACGAATTCAGGATATACATGCTTCAGATGATCTGGAGTCTCAAGGAAGACATTAGACAGCAAAATCAGACAATTAAAGATCACTTCGACCATGAATTACATAAACAAAACCAGGAAGCAAAAGATCAACTATACAGGGAGATAGAGGTTATAAAAAACAAACAAACAGAAATCCTAGAAATGCAGGAAGCAATAAACCAACTAAAAAACTCAATTGAGAATACTACCAGCAGAGTAGAACACTTAGGAGATAGAACATCAGACAATGAAGACAAAGTATTTCAACTTGAAAAGAACATAGACAGCTCAGCAAGACTGTTAAGAAACCATGAGCAGAACATCCAAGAAATATGGATAACATAAAGAGACCAAACTTAAGAGCCATTGGGATACAGGAAGGTATAGAGGTCCAAACCAAAGGAATGAGCAATCTATTCAATGAAATAATACGAGAAAACTTCCCAGACTTGAAGAATGAGACAGAATCCCAAATCCTAGAAGCCTACAGGACGCCGAATGTGCAAAATCATAAGAGATCCACACCTAGACACATTATAATGAAAATGCCCAACATACAGAATAAGGAGAGAATTTTAAAAGCTACAAGAGAAAGGAAGCAGATTACATTTAGGGGTAAACCAATCAGGATAACAGCTGATCTTTCAACACAGACTCTGAAAGCTAGAAGATCCTGGAATAACATATTTCAAACACTGAAAGAAAATGGGTTCCAACCAAGAATTGTGTATCCCGCGAAATTAAGCTTCAGGATGGAAGATGAAATTAAAACCTTCCACGATAAACAAAAGTTAAAAGAATTTGCAGCTAGAAAACCATCTCTTCAAAACATCCTTGGCAAAACATTACAGGAAGAGGAAATGGAAAATAACAATGAAAACCAACAGTGGGAGGTAGGACAGTAAAGGGGGGAAATAATCAACGAGGAAAACAAACCATGTTTAGTAACAGAAATAAACAAATATGGCTGGAAGAACAACCCATATCTCAATAATAACCCTAAATGTTAATGGATTAAACTCACCTATTAAGAGACACAGGCTAGTAGAATGGATCACAAAACAAGACCCAACAATATGCTGCCTACAGGAGACGCAAAGAAAAGACATACATAGACTGAAGGTGAAAGGTTGGGAAAAATCATATCACTCATATGGACTTCGGAAACAAGCAGGAGTGTCCATACTCATATCAAATAAAATAGATTTCAATCCCAAGTTAATCAAAAGGGATAAAGAGGGACACTACATACTTCTCAAGGGAACCATACACCAACAAGACATAACAATCATAAATATATATGCCCCAAACAATGGTGCAGCTATGTTCATCAAACAAACTCTTCTCAAGTTCAAGAGTCTAATAGACCACCATACAATAATCATGGGAGACTTCAACACACCTCTATCACCACTGGACAGATCTTCCAAACAAAAGTTGAATAAGGAAACTATAGAACTCAATAACACAATTAATAACCTAGACTTAATCGACATATATAGAATATACCACCCAACATCAGGCAGTTACACTTTTTTCTCAGTAGCACATGGATCCTTCTCAAAAATAGATCATATATTATGTCACAGGGTAACTCTTAGACAATATAAAGGAGTAGAGATAATACCATGCATCTTATCTGATCATAATGGAATGAAACTGAAAATCAACAATAAAAGAAGGAAGGAAAAATCATGCATCACTTGGAGAATGAACAATAGGTTACTGAATGATCAATGGGTTATAGAAGACATCAAGGAGGAAATTAAAAAATTCTTAGAGATAAATGAAAACACAGACACAACATATCGGAATCTATGGGACATTTTGAAAGCAGTTCTAAGAGGAAAATTCATTGCTTGGAGTTCATTCCTTAAAAAAAGAAAAAAAAAAAAACAACAAATAAATGATCTCATACTTCATCTCAAAATCCTAGAAAAAGAAGAGCAAAACAACAGCAAAAGAAGTAGAAGGCAAGAAATAATTAAAATCAGAGCTGAAATTAACGAAATCGAAACAAAAGAAACAATTGAAAAAACTGACAAAACTAAAAGTTGGTTCTTTGAAAAAATAAATAAAATCCACAGACCCTTAGCCATGCTAACGAAGAGAAGAAGAGAGGGAACTCAAATTACTAGCATATGGGATGAAAAAGGCAATATCACAACAGACACTTCAGAAATACAGAAGATAATCAGAAATTATTTTGAATCCTTATACTCCAATAAAATAGAAGATAGTGAAGGCATCGATAAATTTCTTAAGTCATATGATCTGCCCAGATTGAGTCAGGAGGATATAGACAACCTAAACAGACCAATATCAATTGAGGAAATAGAAGAAACCATCAAAAGACTACCAACTAAGAAAAGCCCAGGACCGGATGGGTATACAGCAGAATTTTACAAAACCTTTAAAGAGGAACTAATACCAATACTTTTCAAGCTATTTCAGGAAATAGAAAAAGAGGGAGAACTTCCAAATTCATTCTACGAGGCCAACATCACCCTGATTCCTAAACCAGACAAAGACACTTTAAAGAAAGAAAACTACAGACCAATATCTCTAATGAACCTAGATGCAAAAATCCTCAATAAAATTCTGGCGAATCAGATACAAAAACATATCAAAAAAAATTGTGCACCATGATCAAATAGGATTCATCCCTGGGATGCAAGGCTGGTTCAATATACGGAAATCAATAAATGTTATTCACCACATCAACAGACTTAAAAATAAGAACCATATGACCATCTCGATAGATGCGGAAAAAGCATTCGACAAAGTACAGCATCCCTTTATGTTCAAAACTCTAGAAAAACTAGGGATAACAGGAACATACCTCAATATTGTAAAAGCAATCTATGCTAAGCCTCAGGCTAGCATCATTCTGAATGGAGAAAAATTGAAGGCATTCCCTCTAAAATCTGGAACAAGACAGGGATGCTGTCTCTCACCACTTCTGTTCAACATAGTTCTCGAAACACTGGCCAGAGCAATTAGACAGACGAAAGAAATTAAAGGCATCAAAATAGGAAAAGAAGAACTTAAATTATCACTATTTGCAGGTGACATGATTCTATACCTAGCAGACCCAAAAGGGTCTACAAAGAAACTATTAGAGCTAATAAATGAATTCAGCAAAGTGGCAGGATATAAAATCAACATGCATAAATCAAAGGCATTCCTGTATATCAGCGACAAATCCTCTGAAATGGAAATGAGGACAACCACTCCATTTGCAATATCCTCCAAAAAAAAAATACTTGGGAATCAACCTAACAAAAGAGGTGAAAGACTTATACAATGAAAACTACAGAACCCTAAAGAGGGAAATAGAAGAAGATCTTAGAAGATGGAAAAATATACCCTGTTCATGGATAGGCAGAACTAATATCATCAAAATGGTGATATTACCAAAAGTTCTCTATAGGTTTAATGCAATGCCAATCAAAATCCCAACGGCATTTCTTGTAGAAATAGAGAAAGCAATCATGAAATTCATATGGAAATATAAAAGACCCAGAATAGCAAAAAGAATGCTAAGCAGGAAGTGTGAATCAGGCGGTATAGCGATACCAGATTTAAAACTATATTACAGAGCAATAGTAACAAAAACAGCATGGTACTGGTACCAAAACAGGCAGGTGGAACAATGGTACAGAATAGAGGACACAGAGACCAATCCACAAAACTACAACTATCTTATATTTGATAAAGGGGCTAAAAGCATGCAATGGAGGAAGGATAGCATCTTCAACAAATGGTGCTGGGAAAACTGGAAATCCATATGCAACAAAATGAAACTGAATCCCTTTCTCTCACCACGCACAAAAGTTAATTCAAAATGGATCAAGGAGCTTGATATCAAATCAGAGACATGGCATCTGATAGAAGAAAAAGTTGGCTCCGATCTACATACTGTGGGGTCGGGCTCCAAATTCCTCAATAGGACACCCATAGCACAATAGTTAATAACTAGAATCAACAAATGGGACTTACTCAAACTAAAAAGTTTTATCTCAGCAAAAGAAACAATAAGAGAGGTAAATAGGGAGCCTACATCTGGGAACAAATCTTTACTCCTCACACTTCAGATAGAGCCCTAATATCCAGAGTATACAAAGAACTCAAAAAATTAGACAATAAGATAACAAATGACCCAATCAACAAATGGGCCAAGGACCTGAACAGACACTTCTCAGAGGAGGACATACAATCAATCAACAAGTACATGAAAAAATGCTCACCATCTCTAGCCGTCAGAGAAATGCAAATCAAAACCACCCTAAGATACCATCTCACTCCAGTAAGATTGGTAGCCATTATGAAGTCAAACAACAACAAGTGCTGGCGAGGATGTGGGGAAAAGGGTACACTTGTACATTGCTGGTGGGACTGCAAATTGGTGCAGCCAATTTGGAAAGCAGTATGGAGATTTCTTGGAAAGCTGGGAATGGAACCACCATTTGACCCAGCTATTCCCCTTCTCAGTCTATTCCCTAAAGACCTAAAAAGAGCATGCTACAGGGACACTGCTACATCGATGTTCATAGCAGCACAATTCACAATAGCAAGACTGTGGAACCAACCTAGATGCCCTTCAATAGACGAATGGATAAAAATAATGTGGCATTTATACACAATGGATTATTATTCTGCATTAGAAAATGACAAAATCATCGAATTTCAGGGAAATGGATGGCATTAGAGCAGATTATGCTAAGTGAAGCTAGCCAATCCCTAAAAAACAAATGCCAAATGTCTTCTTTGATATAAGGAGAGTAACTAAGAACAGAGTAGGGACAAAGAGCATGAGAAGAAGATTAACATTAAACAGGGATGAGAGGTGGGAGGGAAAGGGAGAGAGAAGGGAAATTGCATGGAAATGGAAGGAGACCCTCAGGGTTATACAAAATTACATACAAGAGGAAGTGAGGGGAAAGGGACAAATAATACAAGGGGGAGAAATGAATTACAGTAGAGGGGGTAGAGAGAGAAGAGGGGAGGGGAGGGGAGGGGAGGGGGGATAGTAGAGTATAGGAAAGGCAGCAGAATACAACAGACACTAGTATGGCAATATGTAAATCAATGGATGTGTAACTGATGTGATTCTGCAATCTGTATACGGGGTAAAAATGGGAGTTCATAACCCACTTGAATCAAAGTGTGAAATATGATATATCAAGAACTATGTAATGTTTCGAACAACCAACAATAAAAATTAAAAAATAAAATAAAATAAATGGACCTCCAATGCCCTTATCTGTTTACTTTTTACATGTCACAATCCTGAAGGACTTTGTTGTAATTAGGGAAAGATATTTGTTGCCATTTTCACATGTCAATTTCCAAGCTACTGGGCCCAGTACCTGAGAGAGGAAAGTTGAACATTGAATAGATGTTGAACCAAGTGCTAAGGCAGTATAGAAGAAATAATAAAGATAGATAGAAAGATTTTTTTAAAAAGAAAGGAAGAAAAAGGAGGCTATAACTTTAATATAAACCTTGTGCTAAAGTTTCTCACAGCTTTTATTCCCAGGTTTGATACTCCCCAAGCCAGCTTTTCTCCCAGGCTGGTCACTCCCAAATTTCTGGGAAATCTACAAATCACTCACAATCTCAAAGTCACTAGAAATTCACTCAGTTATGAAAATTTCCCTGTGCTTTTAGAGTAGATTAAGCAAAGGGAGATACAATATTTTAAGAAAACTATAATATAGGTACATTTCAAGTGTTATTTATTGATCTGGTAATGAAGATGATGTAAAAGATACATCCTGCCCAGTATCAAAGAAATCGGACCAATGAAATTTTGGCACTATTTCAGTCCTTGGGCATTTCCCTGTTTTCTCCTAAAGTGCTTCCAGATAAGTGGTTCCTGCCAGTTTCAGCATAGGCCTACTTCAACAAAAAACAAACCAGAGAGTGCGCACTGAGTACTGATTGAGTGTGTGAAGTTTCAAGCAGCTTTCACAAACCCTGTTTTATTTCCAGCTTGATTTCCATTCACCCCTATAGGGTAAAATGAAGTGAAACCTGAAAATTCAAACTGTTCCTGCCATCGAAACTTTTGAACTAGAAGACCCAAACTTGGGGAACCTAGTAAGGCTAGGTAAAGGATGAATACTGCCCAGTATCAAAGTAATCTGACCAAATTTAAACCTAACCCAATTAGGGTTAGGTTTAGCATTAGCTAAATATTACCAGAACCCTAACTCTAACCCTAAACCTAACCCCAACCTGTTATAGAATCTTGGAACTAAGAAGACCCAAACTTGGGGAGCATAGCGATCCTATAGTTCCAGACCATCATAAACTATCTTGTGATGTTATCCCTTCAAACCTTCATATGCCCACCCTTCACAGACTTTTTAAATTTTTGTTATCAGGGATTGAAGCCAGTGGCACTTAGCCACTGAGCAGCATCCCCAGGACTTTGTAATATTTATTTAGAGACAGTCTTGCTGAACTGCTTAGGGCCTCACTAAATTACTGAGACTGGCTTTGAACAATCCTTCTGCCTCAGCCTCCTGAACCACTATGATCACAGGCATGCACCACTGCAACTAGCTCACAGAATTTCCTTTAAAAGAAGAGCCCAAGACCCCAAAAGGCTTTTAACTCTCCACATAGCCTGCTTTCTGCTCTGAGAATGGGTATCTTTACCTTTTATTCCCTCCCCCACCAGAGGAGCCTTACCACTAATCCCCATCCCCTGCCCTTTTTATTTTTTATTTTGACACAGGGTCTCACTAAATTTCTTAGAGCCTCAGCCTCCTAAATCACTGGGATTACATAGGGCTACAACACCCAGGTCACATTTTACTTTTTAAGGAAGATCTCCATCTTTGCTAAAATCTGATGCATCCTTAAATTCTTTTCTGTGATGGGTCAAGAGTGAGAAAGGCCCAAGGTCTCCTTTGTCTTGGGAAAGACCTCCTCGAACCCCATGATGGTGACAGTATAATGCTAGTGTGAGAATAAATAACTGAAAAATATTTTGAAAAACTGGAAGTAAAAATCGAGAATATGCAGGTTTTATTATAAGAAAGTATTGTTGGAATCCTGCCAAAGACCCACAATAATACATCTGTAATTGAACATTTTGGGTGTATTTTTTGTTGGGATGAGGAAGAACTTATCCCACAGGGAACCATGGGGCATCTTAGTAAGAGGGTGTTAAAAATTGATGTATTATGGGATTGGAATTCTTATTAGTGATTTTAAGGGACATTGAAGGAAGTAGGATATGGCTTGGGGTTGCCTGTTATTGGGAAGCTGGTACAATTTGATATAATTGAGTATGAAAACAAATCCTGTTCAAGCCAGGTGGGGTGGTGCATGCCTGTAATTCCAGCGACTCAGAAGGCTTGCTTAAACTCACAAATTCAGTAGTAGAGTACTTGCTGAGTATGCATGAGACCGTGGGCTTAATTCCCATCACTGGAGGGAAAAAAAGAAAGAAAAAAAATGGGAATAATTTAACAGAACACCGACACCAGACAAATCTATTCTCATTGGGATGAATTAAGGGAATTGCAAACCACAAAAATACCAAACATCTTTCCTGGTTAATGTGAGTGAATGCCTTTCCTCACCAGTTACAGCTTGTCTTTTGTCTGCCCTACTTCTGGATAGAATTTAATTTTTAGGGTTTTTTTCTTTTTTTTTTCCTGTGGTACTGGGGTTGAATCCAGGGGTGCTTTACCAGAGAGCTACATCCCAGCCCTTTTTATTTTTTGAAGCAGAGTCTCACTGATTTGCAGAGGCTGGTCTTGAACTTACAATCCTCTCAGGTAGCTAGAAATACAGGTATGTACCATTATGTCTGGCTTGAGGGCTTTTGATATTGGTCTGGTATAGGGCCAAGGCAACTTTTAAAAATGCCCATGTGATTCTAATATGCAGCCAAAGTTTGAAAATTTGGAGCCACTGTTTATAATTTCCCCCTCCCTTTCAAATCCTGGGGCAGGGAGAATAAGTTGAGGTTACCTACTAGTTCAACCATAGAAGGAACCAAGTTCTCCGAAGCCCTCTTTCCCCAGTACCCTGCCATCTAACTCTAGAAAGGCCCAGATGGGCTTCCTGGGCTTTCATCAGTGGCCTCTTCAGTTTAACTATGCCTCAAAGTCACCCAGGTCATTTGGTGGAATATATTTGGGGATCTACCTCCAGAGGTTCTTTTTCAGTACATCAGGCAATGTGTTCAGGGTGTCTCTTTCCCAAATAGATGTTGGGGAGAAAAGCAGTGCAGGTGACTTACCTGGAGAACTGTTGGCTTGGGCTCTGTCTGTAGCCTGGAGAGGCTTTTCCCTATTCTCCCTGGCTTGGCTCAGATTCCTTCCCTCTGTAAGGCTATACCACTTACATAGTGCCTCACTTTGTCACATACTCCAAAGCCTGTGTTTCTATGGTTATGTTGACATAAGTTGTCTCCCAACAGCTTTCTGCTGCAGTGGGGGTGTGAGAGGGAATGGGAGCACCTACATAGAGAAAAAGTACTACCTTTGAAAGTCCTATTAATTACCCATTACTTTTATTTAAGAGCTAAGGAAATCACAAAATTAAATCTTCACTCCTGTGATATATCCCTGGCTTACCAGCTTCTTTTCCTTGTCCTCCAACCCTTCCTCTCTCCTTAAAACCTCTCAGTGACCTCCATCCCAGCTTCTTCCCTGAGGTCCTGTGTTGTCCCTCTCTACCCTCCACATAATTGGCCCCTGTCTTTCTCCCATAGCACAGGCCTCATGCTGCATTCCTAGTTCACATTATCAGTGACCTCAGTTTCCCTGATTTGATATCACCTACTTACTGACCACAGAGGCTTCTTATCCCAGTGGACTGGCAGGAACAGTGGGATCTTCCCCATCACACTTTTTTTTTTTTTTTTTTTTGCAGGAAGAAAAATTGTCAGTGGAAGGGTGGAGTTTGACACCCAACCTTTTTTTTTTTTTTATCTCCGCCTATTATCTGGTCCTGGGGATTCCTCAGAGATTTTCTGATCATTGCTTAGAAAATTCTATGCAGTTAAAAAAATAAATTCTAATTCCCAAGGACTGTCACCTGTATGAGTCCTTGTTGTTCAAAGAGTAACAGCTGGTGAGGCCTTGTGGAAAGTGCTGGCCTAAGGGTAAGGCCAACTTAAAGGGGCAGGACTGAATTTGGGAGTCAGTGAGGCTTAAGTTGTGCCACAGACTGGAAGCTAGTACAAATAGAGAGCAGGCGAGAAATGGTCCCTTAGTCTGTTAGGTTCCAAGAAGAGGGTGTGAAGGAAGAATTAATCTGCTCCCGAGAAGTGATCAGCAGATCCGGTGTCACTCATTGGGCCTCCATGTAGAAGGTAAGCAGGATCCTCAGTCCCAGAGAGTATCTAGGATAATAATCCCATTTTGTGACTTTTGTCAAGCATGGCTCTCCCTTGGCCTTCTTTATCTTTCCCCATCACAAACCCTGTCTTTAGACCCACAGAACTGCTAGGAAAAATACCAGGGCTCTAAACCTCCCCAGGCAGCAGTGAAGACTGTCCACCCATTGCCCCCTCCATGGCAGCAAGCTGATTCTCAGGCTTCTGATATAGGTCCCTGCTAAGTCACAATCACTAGACCCTTTGAGTTCCAAAGCTCTACCTCAGACCACCTGAAGGTTTGTAGGTGGGATTCATGATCTGAATTTATGACAAGGTCCTGGGTGATATGGATGCTTCCTGAAGTGTGAAGACCAGGCTTGAGCACCTCTCACTGTGGGGAATCCCATACTACCCTAGACAAGTTTGCTATAGCCCTAGATGTTCCCTCATTTCACTTGTCCTGGATCCTTACCTGTATAATTGTTTCCAGCTGTTTATCTGTGATTGTGAACTCCAAGGCCTCATTCCTCTTTGGTTCCCAGGGCTTTGACTTAGTGGGCTCTGAACCAATGTTCCTGATTGCAAATGCCTGAGTGTTTTCCCTGGAGGTCTGTGTAAGAGGTGGGGACAGAGGGCTGGAGGAGAAACATAAGCATCTGTTTTTGTGACTGGTTGATTCCCAGAGTGGCTCAGGGTCCCTCTGGAATGGGGTCTCCAGTGGCTCCATTCAGTTCTATAGTGTGGAGGAGATGCTAAGCCTGCAAATAAAGCATGTAAGTGCCACTAGGATAGGGCAGGATCCCTTTGGAAAGTATAAACTGTAGGGCATGACTTGCTGCCCGCTTCCCGGTCTTGGGGCCGCACATGTGGCTGGGATGGCACCTGGCGATCAGCCAGGAGGCGGAGCTGTGAGTGGTGATGGAAAAAACAGAGCACCTCCAGGATAGGTCAGGACTCTTCGCCCTCATGGGCAGCTAGTGCCTTCCCTTACAGACCATGGGATGGGTGTACACGTGAACTCGCTCCACCCCTCTGACCTTTATCCTGATTGGCTCCTGCGCAGTATATTAGCTGTGTGTACTTCCTCAATAAATGAGATCCTTCTTTGACTCTCCCTGGCACGTCTGATTGTCCTCCCGTGAGGGAGGGCTGGGTGAGGGCCGCCAGTCGACCTTTGCCCTTCTTGGCTCGTTCTGGTCAGGGTATGCTTTCCCCATCTCTCCCGCAGGTCAGGAGGAAATGGGGGGGGGGGGCTAAAAACCCCAACAATAAACAATTCCTTACAAAAGTGGTTCAAATAGGAAATGAATATGATAGAATTCAATCCAAGGTGCACATGGCTTTAAAATCTCTTCAGTATCTCCAGGTAGCAAGAAGGTAGAGAAACTGTGGCCAGAGTAAGGTTTGAATACAGTTGTCTCTTTGTATCCACAGCAGATTTGATCCAGGACTCCCACAGATACCAAAATTTGCAGATGCTCAAGTCTCTTATATAAAATGATATAGTATTTATACATAATCTCATATTTTTTGAATAAGGTACTGGGCATTTAACCCAGGGTGCTCTACCACTGAGCTACATCTCCAGTCCTTTTTTATTTGAGACAAGATTTTGCTAACTTGCTGAAACTAGCCTCAAATTGCAATCCTCCTGCCTCAACCTCCCAAGTTGCTGGGACAATAGGCATGAGCCACTAAGCCTCCCCTTCTAATATTTTTAATCTGGGGGTTAAATCTGTAGTGGCAAAACCTGTGGTTCCATGGAGCCTGCTCTAAAAGCTCTACTTGAGCCAAGTGACATGCATTTGCCTTTTATTGTTGCCAAACAAAAGATCAAATTTCCTAGTGTAAATCTGGGTTGTGTTGACCAGAGAACATTCTGATTGCTTGTAGAATGAAGTGATAGAAATCCTACTTTTATTGCACCTGAAGTGTGTGTGTGTGTGTGTGTGTGTGTGTGCATGTAAGGGGGGGGGGGGGCAGGGGAGTTGGCTGCAGGCCAGAGTACTAAGAAACACCTCATACTCTCAAGATAGCTTGAGATTTAACCTGAGGAGGGTTGAGAGAGCAGTGAGAACTAAAGCTCCAATCCAGGTGTGAATGGTTATGTCTTAGACCAGATGATACGAAGTCTCTGTTTCCAGGAGGTACAGGGTAGAACCTATCTATAATCCCAGCTATTCAGGAGGCTGAGGAAGAAAGGCAGAAAGTTTGAGGCCAGTCTGGGTAAATTAGTGAGACTTTGTCTCAAAATTAAAAAGTCAGAATGTAGTTCAGTTGTAGAAAGCTCACCTAGTACATGTGAGGCCCTGGATTTAATTCCCAATAGCACACACACACACACACACACAAAATAAATAAATAAATAAATAAATAAATAAAAACCTCTGCTTTTGGATTTATTTGGAAGGTAAGACTTACAGAATTCATTGACAGTCTATATAGGAATGGGACAAAGAGTTGAAGTATGGCATCAAGGCTATGTGTGCCTTGAGCATTGAGAGGAATAAAATGACTTACCACTACCTGCAACTGTAGGGGGCAGGATGATTGAAGGATACACACCTGTAGTCCCAGTGACTCAGGAGGAGGCAGGAGAATTGCAAGTTCAAGGCCAGGCTGGGCAATTTAGAGAGACTCTGTTATTTTTTATTGTTTTTAAAGGGCTGGGGATAATGCTTAGTGGTAGAGCACTCCTGGGTTCAATCCTCAGTCCCCCCAACCCACTGAAAAGTAAACACATTCCCTTCTGTTTTTAGTTTGAATGTTGGACTTTATCATATGCCTTTCTCTGTTCATTTATGTGATTATTTTATATGTCTTTTGCTTATCAATGGGAATAATTATATTGATTTTCAAATGTGACCCAGCTTTAATTTCTGGACTAATGATTTTTTATACACTATTGGATTCAATTTACAAATGTCTTGTTAAGGGTTATTTTGAGAAATAATCTGTAGTTTTCCTTTCTTGTAATGTCTGTATCTGGTTTTGGTATTAGGGTAATGTTCACTTCATACAATGAGTTAGGGTGTGTTACCTCTGCTTCTGTTTCCTGGAAGAGAGTGTAGAGAATCAGTAACATTTATTTCCCCAGTTCTGATAATGTTCACCAGTGAAACCATCTGGGCCATCTGGTGCTTTCTGTTTAGAAATGTTGTTGATTATTTATCTGACTTCTTCCTTTTAATGTCCAAGGGGTCAGTAGTTATATCTCCTTTCATTTCTACTGTTAGTAATTTGTATCTACTCTTAATCCCCCCACCTTTGGTTAGTCTAGCTACAGGTTTATCAATTTTACTTATTTCAAAGAATGAGCATTTTATTTAACTGATTTTTCATTATTATTTTCCAGTTTTCAATTTCATTGTTTTCTGTTCTAATTTTTATTATATTCTTCTGTATTCTTTAGGTTTGTATTACTTTTCTTTCAATATTTCTCCAACAGAAGCTTGAAAGATTATTTTAGATATTTTTTCCTTTCTAATATAGCATTTGCTGCTGTAAATTTTCCTCTGAACACTGTTTTCACTGACTGCTGTAAATTTTAGTAAGTATTTTCAGCTCAAAAATCTTAATTTCACTGGAGTTTTCTTAACCATTTATTATTTATAAATGTCATATTTAATCTCCAATATTTGTGGACTTAAACTATCTGTTGTTTATTTCTGGTTTGATTCTATTGTAGTTTAAGAGCTTAGTTTGTAATGTTAGAGAACATACAAATATATTTTTCTGCTCCATGTGAGTTTGAAGAAAAATGTCTATTCTAGTATTGTTGGATGAATAGCCCATAAATGTCATTTAGAGCCTGTTGACTGATGGTGCTGTTTACTTCATCTGTATCCTTCCTGATTTTCTGCCTCCTGAATCTGTCAGTTGCTGACAGACTTTTGAAGACACCTTGCAGTTCTATCAATTTTGCCTCATGTTGTTTGACACTCTTGTTAGGCACAGACATACTAAGGATTGTTAAGTTTTCCTGGAGGATTAACCACTTCATTATCTCATACATATCCCTGATAACTTTACTGTTCTACAGTCTGCTTTGTTTAAAAGTGCTATAGCTTTCCCTTGATTTGTGTTAGCATAGTATATTTTTCTCTTGCCCATTGATACTGCTTTTTTTTTTTTTTTTTTTTTTGGTGCTGGGGATCACCACATATGAATATACATGCTAGGCAAATGTTCTACCACTGAGCTACATTTTCAGCCCAGGTGTCTCTATATTTAAAGTACTTTTATTGTAACAGATACTTGGATCTTATTATGTACTTTGTCAGTCTTTTTTGACTGGTAACTTTGTAGTTTGCTATCTGATTTTTTTTTTTTTTTTGTACTGGGAATTGAACTCAGAGCGTTCTACTACTGAGTGATATCCCCAGCCCTTTTTATCTTGATCTTTTTCTTTTTAGTTTTTATTTTGAGATAGGGTCTTGCTAAATTGCCCAGGCTGGTCTTGAACTTGTCACCTTCCTGACTCAGTCTCCTGAGTACCTAGCATTATGTGCATGTGCCACCATGCCAGGCAGAACTTTGATATTTAAAGTAATTTTATTGATAATGTTAGATTAATATCATATATAATGGTTATATATTTATAGAATTTTTTAAACCTTTGTCTCTTACTGCCCTAATTGTAATTTCACATTTTTAGTGGTTCTATTTTCTCTTCTCTCAGTGAATAAATTATATTTCTTTTAAAAAATTTAGTGGTTTTTCTATAATTTTAGGGTATATTTACAACTGACCTAAGTCTGTTGTTATTTTGGTGAGGTGATGGGGATTGAACCCAGGACCTTGCACATGCTAGACAAGCATTCTACCACTGAGTCCTTTTTAATTTTGAGATGGGATCTCACTAAGTTGCCCAGGCTGGCCTCAAACTTGCAATCTTCCCACCTCAGTCTCCCATGTAGGTGGGATTTCAGGGATGTACCACCATGCCATGCTTAAATTGTTTTTCAACTATATTGTACCACTTCATGGGTCACACAGATACCATTTAAATGAGTATTCATAATCCCTCCCTTCAGTTCCTTATAACATTGTGACATTCATTTCACTCATCCATATGCTCAAATCATCCAATATGTTGTTAATATTATCACATTAGCAGTTATCTACTCAAGCAATTAATAGAAAGATTTAAGGTTTTCTTTTGCCTTCGCTTATTCCTTCTCTAATTACTCTTCCATTCTTTACATAGACCCAAATTTCTGACCTATATCATTTTCTGCCTCTGTCAAAAGAATATCTTTTAACATTTCTTGAAAGGAAGGTCTACTGGCAACAAATTCCCTCTGTTTTTGTTTGAGAAATTCTTTATTTCTTCTTCACTTTTGAAGGAAAAATTCACTGAATACAGGATTCTAGGTTGGTGGGTCTTTCTTTCAACACTGAATATTTTACTCCACTCACTTAATGCTTGCTTTTTATATGACACAAATTCCAATATATTTCTCCTCCTCGTTACTTTATAGGTAAGGTGTTTTCTTTTTCTTTTTTTTGATGTTACTAGGTAAATTTTTTTTTTTTTTGAGAGAGAGAGAGAGAGAGAGAGAGAGAGAGAATTTTTTAATATTTACTTTTTAGTTCTTGGCTGACACAACATCTTTGTTTTTGTATGTGGTGCTGAGGATCGAACCCGGGCCGAACACATGCCAGGAGAGTGCGTTACCACTTGAGCCACATCCCCAGCCCACTAGGTAAAATTTTTAATTTTATATTGTGCTTAGTGTCCTCTAAGTTCCTGGATTTGTAGTTTGCTATCTGCAATTAAATTTGGAAAATTCCCAACTTCATTATTTCAAAAATGCCTCTCCTCTGTATTCCTATTATACCTATTCATTTTATGCCTTTTGTAGATGTCTTACGTTTTTGGATATTCTGTGAGGTATTTCTTTCTTTCTTTTTCCTTTTGTATTTCAGTTTTGGAAGTTTCTACTGACATATCCTCAAACTCACATTCTTTCTTCAGCCATATCCAGTTAACTAATGAGATTATCAAAAATATCTTAATAGCTACTAGTTTTTTTTTAAATTTTCAGCATGCCTTTTGCTTTGCCTTAGAGTTGCAATACATTTTCCCATAAGAGTTCTTAATGTATTAATATTATTTTAACTTCATAGTATGATAACTCCAAAATTGTTGCCATATCTGAGTCTGGTTCTATTGTTCTCTTTTCTCTTTGGATTGTTTTTTTCTTGCCTTTGGCATGCCTTATAAATATTTGTTGAAAACAGACATATGATGTATTAGGTAATAGGAACCAAGGTTAGGTGGCTCTCATGGGATGTCTGGGACTAAATGTACGTTCACTGCTGTAGCTGTGTAACATGGAGTTAGGCAGTTAGACAATGAACGTTTTGTGAATTTGAGGAATGAAATCCAGGAACACAAGGGTGACAGCAAAGTAACAGGATTTATTAAAGTAACAGAAAGAAAGGAGAGCTCCCAAAAGGGAGGGGCCCCCATGAGAAGTTTGCCAACAGTGACTGTTGTCTAGGGGTTTTAAAGACATATCTGATGGGTGGGATGAGGGATGCCAGCATGGACCAATCAAGCTCTTCAAGCTCCAAGCTTAATAAGCCAATCAGAAGTCCATGATTTCAATCTTTTATTTACATAATTAAGAGGACAGGTCTCACCTAGTGTTTTTTGACACATTTATTATAAATAGGAAGCATTTTGGGTATAGGTCTGCTTGTGGTCTGCTGTTGCTAGGGGTAAGGGCAAGGGTAGCTGAAGAAAGGCTGATGTGGCTGCAGCTGTGAGGAACATAGACAGGTATCCTAGTCAGAACATGGCTTTGTGGTTAATGCTGGCAGGGAGCAGCAAGTCACAGGATGTTTCTTAGACTTACGTCTCTTTTCAGGTTAGTGTGGTATCCCCCTTCCCTTATTTCCTTCTCTAAGGCCTTTATCCTGGCTGCCTGTGGGAAATCTATCTTCTTGCCTCAGCTATAGGTATTCGAGGTTTCAATTTCTTCTAGAGTCATTGTTTTTATCACCAGCCCCAAATGTTCTTAAATATAGTCTGAGCCTTAAAGTTCTTTCACCTGTCATCCTTTTAGCACACAGGGGTCCTGTTTTCATTGTGGTAAAGTGTTGGAGAGAAGAGTCATTCTATACTCCTATGATTAGGTCCCATTTTTTTTTTTTGCTGGGGATTGAACCCACCAGGGCCTGGAGCAGGGCACTACCTTGTGTGTGGGGTGTGTCCCCTTGTGAAACTAGCCTCAGGCCCAACAAAGACTCCAGCCAGCAACCCCATGGTGCCCAGCTCATTCTCTCTCCCCTGTTTCTCTTTCTCATTTCTAGGGTTCTACCAAGTCCATCTCTGACCAGTTGGTCACCTTCTCCAATGTCACCTTCCAGAAGAGTGGTGGAAAATGTCCCAAGGAGGCAGCCATCTTGGTGGAGACACAGAACCTCAGCAATGGCAGGGTTTTGGACCTTCATCTACAAAATCTTTGTGTTGTTGCTAAAGAAGAAGGTGATCATTCCTCAACCTGATGCAGATTGTGGCAGCCAGTACACAGGGGTCCACTGGCTGGAGGAGGAGCCTCCAAAATCTCACCAGTGTGGGGGACCTCCTGAGCCCTGGCCCTGGTGGAATCAAACTCTGGGGCCACAGTGTTAGAAGCACTGGAGATCACCAGACACAACACTGTCTGGAACCAGGATGGAGCTGCCAGAGAAAAGGGCCTTGGGAAGGAAGCAGATGGCCAGGCCTGGCCCAACGCTGCAGAACCAGAACCAAAGACTCCCCTCCTAGAGTTAAAACTAGGATAGTGCCAGAATTTAAGTTTGTAATGAATCTTTTAAATTATTTTTAAAAATGCTTTATTTTAACCTTTAAAAATTGGAATAGTTACATTTGGAACACTTTCCATATCCATCATTTTTTAGATATTAGAAGCTGGTATTAATCCTAAGAGGAAGTTTAACTCTGGGAAGTGTCTCATTTATAGTAGTTTCAATGTGAAAAAGAAATAGTATTATATATGAGTTTTGGCTCATGTCAATACACTGATAAGCTGAGATGACTTAGTATCTGATGTGATCGTGGTCTCACCAGGAAAGGCAAGTATTTGTCATCTTTTGAAACACCATCTGTGAAACACATGCTGCCATGTTTGCAGAGACCCACATTTATGCTTGCATCTTTTTTGTGTGATGCCTATTTTTAATTTGCATAATTTGCTTTGGCTTTTCATAGCCTTTTTTTATTTGATGGAACTGTTTGCATTGACCATAAATTATAAATAAAAAAGAACTGTGTAAAATAAATAAGTAGCTAAAAGAAGAGCTCATTTCCTTTGGAAGGGAGTTGGGAATGGTAAAAGTCTAGAGAGGGGAGCTCCTGGCCTTGGCAGTGGAATGTTCATGGTGAGAGGCAGTTTCCTGCCCTCCATGGCCAGGAGAATGGAGTACTTGCCACTCCTCTAAGCCTTCCTTCAAAGAATCACAAGAAGTGGAGCCTAGCATCTGGTTGGATAGGCTCAATGATTCTTCCAGAGAAGAGAAAACTGGGGGATGTGATCTTTGGACAGATGTGGGAAGCCGCCACGCCATGTGACCAGCATTTTCCTTCCCTGATTGGTTAGGCTCTGTCTGTTATTTCCCCGTGATCTGGCCACATCAAGTGGCCCTAGATGGCGCCCAATCTTGGAAGTCATAAAAATGTAGCAAAGGTGTCTTCCTGCATAGGCCTGCCTTCCTACAGTCCCAGGGGTCGAGTTACCTTACCTGTCCTGTAACCCCACCTCTCTTGATCTTTATTGGATGGAAATTTCTAAAGAATGAGAGTCCTGTGCTAGCTCATGCTCGCATGACACGTGTCTCTCTCTCTCTCTCTCTCTCCCTCCCTCCAGCTTCTTGTGACATCCCTCGCTCTCCCATTTGGGGAGCTTGAGGTGAGGGCAGAGAAGCCGTCCTGGGGCTTGAATTAAAAGTAAATTGTATCTGTGTTTTATTTTGGTACCTTAGGAAATCCACTTAAGCGACCCTTAGTTGGCTGCCCACGCTGGTCAGGGACAGTAGACAGAGACTGCCCACCTCCCATTCACCACACACGAGTTTCCCGTAGAAAGCCATTTGGCTGTGTTCTTCTCAAGCATGCTGTCTGCCAGATGAGAGGAGTGTGAGAGTGTCCTGGCAGAAACAGAATGGAGCAGGGGGGTTACAAGTTCAGCCAAAGCTGGGGAACTGAGGAATGGGGAGAACTCAGGGGAGGTTGTGACTATATCATGTTCTACATCTTTCCTTCTTATCTCTGTTAAAGGAGCAGCAGAAGCCTATCAGAGGGGGAAGAGGGCCTCCTCTCCACAGCAGACTCTCATGCCATGGAATTAGAATTGCATATAAGATCAGAGTTTGCAAACTGGATGGATCACTTAGTAATTAAGAGTCATATGAATACTATGGGCTCTGCCCAAGTTGCTGCTGAGAGACAAAGAAGAAGGAGACAGAGCTCATCAAAGGCAGTGATTTGAAAATAGAAAGGATTAAAAACATGTCCTTATTTCATAGTATTAAGACTACCCCATCAAGTGTTTTTAACTTTATACTTTAAAAAGTCTTTCTTATGATGGTTTCCACTGGCATGAAGCAGATTAAAAGGAAGCATGTGCTTTACTGTTTTAAATACAATAATGTTCTTGGTAGAAATTTATGTGCACTAAATAAATTTATAGTCCCATAATATGAATAAAGCATGGCTTGTTTATACTTGTTCTCCTGATAGCAAGTATGTGGTTCCAACCTCTGCTCTTTATATGGCTGCAATGAACATCCACATATCCTTAGGTACTGATACAAATATTTCTGTAGAACAGGTTCTTAGAAGTGGAATTATTTGGATTCAAGGATGTTTGCATTTGTACATAACAAATCCCAATATTATGCATACTTATACCAATAAAAATAAATTAAAAAAATAAAAAAGACACTTGTAGACATTACCAAAATTGACCTCAATTTGCATCAGTTTATAAGCCAATAAAAAATGTGTGGGAGTGATACATGGGGAATCTTTGTTTTTTTAGTGACAATTTCCCTGTGGTGCCAATAATAACAGGATGTTGCTTCACTGTGGAGATTTTAGCTTTGCTAGTCATTGAGTTGGGTGTCCAGAGTCAAGCAACGGAAGCCTTGCAGCCAGATACATCACAGGTTTATACAGTCATCTCTCAGTATCTGCAGGGGTATTGTTGCCAGAATTCTCCTCACCTTCCCAAGGGTACCAGAATCTGCCCAAGTTCAAGACCCTTATGTAATATAGCATAATATTTGCATACAACCTACTCATGTCCTTCAACATACTTTAAGTTGTCTCTTATTTATTTATTTATATGGTGCTGAGGATTGAACCCAGTGCCTCACACATGGCAGATGAGCACTCTACCACTGGGCCACAACCCCAGCCCCTGTATTTATTTATTTTTATGTGGTGCTGAGGATCGAACCCAGGGCTTCACGTGTGTGAGGCAAGTACTTTACCACTGAGCTACAACCCCTGCCCATTCTCAATTATTTAAAATACCTAATGATGGAAATTCTATGTAAACAGTTACACTATAGTGCTTAAAGAATAACAACAAGGAAACAAATTTACATGTTAAGTACAGATGCATTTATCAGATTTTTTGATCTGTTTGGTTGAATCTGCAGATATGGGATCTGCAGACACAGAGAAGTGCCTGTATTTTGTAGACTGGATGGAGATTCATACACAATTGCTGTGTTCACCCTTTTCTAATTTTGAGGAATATCTGCATGGGAAATGGGAGCAGTTGGGAGAACTAAACGCACCATGTCCTGTTTTTAGAAATTTATCTAAGAGTTATGGAGCACTTGCTGAAGAGACTTGGGTTCTTACTTAGGCCTGGGTGGCCTCCAGCATGGTCTTCGCAGTTCACAAAATGTGTAGCTTCCAGCTTGAAAGTTGGGCTTCCCCATTATTGAAAATAGACTAATGATACCATTGGTTATTTAAAAAACAATTCAATATTGTCTTTTGTATCCACTATGTGTTTGCTTTTCCTATTAAAATGTGAAAATGATCCTAAAGGAGTAATGTTTACATAGGGTCAGGAAACATTATTTTTGAAATATGCACTGCATTATTATTTTTTATAGTTACCATTCTGTATGATAAATCAGTGAACTTATTTACCCTGATCTACCTAAAATTTTATACTCTTTGGTCAATATTTCCCCTTTCCCCAGCCAATGCCACCCTGGCTTCATCATCCATCATCCAACTGTCTCCTATGAGTTCAACTTTTTTAGATTGTATATATTGGTGAGATTATATGGTATTTGTCCCTCTGTGTCTAGCTTATTTCACTTAGCATATTGTTTTCCATATTGTATACACACACACACACACACACACACACACACACTGTTCATCTGTGTTATCACAAATAACAGAATCCACCCTGTGTTTATGTATTATTTACTTATTTTTCCATACTAGGGATTGAACTTAGGAACACCACTGAACCACATACCCAACCCCGGTGTTATTTCCTTATTTTTGAGACAGGGTCTGCCTTCAAATTTGCAATCCTTCGGCCTCAGCCTCCCAACTCAATGGGGTTACAAACATACTGTCATGCCCTAATTATCTTCCTTTTTTTTTTTTGATAATAGACATTTTAACAGTGTGAAACATCTTATTGTGGTCTTAATTTGCATTGCCCTGGTGATTAGTGATGATGAACATTTTTTTTTAATGTGTCTGTTGGCCATTTATGTTTGTATGTCTTGTTTGAAGAAATGTCTTTAATTTCTTTGCTTTTTTGCTGGAAGTGTCGCTGGGAATTGAACATAGGGCTTTATTACTCACGCATGCTAGGCAAGTATCTACCATGGATCTACATTCCCAGTTCTTTGGCCATTTTTGGATCATTATTTATTTTGTTGCTATTAAGTTGTTCAAGTCTATTATATATTTTGAATATTCATCCCCTAACACATAGTTTGCAAATATTTTTGCTCAATCCATGTGTTGTTTCTTCATCCTGTTGTTTATTTTGCTGTGCTGAAGCTTCTTTGATGCAATGCCTTTGTTTATATTTATTATTGTTCCCTGTGTTTTTGGCCTATATATAAGTAGTCTTTGCTCAAACCAATGTCATGGAGCAATTCCTCTGTTTTATTCTAGAAATATTACAGTTTCAGGTCTTATGCTTAATTCTTTAACCCATTATAAGAACTAAATTCATATATATTTTAAAAATAGAGAAGAAATTAAAAAAAAAAATAAAACCTAACAATCACCATTTTCTTATCCAAAGAAAATCACTTAACTTTTAGGTTTATCCTTCCTTCTCTCCACCCTGCCACTGCCAACTGTTTTAATCTGAAAAATTTCAAACCTATAGCAAAGCTGCATAAGTAGTGCAACAAACATCTGTACACTATTTGCCTAGATTGACTAAGTGTTATTTTGTCATATTTGTTTTATCTTTTTCTTTATATCTCTGTGTGTGTCTGTGTGTATCTTCCCACTTAGTCACTTGAGTCAGTTGCAGTTATTGTGATTTATCTCTAAAAGCTTCAGCATATTTGATAAAAACAAGAAGTCTTCTGAATAACCATAGCACAAATGTCTCACTCAGAAAATTAATATTCACTTAGTAATTTAAAGTTGTTATTTCATTTTCCTTAGTTGTCAAATTAATGCCTTTTTATGCTAAATTTAACCACTTGCTTAGTCTGTCAGATTACCATCACAAAGGTAACCATTCCCTTTAAATTTATAAAAGTTGTGCAAATTTACTATTTTAAGACAGAAAATACATTGTTCTCCAAAAGCTTTTACCCCACAGTTTTAGGATTCACTGGTGATTTTTATCTACCTTAATTATTTCCATGGTGTTGTGAACTGTTTAGGGTCCTCTCTCTCCTTTTACCTCTTTCAGCTAAATTCCAACTCTTTAAAAAAAAAAACCAAAAACTTCCTAGTGGTGTGCAGTGGTGAATGCCTATAATCCCAGTGGCTTGAGAGGCCAAGGCACAAGGCACCCAGCAAATCAGTGAGATCCTGTCTCTAAATAAAAAAACAAAATAGGGCTGGGGATATGGCTCAGTGGTTGAATGCCCCTGGAGTTCAATCCCCGATACCAAAAAAAAAAAAAAAAAAAAAAAAAAAAAAAAAAAAATCCTGTTTTTCTTAAAAAACAAAAAGAAATTAAGTGTCTACATGGTCTCATTCAATGCACTATAATACACTGTTATTTATTTTGATGTTCAAATTGTTCTATAATTGGTCAGGGAAGCCCCTCCAAGCTGGCACCTATGTACTTTTGCTTTATGCACGGGCTTTTCTTTATTTTTCAATATTTATTTAATTGACAAATAAAAATTATATATTTATGGTGTTTTATATGTATATGTACACACATACATATCTATATAAAGTTCTGTGTGCTTCACAGACGGGCTGTGGAATGGCAAGCTACACACACACACACACACACACACACACACATAATCATTGTGGAATGGATAAATCAAGCTAATTAATTACCTCACATACATTTTTTGTTGTAATTGAAAACATTTAAAATTTACTCAGTGATTTTTAAGCATACAATACACTGCTAATAACCATAGTCATTATTTTGTACAATAGAACTCTTGAACTTGTTCTTCCTGCCCATCAGTTTCTTTTTTTTTTTTTTATTTTTTATTGTGGGTTGTTCAAAACATTACAAATTTCTTGACATATCATATTCCACACTTTGATTCAAGTGGGTTATGAACTCCCACCTTCACCCCATACACAGATTGCAGAATCACATCAGTTACACATCTGCCCATCAGTTTCTGAGCACCGTTTTTTTTTTTTTTTTCTTTTCTTTTTATTTACTTTGTACACCAAGATGGTACAGGCTTTTGTACTTCCTCTACCCACCCTTGGAATCAGCCATTTCTCCAAATTTATTTTAGTCGTAAATAGTATTTAAAGCTAGGATCTGAGCCATAGATGAACTTATTACTTATGAGGTGTCATTACTGATAAATTTTTGTAGAGCTAGCAAATTTATACAAAAAGTATGTGCCAATTATATGAAATAATCAATACTTCTAATCTAGTCCCACAATACCTCATCCCAGTTCCCCCATTACAATTCCTTTCCCATCTCCCGCATTGAGTACTCTGGTTCCCATGTGTCATCGATTATATTTTTACTCATTAGCTGAATCTTATATGCAAATAATCTTTGAAAGTGCCTCTTAAAGAAAACTATATACACACACCTGCATAGGCAAATGTACTCCTACCTCTTGTTCCCCCTCCGCGGCTCTGAGCCTTTAGGCTTTGCTCACATTTTAGTCGGTGCATATTTGTTGGCTATAGAGGAAGCCAGAGAGCAAAGGAGTAACCAGCATTCCCAGGAAGCGTCCCAGGCCTGGTCTTGCAACCGGGGGAGAGCCTCACCACAGACCTAAGTCGGTATCCAAGGGATCATAAGGCTGTAACAGGCAGTCCAAGTCGTTCTCTTCTGGGATGCACGTCCCTCTAGCCGGCCAAGAGCAGATGGTTAGTGGATCAGGGTGTTCTCCACCATCGTGGGCCCTGGGCCTGAAATATGCGCAGAGAGCCCCTGAGAAGGTGTCTGTGAAGGTGAAGATATGGGAGCCATCCGACACGTTAAAGAAGGACAGCTTTCCCGCCTCACAGTCCAGGAAGATGCCCACGCGCCGCGGAGGCACGCGCAGAGTGAGCGCTACACGGTGTGGGTCCAGGACGAAGTACTCGCAGCTGTTCCACAGCCCCATCACCCAGTAGCCACCAGCCGGGCTCAGGCGCGCGGGTCCTGAGCGTTGCACAGTTGCCAGACAGGCGCCCAGGAACCAGCGGCTCCTTCGGCCCACGTGCACTTCCCAGTAGTGGCAGCCTGTGGAGAAGCGCTCCCGGCTCAGGACGCATGTTTGCTCAGTGAACCTTTGCGGACAACCATCTGCAAGAATCGGTACCGCTGGGCGAGAAGAAACGCTTTTGGCATCCTTAGAAACCTCCAGGCTGGGGTGCGCTGTGGTTGCATCCAAGGTCACGTCCACTGCTCAAAAGCACAGGGTTAGTGCCAGCTGAGGATGGTTCTTGGACCCTTCTGTTCCCTCCCCCATAGGCAAATCTAGTTTCTCCTGGTAGAACAATAAGTGGAATCATCACCCCATCCCATGCTGGCAACCCCACCCAACTCTTTGCCTGGCTCCCAAAGTGGCATTGCAAATTACTCCTGAATATTGCAGTTTTCCTTCCTTCCTCCCTCCCTCCCTCCCTCCCTTCCTTCTTTCCTTCCTTCCTTTCCTGAACTCTAAGCTTCCTAAATTCTATAATTCGTGCTGTGGAGAGAAGTGACAGCAAATGAGGTAGGTTCATGAGGATGGAGCCAAGTCCTGGTAAAGGGGAAGGAGCTATTGTCTAGTTCTGTTCCCAGCTGGTGCACCAACCTTTGTGACCTTGAGATCATCATGTGAGCTCCAGGCTTTAGTTTTAGAATTCCAGAATTTTAAAACTGAAGGGAACCTCTGAGATATAGTCTAGTCCAGTGATCTGCCCTCCAACATCCACCCTCCAAAACTTACCTATTGGATGTATGGGAACCCAAATATCTTTTATGAGATGATCTGAGAGATTCCTTTAATACTCTGTGTTCTTCTGCCAATAGTTCCAAGAAACAGCCTATAACCCATTAGGAAATGAACCTAGTAAAACCTAGAAAGCTATGCGTGTGGGGGAGCATGTTTGTGCATGCATAGTGCCAGTGTGTCACATTATATGTGTACAAATGTGCCTGTATGTTTCTGTGTTCTGGCTCTGTATTTGGCTCCTGAAAAGACCCTTCCTCTAATCTCAGATCTTTCGTCTTTTCTATTTAATATTCAGCCAAACCAAGTCAGTTTTTCAGCTCACCTGCATATTGTTGTGCTGCTCTCCACTCTGAAACCAAACAGAAGGGAAAGAGCTGAGTTAATAACTGGGGAATCTTGAGGGAGGCTCAAAATGCAGGAGGGGTGCCCATGAATCAAATAACCTCACCCCCACAGCTGGTTTGGCTCCAGACATGTCTGGGTCCACCATGATATTTTCCTTGGAATTTGGGGTTGGGTTGGGGGCTGTGGTTGTACCAAAGCTGTGTGCAGGCTGAAGTTGTGCTGGAAAAAGACCCAGTACAAGCAGTCTGGATGTCTTCAGCGATGGATGAATCTTTAAACTCTGACCTGAAAAGTTCAGCATGGTTCCTGTCCTAAAACATTCTCTAAACACCTGTCTTTCCTCAGTAGACCTTTTTTTTTTCTTTTTTCTTTCTTTTTTTTCTTTTGGTACTGGGGATTTACTACTGAGCTACATCCCAAGACCCTTTATTTTTATTTTTATTTTTTAAATTTTGACACACGGTCTCACTAAGTTGCTTAGAGCCCCGCTAAGTTGCTGAGGCTGACTTTGAACTCACTATCCTCTTGCTTTAGCCTCCTGAATTGCTGGGATTACAAGTGTATACCACTTAGACCTCTTTCTTAATGTGAGCCATACTAAGTAGATTTCTGTTTTGCAACAAAGATTTGACTAAAATCAATAGACAACATTTTCAGTGTTCCAAACATTATATCGGGTTTTGTATAACTACTAGAACTTTAAAAACACAAACCTGTTGGGTAGAATAACTCAAGTCTATAAAATATTGTTCAAAGCAATCCCAAGCAAATAAATTTTTGGATATTTTTAGGAACTTCATAAATTTATCTATAATTTATATTTTTAAAGGCCCATTAACTTTAAACAGGAAGTAGAAAACTGAACTCAAATTCTATGCATGTATGAGTTTGTCAGGATGAACCCAACTACTATAGAGCTCTAATAAATTTTTTTTTAAAAGTTAAAAAGAAAGTAAAAAGGGGAAAGGAGAAATTGTACTTTCAGTTGCTATAATAGCCATAGCAGTAGCCTGGCACAGTGGTACTTGTAATCCCAGCTAGTCAGGAAACTGAGGTAGGAAGAATCAGAAGCTCCAGGCAAGCCTGAGCAATTTAGTGAGATTCTGATAAATTTTTTTAAAAAGGGCTGTGGATGTAGCTCAGTGGTAAAGTGCTTATCTAGCATGTTTAAGGCCCTGGGGCCAAATCCCTAGCATAAAGAAAGCCATAGCAATAAAAAGAATGATGTGATAAGTGGTCCAATATACAGTCCCATCTAGACATGTCAGTGGAATATGCACTAAAGATGATACCTCACATCAGTGGGGAAATTATGGATAGTGTACTAGATGGCATTGGAAAAACTGTATATACAGAAGAATCACTGTATTCTCACCTAACACCCAGAAAATGGTGGATTCTAGGATTAAAAACCTACATATAACACATATTACTATAGTATGGATTTGAAATGTTTCCCAAAAACCATGTGTTAAAGGCTTGGTCCTCAGCTTGGAACTACTGAGAGGTGATGGAACCTTTAAAGGGGGGTGGCTATTTGGAGTTCTTCTGAATAAGACTATAGATGCCACTTATATAACTAAAATGCATATGGCAAAATAGAAACATTCATAATTTTGGATAGGGCAAAGGGGAGGGAGGGGAAGGGAGGGGGCATGGGGGTAGGAAAGATGGTAGAATGAGACAGACATCATTACCCTAGGTACATGTATGAAGACACAAATGGTGTGACTCTATTTTGTGTACAACCAGGGAAATAAAAAATTGTGCTCCATTTGTGTATTATGAACTGTAATACATTCTGCTATCATGTATAACAAATTAGAACAAACAAATAAATAAGAAACATTTGTAAGATTACATATAAAATAAAGACATACTGTTTGAGTAATGGGGGGGGTGGAATTGGGAGGTATGGAGAGAAATAAATACATGGTAACATGCCCACTCTAGACCCACAAGGCAGTCTTTGCAGGTGGGCACCGGGAGTGTAGGTAATGTCATAAGCTACTAGGGTTGGAACCAATGGTTTCCAATATATTAAGGTCCTATAACAATATAAAAATAAATATGAAAGTAAAATTTGAGTATAACTTCTAACAAGTGACATGAGATTATGGAATGAAAATAGAATGAATCATCGTAGGTTAATCAGAGTGAGTGATCAAGATTCTGCAATGTAGATTTATGATGTAAGTCCCTGATTTATGGTGGCTTGACTTATGATTTTTGGACTTTACAATGAAGCAAAAGTCATACACATTTAGTAGAAACCATACTTCAAATTTTTTATTTTGACCTTTTCCCAGGCTAGTGACAATACCTGTTACCATACTCTCCTCAGATGCTGGGTAGCTATAGCCATTACTGGTACTTTACAGAATGCTGTATTGCTAAGCTATGAGTTAGGCAGGTTAGGCATATTAAGTGCATTTTTTTACTTGCAGTATTTTCAACTTATGATGGGTTTAATTGGGATATAAATTGGGGAACACATTGAAAACTGTGGGAGAGAAATGATCTTCACTTACCAGCCTGACCTTCAGTCCTTCTCCAGTCTAAAACAGCAGAGGGAAATGGAATTAGAATATCAGGACACCACAGCTTCCCTGATCACATTAGAGTTTGTACACAACTTTCCCTCTCTCTGCCTTTTTCCTCTTTCTCCTGCCACCCACACAGCCAGCATTATTCCAGTCTAGGCATTATACCTCTGGTTGGGAGATGAGACAATCACCACTTACAAAAATGTGGACAGCAAGGAATAATTTCAATAGGGATCACTTACCAAGCTCTGTTTGAAGCTTCTCTGAAAGCAGAACACAGAAAATATCAATCTTTAGATGAATGGAACCACCTTCCCAAAACATGTCATTGGGAAGAGGTTCCTTAAACTACTGCCAACCTTAACCCCACCCTTGCCTCTGCATTGCCCTATAAAAGGCCACCCATCTGCAGATTCTGATGCCTCATCCTATTTACTTTAATGGCAGCTTAGCACCCACAGGCAGCCTGTCCTTTCAGCTTGTTTGGAAGAGAAGAGGTGCAGAAGTAAGGATTTAGAATAAGATTGGTGCCATCTATCTCTCCCCAAAGGCAGATGAAAAACACTGAACTCCTCCTTCCATTCTAGATGTCCCCTGGCAGCCAGCACTGTTGGTGAAGCAACCTGAACTTACTCAGCTGTGCAGTCAGTTTTCCTGCAGAAGAAAGGAAAGGAGGGAAAATTTTCAAGTTGGGGAATGAGTTCAATAAGACAGATCTATGAATGGTGAGGCTTCATTCTCCACAGAGTTCACAGACTTGCCCCCCTGCATCTAGGATGGGACTCTGGGCCAGAAGCAATTCGGCTCTGGGGAAGTTAAGGGTAAAAACAAACCTCTGTCCCACCTAACCTAACTCAGCCCTGCTCCTAACTCCACCCTCCGCCCTAATCTGGGGTCCTTGCCTTTTGACCCAGCGCCCTCTGTTGGTCAGGGATGTTGGACACAGAGCGCCTCTGGGGCAGCTTACCTTGTTCCTTCTTTGTCTGTTTCTTTAGCTTTTCTGAAGGGAAGAAAGAGAGAAGCCTTAATATGTGCCCTCCTCTGCCTGTTTCCAGGTCCTGTTTCTGCCTGAATAGGATGGTGCCTCTGTAAGCCACCCTGGGTCCCCTTCCTTCCCGTGGGTCCTTGGACGCTGCTACCAGCACTTTCCTCCTAGGCCAAGCCAGCTGTAGGAGGGTGGTTCTCTGGCCTGCCTCATACCTTGAGACTGCTGTTGCTTGTGCAAGTAGTACAATGCCAGCATCGCGAGGAGGGCCAGGAGTAGCGGCAGTGCCACCAGGGTCCCTAAGAAAGCACTCTTCCAAGGGGAAGTTCCGGGAAGAAATACATCTGGAAAACACCCCGCACAGATTGTCTTGATTTAGGCTACTACTGAGAGAGACAATTAGGACCTCGTGGGCTGGAAAATCTTCACAGTGGTCTTCAGTTGACCCGTTACACATTCTGGCCACCCTAGAGTCAAGTTAAAATGGGTGTGATAGGAGCCACCCTGGCATCTCTCGGTAGGTTCAGGTGGAAAGGTGTTGGACTTGAACTTGTCCACCAGAATGAGAAAGTGCTGCACATTGAAGTGAAAAGAGATGCACTGGGCAGGCATGGTGGTGGAGTCCTGTAATCTTGGCTAGGGAGGCTGAGGCAGCAGGTTCTCAAGTTTAAAGCCAGCCTCAGCAATTTAGCCAGGCCCTAAGCAACTTAGTGAGACCCTGTCACAAAATAAAAAATAAAAAGCTGGGGATATGATTTAGTGTTTAAGTACCCCTGGGTTCAATCCCCAGTACAAAAAAAAAAAAGAGATGAGAGCCAGCGAGAGTGATGCACTGGTATGCCTGTCCCTTCTGCTCCTGCTTAGAACTTCTATGACCACAGCTGTGACCTTCCACCACTTCTTACTCTTGCCTTTCATCTGGAGGAATTGAGAATTCAAGGTGTTTTATGCTTATATCTGAAACCTGGTTCTCTGTCAAATTCACAAATAGTCTCTCTGCCTAGTTGCAAACAATTGCCTCTTACATCTGTTGTCATCATACCTTTGGAAGAATTGCTAAAAAAAGTTGGTAACCTGCTGACTGTCAGCTCCCCAGGCTCCCCAGGAAGATCTGCCCCCATGAAGGATGTGGCCAAGAGTCACAGTGACTGTAGATGTCACTTGTATAACTAATAACTTATATAACCATGGCCAGATGATCAAGAGATGATTCAACTTTCATCAAAAAGTCAATGAATGATCCTCAGCACCACATAAAAATAAATAAAAAAGATATTTTTAAAAAGTCAATGAATGAATCAATGATGACATTTTAATGCATATATTGATTACTATTAAGTGTATGCACACAATTGTTTCTAGAAATACTGTAAATTGTAATTAAATATTTTAATGCTGTATTATCTATGATGGCAAAATTATTAACAGGAAAATATACATTATATGCATATACATACTTACATAAATAAAATTTTTAAGAAGATTATAAAATATTTGTAACCTCTTGGGGGAAACTGCTTTCTTGGCATTCAGGATACGAGAAAGACCTATTTTAAACTACTTGCTTTAGTATTACTTAAAAATGTATTATAATCATGTACAATAAAAAAATTTTAAAACACTTAAAAAAAGAGATGAATGCAAAAGTGAAGAGCAATCCTTTAGAAACTCTTATGGCAATTTAATAATTTGTGTCTATTGAATTTATTTAAAAAGGATGCTTTTATCTCACAGGTCTTTTTGAAAACATCTTTATCTTAAAAAAAAACCTGTGATTAAATATAAAACAAAAAATCTATCCCCCACCCTGGTGCTGGGGATTGAACACAGACATGCTAGTGCATTCTCAGCCAGGCCTCAGTACCATTGTGTTCTCAGTATCAATGTGTCCTGTGGGTCAACTGACATAGAGAACATGATGATTAGGAAGAGAAGGATGAGCCAGCACCTACTGACCTGCTATCTGGACCACAAACTCTTTCTTCTGGATCAGCAGAGGGCTCTGGATGGAGCAGGACATGTTGCGATGGGCTTCACCTTGGACAACTACAGATGTTTCCAGATTGAACAGGCCCTTGACATCTTGGGTAATGACTTCAGACTCCAGTGGCAGGCACTGTCCCTGGTGATCTCTCCACTGAACTTTGGGTTTGGGGTACCAGCCATTGGAGGTGCATCTCATCTGAATGCCTCCTTCCTTAAAGCCTTCAATGTAGATATGTGGATCTGAGCCCAGCCCTGGGAGAGGCAGAAGGAGTGAGAATGATCAGTCAGGCACCTTCCCAGTAGCTGTGTGGGACGTTCATGCAACAGTTGCAATCTCCATAAGACACCAGGAGCAGAGACTGTTTTTAATGTTTGTGGGCTTTTGTAGCAATCATCCCATCCTCCATGGATTGCAAATTACAGTCTAGATTGGCAGTGGCATGTGGGGACAGTAATACCTTGAAGGACATTTGGAATGGAGAAAGCCTTAGTTGTGTTATTCAAGGAACAGTCCTTCTAGAATAAAGAATTTTTCTACCCCAAATTCCAATAGGTTGTCCTCTGTCTTGATTCTCTAAAGCGCAAATGCTTGTGTTATATGTGCTATTCTTGTTAGCCCTATTCTTGTAGAAACAGAACCACCATCACACCACCCCACACCACCCTGCGGTCACTCATCTTGTAGTGTTAGCATTGAACCCAGGGCCTTGCACATGCTTGGCAAGTGCTCTACTCCAGAGCTGTATCCCTAGCCTCTTCCTTTGTTTCCTTTTGCAATGTTCCTCCTTCTTCTTTTCCTATACACAAAACCACACATTATCCAACTTTCTTATCATTTTGATTTTTTTCTCTTAATACATCCAAGAAATTCCTCCACACTCATTCATAGAGATCCTCATTTTTTTCTAGCAGCAGAGTGTGTATCATTACATTGTGTGTGAACCATGCTCATCTTCTATGTGTGGACATTTAGGCATTTTCCACTATTTTGCAATTACAAAAATTACTACAAAGATTAGCATAAATGAATGCCTTTTTCATATTGAAAGTGTTGGTGATATATCTTTAGGTTAAACTCCTGGAGGTGGGACTGCAGTGTCTAAGGACAGATGTACAGGAAGTCCTGTTATTTATTGCCAAATTCCTCTGTCCTCAAGCTCCTGGACTTGGAATTCCACTAACAAAACAGCAGAAGCCCTGCCCCCCAAAAGCTCCACCAAGAATGTGTGGTCAAACTTTTGAATTTTTGTCACCTTGTAAGATTAAAAGATTACATCTTTATATAACTTTAATTTACCTTTCTCTCATTTAAAGTAAAAATGATAACCTTTTCATATGTTAAGGATCACTGTTGTGTGTGTGTGTGTGTGTGTGTGTGTGTGTGAGAGAGAGAGAGAGAGAGAGAGAGAGAGACTGTTTGCTTCTCTTGTCCATTTGCAAATGGACCTATCCTTTGTTTAAAAAAAAAAAAAAAAATCACCCCCTCCAACAAATTAGGAATTTTCACTGATAGTGTATTTACTTGAGCAAAGCCGCCCTATCTAAATTGATCATTTTCTCCTCTGTCCCTGCTGGTGCTTGGCCACAGCACGAACCTGCTACCTCCAGCTCCCAGATGGCTTCACCAGAGAAGTTGTTGGAGAGAAAGCTGCATCCATACAGGCCCTCGTCTGATGGAACGACGCTGCGGAGCAGCAAGACGACTTTGCCAGAGCTGATCTCCGTCGTGACGAGTTTGGTCCTGTTTTGGAACTGCGCCATCTGTCTGTCGAAGAGCTCCTGCCGCCCCTTGTACAGGTGCACTACATCCGAGGGCTGGCTCTGGAACCAGTGGATCTCCATGTCTTCAGCGTCCAGGAGTGGTGACAATTGGCACGGGAAATCCACCTCTTCCCCGACAATGGCCAGTATGGATTCCCCAGGGCCTATCACCTTGACCTCCTCTAGGATGACAAGCCAGAGTAATGACCCAAATCAATCTTCAAATATAATTATATCACTTTGCAGTTTAGAAATCTGTAATAGACTATTCAAATGATAAAGATGAGACCCTCTATGAAGAAAATCCACCCGGTTTATTGAACAAGTAACTGATATGGAAAAAAAAAATGAGTGCACAGGCTAAATCACATAAGGAACATGACAACCAGAGACAATGTGTGGTGCTGGACTGTTTATAGGTTTGAACCAACCAGGTATAGATGTTATCTGGGGGAATATGTAAATCTGGCCAGGGAATTAAGTGAAATGCAATGCTAGGCTAAGAAAAAGAAAGTTTCAAAACCAATATGAAAACTATTCTACGATCTTGGGTAGAAAATTAATATTTACATAACTGTTCAGAAAAAAAGATTGAAAAGGAGAGACACCAAATTGTTGTGGTGGTAATTTCTGCATAATAGGACTATTTACTTATTTCCATTTGTCAGCTTTTACAATTAAAAATATACCATGCACATATAGCTCTTCTAAAAACAAAAATATTTAAAATAACCTGTGAGGGCTTCCTGATCCATGGATTTTCATAAAGACTACCCATTTTATTTTCAGAATAAGTCTTACATATGAGTTTATTAAATACATGCATATGGAGATATAGGTGCCATGAGTCATATAGCTTGAATACATGGAAAATTAACTTTTTGAGTAACAGAATATGAAGAATATATGAATACACAATTTTTTTGGTCGCAGAAGACTCTTTATCCTAAGGCTATATTCCCTATGTAGTATTGGACTCAGAATTAACTCTGGGGAAGAGGAACAAATATTTTCTGGTACTTATGAATATTTCTCCATGTAACTATTATTAATAATTTTGAAAATGTCTTTTCCTATTACTGTCATTGACAAACTCTAGAAAGTCTACAGTATAGGAAAACTCATAATTTGACAGAATCTAACAAAGCAAGGCAATTGGTTTTAGGAAAAAAACATTAAAACAATTGATAATGAATAGAAGACCTTTAATATGAGTTCTTTAGTCATTGTATGGCAGAAAATTTCCCCATGAACTGGCTGCTGAAGAATCCTTCTTTAATAGTTCTCTTTTTCTTCTCAGAAATTGTATCCCTCCAACGACAAATGACATTTAATCTATCATACATAAAATTTTTCATAATAAAATAATTTAAATATATACTTTCCTATTCAAAAGAATGTGTCTATTACCACCAAATAATTCCAACTTCAGAAATAAAACATCCACTTTTAAATTGAAATTTGTTTCTATCATATTAACTAGAATTATTAAATATATCTACAAACATAGATAAGCAGATAATGTAATGAATCTAAAATTCTAAAGAACTGTAATGTTGTGGTATTATCAGAAGCTCAGCATATTTATTACTGAACTCATGTTTTGTTGTCTGTCTTAACAGTGTTTCTCTGTTATATGGCATTTATTTTAGGTAGTAACATACATAGGCCAGTAACATACATAGGCCCTAAGTTCATGCTTGGGTCCTCCACATAGACTCTCGCAAATCTATTATAACAGTTTTCCAAAACTTTAGTGTGTACTTACCTTTCAATAAGTAGTTCTTTTTCCTTTTTTCATTATTTCAATATTGACCCTCATCACAGAAGTACAAGGGATAATTGCAATTGCCATAATTCTTCCTCCTTTGTCTTTTTAATGCCTCTTTAAGATACAATTTATTATTTTTTTGTACTGATGTTAAGTATTTCACAAACTTTCTCAGAAGTCGTCAGTGAATATTTATCAAAAGTCTCAACTTTTCCTTTTGTAAGTCTCTCAGGAATTACCATCAAGGAGCATGTGTTTTGTGTGGTTTCCCCCCCCCCCCCCCCGCATTAATAAGCCTTTTTATTGTTGTCTTTTGTTTTTTTTAATCGAAGGTCCCTTACTGGTCCTGCTTCCATGAATGGTCATACCAAGAGAATAGGGAGGGGAACCAGGTGGCCCAGGGAGGGATCATCTCCACAATATTCCATTTATACACAGAATTAAATAGACAAGCACAGAGTCACTATTGTGGTTAGAAGTTGGCAGCATGGGATGGGGAGGAATAGGTAGGAAATAGGGATGTCATTAGAAAAACTACAGCCCCGCCCCCAAACTGGGAGAAGACTTGGCCTGTTTCAACCCAAGAGGAATAGAAAATCAAAAGCAATTTGGGAAGGCCAGAACCTTCAGGGATAGAGGGAAGAAGAAGGTCCAGGGGGAAGATCACCCAAATTTTGCTGTTGAGACTTAATTTATCATGATCTTTCATTTGATCATTCTCTTCCTCCATGGTGTCTTCATGTGGTCACTCTGCTCCCCCAAACTCATATATTTCCTTCTTTCCAAGTTCAGTTAAAACCTCTGTCCAAAGTCCAATCACTCTTGATTCCTTTCCATCCTTCACTTTGCCCATAGACTATGGATACATCTTTCTTTCTGTAATTTGAGATTCTTGTTGCCTCCTGAGTGAATCGCCAGCACCAACCTGGCAGCTTTCTTCTCCAGGGTCTCCTAACTATCTCACCAAACATTCAATGTTTGGTTTTCTTCCCTGCCTCAGTTTACCCTCCATCTTCATTTTCCTGGAGAATGTACACCCTGAGTGGCACTGCACAAACAGTACCTCCTCTCTGTGCCTCTCCTTGCTTCTTGGGGAAAGAGAATTGCTCTTAGTTGTGCTTAGCTGTCACCCCAAAGTCTTTGGACATGGTTTTCTTGCAGTTGTTTATGTCACATACATTCTGCTCCATTGATCATGAGCTGCTTAAGGATCTGACCCTGGTTCCCAGACAAAGATATTAGGAAATTTCATTTGCATAATTAATTTGCACTTTCTTTCTTCTTCTCCTTCACCAGAGATCAAACCCAGGATGCTTAACCACCAAGCCACACCTTGAGCCCTTTTTTAATGTTTTATTATGAGACAGGACCTCACTAAGTTTCTGAAACTGGCTTTGAACTTTTGATTCTCCTGCCTCCTGAGCCACTGGGATTCAAATGTGTACCACTGCACCTGGCTGATTGCTTCTTTTGTGAGATGGTAGAATTGGGAGAAATTTTCCCTGTTCTTCAAAAGCTCGGCAAGTAATGGAGTTAAAAATATTTACTAACTGGTTAAGCATAAACACAGATCAAGAAGAGTTTCCTAGCACCTTCCTGCCTTGTTTTTTGCATGCCCAACTTCAGGGTCCTAGGAAGTGTAAGAGGGGTCCTAGGGGCTGGCAAAATGGTGGAGAGGCATGAAGTGGCTGAATGGTGCCCAGGGGAAGCGGCTCTTTAAAAACTGGGATGGGAATCTCTTTGTATTTTAGCAAGTGGCAATGACTGGTCCTGTTTTATAAGATCTCAGCCCTGGAAGCACTTGGCACAAGGGGTAGGCAGAGCTGAGGTGCTCATGTCCTGGTTGGATGAGCTACAGGGTGAAGCAGGTCAGAAGAATTACCTGAATTTGCCTCCTCATGCTGAAGGAAAAGGAGAAGGTAGGTGAGGAAGAAGAGATTGCTGGGCAGAGGTACTTGCTTCAAAAAATCCACGGATACTGGGAAATCCTCCATTAGCAGTAAGGGCCACCTGGAGAGAGACAAAGGGGTGACACATGACAGCTTGACTTGGCCCATAAGGCCTGTGATCTGTTGTTGCTTCAATTATTATTATTATTATTATTATTATTATTATTATTATTATTATTGTTGTTGTTGTCAAATACAATTCTTGAGTTTCTTACAAATGTGCCAGTACCTGGCTTTTTTTAAACCAGGACCGGATGTGAGATCTGCTTCTATTTTTACCAAGCAACATTGTTAATAGCATCATTGGCCTTGCTCTACCTTACACAGCTTCAAGAGGACAGGCCTGAGCATCCCAGAGGAAGCAGCTCCTGAGCTAATATTGTTCAGAGCCAGGAATAGAGCCATACATTGTGTGGGGGCTCAGCACCACCCTCCTCTGGAGTTAGTGGAGTTCCCCAAACAAAGGGAAATCTCTGAAGAATCTGATTCTTTTATTCTCCTTTCCTCACCACCACAAGCCCGAGCTTGTTTTCACTTCTATTTGTCCTAGAACATCAGGTCCACAAAACAGAGGAAAAAACATAGTTCTACTCTTTTTTTTTTTTCAAAATGAAGTATGCTCCTGGTGGCTGCCTGCCAACTCTAGTAACATTCTGGGAAATGTCTGTCCAGACCTGAGATCTCAGGTGGTGCTTCCAGGGGGTCAACTGGCCACTGTTCCTGTGTTTGTAGAATCTTTGAGGCCTCAGTGATGGAGTCATTCCATCTAGACATCCCTTCTTCCACCTCTGGTCCAGGAGAACCAATCCCAGCTCAGACAAGGGCTGACCCCTTTTACTCTAGTGTCCCCTTGGGCCTATAGTAGCATCTCAGAGTCTGATGGCCGATGAGCATCCTTGAATTCATACAAGCCTCTCCATATTTCTCCTTCATTTAGTTGTAGGATCTTAGGCAGTTTTTGTCACTGGATGAACCTCAATCTTTGCTTGAACAATGGGAGAAACTACTTCCATCTCTTCCAGAGACTGCCTCTCTCTCTTTTCACTCCTCTCTCTCTTTTCACCCTCAGAGGGGGAGAGTCTACAGTGAGTTTCCACTCTCCAGTTCTCCTGAGTTCCCTCCTCTTGCCTTCTGCCTTCATATTCCTCACTATTTGGTTTTCCTTCTGCAGACTTTTGGCATGGTATGTGCTTCCAGCATCCTGCGGCTTTAGTGCCTCAGCCACACTGTCAGCAATACCACAGGCAAGGTGTTGATGGAGGAATTTAAAGGCCACTGGGTCATGCAACAGAAGAGCAGTCAAAGAGTATTATTACTACTATTACTAATAAGTCTAAATTACAGATAAGAACCGAGTAGCTAAGGGACTTGCCCCTGCACACACTGAGCTGGGAAGGACTCAACGCTGACAGGAATACAATGGGAGGAAGAAGCAATGGCCTGAGAAGTGAGTGGGCCAGGTAATGGTGGTCCCAGAGCTCAAACGTGGTAGGAAAAAGCAGGGGGACAAGTCAGCATGGCTTCATTTTTATGCCTCAGATTCCTCGAAGGGAGACATCAGCATCCCCTCTGGAAGGGGCCAGGCTGTTTTAATAGCCAGTAATTATTGGAATAATTTTTTACACAATAATTATCACAAACTGAGGCCTTAGGCGGGGTCAAAGCTCCGGCAGGACAGTCTGATCTCTTGCCTTTTGTAGCAGATGGCAGGAAAGTCTCTGTGACAGGCCTGGAAATGAGGAGTGAAGGAGTAGAGTCCACACTGGCTTTGAATTTCCTCATCCTCTTCTTTATTCTCCTTTCTTCCCTTTTGTGCCTCTATCTTTTCTTTGGGGCTCTAGATACAGATTAGAGCTGCATGGGGACAGAGCCATGAGGAGCATATCAGTGAGCAAGCTAATGCCTTCTAAAAGAAGAGGAGCTCAGACTATGTTTAGAGACCCATTTGTATGAGCCAGATTCTGAGAAATTAGTCATGACATGTATTAGGTGGTAACATCCATCCTCCCATGAGGAGGTGATAGTAATAAGAGCTGGGAGCAGGATGGTCTCTCAGAATGAGCACCTGCTCTAATTACCCTAGACAGGGGGATGCTGCCATTTCCCAACGGGGCAAGAGATTGGGGCAGTGTGCTCCAGAACTGTGGCATTGTTAGAGGATTGCAGTTCTCTGTTGTGATATACCCATGTGCTTCTCATCACTGAGGCTACAGGAGAGGCCGTTGTAAACACATATAAGCACACAAGCACGTGCATGAGCCCACAGTAATAAAAACTGATACTTATTATCTATCAAGCATTCACCTGTACCATGAATATTATTACTACTATTATTAATAAGTCTAAATTACAGATAAGAACTGAGTGGCTAAGGGACTTGCCCCTGCACACACTGGTAGTGAGTAGTGTAGTAAGGTTTCCTTCACCTGAGCTGTCTGGTTCCAGAGCCTTACTCTGTGCTTCTGTCCATACAGATTCCTTGCCAGTTGTGTTGTGTGTCAGGTCACCCTCAGCCACTCCTGCAACCCAAGACCATTATTGCTGTAAGGAACTACCCAAACTTTTACTCAGATCAGCTATCTCACAAATGTTCCAAAGAAGAGACTGGGTCACAAGGTGTCAGCCACAAAACCAAGCAAGTGAAAATCAATGAATACAAATTTAAAAATACCACTGCCAAATAAAACAGCTTAAGCCAGAGCCTCCTTAACAGTGTCAACAGCATCTGCTTAGGCAGGAGGCATAGGTGCCAGTCCTATTATTAAATACTAAAGGACATTACCTTGAAAGATTTTAATTGGAGGAAATGTTTGGCAATTTCCTGAAGGGAAGAGTCAGTGAATTCAGAGGGGTCCAAAACAGTAGTACTCTTCCCCACTTGGCTGCCTGAAGTTTGCCCTTTCTAACCTTACTCTCCAGTTTAAAGACTCTGGTCCTTATTGAAATACACATACTATAAGGCACAGTCAAATGAATTTTAGATTCTGGTTCTGGTGAAGAGGTTTTGATGAGGGGAAGGAATAAGAGGCTGAACATGCTGGAAGAACACAGTGAGAAGAAGGATGGCCAAAAAGGGGGCCTCAGACTGGGCTCTGCCATGTTTGTGGGGTCCATTTCCCCTGTTCTCTTGGGAACCTGTGGGTCATTTCCTTCTGAAGACACAAAGAGTAATAAGATCTCGTGCACACTGAAATACTGCCACCCTCCACCCAGGGGGAGTCCATTTCTCTCCTTCCCCCTTTCTCTTTCTTCTCTCTTTTTCCTTCTCCCTCTTTCCTTTCCCCCAGCCCAGCCCTATGCCTATTCTTTCCTCCTGAATTTCCAATTCCTAAACAAAATCCTGTGATCTCTTGACTTGCAGTCCCTTAGCACTTGAGTCTTTCTTTATATTACTTATGTTTTGCTTTGCTGCTTTTGCAAATTGTTTTACAGGTGTGCATTCTGCCTTCCTCTTATCCCCATGTCCTAAGCCGTGTCTATTCTCCCACCTTCTCCCTCAAGCACCCAGTGGGATGTTTTGCCCTCAGCAGCCACCAGTAATTGCTCACTGGCCTGACTGGTTTGATTTCAATAGACCCACAAAAGGATTTCCACCCTTTTTAAGGGAAATGGATCACCTCAATAAGGGGGCCTCAATGAGGTTTCAAATCCTTTTCTTCTGGGGGAAATGGGATGTATCAAAACCCTGCCTTCTCAGGGGGGCCTGCCTGAATGGGCACCCCTTAGCCACACTTGAAACTCCCATCCTGCCTACAGGCACAGCTAAGAGGATACCCACCATGGTATGCTCTTCCCAGCACCAGAACCTTCCACCATAGTTTTCTGCTCTTCATTTCTGAAAGGTGGAGGTTTAGACAGGTGTTGAAAGTCAACCACATACCTTTCAGGTAGCAGCAAAGCGTCCAAAATGGCTAAGTCCCAGCAATCTCACGTTCCTCTGCAAAGTGAGACAATTGTTGTGAAGTGTCTTAGTCCTTTTTAGATAGAGGCTGGCAGCTGAGTTCAGGGGGACAGCTCATTTGTGACAGAATTATTCACCCACCTCCCACCTTAGGACATGTGCTGTTGGCTCTGCTCTTGGCTATAAAAATCAAGATAGATAGAACAAAACGAGGAAGTCTCTGTCATATCCTGTCTCTGTGAGGAAAATCGCAAATTAAAATTCCCATGGAAAATGTCTCCTGCCCCCAAGGGTCTTAGAAGCAGGGTAAAGGTATCTGAGAACTTTGTAGAACAGACTGCAAGTTGCAGAGGCTCAGAGCAGGGAAAGAATTTTCCAACTGGTTGCATGGGATCTCTAGCAGTTTGAGCTGGGTTTCAGGCAGGAAGGGTGCATCCCTGGCCAGCCTCTCTCTTCTTACAGTCACAGTGAAAGCAATGAGACTAGATTGCAATATTCACAAAAGGTTGGGAAGGTGCTAGTGTTCAACTTGTACTGACACCACCATACCATCCTCTCCAGGAAAAAATCAGTAAAGAAATAACCTGGAAGTTTTGCCATCAGCAAAATTTGCAAGAGCTGTTCACATACAATTTAGAATAGACTGGCGTGTTGAATTAGGATTTATCTAGAGAGCAAAGCTCAAAAAAGAAGTAAGTACTACTCCCTTCACTCCATCTTGCCCTAAGAAACTTTGTTATTAGTGGGAAAGAAGAGCAGAGGACCAAGCTGTAGCCACCATCCTCTCTAAGGACAGGACAGAGCTGGGCACAGGGCAGCTCAACAAGGAAGGAGCTTCCAGAAATACTCAGTGTTTGGAGACAGGCCTGTGCACAGGCCAGGGATCTGGGTGACTATGTTTAGGCAAAACCCAGTAAGCAATGCAGTGCAGACTTGAAGGTATCATATGTTTTCCACAAGCTGGTAAGGCTGGAAATTGGAACTTATACTTACACAAAGATGTGCTCAGAGCAGAAAAGAGGCCAATTGGCGAGACAAAAGAGTGCTCAGGGACAGATTAAACTTTAAGTGGCTACTGAATAAAGAGGAAGATCTGAAAAGCAATAGGAAAAAGAGGAGGGGGGGCAGGCAAAGACACTGTGAGTGAAAGGAGGTGACTAGTGTGTGTGTGTGGAGAAAAACCTTGCTGGTTCATGTGTGTGGGGAGAAAAACCTTGCTGGTTCAATTTTATGAAATTTGAAAGTGAAAAGCAAGGTTGAACAAAAGTAGATGGGACCAAATTTCAGAGGTCCTTGGATGCCACACAGCAGAGTAGAACATTGTTCGATGGGCAGCCAGAAATTGCTTGGAACTTCAAAGGACCTAAAGTGGAATCACCCTTATAGAAAGGGGCTATTGAGAAACTTTAATTAAAAAATTTTCATTGCTATTCCTCTGGATTTTCCATGCTTCCTAGGGAGAGGTAAGATTGTCACAGCAGAAATAGCAGAGAGAGAAAGAGGCAAAGTTTTCTACTTTGACTCCCAGAGCCAGTCCTGCTAAGATATGGGAGGGAGATGCCACCTACCAGCTACCACTGCCTGCATATCAGGGTGCATGGTCCAGCAGGATCTATGTTCCCCACTGTTTTCCATCCTACAAGCTGCATATAAGTACCTCCATTCCAACGCTTCAGGAAATACAGAAAGACCTATATGCAAAAAGGAGGCTGAGCACAGGAATCCTGGTGAATTGTAAGTAGGAAGGGGTGGGAAGAGTCCATACTTGTCCTTGGACAGTGGAGAACCCGCCCCATTACACAGTCTCTGCATCAGGTAATTTAGGTCAATTCTCCCTGGTATATACCAGTCTCTACCATGGGGTTGTCTGAGGAAATTCTGGGGGTGGGGGATGTGGGAGAATCCCCTTCCCCTACACAAAAGCTACTCTCACACACAGCATGGGGTACCAGAGGAGAGGGAATACAAAAACATCAAAATCATAAGAAGATCTATGAATCCTTCTCCTTTTCCAGGGAATATATAAGATAAAGTACTATAAGCAGGATGTAGCTCAGTGGTAGAACACTTCCCTAGCATGCATGAGGTTCTAGGTTCCAGCAAAACACACAGAAAGAAAGAAAGAAAGAAAGAAAGAAAGAAAGAAAGAAAGAAAGAAAGAAAGAAAAGAAAAGAAAAGAAAAAAAGAAAAAACAAAATTGAACACAAAGGCAGGCTTGGGGTGAGGAATCGACTCCTCTCTTGAGTTTATAAAAATGTTTTCCCTCATCTGCAGATTCCATCCAGTCATCTGTCTCACCTCTATTTTCACCTCTCAATCTGCATCCTTGCTTTTCCAACCTTCTCTCTTTGTATTCTTGGCTCCTAATCTCTTCACCAGCCAAGGACACAAGCCTATCAGGTCCACTCCCCTGCCTATGCATGTGTCAGCTTGTCTATCTGTTCTCTCTGCCAATCCCCACTCTTCCCCCAAGATTCTGCTCAAGATTTCTTCTTCCCATGTTTTTGGGGGTAAACTCAGCTTCTCTATATGCTGAGTGCCTTCTCACGCCTCAGTTTTTTCCCTTAGGGTTAAAACATGGATTAATGTCTACTGAGACACATTTGCAAGTGCCTTTTTGTTTATTTATTTATTTATTTTTTGTTTTGTGATATTGGGGTTGAACCTAAGGCCTCATGCATGTTAGGCAAGTGCCTTACTACTGGGCTATATTCTCGACCCTTTTTATATTTTTAAATTTTGAGACAGGGTCTTGTTAAGTTGCCCAGGTGTCGCGATGGGCAAAAGTGTGACATCTGCAGTCGAGGGGAGAGATAAAGAATGTCCACATGCTTCTGCCCTTTTCAATGTTTTATTCACTCAAATCACTTAATACAATTTCACTCTATAGGTTTTTTTTTAAAGAGTGAGAGAGAAAATTTTTTTAATATTTATTTTTTAGTTTTCGGTGGACACAAAATCTTTATTTTATTTTTTTATGTGGTGCTGAGGATCAAACCCAGTGCCCCGCGCATGCCAGGCAAGCGCACTACCATTTGAGCCACATCCCCAGCTCTCTATAGGTTCTTAATCAAGGAATGACAATCCTTACTGCTGGGCATTGCATTAGACATAATCAACTCAACTCTAAGCACTGCAATCACACTTAATCATGACAGACCTATTACAGACATTCCCTCTGCATGCTAATTGTAAGTGCTAGATTTAAAGTCTTAAGTCTTAGATCTTAAGTCCATCAGATGCACACTCACTCAGACCACAGCGACCAGGTCAGGAACAGATAGAGGCTTCTCCTAGGGTGGAGCTGTGGCTGCCTGAGGACACAGTTGTAAGAAGTTGCCCTTCTCACCAGGGTCAAGAGGCTGCTGCAGAGTTTGAGAGTGCAGAGGGTAATACAGGGGATCAGGCAGATGATAAGAGTTGGAATGTCAGTCCAGGTCCTCATCAGGTTCTCTGGCCTATGTGCATCAGTATCAGGTGGCTTGACTGTCTGTTCATTTCCTCCAATATTTATATTAAATTTTGGAAGCTTCTGCGTGCCCTTTGGGTCCCTATTAGCTGCTACCAGGTTTCTTAGTGACAACTTACATCTTAAAGAAGGTATATGGTCTGGTGGTTTCTGCCCTGATACTCTTCTGAGTATCAGGTTATGACAAATGACATGTGACTTCACCCTGACTCTTACCAGGGTTGTGGAAAGTGACTTGCTTTTATCAGGCTATGCCTGATTGACATATTGAAGAGCTCTATAGCTTTTCTAGTGAGACTGCAGGTTTATTTTAAAATGGAGTTGCTTAGGCTAAGGCCTAAGGCCATCCTTACACCAGGCTGACCTCAAACTTGTAGTCCCCCTCCTTCAGTGGTTGGGATTACAGTTGTGTGCTACCACGCCAGCTCCAAGTGTTTTTATGTAACTGTATTTTCTTTTCAACTACAATTCTGTCTCCAGAGTTCAGGGACAGAGTTACCTTGGTCCTTGGCAAATTTTCATGGGTACTTATACTGAGTTCTCCTCACAAAGGATGCTAACCTGTCATGTGGGTTGATATACAAAAGAAGAGAGAGTCATGAAGGGAAGATGAGTTTTGTTCTGCACTGTTCAGAGGCAGAAAAGTGGATTAATCAACCTCCCTGCCAAATATGACCCCCTGAGCCATCCTCATTAGCCATCTTCATTTCTCATTCTCCAAAGACCTTTGACTGAAATTCCTGTGCCTATTAGTTGGCTTGGAGCCCACCATTGTGCTTTTGTCACAGAGATAGCGAAGTACACACATCCAATGAGAAAAAGGGAGAAGCCCACTGATTATTCTCACCATTACAGGAAAGGGCTCATCTTTAGCTGGGTCCTGGGGATGTAAGGGGCTACAGAAGTTGTTCACATCCTTTATAGTCAGATTTCCATTTCTGTAACAAAATACCTGAGAAAACCAACTTAAAAAGAGGAAAAGTTTATTTTGGCTTATGGTTTCAATATTTAGTTGGTTCAATTATTTCTTGGCCTATGGCAAGGCAGAACATAATGGTGGGGAGTGCATAGTGAAGCGAAGCTGCTTACCTGATGGTTGCAAACAAAAAAGATAGGGGTAAGGAACTGGGGTTCCAATATCCCCTTCCAGGATACACAAGTGGTCTAACTTCCTTTCCCTATGCCCCGCCTCCTAAAGATTCCACCATCTCCAATAGTGCCACAGGCTGGTGAACAAGTCTCTGACATGTGGCTTTGGGGGGACATTTAAGATCCAAACCACAATCCCTTTAAAGAGTTCTATCCCAAAATATCAGCATTAGTCTTTCCGACTTCAGAGGAATTCCTCTGAAGTACAGAAGAAGTTAACATTCCCTTGTTAAATCAAACTAAAATTGGCCTGAGGAAGCTTCCATACAAGCCCTCACTTACCCAACTGCAACTTAATTTAGTGCATAAGTAAACTTAAGCAGGAGTAAACTTTTGTAACAAATAGTTAAGTCTCAGCCAGTCACAGCAGCCAAACTTTGATCAAGCACATGCAGCTAACTGTTCAAACAAAGCAGACTCAATTTGTAATCCATGGAGCAGTTTCTTTACCTCATTTCATTTTCTGTACCTCACTCTCCATTTTGCACATTGCAGCTGCAGAGTTCCTCTGAACCCATTCTGGTTAGGAGGACTGCCAAATTCTAGAAATGAAAATAAAAGCCAATCCAGATTCATAAAACTAGATTTGTTGTAATTTTATCTTTTAATATTCTCTTGACATGCAAAGGTAGATGGAGTAGGGAACTTCAGCTCCACATAGAATGAGAATTGTAAAGCAGCCACCAGCTGAACACATGCCCTGTGAGAACAGTGCTCACATGAATCCTACCCGGAGGAAGAAAGTGGGCCAGTGCACCTTGATAGCTTGATTATGTTTTTTCAGAGGCCTGTCCAAATTTAGAGTTACATATAGGTTGAGAAGTTACAATGAGGAAAAATAAAGCGAGAATTTTCTTTTCTTTTCTTTCTTTCTCTTTTCTTTTCTTTCACAGGGTTTTACTTTGTTGTCCAGAATGACCTTGAACTCTGATGGCTTCTAAGTAGCCAAGACTACAGGTATGCCCACAGTTCCTGGCTTGGCTGTTTCTTAAAGATGGTGCTCCGCACCCATGGACATTCATACCTGTGCTTCCTTCCCCAGGATGTATCATTATATCATTCACACTTTGTCCTAGTTCATTTGGTGAACAAATATCACTTGTTTGCTCTGATAAGGGAAAATCATTTCAAGAAAAATTATTCAAAATTTCTAAAAAGGTAACAAAGTGGGCAGTATATCCTTTCAAGTCGTATGGGAGCACTGACCTAATCAAGGATTGATTTTTTTTTTACTGGAGTATGTTTTGACTTCTGTTTACTATCGCTTAAAAGTCCCAGACCTAGTGAACTTGCATATTTAAGTTCAGAAGTGTGAGGCAGGAGGATGGCAAGTTCAAGCCCAGCTTGGTCAACAAAACAAAAAGTGAAAAGGGCTGAGGAAGTAACTCAGTGGTAAAATGCCCCTGGGTTCAACTCAAGCATAACCAAAAAACCAAAAATTATGAAAAAAAAAAAAACCAAAGCAACTTGAGATCAGTTGATATGCTAAATTACTTACATTATATAACAAATTTTATTGTCAAATAAAAAGACTTTTAAACCTTGCCTACATTATAGTCTTTCCTACATTATATTAATACAAATATTTCAAAAGTCGTATAAGATTTCTAGAAATTTGTCAGTGCACATGCTGTCCATGAAATGCCCTGGTGTTCTTTTGCCTAATATTAGTAAACAATGTTATCAGTCATAAATCCTGTTACTATTTAAAGTATTGTCGTCACAGAAACAACCAAATTTCATTGTCAATTGCACTTATGTAACTTCCATCAGACCTTTAACCACAGTCATTTTAAGTCTTTTGTTATTCTCTAACAATTTTTGTTTTATTACCTCCCTAAAAGCATTATCATTCATCCAAAATCCAGACTTCTTGGCTTTGGTGATTAAAAAAAAGGACTATCTTAGAGATCCATGAAAAAGAACTATGCTAGATACAAGGGTATAAGTTTTTGATAGCATTCTTTAAATAACTTTGAGATCATATCATGTGACTGAGGAGGATTTCTAAAATTCTGGTGGAGAAGCTGATACATTCATAGAACCGCTAGACCAACAAAAAGCCATTCATTAAATGAGACTGAATGAACAGAAATGGAATTATTGAAGGTTTTTATAACTTTGTTGAAACATTGGTGGTTCTTTAACATTCTATTTTTCTAGATATATATTTTTGGCTGGAGTGAAATGGAATCTCAGTGTAGTTTTAATTTGCATTTCTCAAATTGCTAGAGATGATGAGCATATTTTTATATATTTGTTGGCCATTTGTATTTCTTCTTCTGTTCAGTTGCTTTGCCCATTTATTGATTGGGTTATTTATTTATTTATTTATTTATTTGGTGTTAAGTATTTTTATTTGTATATCTGGGAGATTAATGCTCTATTGGAGGCACAAGTGTCAAAAATTTTCTCCCATTCTGAGGTTCTCTCTTCACATTCTTGATTGTTTCCTTTGCTGTGAAGAAGTTTTTAAGTTTGATATCATCCCATTTATTGATCCTTGATTTTACTTCTTGTGTTTTAAGAGTCTTATTGAGAAAGTCAGTTTCTAAGCTGATATGATGGAGAGTTGGGCCTACATTTTCTTCAGTTAGCTGCAGAGTCTCTGGTCTAATATCTAGGTCCTTGATCTACTTTGAGCTGTGTTTTGTGCAGGGTGAGAAATAGGGGTTTAAGTTTGCTACATTTGGATTTCCAGTTTTCCCAGCATCATTTGTTGAAGAGGCTATTTTTTTCTCCAATGTATGTTTATGGTGCCTTTGTCTAGTATGAGATAACTGTATTTGTGTGAATTTGTCTCTGTGTCTTCTATCCTATACCATTGGTCTTCATGTCTATTTTGGTGCCAATACCATGCTGTTTAAAAAAATTTATTGATTGATTCTAATTTGTTATATGTGACAGCAGAATGCATTTCAATTCATAGTACACATATAGAACATAATTTTTCATGTCTCTGGTTGTACACAAAGTAGAGTCAAACCATTTGTGTTTTCATACATGTAATGATGTCCATCTAATTCCACAGTCTTTCCTACCCCCTGCCCACTCCCTTCCCCTCCCTTCCCTTTGCCCTATCTAAAGTTCCTCCATTCTTCCCATGCTCCCCCCACCAATCCTCGTTATGAATCAGCATCCTCATATCAGAGAAAACATTTGGCATTTGGTTTTTTTGGATTGGTTTACTTCACTTAGCATAATATTCTCCAACTCCATCCATTTACCTGCAAATGCCATGATTTTATTCTCTTTTAATGCTGAACAAAATTCCATTGTGTATATATATATCACAGTTTCTTTATCCATTTATCTATTGAAGGGCATCTAGGTTGGTTTCACAATTTAGCTATTGTGAATTGTGCTTCTATAAACATTGATGTGGCTGCATTTCTATAGTATGCTGTTGTTAAGTCCTTTGGGTATAAACTGAGAAGTGGAATAGCTGGGTCAAATGGTGGTTCCATTCCAATTTTCCAAGGAACCTATTCTGCTTTTGTTACTATAGCTCTGTAGTATAATTTAAGGTCTGGTATTGTGATGCCTTCTGCTTTGTTTTTCTTGCTAAGGATTTCTTTGACTATTCTGGGCCTCTTATTTTTTCAAATAAATTTTATTTTCTATTTCTTTGAAGAACGTCATTGGGATTTTAATAGGAATTGCATTAAATCTGAATAATGCTTTTGTAGTATGGCCATTTTGACAATATTAATTCTGCTTATCCAAGAACATGGGAGCCGGGTGTGGTGGCACACACCTGTAATTTCCATGGCTTGGGAGGCTAAGGTAGGAAAAACAGGTTCAAAGCGAGACTCAACAAAAGTGAGGCACTAAGCAACGATGAGACCCTGTCTCCAAATAAAATACAAAATAGGGCTGGGGATGTGGCTCAGCTGGTCACATGCCCTGAGGTCAATCCCTGGTTAAAAAAAAAAAAAAGAACATGAGAGATGTTTCCATCTTCTAAAGTATTGTTCAATTTATTTATTTATTTATTTGTAGATTTCATTGTAGAAGTCTTTCACCTCTTTTGTTAGTTTGATTCTCAAGTATTTTATTTTTTCAAGGCTATTGTGAATGGGACAGTTTTCCTAATTTCTCTTTCAGTTGATTCATCCCTGATGTATAAGAACACAATTGATTTATAGATATTAATTTTATATCCTACTACTTTGCTGAATTCATTTATGAGTTCAAGAAGGTTTTCGGTGGAGTTTTTGGGTCTTCTAAATATAGAATAATGTTACTGGCAAATAGGGATCATTTGAGCTCTTCTTATCTGTATCCCTTTAATTTCTTTCTTCTAACTGTTCTGGCCAGAGTTTCAAGGACTATGTTGAATAAAAGTGGTAAAAGAGGGCATCCTTTTCTTGTTTCTGTTTTTAAAGGAAATACTTTCAATTTTTTTCCATTTAGCATGATGTTGACCTTGGGTTTAACATGCATAGCTTTTACAATATTGATATACGTGTCCCTACTTTTCTAGCGTTTTGAACGTGAATGGTGCTGTGTTTTGTCAAATGCTTTCCTGTATCTATTGAGATAATTGTGATTATTGTCATTAAGTGTATTGATGTGGTTAATTACATCTATTGATTTCCATATGTTGAATCGACCTTCCATCCCAATAATGAATACAAGGAATTATCAGGATTTTTTTTTTTTTTTGCATTTGATAACATTTGTTTTGTGTCCATTAGGTTCCCACCTTGACCCACTACCTCTGGCCATGGTTGCAATCTGGGCACCATTTGTTTAGTCTTCCTGGGTCTCAGGAAACTTTCCAGAGTGATCAGCCTCCTGCTGGCTGCTGCCATGATTGGGGATTGTCCTTGTTTTGCTACCAGTGACACAATCACCTTCCTGATGTGTCAGCCCCCCTCCAGTGGTATCCAGAATCCAGGAATGTACCTCTATGCTGCCAGGAATACAGGCAGGCAGCTTTCTACCTTGAAGGACTTCCTGCAGCAGGGATCCAGGTTCCTTCTCTTTCCTTTGCCCAGTACAAAAACTTCCTTTCTGCTTGGATCTGAGTTCTCACTTCCCACCACCATGCATCATGGGCATCCTCTCTATCTCTGCTTAGGCTCCTGCAGAGGCTGTGTGGTGTACTGGCAATTGCTGGGGTGGCTCTGTTCCACCACACACCCCTTGTTTTCAGTGGGGTGAGGGCATTTCAGCAACTTTTGTATAGCAGCTATCACTCCACAAGTTTTTCCTAGACAGATTATTAAGAGATCTCACCACAGGGGTATTCCCTCTTCATTCAACTTCTTGCTGTCTAGAGGTGGGAAGATACTTTGCTGATTAAAGGGAAACTGGAGTGCTGTGAGCTCCAGAAAATGACTCTAGAACATGATAGTGCTTTCTATCCATGATTTGGTTTGAATTGTTTTATCTCCTTCAATGACCCTGCTGTTTCTGTGGTGTATTAGTTTTGTCTGCCTTTCTTTCCAGCTATTGATAAAGGAGTGAGTTTATGTGGTTTTCCTCTCCCTCTTTTTCTCTCTGTTGCCCTTCCCCCTTCTCCCAATCTGGTGTGGATTCAGGTATAGGGAACTCTCCTTTATTTTCTATTCCAGTAACTGAACTTCAAGCCTCTACAAGTCTCAGATGGTTTAATTGTGCATCTTAAAGCATTTATTCTGCCACCCACACCTCAGGTCAGTCTTTCCTTCATTGCCTGTTTTCTGTATTGTAGAGAGATTATAGATCACTTCTTAGCTTCACTCTGATAACTTCTCCAGAATTTTGAATATATTATTTTATTCCCTTATGGCTTGCAATGTTTCCAATGAGCAATCCTATAATAGTCTCATGGGAGTTCCCTTGTACATAACAAGTCAATTTTAACTTGCTGATCTCAAAATCATATCTTCGACTTTAGCTTTTGACAGTTTGGCTATGTTGTGGCTTCTACCATATCCCTTTGGATTCTTCTTATTTGGTGTCTTTGGGGCTTCCTGGATTTCTAATACCTTTCCAGGCTTGGAAACTTTATGCCATTATTTCCTTGAATACTTGTTTTTCTTTATGATCTCTTCCATCTTCCTTCCTCCTCCACCCCTTTTAGCATGACCATAATGTGTATATCACTTGGCTTGATAGTGTCCCATAAGTCCCTTAAACTCTCTTAACTATTTGATTTTTTTTGTCCTGTTTCTCCTCTAGTGAATGATTTTAGTGACCCATATTCATGTTCACTGATCCTTTTTTGTGCTGGCCTGCAGCTGAAATCCTGTGCTGCATTTTATTTTTAAGTTAAGCTATAGTAGTCTTCAACTTTATGGTTTCTATTTAGTATTTTTAATATTTTCTACTTATTTTTTGAATTCTTAGGTTTTTGTTTGTTTGCTTTGTTTTGTTTTGCTCTCCTGATTCTGAGGTGAGCATTATTATGATTATTTAAAAAAAATTCTCTAGATAAATCATATCTCCATTTGACTAGGGTTGCTTTATAGAGGATTTTCTTGTTCTGTTATTTGAAGTATATTTACTGTCTTGTAATTTTCTTTTTTGCTCTCTGTGTTATTTTCTACATGTTAGATAAGAGAATTATCTTACTTTGTTTTGTCACACTAACCTTGTGTAAGAGAAGGATATCACTAGTCTATTTGATCAGAGATACTAAAGTACCTCTCAAGTATTTCTGTTTGTCCATACTGCTGTCTCTGTTTTCTGATGGCCCCTAACAGATTAGAATGTATCATATTCTGTTATTGTTTCTTCTATTCATATAGTGAAGTTCAGGGTTGGCATTTATCTTTCTATATCAATCCATTGAGATAATATGTGGCAAGTTCATACATTCATATTCAGGTCATAACCTCTGATAATGTTATAACCATTGGAAATGGTCTCATTACATATATACTTCTTTGTTTTCTGTGGTCCAGAGAGACTCAGGACTAAAGAGCCCCATCAACTTCAATATCTAAATGATTAACAATGCAATCCTATGGGTGGGAGGTGTATAAGTTTTGGAACTTGGGTGTGTGGACAAACTCCATCTGGAAAATTATGTAGACATGGATTTATCATTGGAGTGAGCTGGGAGGAGGGAGGTTTGGTAAATAGTGAGGTCCTGCTCAGGCTGCATGAAGTCTACTATTTCTCTGTTCTATTGACTCCCTGATGCAAGTTAATTAGAAATTAGGCCATCAGGTAGCCACTGGAATTATGATCAGGGAAACTCCTTCCAGTGAGAAACATAAGGCTGTCCTTTTAAACCCCTCTTTTTTCACATCATGCAATGGGTATAGCTCCTAGAAATGTTATATGTCCATTTAAAACCACCTCTTTGTTTTGTGCTCTAGAGAGACCCACATGTCCTGGTTTCCTCTGTTCCCCAGAGTCAGAAAATTTAGGATGTAGTTCTGTGGGTAGGGGTTGTAAAAATTAGGGTGTTCCATGTATTGAAAAACTCATTTCAGGAAGAAATGGTGGATCTGGAGTTATTGCTGTAATAAGCTATGATAAAAAGCTCAAGAAGTACCAATTTCTCACTCAGAATTGTAGAGGTCTGCTTGTCTGGTTATTACCCTAATGCAGGCTAGGTAGAAGCTTAGCTCTCAGCAACAGCAATTGGCAGAGTATGCTGGCAAATCCCTTCCAGGCAGAAACTGGCACTTTTGAGTTTTAGCCCCTTATCTGCCCTGATTTCAGGTAATAAAGGAAAACACCTCATCGATAATATGGATAACATTTTAGTGGTCTGGATAGATCAAGCCAGTCCTTACATGGTCTTAAGTCAAAAGACTAAAGCATACAGAGGTCTAACTCACTTCAATTGTATTAAAACTGGGAGAGTGGAGGAAGCTTCAGAAGATCATGAAGTTTAAGGAAACCAGCCATTTCCACAACATGAAAGGACAAGATGAACAGTAAGTGCTGATATAAACATTGTAGCGAGTTATACAGAAAATTCAGATAAGATAATTGTAGGTGTACACACTAAGCAACAGATTTTCAATATAGACAAAATATCCGTCTATTGAAAGAAGATACCATTTAGGAATTTCATAGCTATAGAGAAGTCAATTCCTGACTTCAGAGCTTCAAAAGACAGGCTGGCTCTATTGTTATGGGCTAAAGTAGCTGATAATTTTAACTTGAAGCCAATATTCATTTACTATTCTGAAAATCCTAGAGCAGTTAACAATTATATTGAATCTACTTTTTCTGTGCTCTATGAAGGCACAACAAAGCCTGGACTATAATATGTCTGTTTACAACAGAGTTTACTGTTCTTTCAAAATATTAAAAATTGCTTGTTTGTGACAAAAGAAACTAAAGAACGGGGCGAGGGGGCTCTTTGTTAGCTATTCTTTCAACAGAGGATAAATATCCAGAATATGTAAATAACTCAAAACACTTATGGCCAAAAAATAAATAAAGAGAACAAAAACAAATAACCCAATCAATAAATGGGAAAACTAACTGCTATGGATTGGATGTGAGGTGTCCCCCAAAAGCTCACATGTAAGATAATACAAGAGGGTTCAAAGGAGAAACTATTGGGTTGTGAGAGTCTTAACCCAAGCAGAGAATTAATCGCCTGATGGGATTAATTGAGTGGTAACTGAAGTCAGGTAGGGTGTGGCTGGAGGAGGTGGGACATGAGGGACTTGGCTTTGGGGTACATATTTTGTATCTGGTCAGTGGAGACTTTCTCTCTGCTACCTAATCATCATGTGAGCTGCTTTCCTCTGCCACACTCTTCTGCCATGATGTTCAGCCTCTCCTCAGCCCTGGGGAGTGGAGCCACCTGTCTATAGACTGAGCTCTGAAATGATGAACTCTCAAATAAGCTTTTCCTCCCCTAAAATTGTTCTGGTCAAGTCTTTTATTACTCACAACAGAGAAAAAAAGCTGACTAAAACATGAAATAAACAGACACTTCTCAGTAAATACAGATGGTTGAGGCATGTAAAAATATATTCAACATCTTTACCAGTTAGGGAAATGCAAATAAAAACTAAACTGTGGTCTTATCTCACTCCAGTCAGAATGTCAATCATCAAGAATAAAAGTAATAATAAATGTTAGAGAGGATTTTGGGGGAAAGGATCACTCTTACACTATTGGTGGTGTTGTAAATTGGTACAAACACTGTGGAAGTCACTATAGAAGTTCCTCCAAGGACTTGGTGTGGTATGACCATATCACTCTCCATATCATCTATATCACTCCTCAGTATTTACCTTTAAGAATTAGTATACTATAGTGACACATTCTGAATTTTTATAGTAGCACAATTAGCAATAGCCAAATTATTGAAACAGTCTAGGTTTCCATAAATGAATGGGTAGATAAAGAAAATGTGGTATAGTAACACAATGGAATTTTATTCAGCCATGAAGAAGAAAATGTATGGATCATTTGCAGGAAAATGTATGGAGCTTGAGAGCATTAAATTAAGTGAAACAAGCCAGGCTCAGAAACTCAAGTATCATTTTTTTTATGTAGATGCTAGAGAGAACAAAGAAATAAAGAAAGGTATATATTCTCATGAAAATGAAAGGGAGACCAGTACAGTAAAGGAAGGAAACCAGTATAGGGAAGAGGGAAGGAAAAGGGAAAGTACTGTGGAATGAAATTGACTAAATGATACTATTATACAAGAACATATAAAAATCCCACTATTATATATAATTGAATGCACCAATAAAAAAATGTTACCATGTTACATTCAAAAAATATCACTGCTTATTGAATGCATCTGGTCACCCAAGACCTTCAACTTAGATGTATAATGAGATAATTATTGTTTTTATGCTTGTGAACACAATATTCATTCTACAACCCTTGGATCAAGAAATAAATTCAATGTACATGTATTGTTTAAGGATCATGAAACATAGCTGCCATATATAGTGATTCATCTGATGCATCTGGGCAAAGTACATTTAAATCTTTCTGGAAAGGATTCACCAGCCTACATGCCATTAAGAACATTTATGATTCCTGAGAAAAGGTCAAAATATAAACATTAACACGAGTTTGGAAGAAGTTGACTCCCACCCTCATGAATGACTTTGAGGAGTTCAAGACTTCAGTAGAGAAAGTAGCTGATGCAATGGAAGGACTTTAATTAGAAAGGAGTGTGAAGATATGGCTGAATTGTTGCAATCTTACTACAAAAATTTCATTAGGTTAGGAGTTGCTTCTTAATGATACATGAAGAAAGTGGCTTCTTGAGATGGAATTGGCTTCTGGTGAAGAAGCTTTGAAAGAGCCAGGCATGATGGCAGTCACTTGTAATCCCAGCGTCTCAGAGGGTGAGGCAGGAGGACTGGGAGTTCACAGCCAGCCTTAGTAAAGTGGCAAGGCCCTAAGCAACTTTCTCTAAATAAAAAAATATAAAACAGGCTGTGGATGTGGCTCAGTGGTTAAATATCCCTGCCTTCAATCCTCTGCATCAAAAAAAAAAAAAAAAAAAGTCGTGAAAGGACTTGAAAGATAACACATTAACTGAGCTGGTAGGTTTTGAGAGAGTTGACTTCAGTTTTGAATTTCTACTGTGGGTAAAATGCTATCAAACACGTTGCATACTATAGAGAAATCTTCAGCAAAGAATCAATTGATGTGGTAAACTTCACTGTGGACTTATTTTAAGAAATTGCTACAGATGCTACAGCCATCTACTGCCACCACCCTGATAAGTCAGCAGCCATCAACATCAAGGCATGATGCTTCACCAGCAAAAAAAAAAGATTATGATTTCTTAAAGGTTCAAGTGATTTTTAGCAATTTCTTAGCAATCAAATACTTTTTTACTCAAGTATTGCCCAGATGTTTTCAAGTATTACATTAGATATAATGCTATTGCACAGTAAATAGACTACAGTTTAGTATAAGCATAACTTTTATATTTACTGCAAAAAAGACTTCATGTGACTTGATTTATTAAATTATTAAATTATTTGTTTTGTTGCAGTAATCTAGAAGCAAACCACAATACCTATGAGGTATGCTGGTATAAAAAAGATCATCATCAAATACTGTACCATCAAAAAGATGAAAGTGTGATTCACATTTACTGTCTCTTTAATCTTCCTTATGACAACAGAGGTGGGTCACTGTTCCTGACAATCTGATAAGGAGCTAGAGAGGATGTGACTCATCAAACTTTATTTGATGGAGTTATGACAAACTAAATTCAATGTTAGCCTTATTCCCTCCCCACCTCAAAGTAGCTATGACCCATGATTCCCATGTAGACAGATCAATCTCTCGTCATCAAGAAGCCATCATTGCTATCTTCTGGGAGGTTTTGGAATCCAAAGAGGAACCTTAGTAGCCTAAAGGAGAGTGTGAGGTGTCATTCTGAGGATTATTCATGGGGAAGAAGAGTGTGGTCATCTGTGGGGAGGTTCTTGGTCTGTGTTTGGGGATGTGGGGATCCTTTGAAAAGAGGCTTCTCTTCTGACCTCTGAGATGATTATGGGAGTCATATTTTCATTCTTATGGCTTACACATGATAAATGGCCTCAATAAACCTTTAAACTGAGTTGCCATGGTATAAATGAAGGACTGATTATTTACATTGAAAAAAGAGATGGTCCCACCCTCATAGTCTAGGAAGATACCCACTATTGTAAAGGGCATACAAAAGATACTGATTCTGTGGGTATTTAATGTAAAATGCTCATATTTACACTGTCCAAGGATCCAGATTCCATTTGGGGCAGACAAATTTAAGTCCTTTGCCTTCCTGGATTCATTATCCTGACATATCCCCATGAACCAATTTTCATTGTGTCCTACATCAACTTCCCAGTAGCACTTCCCTGTCTGAAAACACTGAGAAGCTACCACACATTTCCTCCTAAATCTCTTCTCTGTGAAAGGCACCTCCTGGGACATTTTCTTATATGTTACAGCTTTCAGATCAGAAATGTAGAGCTGTGGGTGAGCTGTGTCTGGGTCCAGAGTTACCTCCACTGTGATACAGGGGAGAGATAGAAAGAACACCTGTTAGTGGGGAGGTGACCTGAGCTAGTCCCAGAACTCACTTGCTTTCACTGCAGATTAGGTCAGGGTGGGTTCAGGGGAGGTGTCAGAGCCAGAATCCCTATTGGACATTGCCCCTCCTTGTCAGAACCCGCTGACAATCTGTAATTCCTGTTACAGCAGAGATGCTTAAAGAAAGACACACGCACACACACACACACACACACACACATCCAGTAGAAATGAGCACCGTCTTTACTTTTTTCTCTCCTTCTTTTATACAGCACTGTTAATTAAAACAAGGGAAGGGCTGGGGATGTGGCTCAAGCGGTAGCGCGGTCGCCTGGCATGCGTGTGGCCCGGGTTCGATCCTCAGCACCACATACAAAAACAAAGATGTTGTGTCCGCCGAAAACTAAAAAATAAATACTAAAATTCTCTCTCTCTCTCTCTTTAAAAAAAATAATAAAACCAGGGAAAAGAAAAAGCATCCTTTCAGCAGCTTAATCCTTACAAGCATCGGTAAACATTCTCAGGAAAACTTTGTTTATGGTCACAGTGCTCCATATTTCTTATCAATTAACTTGTGGTTAGTTATTCCCAGGCAAACACATACACACACACATATATATATATATATATATATATATATATATATATATATATATATAAATTTTACACTTGGCAGAACATTCTTTTCTCTTATCTTCTTAAGACAGCAACAAGGACACAGTTCAAAGAGTTTATACTTTCTCACAGAACTCCTTGTTTTGCTAAGCACAGCAAAACTTAACTGTTTGTGTGTGTGAGCACACACCTCCTGCCCTTTCCTCCTTCACAGTGAAGCCTCTGTGCCTTTTCAATGCTTGGCAAGCCCTAGAAGTGAGTTGGTGACTCCTGAATTTCACCCCATTTCTACCGCTGTCTCTCCATACATGCCCATTATTTAACTTAGCGAGACTTTTTGTAACCCCACTATTCAGCTTCCTCCCATATATTAGTTTCTGTATAACTTTTATTTCTTTCCCCACCACCCAGACCCCAGGTCAGTCACTAGTGCCCTAAATTATCTGTAACTCTGCCTTTGACTGTCACCCTGGCTGCATCAGCCCCTGCTTTATTTCTTCATAAACCTGAGCTGAGAAGTATGTCTATGGGAAGCCGCACCTTGTTGTGTATCCAAATTTATTGTCTGCAGTCTAAGTAGCTCCATATATGTCACTAGTCAGCTATCTTTCCCCACCCTCATAGTCTAGGAAGATACCAACTCTTGTAAGGGGTGTACAGGGGAAGATCATTCTTTTATGGGGATTTAATATGAAAAATGTATTATCTTCCTCCTTTTTAAGGACCCAGTATCCCCTTCTGGGAGTTATAAGAAGTATTTTTGCCACCTAGGTGCGTTATCCTGACACACTCCCAAGAAGCAATTGTCATTGTATTCCACATCTACTTCCAAATAATGTTTCCCTGAATGGAAACCCTTAGAAACTTTCTCTTAGATCTCTTCTCTGTGTAGGGAACATTTTGGAAAGCTTTTTTATATGTTACGTTTTTCTGATCAGACATATAGAGCTGTGGTTGAGCTGTATCTGGGTCCAGAGTCACCTCCACTGTGATATGGCTGAACAAAGAAATATAAGTTAGTGGGAAGAAGACTCCTCTCACTGTAGATTGGTTCAGAGTAGGTTCAGGTGAGGACCCAGAACCAGAATCCCTATTGGCCATTGCCCATCCAGCAATTTCTTCCTCTCCAGTGCAGCCCCCAATATTACCTCCTAATTCTATTTTTGCCCTTCCCTATAAGCGTATTATTTATCTTTGTGAAATCTCAAATAAATCCACTATTCAGTTCTCCCCTTACCATTTCCTGGCCCTAACTCAATTCTTTCCCCTGCTGCCTGGAATCCTGTCTATTCATCAATTACATCAATTCTCAATTCTTTTCTTTGCCTGAAAACTTCAAATCGTATGTCCCAATTCCTGCCCTCTCCCCTCCTCCACCTCTGTTTGAAGTTCACCTGGGGAAAGCTGCACTTTAACATGCATTGCAGCATCACAGATTAATCATCAGCAGATTGGGTGGGCTGCATATCTGACACCTGCTATACCCACTTGAGACTGAACTGTGACCAGCCCCCTCTGGCATTGTTACCTGTATGTTTCTGGTATTTTCTCAATGCTGAAAACAGAATATATAAGTCAGTGATTACATGGAGAGCATGAAACAAGAGAAGGAGGAGCAACCAAGGGTGATCAACATTTATGGGCATCATGGGATCACCTGAGATCCAATGAAGGCTATGGGCTTTACTACTAAAGGTACTCCTTTTATATTAGTACACAATTTCAAGTTCCCCTTCACAAATTTGGCTCTGTGGGTTCTGATGAGCCTCGGGTTATGTGAATTTATAAGCTAGGGACTTGGAAGGAAAAGATGATTAGGGAAATGAGGGAGGACAGTAATAGCTTCTCTCATCTACCTGTGATTACTTCCTTCTTTGTTCTGGAAACAAAAAAGAGGAGAGGATGAAATTATAAAACAGGAATGAAGGGACAGTGTGGATGGAAGTCTCAGTATCTGGTGACATTCTTAGCTATTTTCCTGAAGTTTTTTGTAACATAAAAATCAGTGTATTTCATGGTCAATGAAAGCCTGTATAAAGACTCAAAAGCAGCAGGCCAGAGGAAATTGGGGTTTCTTTGCCATTCTGAGTTTGCATATCCTAGACAGCTCATGAAATCTACAGTTTCTCTCTGTAAAAAATGTACCAACATTTTAAAAAATTGGGCATTTTCCGACTCTGATGTACAGCTGTATGTATGATGAATGTCTCCGAAAAACAGTTGCATAGACTCTTAGATATATATCCCCATATACCTAACAGACAAATTTGTTAATGGATGGAGAGGGAAGTTGCTGCACAGCCTTGTCTTTCACATGCTTCCTTTCCAGACCAGAGCAAAGACAACACAGACAGCTCAAACTATGGAACATAGAGGGACTTAGGAGAACAGTATACAGAAGGCTCAGAGCATGACAAGACACTTACCCAATTCTGCCAATATTTTCCCCAAAACAAAATTCAAAAGTGTGTAATGTATAAACAGAACTTTGGCTCCTTGCTTAATTGGGAAGATCTGTGAGCTGAAGTATAAGATTCTCCTAGAACTTTCCCATTGTGCCTCTACCCACCATCCCTTCCCTGAATGTCTCTACCTGGAATATATCAAGAAGACAGCTGGAAGAGGGAAGTGGGATTATGGCAGAGAGCAGTATCACCCCTAAAGAGGAAGAATTGATTCTTATGGCTTAAATTTTATTGAGGCTGAATATTCTTTTATTTAATCAATCTCTTTATCCATATATATGGATAAAGAAGTATTTTTGACATTGAAATTTTTATTAGAGTCTTTCTGATATTCTTAGAAATTTGTATAAGCTTTAGAGTAATGAAAATCATTCATCCTTTTATTTTTGTGCCTACTAAAGGAAGGGTCTGTTAGTGGCTGGCATTTTCCCAGGGAGCCATTGTCAGCCAGCCTGGGGGAAAATGAGGAATGTGGTCCCGGTGGCCCAAGTGATGGGTTTCTGAAGCCTGTAGATGGAAGAGCAGACTTGGTGGCACACAGGAGCATCCCTGGAACCATAAATAAAAGCTAAAGGCCCATGATTTTATCCTTCACTTACTTTTGAGAAAAGATATCCTCATTGCAATAATCCCAACACTTAAAATAGAGTAATCCCAATAAAATGAAAACCAGGCGCCAAGGTGAAGGTTGGAAAAATGTCTCTGAAAAACAGTTGCATAGACTCTTTAATAACTTCCGAACAATGAACGCAGTTTGATTCACTTTAAGGAATAGTATTATACCCTAAGATTAAAAGAACATTTTCCTATAATTACTTCCATAGTTCCAAAATATTGCATTTCTATATAAGTCTTGATCTATCTGAATTCTTATTATATATACACTATAATTGAGGTTTAATTTTCTTCTAAATGAATAAAACTATAACAGCATCATTTATTGAAAACATATTTCTTTACATAATTATTTCACATAATTTCAATTATATATACATCAAGCTCCTGCTTAGGCTTGGATTCATTTTGAAGTTCTATGTTATATGCCATTGATCCACTTCTCTATCCATGGCAATTATTGAGATTGCCTTAATCATCAACAGCCCTGGGATACATCTTGGTATAAACTAGCCCAAGTTTCTTAATTTGATCATTCCTCACTGTGTCTGGCAATTTTTTTTTTTTAGTACTGGGGCATGAACTCAACCATGAGCCCCTTCCCCAGCCCTATTTTGTATTTTATTTAGAGACAGGATCTCACTCAGTTACTTAGTACCTCACTTTTTCCCAAGGCTGGCTTTGAACTCATGATCCTCCTGCCTCAGCCTCTGGAGACACTGGGATTACAGGTGTGTTCCACCATGCCCGGCATGTTTGGCAATTCTTAACCATGTGTTCCACCACTTATGTTGTAGCACTGTTCACAATAGCCAAGAAATTAAGTTAATGTAAATGATAAATGGATAAAGAAAATGTGATATATACATATATGCGGACAAAGAAAATGTGGTATATATATATTATATTATACACAAATACACATGATGGAACACTAGTCAACCATTAAAAATGAAATATTGGTATTTGCAAGCACATCAAAGGGAGTGGAAAACATTATACTGAGTGAAATAAGCCAGGTATAAAAAGGAAAATATTTCAAGCTCCCACTTGTGTGTAGAATGCCAAACAGTTGTTCTTCTGCATTGAGATTTATGCAATTTAATGGACCAGGTATCTCTAACAATTTTATGAAGTGGCTTTCTCCAGAAGATGTGTCTTGGGGTGTTGTTAGTTGTATATGTAATACTGACTTGGATTCCAGCTGGGCCCCATAGTGTTGTCTCCCTATAGTTTCTTTGGTTGTAAATAATGACTTCAGATGCAGTGCAAACTGTATCAGAGTCACAAAGACCTATTGTTTCTGTATGTTACATGAAAGTGGGAGCACTTCAGGCAGGTATGGTGTAGACAGCGATGGTTTTGGGGAGCTATGCAACTACTTCTGAGAATGGGGACCTCCATTAGGTGCTATCTCTGCCATTAGCAAGGACCTCTTGCATTGGCAGCCACAGTGATGGCAGGGGGACTGAGGCACTTGTCCTCCGACCAGTCAGTGGTACGAGCCCTATGTTACACGGGAAGACATAGTGGCAGAAACTGCAGCACCCACTGTGGCACTTGCACTCAGGCCTGACAGCAGCATGTGGCCGGGCAAGGTAGATGGGCATGGTGGTGGTGCAAACTGTGTAGGTGGGATGGCAGCAAGAACCATGGTGTTTCTCCCTGCTAGTGTCAAGGCATCCCCAGGAACAGGAAAGAAGCTGACACCAGACATAGTTCCCCTGGACCTTCTTTGGCTGAGTAACTCAGGAGTGGGTCAATGGCTGGAGAAGAGGCTTCTCTATCACAACTCCTTCAGCTGGAGCATGCATATTGGGGATGGGTTGACACCCAGAGTTGCTTAAGACCTCCTCAGTATGTGCCTATGGATAGGGCAGAATTGGGAACCATGGTTTACTTCTCACCCTCCAAGTAATAAGTGTGATCCCAGTTCAGGGGAAAGGGTAGAAAAACCTCCTGGAAATATGCCATCAGTACTGGCACTCACATGAGTTCACAGGTGGCTAGTCATAACCTTGATGTCAGAGGAAAAGTGTCCTGATATCATTGAAAGAGCACACAAGAAATATGAAAAACAAAGGTGCTTCTAAAAGAACAAAATAACTCTCCAGCAGCAGATTATAAAGAAATTGGTATGAATGAAATACATAATAAAGAACAAAAAGAATGGTTTCTAAAACAGCCCAATGAGACCCAAGAGGATATATATAAGCAGTTAAATAAAATAAGGAATGCAATGCAGGATATAAATGAGAAATTCAGCAAAGAAATAGCATATTTTAAAAGAACCAAACAGAAATCTTTCAAAAGAAGAGTCAATAAGCTAGGTGTGGTGACTCATGCTTGTAATCTATTATATTATACACAATTACATATGATGGAACACTATGGGAGGCTGAGGCAGGAAAATTGCAAGTATGAGGCCAGCTTCAGCAATTTAGTAAGAACCTCAGCAATTTAGTGAGACCTTGTCTCAAAATGAACAGGAGAAAGGGAGACACCTAAAGTTGGCAAATTCAAGTGAGATTGGTCATCCCTAATCTCTACATAGCACAGAAAGAAGGCAGTGAAGGAACAGCTGACCAGTGAAGCAGGTGACACAGTTCATGATCTAAGATCCAATATTAGACAGTCTGAGACCTGGAGAAACTTGGCATTCAGTTACTGGAGCAGAAAATAAAGACAGAGTTTCTTAATTCCAAATTTGGACCAGAAGGAGGAAGGAGAAAAGCAACAGAGAGAAAAAGAGGGAGAGATAAATATAAACTCACTCCCTTAACAATATACAGAGAAAAAAAAGCAAAACAAATTAAAATGCAGCTGGAGCAATGGATCAATGGATCGTTGAAGGACATCAAGCAGTTTAACCGAAGTCATGGACAGAAAGCATGACAGTTATTTTGTGAAGCTTACAGCTGGTCAGATACTCAAGAGGAAATTAAATAAATACCTCCCCACTTCCAGATATCAACAAATTCAACCAGAGGGAATATTACTGAAATACAATGTTTCAGTAATATGTCTAGAAGAAACCTGTAGAGGTCTAGCTACTAGCCAAACTTACTGAAGCCCTCTCCTCCTCATGATGAAAAGGGAAGTGGAGTGAAGTATACCTGCACTTGGAAGGCTAGTTTAACCCAGCATTCCACAATAGCCTATGCAGGAGCCTTCAGAGAGAGGAACAAATGACCACTATTCATGGTGGCAGGAAGTAAGGGCTCAGATCCAATTAGACTTGCTATCCAGTCTTAATTCTAGGTAGCAGAGAGAAACGGCATCTGGACTCTTGGCTGCAGTGGAAGTGAGGGGCTGTGGGGGAAGTGGCACCCATGGTTCATAAACCTGGGCACTGGAAGCTAGAATCCAGGTGAACTGGCTGTCTCTTTACCTGGTAGTAGGGACAGTGTTTTGATGAGCTGTATCAGGCAGGGGGATGCTTCTATACCACAAACCACCCATAGAAAGTCTACAACCACAGGTCCTGTGCTTGCAGACAACCACAAGCCTCTACGCTACTTTGAAAAAGACCATACTAAGGGAAGCAGCAGGTTAAAGCTTACTTATTATGTACAAGAGAACTACCATAAGACTATTACTGGATTACTCAGTGGAAACCTTGCAGGACATAAGGGAGTGAAATCATATATTCAGAATTCTGGAGAAGTTAGCAGAGTGAAGCTAGACAGTGATCTATAATCTCTCTCCAACACAGGAAGGAGGCAGTGAAGAAACAACTGACCCGAGATGTAGAAGGCAGAGTAAATGCTTTAAGATCCAATATCACACCATCTGAGACCTGTAAAGATTTGACGTTCAGTTAATGAAATAGAAAATAAAGGCAGAGTTCTCAATCCCTGAACCCAGACAAGGATGGGAGAAGGGAGAGTGGCAACAGAGAGAGAAAGGAGGAAAGGAAAAATCACATAAGCTCACTCCCTTAGCAAGAGCTGAAAAGAAAAGCAGACAAAATTAATATATAACAGAAACAGCAGCGTCATTGAAGGGGATAAAGTAGTTCAAAACCAAATAGTAGAAAGAAAGAACTACCACATTCTGCAGCCATTTTGTGGAGCAGTCCAGTTTCCCTTTAAATCAACAGAGCATCTTCCCACCTCTAGACAGCAAGAAACTGAATGAAGAAGGAATACCCCTGCAGTGAGATCTCTTAAGAAAAAAAAAACAAAACTTGTAGATGGATAGCTACTATCCAAAAGTTGCTGGAACCCCGCCCCCCCCACACACACACACACTGAAACAAGGGGTGAGGGATGGAGCAGAGCCACCCCAGCAAATGCTAGTTTAGCCCAGTTCTCCACACAGCCTCTGAAGGAGCCAGGCAGAGACAGAGCCGATGCCCATAAAACATGGTGGTGGGAAGTGAGAACTCAGATCCAGGCAAGAAGGCAGGGTTCATGTACAAACACAAGAATAGGATCCTACTTAGAATAAGTTATACTCCATATATGTATAATATGTCAAAATACACTCTACTGTCATATATATCTGAAAAGAACAAATAAAAAATAAAAATAGGGCTGGCATTGTAGCTCAGTGATGGAGCACTGGCCTCACATGTGTGAGGCACTGGGTTCAATCTTCAGCACCATATAAAAAAATAAACAAGTAAAATAAAGATATTGTGTCCATATACAACTAAAAATTTTTAAAAATAAAATAAAATAATAAAATTTTTAAAAAAGAAAATTTCAGACCAATATCTGTGATGAACATAGATGCAAAAAAATCTTAATAAAATATATACAAAATATATTAAAAAGATAATGCACCATGATCAAATGGTGTTCATCCCAGGGATGTAAGCTTCGTTCAACATATGGAAATCAATAAATGTAATTCATCACTTAAAGACAAGAATCACATGATTCTCTCAATAGAAGCAGAAAAAGCATTTGACAAAATTCAGCATTCATTCATGCTCAAAACATGGTAGGCCTAGTAGGAACATACCTCAACATTTTAAAAGCTATATATCTTAAAACAAAGGCCAACATCATTCTAAATGGAAAAAAATGAAAAGCATTCCCTCTAAAAAGTAGAACAAGACAGGAATGCCCTCTTTCACCACTCCTATTCAACATAGTCCTTGAAATCCTACCCAGAGCAATTAGACAAAAGAAAGAAATTAAAAGGATATGAATAGAAAAAGAAGAGCTCAAACTAACCTTATTTGCCAATGACATGATTTTACATTTAGGAGACCAAAAGACTGCATCAGAAAACTTCTAGAACCCATAAATGAATTCAGCGAAGTAGCAAATTAATTCCCATAAGTCAAATGTGTTCCTATACATCAGTGATGAATCCACTGAAAGAGAAATAAGTAAAACTATCCCATTCACAATAGCCTCAAAAAATAAAATATTTAGGAATCAATCTAACAAAAGAGATGAATGAACTTTACAGTTAAAACTACAGAACACTAAAGAAAGAAATTGAAGAGGACCTTAGAAGATGGAAAGATGTCTCATGTTCTTGGTAAGGCAGAACTAATATTGTCAAAGTGACCATACTACCAAAAGCACTATACAGATTGATGCAATTCCTACTAAAATTCCAATGGCATTTTTAGAAATAAAAAAAGGCAGTCATGAAATTTATTTGGAAAAATAAGAGGCTTAGAATAGACAAAGCAATTCTTATTTAGAAAAGTGAAGTAAAAAAACATCACAATACCAAACCTTAAATTACACTACAGAGTTATAGTAACAAAAATAGCATGGTATTAGCACCATAACAAACATGAAGCCCAACAGAACAGAACAGAAGACACAGAGCAAGCCCACATAAACACAGTTATCTCATACTAGATAAAGGCATTATAAACATACATTGGAGAAAAAATAGCCTCTACAACAAATAATGCTGGGGAAACTGGAAATCCATTTGTATCAAAAATGAAATTAAACACAAAACTTAACTCTGCACTGAATAGAAGAAAATGTAGGCCCAAATCTACATCATGTTGGCTAGCAACTGACTTCCTTAACAAGAGTCCTAAAGTACAAGAAGTAAAATCAAGAATAAATAAATGGGACAGAACCAAACTAAAAAGTTTGTTCACAGCAAAGAAAACCATCAAGAATGTAAAATGGCCTACAGATGGGAGAAAATCTTTGCCATCTGCAACTCAGATAGAGCATTAATCTCCAGGATATACAAAGAACTCCAAAAATTTAAAACGAAAAAAACCCAAATAACCCAATAAATAAATTGGCAAAGAAACTGAAAAAACACTTCATGGAAGAAAAAATACTAATGGTCAAAAAATATATGAAAAAATGAACATCTCTAGCAATTTGAGAAATGCAAATTAAAACTACACTGATTCTCTCACTCCAGTCAGAGTGGCAATTATCAAGAATACAAGTAACAATAAATGCTATTGAGGATGTGAGGGAAATGTTCACTTATACATTGCTGGAGGGACTGAAAACTGGTACAATCACTCTGGAAAGCAGTATCGAGATTCCTCAGAAAACTTATAATGGAACCACCATTTGACCCAATTATTTCACTCCTTGGTGTATACCCAAAGAACTTCAAATCAGCATTCTACAGTGATGCAGCTACATTAATATTTATATAAGCTCAATTCACAATAGCTAAGCTATGGAACTAATCTAGACACCCTTCAATATGTGAGTGGATAAAGAAAATGTGGTATAGACACACAATGGAATATTATGCAGCCATAAATAAGAATAAAATCATTGCATTTGCTGGTAAATAGACAGAACTGGGGACTATCATGCTAAGTGAAATAAGTCAATCCCCCGCCAAAACCAAAGGCCAAATATTCTCTGATATGTGGATACTAAAACGCAATGAGTGGGTATAGAATAGAAGTCCAATGAATTAGACAAAAAGGAATATATGAAGTGGAGGGGGATGGAAATAGAAAAGTCAGTAGAATGAATTAGATACACTTTTCTATGTTGATGTATCAATATGCAACCAGTGAAACTCCACATCGTGTACAACTTTAAGAATGAAATCCTAATTAGAATAAATTATACTCCATATAATATGTCAAAATACACTCTTCTATCATGAATACCAAGAATTAACAAATAAGACAATAAATAAAATAATGGTGGCAACAACATTGCCTTTAAAAATAAAAATGAATAACAAAAAATAAATAAAAAGGACACTGCTGGGTTGATCCAGAAGGTGTGCTCCACCATGTCCTCATATGGAAAAGACATCTTGTGTTCTTCCATTGTCCATGGAGAGCCAAATAGGGATAATTTGACATCATGTTAGTGTGGCCAGCTGTGTGTGGGAGCAAGTCCAGGAGATGAGACCTGGGAAATCTAAGCTGGGTCTGAAAAACAGACCTGCAAGATGACTGCTTCATGACCCCTAGTGTGCTTAGGAGAGGAGGAGAAAGTCAGGCATGGAAGATGTTTCACACGGGAGAATATGGGTGATAGAGACCCTAGAGAGACTAGTTCCCTTCCCCCTTTAAGTCTGGCAGCTCACGGAACAGCTGAGGTGGGACAGAAATTTTAACAGGGGGGCAGGTGTGACTATGCTTAGGAGCAGTCCAGGAGGCCAGGAAGAGCAAGGTTCATGAGCAACAGAGGGGGCAAAGGATTGGCTCCTCCACCATATTAATGTAACCTAGGGGAGACTCCTGTCATGCAGTCTCCCTGTGTGGATAGCCAGCTGCTGGGCCTTAGAGTTGTGCTGATTTAATCTTTAGGCCAATGGCCATCCAACAAAGAATGTTGGGCCTGACTAGACCTAAGCCATACCTGTAGGAGCTCTGCCTATAGGAGCTTCTTTCACAGAACTCTACAGAGACCTCACCCAGATAGTAGACCTGAGGACACTCTCCAACCCACTCTGCCTCATACTGCCAAGAAGAGAAGCTAAGACCTCATGAGCTCCAACTGGCAACTTGATGAGCAACACAGAAAGAGGAAGAATTTCACTGCCTGTGACCACTACTTTTGAATGATACATACCACAAGAAGAAAGAGAAATAAAGACATTTGGGAACAGACAACAAACATATTCTTTTTTTTTAATTTTTATTGTTGGCTGTTCAAAACATTACATAGTTCTTGATATATCATATTTCACACTTTGATTCAAGTGGGTTATGAGCTCCCATTTTTACCCCATATACAGATTGCAGAATCACATCAGTTACACATCAATTGATTTACATATTGCCATACTCGTGTCTGTTGTGTTCTGCTGCCTTTCCTATCCTCTACTATCCCCCCTCCCCTCCCCTCCCCTCCCCTCTTCTCTCTCTACCCCCTCTACTGACATTCATTTGTCCCCCTTGTATTATTTTTCCCTTTCCCCTCACTTCCTCTTGTATGTACTTTTGTATAACTCTGAGGGTCTCCTTCCATTTCCATGCAATTTCCCTTTTCTCTCCCTTTCCCTCCCACCTCTCATCCCTGTTTAATGTTAATCTTCTTCTCATGCTCTTCGATCCTACTCTGTTCTTAGTTACTCTCCTTATATCAAAGAAGACATTTGGCATTTGTTTTTTAGGGATTGGCTAGCTTCACTTAGCATAATCTGCTCTAATGCCATCCATTTCCCTGCAAATTCTATGATTTTGTCATTTTTTAATGCAGAGTAATACTCCATTGTGTATAAATGCCACATTTTTTTATCCATTCATCTATTGAAGGGCATCTAGGTTGGTTCCACAGTCTTGCTATTGTGAATTGTGCTGCTATGAAACATATTCTTCTTGATAATTTTTGACCACTGCAATGAAAACAAGTCCTTAATTTTTCATCAAGAATCTCTTTTTTCTTTTCCTTTTGCTCTCTCTTTGTCTATGTGCTGAAAATGATTCATGGACATTTATGCATATACATATTTGTCTCTCTTTTCTCATTTCCAGCATATTTTGAACATAGTTATTTTTCATGGCTTTGTCTTTTGAGGACTAAGGATTTTGGATTACTATATTTTTGCTCTGTTTTGTTTTGTTTTTCACTTGTCTTTTTCCTCTTGATTCTCTTTCTCTCTTTTCTTTTGCTAGCAGACAAATTCTATTGTTCTCTCTTCACTCTTCCTTTATTTTTTTATTTCTATTTTTTCTCTTACTCCCTCACTGTCGTCACATCCTAAATCTCTTCTGCATTCTCCTTGTTTACCTTTTGAAATTGCAAACAATTTTGCAAACTTATTGTTTTTACTGTTGGTAATTGCTTACCATACAATTCCTGATTATTGTTCCAGTTAAAATTGTAGATGTCATAGTAGGAAGTAAATATTTAGTTTAATACTGTATACTGTTTGCATTGGTTATTGTTATTGTTTCCTTCTAATTGTGAAGTACTGGAAACTTTCAAGATCACTATAAGCTCATAGGGTAGAAAGTCTTCTGCCTCAGATCATACTGTTAGATGAGTAGACACACAAACAACATGAAAAAGCAAGTGAAAAAAAACTGCCCCAAACAAATCAAAATACTTCAATAACAGAATTCCATCAATACCACAATGGAAGACATGTCAGAGAAGGAGTTTAGAATACATAAACTGATCTGCAAGGTAAAGTATGAGTAAAGAGTAAAATAAGAGAGAAGGTACAGGATATGAAAGATTACTTCAAAAAAGAGATAGAGATTCTGGGGAAAAAATCAAGTAGAAATACTTGAAATGAAGGAATCAATAAACCAAGATAAAAATTCAGTGGAAAGCATTACCAACAGACTAGACTACTTGAAAGACATAGCAATCAATGAAGACAAAATATATCATCTTGAAAATAAAGTTGGCCATGGAGAAAAGATGTTAAGAGATCATGAACAGAACTTTCAAGAAATTTGGGATAACATGGAAAGACCAAATTTAAGATTGATCAAGACAAATGAAGGCTTGGAGATACAAACCAGAGGAATGCATAATGTTTTGAATAAAATAATATCAGAAAAATTCCCAAGCCTTAATAAATAAAAAGGAAAATCAAATAGAGGAGGTATACAGATCCCCAATATACAAAATTACAAAAGACCCACATCAACCAAAGCACATTATTATAAAAATGCCTAAAATACAAAGTAAAGATAAAATTTTAAATGCTGCCAGAGAAAAACAACAGGTCACATTTAGAGGGAAATTAATCCAGATCTCAGCTGATTTCTCAACCCAGACTCTCAAAGCTAGGAGGTCTTAGAATAATATATACCAAGATCTGAAAGAAAATGGATGCCAACCAAGAATACTATACTCAACAAAGTTAAGCATCAGAATTGACAATGAAATAAAAACCTTCCATGATAAACAAAAGTTATTCACAACTAGAAAGTATGCATGACAAAACATACTCAATAAAATATTTTATGAAGAAGAAATAAAAAACAAAAGTGAAAAACTATAAAGGAAGAAATTATGCTAAAAGAATAGATGATCAAAGGAGAAACTATTTCAAATTAAAAACCAGAAATAAATTTAAATGATGGAATACAAATCATTTCTCAATAATAACACTGAATATATATGAACTAAACTCATCAATCAAAAGACATAGACTGGCAGGTTGTATTAAAAAACAATACCCAACAATATGCTGTCTCCAACAGCCTCACCTCATAGGCAAAGACATCCACAGACTAAAGGTAAAAGGCTGGGAAAAAAATATATCATTCACATAGATTTCATAAACAAGCAGGGTTTTTTATCCTCATAGCAGATAAAGTGGACGTAAAGCCAAGTTAATCAGAAGACCAAGAAGTTCATTTAATACTGCTTAAGGGAACCATACAACAAGAAATAACTGTCATCAGTATTTATGCCCCCCAATGGATAACCTACACATACCTAGATTTATAGATTTTTCTACCTTATGAACTTACTGTGTCCCTGAAAGTTTCCAGTACCTCACAGTTCAGGGGGAGACAAATGATAACAACCAATGCAAATGATGTACAGCATTAAACCAACTAGTTTCTACTATGACATTTACAATGTTAATTGTCACTATAAACAGAAATGATGTGATCAATTATTGCCCATAGTAAAAACATTAAGTTTGTAAAAGGGTTTGTAATTTTAAATGGTGAACCAGGAGAGAAGAGATGAGATATAGGATGTGAAGATTATGAGGGAGGACAGAAAATATTTTAGAAATTTTAAATATAAAAAAAAAAGGAAGAGTAAAAGAGAGAACAAAGAGTTTGGCTATTAGCAGAAGGAAAAAAGAATCAAGGGAAATAGATAAGTGAGAAGACAAATATATACAAAATAAAAATTAAAATATTAAGAAGTAAAAATTTAAAAAATAAAATTTTAAAATAAAAAATAAAAGAATATTGGGGCTGGAGATGTGGCTCAAGCGGTAGCGCGCTCGCCTGGCATGCGTGCGGCCCGGGTTAGATCCTCAGTACCACATACAAACAAAGATGTTGTGTCCGCTGAAAAAACTAAAAAAAAATAAAAAATAAAAAAAATTCTCTCTCTCTCTCTCTCTTAAAAAAATAAAAATAAAAGAATACAAAATAAAACAGAAATATACTAATCAAACATCCTAGCCCTCAAGATACTAAGCCATGAAAAGTAACTTCCTTCAAAAAACGCTAGAAAGGAGGGGGAAAAAGACACATATGTATATGTATCATGTCCATGAATCATTCAGATCACAATGAAACAGAGAAAGGGGAAAAAAGATCTCAATGAAAAGTCAAAGAATTGTTTCTAATGGTGCTTTTTAAAATTCTTGGCTTCCCTTCTCCACAGTGTTAGGTGGAGTGGGTTGGAGTGTGATGTCTGCTCCACCTTCAGGATGGGGTCAGTAGAGTGTGAGAGGAGATCCCATAGGCAGAGTTCCTGGAGGTGTGGTTTGGGCCTAGGTAGGTTCCAGGTTCTTGGAATGGTGATTGGTCTGAAACTTTTCAATCAGCACACATTCAGGGCCCAGCAGTTGCTCTCCACACTGGGAGACTGCACCCCAGGAATCTCCCCTAGGTTCCACTCATGCAGTGAAGGAGCCAATCCTTTGTCCTTTCCATCATCTGCAGATCTCACATTTCCTAGTCTCTTGGATTCAGGCTCCAAACTCAATCCTGCCCTTGTAAATTCATGTATTCCCCTGTGTAAACCCTTCTCCAAGCTTGATTTTCTCCAGGTCACTTAGGCATTCTCTAGGTCATGTGGTATGGTTTTGCCAGGCCTATATTTGGGGCCCAACTTGGGTTTGCCAGGAATGGGCTCCCCCAGCTGCTGGCTCCCATGGTGCAGCTGCAAAATGTCTCTGTCCTCTCTGGGTTGCCAGGACAGGTGTGGCTTCTTTCCCACACAAGGATATTGTGCAACACACCTTTCTGGTTAGTCCAGCTGTGTCTTTGATCGCTGATCTCTCCATACCCAAACATTGAACAGGCCTCCTAAAACTATGGGTTCCTTTAAATTCCTCATCCCTCCACTTTTCTCATTCATGGAGGGCTGATTTGACTGGCAACAGCAACAGCAATAGCAATGCAGAGTTCTTCTTATTCTATTATATCCAACCTCCTGAGTCCTTAATCTGCCTTCAATGTCCAGTATTAACTCCCAGGAAAGCCCTTTCACCTTTCTCAACCACTTTGCTGAGAAGCTGCCTGTCTGTTTTTTTGGTCTCAAAACAAAAGAGAGCAGAGCAGCCAGAAAGCAACCTCCTCTATTCCATCATCTTAAAGCTCTCCTCTTTTTCTTTTGTATAGTATCATAGATACTAATGTATCTATGATGGTATGCCTTTGGTTACTATTTGTCTATTCTTCCCCCCAGTTCTCTTCAGTAGAGCACTTGCCTGACATGTGTGAGGCACTGGGTTCAATTCTTAGCACCGCATACAAATAAATAAATAAAATGAAGGTTCGTCAGCATCTAAAACAAAATATTGCACATTATTAGATTTTTCTCCTACATTGATTTAAAATTTTTAAAACAAATTTTTTTAAAAAAAAATCAATCTACAATCTTTCTCTTTTAACTGACAAATTAGGATGTTTTACATAGTAATTACTGACATATTTGGATCTACATGAATTAACCTATTCTCTTAAAATCTTCATGAAAATTTCTACATTTTAAATTTTATTCAGTTTCATAAGGCAATGACAATATATTTTCTTTAAAATTAATAAACTTATTAAAAGTAAACTTTTCCCCTTTTTCCTAGAGTTAATGCAAATTCTTAAGTTTTTTTAAGAGTTGAATTTGGAGGGGTGCCCCATACACTGATCATGTAGCAAAGAAAATACTTAATCCAACTTCTCTGGAATTGTAAACAAGTCTGTTTCTACCTGTTGTTGTTGTTATGTTGAAATTATTGTTCAATTCTGGGGATTGATCCAAGAGATACATGCTAAGAAGGCACTAAACCACTAAGCTATGGCCCTGGTCCTTTTCTTATTTTGAGACAGTCTCACTAAGTTGCCCAGGGTGGCCTCAGAATTGAAATTCTCTTTGCTCAGCCCCCTAGGAAGTTGGGATTACAGGTGTGTGCCACTGTGCCCAGTAATTATTTTATTGTTTATATCACATTAACCTTGACTTTCAAAATGAATCATTAAAACTGGTCAATATTAAACAAGAATTAGAAACAGAAAGGCTCCTAGTCTCCCTCTGGGTTACCCAAGCATGCACCCCTACTCCTCTTTCTCCTCCCTACTCACCTCTTATCCATACTCTGGATTCTAACTCTTGGCTCAGGTCAGGGTCAGGGTGCTGAATGGAGTATGATATGCTTCCAACATTCTCTTGGACTACAAATGAGGAGTTGACAACAAATGGGCTATGTCTGTCTGCAGTTACCTTGGAATCTGAAGATAAATCATGTCCCAGCAGGCCTTTCCACTTCACTGTGGGCTGGGATAACCAACCTGAGGATAGTAGCTGAATGCCTCCATTAACAAATCCCATTATAGAAATGAGAGAACCTGAGCCCAGTGCTGGGGAGAAAAGAAGAAAAAGATTAAAATGAAGATAATATCCCAAGGCCATAACTGTTCTAATCCAGGTCCATCAATTCCATAGTCATAACTCACCCCCCTATTTTTGTCTTGCATATACATACACTTACAACACACCTGCAAATACCTATGTGGCATTTATTAATACCACATATGAATATGAATTTATTACATGATTAGGTATTTCTAAGCATTAAATATGAATATGTGAATAAGATAGAGATAGATCCTTCTAATGAGGAAATTTTCAGAAGGTCAACTGAAGTGGAAAAAGCTAAGCTGTCATGTCTTCCAGTAGCTCATTAAAGCAAAAATGAGTCAAAATAAAAATAACAGTGCAGTGATGCCTTTAATCATTTACTGTCATAGTATAAGAAAAAAAGCTAAAACTAAGAACTTGCCAACTCCCCATTCCCTTTTCTTCCATGAAATGGCAGGCTGGTCCAGGATCAAGTGCACCAATGCAGGCAACAATTGTGTTGCTACTAAAGGAGCCCCAAACAAAGGGACAAGCAGTTTTATGAATTCTGATTTTGTGAACGGGACATGGGGGAAGGCTAGAAAACAGAAATATGGAAATCACTGAAAAAGACTTATGGAAATAGAAAGACTGTGTAGATTAACAAAGCTAATGTCAAATGTTTCAAAGTACTAGTAAAATAAATAGATAACTTTATTGCTATAAAAAGTGGCATAATTAAACACTGTAGGAAGCAACAAAGGATAGAGAAATCACAGGATACTAATTGGAGAGGGAAAAGTGTCTTCAAGTACGCAGTCCCTGCCCTCATAAGAAGTCCTCCACAAAGGCACCTAAAAAAAACTTCTGTCCAAGCCCTCAAATAAAACGACCTAAGAACAAAGGCAGCCAGACTAGGAATGAAAATATGTGCAAGAGCATGAGACAATGGGAAGGTCTGAATCCTTGATTACATCTCCAGGGAATGCATGCATTTTCTGTGCACCAAGTCTGAGTATGGGGAGAACAGCTTATTCTCATGAGGCTTGTCAGACAAGGCATTTGTAATGGCCTATGGTCAGACATCAAAAAACACATGTAGGATTTAACCAAGAGGTGGACTTTCAATAACTCACTGACAATACAGAATAAAATAAGTAATATATTTCATTGAAAGAAAAAAATAAATACATTTCATTGGGAAAAGTACAGCTATTGAAGAGCATGGTCAAACTATCACAAAAGAGAGAATGATTAAATGTCAAGTGAGTCCCCACTGGAGGTGACATTTGCTCAGATGAATAAGAGTTTATTAGGTTTAAGCAGATTCTGAGGAAGTTTAGCTAGACCTGTCTTTCAGACTTAGGACTTGAGCAACAAAAAGGAGCATCCTTCACATGAGTGATCATAATCTGATGACTTGATCATGCCTATATCTTGCAACAAATAGAACTCAATCATCTGTGTGCTGTTCTTTGCCATTTCCCAGGATTCAGACAAGTGCATGAAGCCTTATGTTTGGTGAGTCAACAGCTTAAATAAGGATTTATGGTATGAAGGCTCAAAGAGTAGGTCTGGATAAAATAACATAAATATGTCTCTTCCTGCTCTTCCTACTAAAGATAATTTAAACCCCTGGAAATACAACAACTGGCAACCATGGAAGAACTTTGAATGGTGGAAAGAGGAAGCTAGACACATTAGAGACTCAGGAACTAAAGTGACAACATAGCAGTAAAGCATCTTATACCTAACCCATGAACAGAAAGTAGGCTCACTTCTTCACCAGATCACTGACAATACCAGGTGAACCCAGAAACTCCTGAAAAAGGATAAGGATTGCACAGAAGCCAAGCTGACAAGAGGCCAGGTGAAGTGCTCTTTGTCCATTTGGATCATAAACTCTTCCCTCACCTAGGGACACCAGGGCAGCTGAGCTAATAAAGCAGCTCAAACAAAAAGTAAAAAAGATCATCAGAAGGCCCCCATATCATTAAATAAATCAGGTAGATCAAAATCGCACAGCAAAACCTCCAAAAATAAATTTTTTTTGTGGAACCACAACTGGCAACAATTCAGGTAACAAAAGACCTGAGCACTAAACCTAAACAAGATGAGTGACAACAAAAATAGAAGTTTAAAAGCTTTAAATGATATCCAAAGTCTCAATAAAATAGCCAGCATGTCTCAGCTTCAGTTGAAAATTACTCACATGAAGAACAAAGAAAATGTCATCCTTAGTGAGAATAGACCATTAATTGATACCAATATCAACAGAGGAAAATATTGGAATTATTAACAGAAAATTCAAATAGCTATAATAGACATGTCTCAAAAGCAATTAGAAGTTTTATTTTAAAAAATGAAAAATAACCTCCCATGTTCATGGATAGGTAGAATTAATATTAATAAAAAGGCCATACTCTCAAAAGCAATATACAGATTCAATGAAATCCCCATCAAAATTACCAATGACATTCTTCATACAACTATGCCTTACATGCAATGACACTGCAAATGACCTGGGTCATGCCATGCATCATTCTTACTTAGCAATGGCCCTCAGCACAACTAGAAAAAAACAGTCTAAAATTCATTTGGAATAATTAAATACCTATAATAGCCAAAGCAATTCTAAACCAAAGAGGGGGAAAAAGCAATACTGGAGACATTACAATACCTGACTTCAAATTATACTACAGAGCTATAATAACAAAAACTGCACAGCAATGGCATAAAAACAGACACAAAGACCAACAGTACAGAAGACACAGACAAATCCACACATCTACAATCATCTGATTCTTGACAAAGGTGCCAAAAACATATATTGGAGGAAAAAAAAACAGCATTTTAAACAAATGGTGTTGGGAAAATTGGTTATCCATATGTAGAAGAATGAAACTAGACTCTTTATCTCTCACCCTTTATCTCACACAAAACTCAGCTCAAAAAATGATCAAAGATCTGATAAGTATACCAGAAACTATGCAACTCCTAGAAGAAAAAGTAGTGTCAACACTCTAATATGTAGGCACGGGCAATCACTTTTTCAATAGGATGCTTAAAGCTCAGGAAACATGCCAATAGTTAAAAATAGAATGGCATCAGATTTAAAAGCTTCTGCATATCAAAGGAAACAATTAAGAATGTGTTGTGAGGACCCACAGAAGGAGAAAAATCTCTGCAAACTACTCTTCTGACAAAGAATTCATATCTAGAATGTATAAAGAGCTCAAAAAACTTTACACAAGAAAATTTAAGTAATCTAATTAACAAATGGGCACACGAATGAGATAGACACTCCTCAAAAAAAGAAATACAAATGACCAAGAAATAGATGAAAAAAATGTTCAACCTTGTTAGTAATTAGGGAAATACAAATCAAAATTACATTGAGAGTTCATCTCACACCAGTCAGAATGGCAGTCATCAAGAAGAGAAATAATAAATGCTGGAGAGGATGTGGAGAAAAAGGAATACTTTTACACGGTTGGTGGGATTGTAAATTAGTGCAACCACTATGGAAATAAGTTTATAAAAGGTTAGGCATGGAACTATCACATAATCCCACTATACCACTCCTCAGTATTTATCCTGCAGAATTAAAGTCATCGTACTACAGTGATACATGCACATGAATGTTTATAGCAGCACAATTCACAATAGACAAACTATAGAACCAGCAGAGGTATCCATCAATGGATGAATAGATAAAAAATGTGGTATATATCAGTGGAGTTTTATGCAGCCATAAAAATATGAAATTATGCCACTTTCAAGAAAATGGATGGAACGGGAGACCATTATGCTAAGTGAAATAGGTCAAACTTAAAGGGTTAAAGATCCTATGTTTTCTCTTATAGGCAGAAGCTAGAGAGGAAAAGGAAAAGAAAGATGGAGGCAGATCTCATTAAAATCAAAAGGAGATTAGTAAAGGAAAGAGACCATGGGTTGGAAATTGAAGAGAGAGGGGAAAGTGCTGGGAAGTGGTAGTGGCCAAATTATATTGTTATATTGTATAGTGTGGTATGTATGTAACAACAAATCCCATCAGTATGTACAACTATAATGTACCAATTAAAACTGGAGGGCAGTGGGATGAAAAAGAAAAAACTCATAGAAAACACACAGGTCATCTTAAAAATAAAACTAAATGAAAATTATATACAATGATAAAATAAAAAACTCACAGAATGGCCTGAATACTAGAAGATGAAAAAGGATCAATTCAATGAAATTGAGAATAGAAAAATGGAAATTTTGTATTATTAATAACAGAAATAAAATTATCTATGCAAGGAGAAGGAGGGGAAAAGACTAGGAGAAAATTAAGAGAAATAGAAGAAGACTGACTTCAAGGACCTGTTGGACAACATCAAATACCCAACACTGGTATCATCAGAGTTCAAGAAAGATAGAATAGAGAGAGGATGAGTGAGTTTTCAAAGAAATGATGACAGATAACTTCCCATATTTGGATGCAAATGGAATTCATAATATAAAGAGAAATAAACCACTTAGAAGGACAAGTATTGCATGTTTTCTCAAGTTTGGGAAGGGCATAAAACTGCATACTTAAAAAGCTGATGATAAATGGGAGAACCCAAAGAAATTCATGTCTAGACCCAATAAACTTATGAATACTAGAGAAAAACTAATTTTGAAAAAAGCCAGAGAGAAATAATGAGTTATTAGAAAAATAGCAGCAAATTTCTCATGAGAAATTTGAAGGTCCAGGAAGAGTATGATATCAAGTTGTGGAATCAGTATAGATGACCATCAGTGGATTAAATGAATTCATTCATTCATAAAGAATGAAATTATGTCATTTGCAAGAAGATGAAAGGAACTAGAGATCATTATGTTAAACAAACTAAGTCACTCAGAATGATAAGTAGGATAAGTCATTTTTTTCATATATGAATCATTTTAATGTAAAAAATATGATATGAATATAGTAGGGGGTATCAAGGAAGGGAATAAGGGAGGGGAAAGGGGATTAGAGAAAATAATAGGCAGGTTAGATATGACCAAAGTGCATTGCATGCATGCATGCATGCATGGAAATCATACGGTGAAACCCATTATTTTATACAATTAACATGAACTAATAATTATAATAAAATTATTTTTAAAGGAAATTATTTGATCAAGGAAGGAACTCAGAATACCAGAAAAGATTTTTTTAATGGAAAGGGTAAAAATAAGTATAAATAAAAAATAAGTACTCATATAAAAATAAGTATAAATACAAAAAATGCCTCAAGCATTTTAAAAACCATACTGATGTTTGAAATCAAAATTATAATGTTATCTGAAATGGGGCCCAATGAATATAGAAGAAATACTCAAGGTAATATTACTTAAGAATTATACAGCTTAAAAGGACTTCAATGAACGTAAGTTCCCATATTTTACTCAAAATGATAAAATGTTGAAATAATAAACTAGGATAAGTTATGTATGATTATTGTAACACTTAGAATAACAGCTAAGAAAACATAACAAAATAATGATGTATTCAAAAATTCTGAAAATAAATGAAGATATAATTCTTAAAAATGTTCTGACAAAGTAAAAAATAGACAAATGGAATTTCATCAAACTAAAAGATTTCTATATGGCAAAGAAGAACAATAAACAGAGTGAAAAAACAGCCTTATAGAATGGGAGAAAATATTTGGCAACTATGCATCTGACAAAGGATCATATCTAGAATATATAAGGAATGCAAAAAACTTAACAAAAGCCCCCAAGTACTTCAATTTTAAAATAAGCAAGTGATCTGAATAGACACCTCTCAATAGAAGAAACACAAATGATCAATGAAATATATGAAAAAATATTCTCAATGTCATTAGACATCAGGGAAATGCAAATCAAAAACCACAGTAAGATACCATCTCACTCCAACTAGAATGGCTATTATCAAAAAAATAAAATATGCTGTTGAGGATGCAGAGAAAAAAAGAACTCTTTCTCATATATTATTGATGGGAATGTAAATTAGATAGCTATTATGGAGAACAACATGATGATTCCTCAAAAAATAAAAAAAATGTATAATATGTCCCATTCTGGGTATTTATCCAAAGAAAATAAAATCATATCAAAGAGATACTTGCATGGCACCTGTTCATTGTGGCACTATATGCCACAGCCACAATATGGAATCAGCCTAGGTGCCCAGTAAGGTGAATGGATAAACAAAATGTGTTATACATACATAATAGATTATTGTTCAGCCATAAAAGGAAATTCTGTCATTTGAGGCAAAATTAATGGAATTGTAATACATTGTATTGATTGAAATAAGTCAGATATAGAAAACAAATACTTTATGTTCTCTCTCATATGTAGGAACTAAACAACAAAAAAAGACAACCCAAATACAGAATAGTGATTACTAGACATAGGAAAGTATGGGAGAAGAAAGAGTAAATGAAGGGAGATTGGATTTGATCAGTACACATTTGATCAGTATGCACGTGTTAAAATATCACACTGAATCCCATGTGTGTGTTTAATACATGTTAATAAAAATAAAATAAAAACAAATGTTCCAATAGACCATAAGAGGTCAATAAAAGAGAAAAAAGGAGACAACCAAATATAAATAATAAAGTGTCAGGGTTATGCTCTATCATATAACTACCTTAAATGGAAATGATCTAAATGTACCAATTAAAGACAAATATTGGCAGGGTAAATTAAAAAGCTCAACCCAACTGTACGCTGACAATTAGAAACTCATTCCCAATACATTAACACAAGGTTAAAAGTAAAAGGATAATTGTCATCATCCAGAGGCAGGATGCATACCCCTCTCCTGTCCCACAAAATTTCATTTGTATAATGAGGCTGATGATATTATACTTGTATCAAGATAAAATGATGAAGCCTATTACTCACATAATAAGACTGTCTAGGGAGAATAATGGAGACACCCAAGCAGCTCTACAAATGGCAAGAGAAAGTGAGGAAAGGAAAATGGCTTTGCTTTTATTATGGATAGGGTTTTAGGGTTCCTCCATGGCAAAGTAAGACTTCTATGGTTTGTCTTTCTCACACCAAAGAAATGTCTAGGCTTTCTTTTCAGCTTTCCTAGATTGGGAAATGAAAAATGAGAAATGAAAGTGGATTGAAATCTGTCAGTAATCAAACATTAAAAATTATGAAATTTGCATATACCATACATACATTAATTTTAAAAATAGGAGTAGCTATATTAAGATCACATAAAGTAGACATCAGAGCCAAGTGAATTTTGAGAGAGGAGAGATATTACATTGCTGCAGTCTGGCTGGGCACAAAATCACGAGCCACTCAAGCAGGAACAAAGTTTATTTTTTGAAACTGCCGCCAATGTCCGGTACCGCCCGGGAAGATTTTTTCCACCCACGCGGCCTCCTCCTGGACCCGCAGAGAGAGCTCTTCCCCCGGAACTCCCTCCTACTGTACTTCCCCAACCAATGGGAACTCTCCAGGAGTCCCGTAGCTGGCCTAGGTGAACAGCAGGAGTCCAATATCCATATGAATGCAAATCTTAACATAATCATATCATCTCAATGGCTAGCTGGCGTCACCTTTAGACCAAAAATGCCATGCATCATATACTTGGCTCTTAGCATTACATAATGATAAATGGATATATCTACCAGGAAATCATTAGAGTCCTAAATATAGATGCATCAAACAACAGTCACTGACATGAAACAGAATTTTAGATGGAAATTTCAACAATGTTCCACTATCACTTGAAAGAATATGTGTTCTGCTTTTAATTGCAGTTGGATATGAGAATAATTTCTAATGTTTGATAGCACTGTAGGCAACTTCAGTTGAAAATTAAGTATTTCAAAATGGCTAGTAGAGAGCTCTTTGTGTTTGAATGATGTAAGTAGGTCAATTAACTCCTAGTAGGATAAACTCAAAAGAGACACACACCAAAGAACATTATAATTTAACTGTCAAATGACCAAGACCAAGAAAAAATCTTAAAAGCGGAAGAGAAGCTATTCACCACAAACAATTAAGGAAACCCTAATGAAGTAATCATCTGATTTCCTGTTGGAAATATTTTTTAAGAATTAGAGAATATTTAAGCATCTTGGTGCCAACTTGGTCTTGAAGGCTGGAAGATAATGGGTTGCTATATTCAGAATTCTGAGGAAAAAAACATTGTCAAACAAAATCCTATAACCAACAAAGCTAGACGGTATAGGAGAAATACTGGGGAATAATATGGACAAATTATATTGTGTGTATGTATGAATACGTAACAAATCCCATCATCCTACCATCATGGATACCTATAACATACCAATAAATATATGGCAAGAAAAACTCAGAGGATATCTCATGTTGTATCTTCCAATAACGAATGTCAAATGATGACATTCTCAAACCAACAAAACCTGAGGGCATTTGTTATCATTAGACCTACTTTTCAAGAAATGCTAAAAGAGGTTTTTCAGTTTGAAATTAAAGAATATTCAAGGCCATTAAAATATAAAGATCTCTAGTAATAGTAAAATCAGGGACAATTTTAAAAGGTAGTTTTGTTGTAACTTTTGTTAACTTCATTCTTTGTTTTCTACATGATTTAAAGTACTACTGCAATGAAAGCAATCATCAGTTCATGAGTTGGGAAACAATGTATAAAAATTTAATTTTGTTACTTCAATAACTAAAAGCAGGGAGGACAGAACTATATAGGAGTAGATTCTTTGATGTTACTGACATTAGTTAGTATAATTCTCTTTTAGGATGTTAAACATTAACTTATGGTAACAACACACACACACCAAAAAAAAAAAAAAAAAACCAAAACAAAAACATAGCTATAGAATACACACACAGGCAGACAGACAAATAAGAATAGCATTTAAATGTTTCATTATAAAAAAATCAGCAGGGCACAGTGGTGCATGACTTTCATCCCAGCAATTCAGGAGGCTTAGGTAGGAGGATTACAAGTTCCAAGTCAGCCTCAGCAACTCAGTGAGGCCTTGAGCAACTTGGAGAGACCCTGTCTCAAAATAAAAAAACATAAAAAGGGCTGGTGATGTTGATCAATGCTTAAGTGTCCCTGGGATCACTCCCTGGCACCAAAACCAAAACCAAACCAAATAAAAATTCAACCAAGCACAAAGAAAATTATACTAAAAATGAGCACAATTTTTACTTGTCAATTAAAAATAAAAGAAGAAGCCACACATGGTGATACACCCCTGTTATCCCCATGACTCAGGAGGCTGAGACAAGAGGATAAAAAGTTTGAGATCAGCCTCAGCAACTTAGGCCCTAAGCAATTTAGCAGGACATGTCTCAAAATAACAAATAAGGGGCTGGGGTTGTAACTCAGTGGTAGAGCACTTGCTGAGCATGTGTGAGGCACTGGGTTTGGTTCTCAGCACCACATAACAATAAATTGCTAAATAAATAAATAAGATTAAATTCTTTCAAATAATTAAAATAAAAAAGTCTGGGGATGTGTCTCAGTAGTTAAGTGTTCCTGGGTTCAAGCCCTGGTAAATAAATAAAAGGAAGGAAGGAAGGGAGGGAGGAAGATGTTATGTTCCTTGTTTTCTACATGATTTAAAGTACTAAGGGAATGAAAACAATCATTAGTTCATGAGTTTAGAAACAATGTTTAAAACAAGAAACATAAAAGCTATAAGAAAGTAAATATCTAGGCCTGGGGTTGTGGTTCAGTGTTAGAGCACTTGCCTAGCACATGGTGAGGCACTGGTTCAATCTTCAGCACCACATAAAAATGAACAACAACAACAACAAAAAACCCATAAAGGTATTGTCTCCATCAATATATATATATATATATATATATATATATATATATATAGGTATTGTCTCCATCAACAGCTATATATATCTATATCTATATATCTATCTATATACATACACACACACTCATATATTATATAAAGTAAATATCTAAATTATAGAAGTCACTCTTCATTATTGCTCTAAATGCAAATTGTTAAATGTTCCAATCAAAAGACAGATATTGTTGAATAAATTTTTAAAAGTAAAACCCAACTAAATGCCATCTAAAGAGATTCACATGTAAGGACACATACAGCTTACAAGTGAGAGAGAGATAAAAAGATTCTAGAAAAACAGAAAGCAAAAGAGACAAGATAGCTCTACTAATATCAGACAAAGTAGATGGTAAATTAAAACATGATATATATAAGGACATCATATGTAAATGAAAGGTTCTTCTACCCAGAGAAGAGTTGACAAATGCAAAAATATGTGCACTTAAAATGACATATCAGAGAAATTTACAAAGCAAAAAATGGCAGATACAAAGAGATAAATAGTTCTACAATTTAGTAGATTACTTCATTACCCTGCTAAACTGTTGACAGAACAACTAGGTAGAAGATAAGTATGAAAATAAAAGATGAACAACATACCAAAGCACATAAAATCTAAGACAATAGTACACTCCACCCAACAATAGACTACACATTCTTCTCAAGTGCACTTGGGATATTCTCTAGGATGCACAATACAAAGTACATCTTAATAGATTTTAAAAGCTATGTGTCACCAAAAAACAAAAAACAAAAAACTTTTCTGAAACAATTGCATAATGTTTGAAATGAAAACCTTAAGGAAAACTGGAAATTTTGCAAATTATGGGAATTAACACATTCTTAACCAATGGACCCAGAAGAAAGCACAAAGGAAATGAAAAAGTGGAAACAGAGACAAAAGCACAACATACTCAAACTTATGAGATGCAAAGAAAGTGATGCTGAGGATAAAATGTGTAGCTATAAGGGCTTACACTAAAATGAAATATGATTTCCTTAAAATTTACAACTTAGGGAATGTGAAAAATAAGAGCAAATTAAACACAAAGCTAGCAAAATAAAGAAAATAATGAGGATCAGAACAGAGGTGAATAAAACAGAAATAAAACAATAGAGAAAAAAAATCAATGAAACCAAAAGTTGTTTCTTAACAAAGTTGAGAAAATTAAGATGGTTAAAATTTTTAAAAGAACTGTGAATACTAAATGCTGGTGAGAAGAAACTGGAATACTCATACATTGTTGGCAGGAATGTAAAATATAATACTCTGTTGTGGTGTGAACTGATAAATACAATCAATAAGAATGTAAGTTATAGGCTATAGATTAGTAAAAAATATAGATTACAAATATAAGATTTTGATAAGTGAGATAAGACAATTATAAAGCAAGAACTGACATATGCAAGCCTGATACTCCATTATGCTGCCTTCTATTTAAAAAAAAATTGTTACAAGAGCTGTTTCTGAGAAACTGAAATAAAAGCTGTTTTCTGCTAAATTAAAACAAATAATATAATATAATATAATAAATATAATATAATATAATATATTGTCTACTGTACTTTGTACCCCACAGAATGTACTCAACCCAAAGATATGGTTGTCTTGGTGACCCAAGACTTTAAAGTAGATTCTCATCCCGGCTAACCAGCTGCTTGAACCCAGGATTCAGTTATCTAACACCTGCTTAAACCCAAGATGCGATTGTCTGAGTTGCTGTGCTAACTGCTGTTTTAGCTTCTATGATTGGCTTGCTTGCTTGACGTTAAGAAAAGTCCCTAAGCTGTGGTTTTCATTCTTAAATTCCCAAGACACGGGCCAGGAAATGGCTATTCTCCCACAGAGCTTCAGTCTCTATGGTTGGGTGACAGTCCCTGGTCAAGTAAATAAAGCTCTCTTTGACTTGAATTCGGAGTGTTTTCTGAAGCAGCTTCTCATAACAACTCTGGAAAGCAGTTTTGAAATTTCCTTTAAAACACGCACTTTTATAACCCAGCAATTACACTCCCAGGCATTTCTCTTCCCCAAATGAAACTTAACGTCTGTATAAAGCATTATGCACAAATATTCATGACATCCTTTTTTTTTTTTTTTTTTGTGTGTGTGTGTGTGTGTGTGTATGCTTTGTGCATGTGAAGCAAGCACTCAACCAATTCAGCTATATCCCCAGCCCCCTATTTATAACATCTTAATTTGTCATAAACCAAAAATAGAAACAACCCATTCCTTCAATGGATGAGTGGTTAAACAAGTTATTGTGCATCCATACCTGATAATACTATTCAGCAATAAAAGGAAGAAAATGTTGACAAAAGCAAAAACTTGAATTTCAAGAGCATGATGTTGAGTGGGAAAAGATGATCCTAAAAGGTAATATATTGTATAATTCTATTTATATACCACTATTGAAATAACACAATTATGGAAATGGAAAATAGATTGCCAAGTGTTGGTGGATTTTAGGGATGGAGGAGGGTGAGTGTAACTGAAAGGGTAACTGAGGGAGGACTTTGTGGTAATGAGATAGTTGATGTGGTAGTTTCAAGAATCTAGGCTAGAATATAGGATAAAACAAGAACTATGCACAAAAATGAATAAACTAATAGTGTATCATGTTGTTTTGTAAATAAATAATCCTGTATTTAAAATCTTTTGATTTAACAAATTGTAAAGTTCAGGAAATTTCTATTTGAATGAAGTCTTGAATTTTCAGAATTAAGCAACTGACCTGACACCTGTAGCTCCCTAGTGGCTTTCTGCTCATAAGTCTGGGAGCAGAACCATCATCCATACAGGCCAGCATCTGAGGAATTGAATTTTTCTAGTTCTAGGGAGACTTGTCCAAGTACAAAGAAGTCCTTCACCTACACAGTCCTCCCTTGACAGGCTGCCATCTGCATAAATTTTGATCTTTTCCATCCCTGTAGAGATGGACCAAACCAGAGAATTGATCCTTGAAGAACTTCATTTCCATGGCTTCTGCATTTGTCTCAGGAGAGAGGAAGCAGGTGAAGATTGTGTCCTCCTCCTCCAGCACATGGACAGGCTTGTCTGGCCCAATCACTTGCCACTGGCCTGTGAGAGTAAACACAAGAGAAAAGTAAGCAAAACCTACTTAGGGCAGTGATGTTCATGAATGGAACATTCATCATGATCCCTTTTCTAAGCCCAGAGATATCATATCTGCATATTCCTACAATTGACATAACATATTCATATCAGTTACTTCATTTGGTTCCAAAAGACCTGAGAAGTGTATTTTATTGACATTGCCATTTTCAAGGTGAAAAACTCATGTCATTAAGTAAGTTATCTAGAGGCATGAGGGCACAATCTCCAAAAGAGGACCTTTTCATCAAAGGAGAGTATATACCCACATTCTCTTTCCTCTACTCATCTGCTCAGTAAAATCTCAAAACAGTTCTTTTTTTCTATTTCCTTGGCAAAAATGCAAAGAACACCCTTTTTTTCAATGACTTAGAAGAGTAGTATGAGGTGATTAAATCTCCATCTTACAGTAATTTGCTTCCTCATTTTGTAAATGTTTTATCAATACAATTAGAGGAATATATATTCTTTACCTATAAAAGTTTATTTGTGTTTCCTTATTATCTGTGTACTTATTCTGCAAAATTCTGAAAAACATGTTCAACACTATGGCAGGGAGAATTTGCCATTTTAATCTTAGAGGTTGGTTCTCTGGTACACTTACGTTGTGACGTATTCCTTCCATGGAGTGCATCTTTTACACTTGCTTGCCGCAGTCTGGCTGGGCACAAAATCACCAGCCACCACACACCTTGTAGATTCAAACAGCAACTCTTTATTCTCGAACTCACACCGGCACTCTACACACGTTCTGGGGGAAATCCACGTTCTCCGCCCAATTCACGTTCTGGGTGAAATCCCAAATACTCTCTCAATCCCGCGAGAACTCAACGGGAACTCAAGGAGCAGGCGCGCCTGAGGCAGCAGGATACACCCTATTCCCAGCAGGGTACACCTTAAACCTGGAACCGCCCTAAACCGGGATTGTCCTAAACCAGGACGCCTAAACCCCGATCTGCCCTAAACCCGGATCCGCCCTGGTCCTTGAGCAAGGTCACCTTACATGCAATGTCACTGCAAATGACCTGGGTCATGCCATGTGCCATTCTTACTTAGCAATGGCCCTCAGCATCTCCCCCCTTCTGATTAATTAAACAACAAGCAATGTGGCTTAAGGACCGTGCCTGGTAGGTTGTCCAATTCAACATATGGTTCTTACCCATCATGGGAAAAACTGACCTCTAGGCGTCAGCCTCCTGTCTTAGGTTGATACCACTGCAATTGGATCATACCCGTCACTGACTACCGGTCCAGCATACAGCCATACTTGTGGATAGGCCTATGCACCAGTGGGGGGGTGAGGTTCTTGCCTCACCTCTGTTGGCCCCCAATTTTGGCCTTGGTGCCAGTGGGGGGGTGAGGTTCTTTGCCTCACCTCTGTTGGCCCCCAAATTTTAGACCATCACTAGCAGAAGGGAGGAGGATACAGAAATGCCACGACACCAAGCCAATTGACGGCTCCTTTGGAAAAATTGCATCACTGGTGACACCATCAGCAAAGATATGCCAGCACTACCACAATTCGCTGCACCAAATGATAGTTCACAATGTATACAAGTGATACATAGTCCAGGCAAGTTCTGCAAGCAGTTCAAAGTGGAGGAGTCTATCAATATGTCCATTTCCTCCCAAAGTAAATCGAGTCCTTGATTGAGCATTACTTGTTGAGTTATATTCATTGATGCATCAGTTTATACAGTTTACTGTGATAGCTATCATAGAAGCTGTAGTCTGGTTTTATCTTTGTCTTCACCGGCACTGGGATGGAGATAGGAATTCTGGCAATGATGCTAAAGAGACATTATCCTGAACAGAATTATTAAATATGATGAAAAGGAAAGGTGAAAGTAAACAAACAGATCTGTTAACCTCCTTTAAAAACAATCCTTAACAGTTGTTTACCTAATTTAAATTAGTAAACAAACAGATCTGTTAACCACCTTTAAAAACAATCCTTAACAGCTGTTTACCTAATTTAAATTAAACCATTTAAATCACGTGAATAAAAAAAATAATAATCCAGATCCATTTTTTCATGAGCGCTCCTCATATATGATATATGGACATACGCACACACAGACATACAATACAAAACACAAATGTGCACACAAACGTACAACACATAAGACAATAATAAAGGCCTTGTAGCTTTACCTAGGTGAAATCTCCATTGCAATGTTTAAAAACTCCACAGTCAAAAAATAAAACTGATCAGAAAAACATTAACCTAGGTCTGTATGAGCTCAAAAAAAAAAAAAAATAGAACTTTATGATGTGGGAAAATGCAATAATAAAATAGATATTGAAAAAAGCATCCTGGTTAATCACTGTCACAGATGTAAGAATAGCCAAGCTGGAGCTCTGGATATCAACTGTTATGGATTTGAGAGTAAAATCATCTTCTTTTTGTTCTGTAGAAATTGCTTTGGTTAGTCTCTCTGGAATCCAAATCGGTTGCTGTTCTCCCCATGGAAACACAAACAGAACCCCGACTCCAGACAATCACTGGGTCAGGACCTTTCCATTGTCCTGTTAGAATATCTTTCCAAAGTACCTTAGGCTTATGTACATTTTTTGGATACATATGCCTTTCCGCAGCACTAAGTCCTGATGAATCCAAATTTAAAAAGTTTAGAGTAAAAAGCGTTATTTTAAGTTTATCTTTGGGGGATATATACCCTTTTCCAATTCCCTCTTTTTGTTTTAATAAGTACATTTTAATCTTCTATTTTATCCAATATTTGACTTTAAACTTTTCTCTTCTACCTTTTTCTATCTAGAATGTCTGTATCTAATAGTTGTCTTAGCTTTTTGCATTTTTTATCTGAAATACCTTTATTTGACATTTTTAACCATTTTTTATCTTGTTTTTATCTTCTAAAGTTTGTACATTCACCCTTAGTTGCTTTTTTTCCTCCTAGTTTTCTTTTGTTTCCTATTTTGTGGGTTTAAAATTCTTGTCTTCCTACATCTTTTCTATCTTTCTACATCTTCTTTATCTTTTTTCTTTTTAACTTTCTATACTTCTGTTTTTCACTTTAAATTTTTAATCTTCTTTATCTAAATATCTTTTATCCCATTATCTTCCCATTTTTTTAAGTAATGCCTTTACGATTAACTAGGCTTCGAATGACGCAATCTTTCCTCTGTCATGAAGGCATTTTAACCACCTTAAATTTAACCTTTTAAAGCCTTTTGCAACTTACTTAGACATTTTACAACTTTTTACTTTACCACACAAAGATTATCTCATCTAGAAACATTTCTTTTTCTTTTAACCTTCCATATTAAAATATATTTCCACATCCTGAATCTTTTTATATCTCTTTTTTCTTTTTTCCGCCATGAAGGTATCTCGACCACCTTCAATTTAACCTTTTAAAGCCTTTTAATTATCATCTATACTGTACTTTTAAATGTACTTTTTCACCACCTACAACTTCACTCTTTTAAACGAGGCTTAGATTCTGTTTAAATCGCTTTAATGTTAGTTTACATGGCTGCCCTTCAACCAAAGGCTTTTTTTTTTTTCTCCATTAAGAAGCTTTGTCTCAATCTGCCATGTACAAATATCTTTTTCTTCTTTCTTCCTTTCTCAAGCTTTTAAATTAAGTCTAGTTTCCTCAAAATCTTTTTAAATGACATTTTACAACTTTTTACTTTACCACACAGAGATTATCTCATCTAGAAACATTTCTTTTTCCTTTAACCTTTTATATTAAAATATATTTCCACATCTTGAATCTTTTTCTATCTCTTTTTTAACCGTTAACCCTTTTTATAAATTCATATTTTGAAACAACTCTTATAAAATTTCTGATTTAGACAAATTACTCCACTTTAATAAGATGAAAGACTTTCATGTTTTTTATGATACTATAATACTATAATTGAAACCCAACTGAAAATTTTTCTACTCTTTGTATATAAATTACACATGATAGAATCTTAACACTTAGTAACCTTGTTTTAGCAAAGACACAGACACAAAGCAATATTAAACATTTTTCCATTTACCAATTTATGAAAACACACATAATGTTTAAATATATTACCTTATGGAACTTAATAAGTAAAGAGTACTTGATTTCATATTTAGTGGTTGATATTTTAACACTTTAGCTTTGTAAATTAATCAGATGTCTGTAAAAACCAAGATCTTAGACAAATGTAGTAAACAGAACTAGCCCTCTCTTTCTTGTTGAAGAAAAATCCTTCTACAGGATACCAGGATGGTCCCATTGATATACTTAATAACTCGTCTTTAAAAAGCCATGGGCTACATTTTTGTATTGTATCAACATATGTCCTACCTGTTCTTGGTCTTACTGGGGTGCCTCTTTCCTCTAACAATTTCTCTTCCTCGGAGGCAAACAACTTTAAACCTTGAGTCAACCATTTTCCCCAGTTTGCCTGAGAATGTTCTAGGAACAGGCAACTTGAAATAAAAACAAAATAAATCCAAACAAGAACACATTGTTTTTTGAAATGGTCACCCATTCTTTCGCTCTCCTTCAGGGGCGAGTAATTTCACTTACCTCCAAGTTTCAGATGTTCCACATACAGGCCACCAAATGCCGCAGTCTGGCTGGGCACAAAATCACGAGCCACTCACACCTTGTAGATTCAAACAGCAACTCTTTATTCCTGAACTCACTCCGGCACTCTACAAACACGTTCTGGGGCAAATCCACGTTCTCTGCCAAATTCCACGTTCTGCATCCCAAATACTCTCTACATCCCGCGAGAACTCAACGGGAACTCAAGGAGCAGGCGCGCCTGAGGCAGCAGGATACACCCTATTCCCAGCAGGGTACACCTTAAACCTGGAACTGCCCTAAACCCGGATTGTCCTAAACCGGGAATGCCCTAAACCCCGATCCGCCCTAAACCCGGATCTGCCCTGGTCCTTGAGCAAGGTCACCTTACATGCAATGTCACTGCAAATGACCTGGGTCATGCCATGCGTCATTCTTACTTAGCAATGGCCCTCAACACTTGCTTGATAATTTTTCCACCTTATAATTTTGGCTTTAAACAGCACTTCTAATGTTTTATCAACATATATTTCTGTAATTAATAGAATTATGTTCCTCTACCCAAATAATCTGTTGTGGCTAATCTCCAATGTGATGGTATTTAAAGATGGGATCTTTGGTAGGTGATTAGGGTTAGACTAGATCATGAGGGCAGGGCTCTTTTCCAATGAGATTGCTGTCCTTATAATAGAGGGAAAGATATTGGGGCACCCTACCCCCTCTCTCTCTGCAAGTGTATGGAGGAACAGCCATGTGAGGACACAGGGACTATCAGTCCTCCAACCAAAATCAAATTTTCTGACACCTTGATGTTGGAATTCTCACCTCCATCACCTCCAAAGCATTAAGAAAGTAAGTTTCTCTTGTTTAAGCCACCCAGTCTGTGGTATTTGCAATGGTAGCCTGAGCTAATATACATACATTAATTTTGTTGATTTTTTTCTCATACAACTTCATCTTCATCTTTAATTTGATCATCTTGTCTGAAGGATAGCGAGTATTTGTGTTTTTGTGAGTCTCTGCCCCATAATTCTCAGCTCCATGGGACAGGACCTGTGTGTTTTACTCAGCACAGCATCCCCTGGGTCTAGCATCATGCCCAACAAAAACAAGGGTAATAAGGATGAATGGTGAGTGCCGTTTTATTTCCTAGGCAAGTTCCTGTTGCAGAACATGCTTGCCATGATATATTGAATAGATTTACTCTTAGAAGAGTTCCTAAACTGTGGATGACCACTCTATTAAACCTCTATATATGTAACTACTTTGTGAATGCCTCTTGATTAATCCACATATGTTTATTATGACATGCATACATCTACCTGTTATTGGTGCATAAGCAACAAAGGACAAGTGAGTCCTATGTAAATACTCAAATAAGTGAAATTTTAAATTTTTAGTTTAATTATTTCTTGTTTTAAATATTTTATAAATAATTATAAAATGTATTTTATCATGCATCTTCAAGAAGAGTCTTATTAAATAAAATGAGACTATTCAGGATGATCTCTTACCATCTGCTGACATGAAGTAGCAGATCCTGAGGTCCTGCTCCTCACTGTCCAACTCTGAATTTCCCTGCAGTAGATTGGAAACTTTCCCTGCCCACTGACAACTCCACTCCAGAACTTGACTTATGCCTCTCTGTTGAGATCTTCTCTTGCCATTTGGAATATGTTTATTCAAGGTGGAGGACAGCACCCAGAATATGCCAGGTTCCAACTGATTCCTCAATTAAAGGTCTGGACCCATTCCCTCCTTTGTTTCTATAATCACAAGCATTCCCAACTCAGCATGTTCACAGCTGGACACATTGTTTTCTCTCAAACATCCTAAAAAGTGTTTCCTTCCACTCAGGCAACCAAGTCAGACATGTGGGTGCTCTACTAGAGACCTCTCCTGTACTAAACCCCCACAGTTCAGCTGAGACAACATTAAATTTATTCATCTTAACATCTTAGTGTGTCCCATTCCCATTGTCATAGTGTCTCTTCAGATGTCCACTCTCATTATTTCTGGGCTACCATAATTATTTCCAGAGTGCCTGAGTCCTTCACACTGCCTGGAATTGGTAGATGCAGCTAGGAGGTAAGGAGAAGCAGAGAGAATACAAATAACAAAGATGCCTTTGTCCCATTGTGCCAATAATCATTGTAGTTGAAAAATCAAATTGTTCAACAGTATGTGGGTAGAAAGCAGTCCCATATGGATGGCTTACCTCACCCAAATTGGAGGAGACTGAGAGCCAACATGAGCATGAAGGCCATGGAGATTTCTGCCAGATCAAGCTCATGAGACAGCAGGAGGGATGGAGGGATGGATTTGAAAGAAGAGAAGATCAGGACAGCAATCCAAGGTGCAGGTGTCATAGTGAGGCTCAGCATAAGTTGATAGAAAACTGCACTATTCTCCTTAGAGTCTCCCTGATACAGACATGGCTGTGTCAGGAATGGGAACTGTAGACTGTGAAACTGTACATTTATTGACAGATCATAAGCATCAATCTCAAACTAGAAAAGAAAAGACAGAAAAAAGATGGGTAGGACACAGTGGGGAAGACTTTGTCCTGGGTCTAGACTTTCTATGGACTAAAGTAGCATGGAAATGTCAAATGTAGGGATATTTTCCATCCTAGTCCAGCAGGTTGAACTATACAATCAAGATCTAGTCCTGAAAGAGAGGTCTTCTAAGTACAAGGTAATGGGTTGTCCAGGCAAACAGTTGGTGCTCCATGAGGAGTAACTAGACACAGGTGAAACCACCATTTCCTGGCATAGTCTGAAGGAATCCCATACACCCATCCCCTGTGCTGAGCTCAGGAGTAGGACTCTGATCATAGGGCCAGATTGGAAGGAGTTGCTTTAAAAAGACAGAAACTTGGTCTCCAATAATTCAAGGTATTGGAAAAGGTACCAGGCAGTGATTCAGGCATGAGAAAGGCAAAGTCTCATTCATTCAGTCACTAATTTGATATACTAAGTTAGGGCCCCTACAATTTCAAAATATGTAATCTTTTAAAAGTATATATGAACTCACAATAAGTAGTCAATCACATCCTAGACCAGAAAGCAATTTTACAAGAGATCCAAGATGGTGGGCTAGAGGGAGGCTGCATTCCTTGTCACTCCATGACCTGAGATTCAAGCACTGGGAATACTGTTTCTCTGATAGTTATTAGAGGACCCCTGACAGCTTCTCCTGTGCGGAATCCTGGCTACCCTGCCCATGCAGGTCTCCTGGCCTCAGCATCTGTGCAGGACCCTTGGTGGTTTGCCCATGCAGGACCCCTGGCCATGGCTTCTGTGCAGGATCCCCAGCTGCCACTCCCATGTGTACCCCCATCTACCAATGTGGGGCTCCCGGTTGCCTCCATCTAGGGACACTGCAACTGCTACCTTCATTTGGTAGCCTGCACCTGGGGATACTGGACAGGGTCTGGAGACAGCTGCACAACACAGAGGTGCATCTCTGAACATGCCACTCAATGCCACCATCCAGCCTACCCCAATGCCCCATCTCTGAAAGCAGCCACCTCCATCTTGGGACACCTTTGATGCCATCTTGGGTTAGCATTGCTACCACCATTGCCATCTATAGTTGGGGTAACTCCCAGCTTGGGATACCAGCTGGGGCCTAGAAGCAATATCAAGGTACCTGTAGTTCCCCAACTCCTACAGCCCCCATAGCCACTAACTAGGCACAGTGCTTGCATCTACATGGCCAGTCTGTAGCTTGAAAAGTCTGGCCCTCACCTGCCAGATACAAAACAGCTTTCCTCCACAGGTGTACAGACCCCAGGGCACGCAGCCCATAAGATCTCTGGATTGGGAAGTAGAAAGGGAGGAGTTGAGTGAGATACAGTGAGACTAAATTAGAGACCAGGAATTGTGAGGTCTATAGGTGATATAAGGAGACCAGGTGCCCCCATCACATGATCAGGTCCCAAAGGAGATTCTTGGGGTGCAGTCTCTCATCAGGGACTGGGCAAGTGCTATACCCCACCTCCACCCCCAATACCAACACTCCCACTCAAATTACCTTCACCAGCCTGAGGGTGGAGATACCAGCAAACAATAGATAACTTCACCGATTGTATGAGAAGGGAAGCAGTAAAGATGCTGAACTCCAATAAAAACAATTGTTTAATTTTCCTTCAAGATTTCTTTTTCTTTTTCTTTTTTTTTCTCTCTTTTCTCGCCCTCACATCCCCAACATTTGTAAAATTTACATGCATTAGGCTACTGAGGACTGGGATGTCTGAACTGCATATTACAGTTGTGTTGTATATTCTTTTATCTTCTATTTTTACATTTTTCTTTTCTTAATTTTTATTGTTTGTTTCTTGAACTCTCTCTATTGTCTTTCCACTTACTTGTCTCCCCAAAATCTCTTCCTCTCTTTTCTCTTGCTACTAGCTAGCTTCTTTGGATTCCTCTTTCATGCTTCCTAAGATCCAATAACTCTTTATCCTCCTACCTCCTTATCATCTCATCCTATACCCCCACCGCAGTTCTCTCTTTGTCTACCATTAAAAATTGTAGACTCTTTTGCAAACCTACTGTTTATATTGTAGATAATAATTGAACTCATATTTCTGTATAAGGTGACAAAATTAGGTTTAAGGCTGTATGTAGATTGTGTTGAGATCTGTTAATATTGATCTCCCCCTTAAAGGAGAGGTATTGGAATGCTGCAGGGACACTATAAGTCTATAGGGCAAAAACTGTAACACCTCAGATCTGCACTGCTAGAAAGAAAGAAACATGAACAACATGAAAAAAAAACAAGGGATTAAAGTGCCCCAAACAAACTAGAATACTACATAATTAGAAAGCATGTCCAGCACAGCAAAAGAAATATCAGATAAGGAATTCAGGAGGTATATAATTTAAATGTTCTGTGAATTAAAGGATGATATAAGAGAGCAAATACAGGCAGCAAAAGATCGTTTTGATAAAGAGCTACATAAGCAAATACAGGAAGCAAAAGATTAATAAGGAGGTAGAGATTCTGAACAAAAAAATCCCTCAGAAATTCTTGAAATGAAGGAAATAATAAACCAAATTTAAAACTCAATAGAAAGCATCACAGACTGATTAGACTACTTAGAAGACAGAACCTCAGACAATGAAGACAAAATATATAATCTTGAAAATAAAGTTGACCACACAGTGAAGACAGTAAGAAACCGTGAGCAGAAAATCCAAGAATTTGGGGATAACATGAAAATACAAAATTTAAGAATTATTGGGATAGAGGAAGTCATAGGAATAAAAAACCAAAGGAATAAAAATCTATTCAATGAAATAATATCAGAAAAATTTCAAAACCTGAAGAATGAATTGGAAAATTGATTATAAGAGGCTTAGGACACCAAATGTAAAAAATCACAACAGATCAACACCAGGCATATTATAATGAAAATGCTTAGCATACAGAATAAGAAAGAATTTTAAAAGCCACAAGAGAAAGGAATCAGGTTACACACAGTGGGAAACCAACTAAGATCTCTGCAGATTTCTCAACCCAGACCCTGAAAGCTAAAAGATCCTGAAATAACATATACCAAGCTCTAAAAGAAAATGGATGCCAATCAAGAATCTTATATCCAGCAAAATTAAATTTAAATTTGATGACAAAATAAAACCTTCCATGATAAACAAGTTAGAAGAATTTGCAACTAGAAAGCCTGAATGACAGAATATCCTTAGCAAAATATTCAATGAGGAGTAAATAAAAATCAACAATGGAACACAGAAAAAGGAGGTATCACACTAAAGGAAAACCCAATCAAAGGAGAAACCAAGTCTAGTTAAAAACCAAAAAATAAACAAAAATTATAGAGAATACAAACCATGTCTCAATAATAGCCCTGAATGTTAATGGCCAAACTCATTAATCAAAAGACATAGATGGGATGATTGGATTTTTTTAAAAAAAGACCCAACAATATGCTGCCTTCAAGATACTCATCTCATGGGAGAAGGCATCCACAGACTGAAGGTGAAAGGTTGGGAAAAAAAAACAAACATGCCACTATGTAAATAAGCAGGGGTTTTCATCCTCATATCAAATAAAGCAGATTTCAAGCCAAAGTTTTCAAAAGGGATAAAAAAGAACACTACTAGTTAAATCAGAGCTGAATAATTAAAATCAGAGCTGAAATCAATGAAATTGAAATAAAGAAGCAATTGAAAAAAATTGACAAAAGGAAAAGTTAGTTCTTTGAAAAAAATAAACAAAATTAATAAACCCTTAGCCACACTAACAAAGAGTAGAGAGAGAATTCAAATTACTAAAATCCACGATAAAAAGGTAATATTAAGACAGACACTACAAAAAGACAGAAGATAATTAGAAACTATTTTGAAAATTTGTACTTCAATAAAATAGAAAATATCAAAGACTTCAACAAATTTCTAGATTTACCCAAACTGAATCAGGACAATATACACAGATTAAACAGATCAATTTCAAGCAATGAAAAGAAGATGTCATCAAAAGCCTACCAACCAAGAAAAGCCCAGGACCAGATGGATTCACAGCTGAGTTCTACAAGACCTTCAAAGAAGAACTAACACCAATACTCCTCAAATTATTCAATGAAATAGAAAAAGAGGGAACACTTCCAAACTCATTTTATGAAGCCAATATCACCCTGATTCCAAAACTAGATAAAGACATATCAAGAAAACAAAAATTCAGACCAATATCTCTCATGAACATAGATGCAAAAATTCTCAATAAAATTCTGGCAAATCAAATAGAAAAACATATTAAAAATATAGAGTATCACAATCAAGTGGGGTTTATCCCAGGGATGCAAAATTTGTTCAACATATGGAAATCAATAAATGCAATTCATCAATAGGCTTAAAGATAAGAATCATATGATCATCTCAATAGATGCAGAAAAAGCATTTGACAAAATACAGCACCCCTTCATGTTTAAAACTCTAGAAAAACTAGGGATAATAGGAACATATCTCAACATTGTCAAAGCTATCTATGCTAAGCCCAAGGCCAACATCATTCTAAATGGAGAAAAAATTGAAAGCATTCGCTCTAAAACCTGGAACAGGACAGGGGTCCCCTTTTTCACCACTTCTCTTCAATAAAGTCCTTAAGACTCTAGCAAGAGCAATTAGACAGATGAAAGAAATTAAAGGGATACAAATAGGAAAAGAAGAACTAAAACTATCACTATTTGCCCATGGCATGATTGTATACTTAGAGGATCCAAAAAATTCCACCAGACACTTCTAACACTAATAAATTAATTCAGCAAAGGATATAAAATCAATACCCATAAATCAAATGCATTTCTGTATATCAGTGACAAATCCTCTGAAAGGCAAACAAGGAAAAGTACCCCATTTATAATAACCTAAAAAATACTTGGGAATCAACTTAATGAAAAAGTGAAAGACCTCTACAATGAAAACTACAGAATGCTAAAGAAATTAAAGAGGACATTAGAAGATGGAAAGATATATCTTGTTCTTGGATAGGCAGAATTAATATTGTCAAAATGACCATACTACCAAAAGCACCATACAGATTTAATGCGATTCCAATCAAAATCCCAATGACATTCCTCATAGAAATAGAAAAAGCAATCATGAAATTCATCTGGAAAAATAAGAGACTCAGAATAGCTAAAGCAATCCTTAGCAAGAAGAGTGAAGCAAGTAGCATCACTATACCAGACCTTAAACTATACTACAGAGCAATAGTAATAAAAACAGCATGGTATTTGCAACAAAATAGACATGTAGACCAAAGGTACAAAATAGAGGACACAGAGACAAACCTACATAAATACAGTTATCTTATATTAGACAGAGGCACCAAAAACATACATTGGTAAAAAGATAACCTCTTCAACAATGGTGCTGGGAAGACTGGAAACCCATATGCAGCAAAATGAAATTAAGCCCCTATCTCTCACCATGTGCAAAAGTCATCTCAAAGTGGATCAAGGACCTAGGAATAAAACTAGAGGCACTGTGCCTAATAGAAGAAAAAGTAGGCTCAAAACTCCATCATGTCAAATTAGGCCTCCAACTTCCTTAACAAGAATCTTATAGCACAAGAATTAAAATCAAGAATCAATAAGTGTGATGTATTCAAACTAAAAAACTTCTAGAGAGTCTACAGAATGGGAGAAAATTTTTACCACATGCACATCAGATAGCACACTAATCTACAGGATATATAAAGAACTCAAAAATCTTAACACAAGAAAAACCCAAAAAACAAATAACCCAATCAATAATAGGCTAAGGAAATGAACATGCAGTTCTCAGAAGAAGATATATACTCAATCAACAAATATATGAAAAAATATTCAACATCTCTAGCAATTACAGAAATGCAAATCAAAACTACTCTTAAGATTTTATTTCTCTGCAGTCAGAATGGCAGTTATTAAGAAAATAAGTGTTGGTGAGGATGTAGGGAAAAAGGCACACTCATACATTGCTGGTGCAACCAATCTGGAAAGCAGTACGAAGATTCGTTGGAAAGCTGAGAATAAAACCACCATTTGACCCAGTTATCCCACTCCTCAGTCTATACTCAAAAGACTTAAAACAGCATACCACAGTGACACAGCACAATTCACAATTCACAATAGCTAAATGTGCAACCAATTGACGAATGGATAAAGAAACTGTGCTATATATACACAATGGAATATTATTCAGCATTAAAAGAGAATACTATCATGGCATTTTCAGATGAGTGGATGAAGTTGGAGAATATTATGCTAAGTGAAGTAAGCCAAACCAAAACTCCAAAGGCCAAAGGTTTTCTCTCATAAGTGGATACTGATTAATAATGAATGTTGGAGGGAGCATGGGAGAAAATGAGGAACTTTGGATAGGGAAAAGGGAAGGGAAGTGAAGGGAGGGTGCACGGGAGTAGGAAAAACGGTGGAAAGAAATGGACATCATTACTCTAAGTACATGTATGAAGACACAACTAGAGAAGTGAAAAATTGTGCTCCCTATGTGTACTATGAATTGAAATGCATTCTGCTGTAACAAATTAGAACAAAAAATGAATAAATAAATTTTTAAAAAGCAATTTTTCAGAGATACCTTTTAAAGGATATTCTCTAATCAAATTCAGATAAAGAGCAACAGGAAATTCTATACAATTAGAAGTCATTAATGACAGAATTTTAAATAAATCACAGGTAAAAAAAAGTTATAATAAAAGCTAGATAGCATTTAGAGGAGAACAAAAAGGGATATTACTTCTAGGCTAAACCCCCAAGACAGGGACAATATCAAATTCATGAGAGGATGTGAAACTTCTATTCACTGTTAATGGAAATGCAAAATGGTACAGCCATTCTGGAAGAGATTTTGGCAGTTTCTAGGAAAGCTAAAATAATCTTACCATACAATCAGGCATCCTGCCCCTTGGTATTTATTTGAATTAGATGAAAACTCAATTCCACATGAAAACCTGCATATGGATATATATAGTAGCTTTAATGTAAATTGCCAAAACTAGAGCAACCAAAATTTTCAATAGGTGAATGGATAAAATATATTATACCCATACAATGGTACATTATTTATGCTACAAAATACATGAAAGAAACTTAAGTGCTTATTGCTAAATGAAATAAGACAACCTGTATGATTTCAACTATATGATGTTCTGGGAAAGAAAAACTGTACAGAGAGTGAAAGGATCAGTGGTTGCAAGGAGTCCAGGGATGAAGTAGCAGAGGAACAGCTGGAGCACAGGGGATGTTTGGGCCAGTAAATTATTCTTTGTGATACCACAAGGAGAAAAAATGCTAGGAGATTGATGAGGGACATAGTGAAAAGTGGTGCTCACGAGTGTGCAAGGTGATGTGGACAGGAGGACAGAGTATGTGGCATTGTCTTACATCAATGGGTACTGGGTCTTGACACTAAGAACAGAGGATGGGTATTTCACATTTTCACAATAGAAATTCCCTTAGAATCAACCTCTCCCCCACAAAAAAACACCCCTTACAGTAGGGAGGTCTTCCTAGACTATGATGATGAGATCATTTTCTTCAATGTAAATGATCAGTCCCTCATTTATTCCCTGACAAGTCAGTTTGAAGACTTATAGAAGCCACATATCCATCCTCAGGCATATGATGAGGAAAATGTGACTCCCATAGTGATCTGTCCAGTGTCCTGAGGAGCAAAAAGAAAAGCTCCTCCTCAAAGCATCCCCATCCATCAGACACAGATATCGGAGAGCCCTCCCCAAAGGTGCCTTTCCTCTTCAGAAATAATGCCAGAGGGAATTGTACTTCATATGCTTCTTTGGGATACTTAGGTTTCTCTGTCATCCCCAGAGCCCAGCAATAGCCAGTAGTGAAGGCTTGATGATGAGAAGATTCATTCTTCCATACTTCAAATCACCAGTGAATATTAATTAAGTACCAGGTATCTCTTAGGCCTTACTCAAGCACTGGAGATATGGTTTGAACAACAGTGTCCAGCCTCATGAAGAGTCCTCATAGGTCTAACCCTGAGAATATCAGATGATTCCATTCTCTCCTCTCAGGACCCCATGGAGGACAAATTGTATACTACACACTGAAAATTGGCAAAACATGAGAATAGACTTAAAGATGAGAGGATCTAGTGGGCACTAGAATAGGATGTTCTAACACTCATCTTTTGACTGCTACTTTCATGACTTTTACCACAGTTTATAGTGTATCCTGTCTAAAATATTTAGATTATTTTGTCCAAATGTTGATCAATTAAGTACTCGAATGTATATGCTATCCAAAGAGTCAAAGGACTGGCTCCATAATGCAGCATCTCCAGAGGACCCCATGTAGATAATACATCTAGTATGGATTATAATGAGGACCCCATAGGGGTAGGAGTCACAGCCTGTAGGGCTTTCAAAAACTATAGCCTTCTGTGTTCTTAAGAGTGTTTAAAGCAGCCGTGGAAAGGTCTAGGAGTCAGTGCTATCTGCTGATGATCTGAGAGCACTTGTAAGATGTGACACTCAGCATGATGCCAGATTCCCTGGAGCTTTCCAGTAACTGCAGACAGGGCTATTGGAGGCCTGTGGATTCATCTCTCTGGGTTTGTCCTCCTTAGGCAAGAGGAAGAGAGTAGATGCTGCATTCCTTGGATTCAGAATTAGACCCATACACTGTCCTGAGGCACAAGGAACACAGCCCCTGTGGAGACAGGGAGAAGAAGCTGAGCAGAATGTGCAGGAAGTTAGTAACAAGTGGTAAACATAATCTTGTTATGAGATGGGGGGTCCTAAATAAATCCTCTAGCTTCACTTGCTCTAACTCACAAATTTTGGAGGTCAAATATCTGTGCAATATATTATATTAGTTTCCCACTATCTTTGCTGTAGATAATACATCTAATGTATGGATTATAATGATAATGGTTGCCTAGGTTAATTTTCAGGGACCCCAAGTTCACTTTTATTAAAAACACTGACTTCACCTGGGCCTACAGATGTCTGATGGGTGACTAGAATGAGATGAATATGTTTAGCATCTCTGCCTTCATATTATATCTTTTTTGTTGCCTTAATGTTTGGGTCAGATTCTACTCAGCTTTGTATGTAGACATGTTGATCATTTGAGAAAAGATTTGTCCCAAACTATAATATATGGTTAACTTGACCTAGACTTGCCTAGTCTCTCTCTCTTACCCAACTTCAAGGATAAAGACATCTACCAACTGTTATGACCAATACATCAGACCATGGTCTGAGCAAAAAGAGGTGGTGCACAAGTTCCTGGAAGGGATTTCTGCCTATTCTCAGAAAAGACATGAATATTTCTCCTCTCCATTAGCCTTTCCCTCTCCTTCATTATTCCTATCCTACTGGTATAACGGTTCACTCCCAGGAGTGAAGAGGATGATTTATTAGTGTTGTGGTTTGGATGTGAGGTATCCCCCAAAAGCTCATGTGTGAGACAATACAAGAAGGCTTAAAGGTTAAATGACTGGATTATGGGAGCCTTAACCCAATCAGAAAATTAATCCCCTAATAGGGATTAACAGAATAGTAACTGAAGATAGAAGGGGGGCATTGGAGTTGTGCCTTTGGGATATATATTTTGTATCTGGCAAGTAGAGTCTGTCTCTGCTTCCTGGTGTGATGTCTTGAGCCACTTCCCTCAGCCACACTTTTCCGCCATGATATTCTGCCTCACATTCAGTCCAGAGGAATAGAGCCACCTATGAACTGAGACCTCTGAAACCATGAGAAATGAAATAAACTTTTCCTCCTAAAATTGTTCTTGTCAGGTAGCTAAAACAAAACAAAACACTGACTAAAACAATAAGCAAAGCTCCCTCTTCTCCATTTTGGGGGCACTGAATAAAGCTTTTCTGTTTCACCAAAATTTGTCTCTCAGGCATTGATTTTTCATGGATGAGCTTTCAAACTTGGGTTCAGTAACACTCTCGGGATTTGGAGAACAAGGTACTTGACGGGGTCCCTTTAGTTCAGCAGGAAGTAATAAAGACAAGACAGGAACAGGTAAAGCACGGTATGGAACAGAGGGGTGCTGACTGGGATTGTTAAGAAATAACTAATCTTCCCCAGGAAGGGTATGAGATGAAGCTAGGAGAAACTTAGCTTGGGCTGAACTTAGTTCAGAACAATAGTGTGGGTCAGATAAATACTTTGGGCATCCAGAGAAGAACTTGGCTACACAGAGAGTATGCATATAGGTGGTTTCTGAGTATTTTTTTTAGGATAATTCTTTTTCTAATCAAATAACCAGCTGAGCCCTGCAGTTGAAAAGAGTCTCTCTTCCTCACCTAATTCCTGATGTATTCTTTCACTTATTGCAAAGAGTGGAAACTGATTTAAGTAGAAGCAAGAAGAGAAATTCCTTAAAGGCTATTGGGTAGATCATAGCATCTCCAGGTGCCAAGAGAACCTAGAGGCTGCACTCTGAGGAACTTACCCCACATGATCTGGAGACAACCCATGGTTGCCATTGATGGTCATGAATCCGTGAAGTTCACACAAACAACATGGTTACTGCAACACTTGCCCCATTTCTACACCATCTATTACAAAGTGGCTTACAATGATAAAAGGACCCAGGTCATATATTCCTGAGAGGACGCTAGGAAATTGGCATTTATATCTTTGCCCATGAGAGATGATCTCTGCCCCAGACATAAGAAAAAGAAGGAACCATAGATGTTCCTGTTTGGTGTGCTGTATGATCTGTATTCCAGGAGAAACACCAAAGAAATGTTAGAGCAGAGTGAGGTTAGGCATGAAGTGAGGAGGAGTTGAAGGTCTGCAGCAGGTAGGTTTAAAAAACAAGAAAGAAAGTCCATCCATGAGTGGGAGGAGTGGAGTCACAGGGATCTCCTGGGGAGAAATGAAACTAAAAGAGGTTTAAGAGAGAGAAGGAAATGTTTCCATTACATTCAAAGATCAGAATGTTTTTATCAATGGTTTACAATGAGCAAAAGTGAAAGAGAAGGTTAGGGAAGAATAGAAATGGCAGGAGATGATGATAGCTTGAGGGGCAGAGGTAGGGAGGAGAGGTCACATGGTACAGGCAAATGAATCAGGACTTCGGTCTCCACATTACAGTTTCAGCAGCTCACCCTTAGATTCAGACCTACTTTCTATTCCAAGAGAAACGCCAAAGAAGTGTTAGAGCAGAGTGAGGTTAGGTTCTGGGTGCAGCTTCAATGTGAATGTTTGCCCTTTGCTTGATGTTCACATTCTGATCCTTTCACTCCACTTAATCATTCAACAAATAGGCCTATGATAAGACTTCAGAGATTACTAACTCACCTCTCTAATGGAAAAGGCTCACATACAAACTCAAATACAAAGCATGTGGCAGATTCTGCAGAGGCACATAGGACCACAAAGGAAGAAGTAATAACAAGAGGTATTAATGAAATGAGAACTGACCAGGCAAAGAGGGAATGGGAACTGCTGGCTGTAGGGCTCAGAAGACAGGTCAGAAGCATTTGGAAGATCAAAAGAAAACCCAGTGTGTGTTGAAAGAGGGACCAGGAAATAAAATCAGTGACTGGAATCAGATTATTGAGAGCCTTATATATGGTATCAAAAGGTTGAGCACAGGAGGGTCTTAAGAATTGGGAGTTAGCAAAAGCCTAGTTATAAAAAGTTAAAAGACTGCCCCTGTAACCTATGAAAAGAGATGAGGCATTGGCAGTGAGAACGAGAGTCAAGCACTTTGATGCCAGGTTTAGAGACCAAATTCATAATATGTGGTGATAAGATGGAGAAATAGAGATGAAAAATCAAGGTTTTTATACATGTAACAGTGTGGTGAACAACTTATCTATTCATTGAAATAACACTGTTCTCAATCACTTAAGCAACAAGGATTTTTAGAATCATCTTTTGTACAAGTATCTTTAAAACATGTTTTAGTGGAGGAAAAGTTCTCTCCTTCCCAGCATCCAGAAGGGGAAAGAATATGGAAGAATGTCAATGGGAGGGTCATGTATGCCATGATTTGGTCATGACACACACCAATATCACTCACAAACCACTGGCCAGAGCTGTCACATGGCCACACTCATTTGTGAGAGAAGATGAGAAATGTGGTCCAGCATATACCAGAAGTAAGAAAGACAACAGAAGCAGTTTTTTCCACAAGCAGAAATGATCCCTTGTGGTAGGTAAAACAATCTGGCCCTAAAGATATCCACATCCTAAACCCCAGAACCCGTGAAGATGTATCTTACATGAAGAGGAGACTTTGGTGATGTAATTAAGGATATATATCTTGAGATGGGAAAATTCTTTCATGATGTAGGTGTGCCTAACATAATAATACAAAGCTTAAAAGTACATTAAAGAGGTTAGACTGAAGGAGGAGAGAGGTTCAAAGCTTGAGAAGCACTCAACCCACAATTTTCAGCTTTGAAGATGCAGAAAGGATTGTAGCCAGTCATGAAATGTGGGCAACCTTAGAAGCTGGAGATGGCCCTGAGCTGGCAGCCACCGTGGAAAAAGGGATTTCTATTCTAAAACTTAAACAAACAGGAAATTATGTCTTCCCCTACAAAAGGAAACACAGCCTTGCCAACACCTTGACTTTAAGTCAATGAGATCTCTGGACAGATTTCTGACCTACAGCACTGTAGTATAATTTCTTTGTGTTGTTTAAGCCACTGTAGTTATAGTGATTTGTTACAGCAGAAAGAAAACTAATGCATCCTTGCTTCAGGCAGGCATGCTTTAAGTAATCACTAAACATTCAGGAACAAATTTCCAGGAAACAGTTGGGAATGTAGATTTGGGAACCATGGTGATTAAACCCACAGAAGTGGATGAACTTACCCAAAGGGTTTGGATCAGGAAGAGTTGAGAATGAAGAACTGAACCCTATAGAACAACAGCCTTCAGAGATCCAAGAGGGATGACAGAAGTCAGAGAAGTTACCTCCAAGGTGATCACATCAGCAGATCAGCAAAGCATATGTGACGGCTTCCAAAGAAGGGAGGGATCTTCAGTGCTAAGTATTATAGGAAGGGAAGCAAATGGGGCCTATGTTCATCCTCCATTCAGCTGCTGTTATCTGCCACATCACTAGTCTCTCCCCACTTAGAATAAAGCTCTTCAACCTATTCCCCCTATGGACCAATGGTTTCCCCATCAGTAAGGTGATACCGAGGGGATCAAAGTTTTAGTGCTTTTTCTTTTCCTCAGCTTCAGGCTTCTCACCAGTGCTTTGGGTACCCCTTCCTCTCAGAAGGCTTCAGAGAGTGAGCATAAGTGTCAGATCCCAAGAGCGGATACTCAGGTGAACCTGAATTTTCTCTACAACCCAAGATCTGATTGTGGTTCCCAAGATCTGATTTTGGTTCTGTTAAGTCCTAGGAAACTTTTCAGGGAGCTCTCTCTATATATACCTAGTGTTCCCCTATTGTTGAATTCTAACAGAAACCAAGAAGCATCATACTAAGTGATAGATTTTCTTTCTTAGAAACACAAAGTGTTCATTTTCAATTCCAGGAAGATGGAGCAGACATACTTTCCTCTATTTTTCCCACTAAATTTTGTGTGTGTTACAAGCCATCCATGGGCTGTGTGTGTGAACTATTGCGCATAGTAGCCATATGAGGGGATAGGCCTGGCACTGGAAATCCCTGTCAGGGATTTATGGCTTGATGCAGGTGCGCGTCCTCCTCTAGCCCTGCCTAAGATCCCACATAGCACCTGAAGTGGGTGTGACTTGCCAAGATGTCAATCAATCTGCTGACCACAAGACATCCAGAAGCAAGACTCTACCCTTGAAACCTTATTCCTGCCTTATTTGGTAAAGAACATTCTATCAAAAATCCTTTGTTAACCCCCCTATGAATAAACAGATCTCAGTTTCTGGTGCTCTCTCTTTCCAGTGCTCTTTCTTTCTAGCGTGGAAACTGACTCCCAAGCTCAAAGAGCCGTCCTGCCCCCATATGAAAATTATGTATGTGTTGCATAATTTCTTGCCACCTTCTTCTTAGCTTAATGTTGCAGCCAGCTTGTTTAAATTCAGTTTATCTTGTCTAAGCGGGTTGTGGTCGAGATATATGAGGAAAAAAAAAATCTTCAAGTCAAGAAAACACAGACACACCAAGGTATCTAGGGGACGACAGTCAGCATCTCATTAAGGGGTATTTCTTCCTGCTCAGGATAATCCAAGCCACCCTAAAACTTACAATCTCAAATAAATTAGTGAACAACAAAGCACAAACACTCAGAAATATATTTACACAAGATGAAGCCCCTGATAGATCTAGTCCACATGGGTTTTGGAACTAGACAAAGGGAAAATGGCCCCGGTGGTTTATTTAACGGGGTACATCAAAGGCAGGGATAAGGTTTCAAGGGTGGAGTCTTGTTTCATGATTTCTTGCAGTTGATAGACATCTGGCAGATTGATTGACATCTTGGCAAGTAACACCCATATCAGGTGTTGTGTAGGCCTTGATTGACATCTTGGCAGGTCACACCACAGAGCGGGAAAGAGATTCACATTGTCCCTGGGCACTTGACCAGAGAAAATGTCCATGGTCATTCCCAGACACAAAATGTCTCTATCCATGAGGCTTCCATGCACGGTGACCCATGTGCAACCCTTGGACAGGTCCTGACACCAAGGATCACAGGCTCTTAGAGTTAAATAAGTCAGTAATTTAAAAGAAAAAAAAAGTTGTATAGATACCCACAGAAAAAATACACACACACAACAAAGCCTTCTCTTGAGCCAAGTACCAGGAAAAGAGGAAGTCTAGCAAGAGAAAACCTTGAGACAATAAGCTGTATACTCCAGAGAAAAGTCCATGACCCCTCCCACAGCAGCAAAGTCTGAATGAGGATTTTTCTAGACATTCTCATAAGCTCTAATGAGTCCCCTCAACCTCTTTGTGGTAAGGGCTATCAGGAAAGGCTGGTAATGAATCCTTGCCCTTTAACACACCCCAAGTAGATCCAGGACTTTCACCCACATTCAGCAGTAATGAGGCACTCCTCACCCTCCCTAGGGAATGAGGGTATTACAAGAGGCTGCTGGAAAGTCAGGACTTTCCCAGAAAGTCAGCATATCCCAGAAATATGAGGCCACTATCTGTGCTTTCAGTGGAGACTACAATGGAAAACAGTAAGAGAGCCTGTATGGCCTAGGTGGACACCTAGTGGGGATCTGCAACTCTTATCACCACCCAATTCTAATGAAAAGCCCATCCCCTCTTGGGTATCAAGGGAGAAACCTTGACTTTCATCTCCACCCTTCAGCAATGATCCAGCACCCCACAGGCCCTCTCTGAGGCCCCTTGAACTTAAGAAAGTTCTATGTGCCCTCATCATTATCAGACTTAGCATTATAAAACGGTGCACCTGCCATTAACCGATGGAGGAATGATGCTGTAAAAAGTCCAAGGATGAGCTCCTCCTGCAAACCCCAACTCTCCTCAGATCCTTTTTAACTTTCAGTTTAGAAATGTTCAAAGACAAAATAAAATGTAATGAACCCAGATGCATCCATCACTAGCTTCAACTCCTGCCACTTCATGCTATCCAAGTTCCTACCTACTTCTCCCTACCTACTTCTCCACAGCCCTCCACATGATTTTGAAGCAAATATCAGTCATTCTATTGTTTCACCTATATATGTTTCATATATATATATATATATATATATATATATATATATATATATATATATATAAAATAGAGGATACTTTGAAAAATAACCACAATACTGTTATAATTTCTTTAAATATGAATAATACTTATGTTGTATCATCAAACATCCAGTAATTATTCTCATTTCTATAACTGTCTTACACAGACAATATATGTTTAGTTTGTATGTTTAATCAGCATTTGGATAAATCCCAAACATTATTAATTAATTGATAACTCTGAAGTGATTTTTAATCTATTGTTCTCTCTCCTTTTTCTTGCAATTTTTTGTTGCTGTTGTTGTTATTATTGTTGGAGAAATAGAGTTAATTTTCTGGTAGTTTCTCACAATTTTCCATGTTGCTGGCTGAATCTCTTTTAACATATTCCTCTATCCCTCTATTTCCTTTGGTCTAGAGGTTTGATCAGATTCAGGGGCTTCTTTATTTGGTTGGCTGGATTTGGGTTTTGGTTTTGGTTCTGGTTTTGTTTAGGGAATGACAATGACATCCTTACCTCATCCCTTATTCCACTGATTATCAGGAAAGCTTTCATAAAGGAAAAATTGTGTCAAGCATTTGGCAATACTCAGGTACAGGCTAAGTGCTTTATATTTTTCCTCTTTGCTGGTCTACGTAAAAAAAAAAAAAAATGAGATTTTTTTTTTTTTTTTCAGGACAAGATTTCAGGACCTAAGAAAATACTAGTCCTCATTCTTCAGAAATTTCAATGTTTCTAATGGGTCACAGTCACACGGGCTCGATGTTTGACTTCGATGTATCCTAAATGAAAGCCACTGCCAGGAGGGTGGCAAGGGGGCCAGAACCAGTGACACCGCGTCGGCCCAGGCTCCTGGAGCGGAACCGGCGCTGCGCTGCTGTGGTTCGCCAGCCTTGGTTCTGCGTGTGCCGCGCCGAGTAACTGCGGCCGCGGTCGTCTGGGGCTTCGTCTAGCGGCCACGCGAGTGTGGACTTCGGGATCTATTGGCCGAAGTATGGAAGGAACCGCAAGGCGAGAATGCACGCCCCCGCCCTCCAGCTGCGGGGAGAGGAGCGGAGGAGCCGCGGGGATTGCCAGTGACCTTCCAGAGAAGGATGCTTGCCTGGTCCTCTGACGCAAGGCGGCCTGGTGCGCTGCCTGCGGATCGGCGCGGGACACGACGAAGGCCAGGAGCCAAATCCCAAATCTTGGCGTCCAGGTAGTGAGAACTTCAGGTCCCTCTCTGCTTCGTCCCCTGGGCAGTCACGCCTGCATTGGGAGCTATACTATGTCCTTTTCAGAGAAGACAAATTTCCATGAGGCGGTGGGAAATTCATGTTTCCTGAAAAGTTAGAGAATCCTCTAAGTAGGGCTAAAACAGAATGGATTTGTCAGGCCCTTGGTGGGTCTGGAAATGGCAATCCACTGTGAGGCATAAAGCCTTTTAAGCTCACAGGTGCTGCAGTCCGGCTGCAGCAAAATAACCCCGGGGTGAGGAATAACTTGTGTACGTTGATACAGCAGGAGTGGAAGCCGTTTATTGCAGGACAGGAGCAGTATTTATACATTCCACAGAGCTTATCTAATTAGCATAAACTAGATACATCAGTCAACCAATCAGGAATCTCCACACTTAATGGCTTGCTTTTGTTACTTCTCAAACCACTCCCTCTGGCATTTTGCCAGGCACCATCCAGACTTGTTTACCAACTCTAACATTCCCCTGACTAAATGCCAGGTGTTATTTTGACTTGTTTACAGACTCTAACACACAGGCAAATCCGGTCCTGCTTGGAAGCATCCCGGGACCTAAAACCTTCATTCTCAAATACTTTACTCCTGTAGCTTCAGCGTTTTCGGGGATATTTTGTCTTTTCATCTTTGAGATTGGTGTTGGAATTCCTAGTAGTTACAGTCACACCTGGATGGCCAAGTCTACCCCTGAAAACTTTTTCTGCCCAAAGCATTTGCCTCACAGGGTTGGCCTGGGGATTAAATGAGATGGCCTGTTAAGTGTTAAGCCCCATGCCTGACACACAAAGGGTGCTTGACAGACAGACGTTGGTTGTAGTTCGTGGGGCTGCTAGTTTGTCATGTTCACTATTTCTGGGTCCTTGTCATCCCTGCCAAGGGACTCTGCCATAAGCCAGGGTCCAGAGGGCAGAGACTCAATCTTATGTTGTTCTGGAAAGCCCAGTCCTTGCCCCAGATATCAATCCAATAATGAGGACACTGTTTTAAGAAAAAGGCAAAAGAAGTTTTATTGGTTTGCTAGCAAAGAAGAAATACAGGGGCTTCTATCCCAGAGGCTATGATTCTGCTCACCAGGGGGAACAGAGGGCTTTTAAAGAGGTGATTCAAAGGCTACATTCCAGGTGTGCCTTGTCAAGGGTGGTGAAGACTTGGAAGACAACTGTTTCTTAGGTCTTCTGCACCATTCCTGAAGTCAGAATTATTTCATTCCTATGGTGTGTGTTTGCTCCAGGACAGATAACTCAGCCTAAGATGGGAACAAGGGCAATCTTTCCCCAACCCCCCAACTTTAGGGAGGTGGAGAGGGAGAAGAAAAAAAAAAGTCCGTTTTTTAAAAAGCCACAATAGCAGAACAGCAAGTGTTATGTTCAGAGCATGAAGTGAACTCCTGTTAGTCTTTCTTATTGAACTCACATTATCCATATTCACAGTAGATACATCAACACAATGCTAATTACTAATTTACAAGGGAAACTTTATTTTTTATTTGTTCTTTTTTAGATATACGTGAGTATTTTTGACATATTATACATGCATGCAATATAACTTCCCAGTCTTGTGGTTGTATATGATGTGGAGTTATGCTAGTTGTGTATTCATATATGAACATAGGAAAGTTATGTCAAATTTATTCTACCATCTTTCCTATTCCCATCTCCTCTTTCCTTCATTCATTTTTGTCTAATCCAATGAACTTGTATTATTCCCTCCCCCCACACTTATTTTGTGTTAGTATCCACCTATTAAAGACAGCATTCAGCCTTTTGGTTTTTGGGGAATTGGCTTATTTTCACTTAACATGATAGTCTCCAGTTCCATACATTCACTGGCAAATGCCATAATTTCATTCTTCTTTATGGCTGAGTAATATTCCATTGTGTATTTGTACCACACTTTCTTAATCCATTTATCTATTGAAGGGCACCTAGATTTGTTCCATAGCTTTTCTATATAATAGGAACTTTATTTGTCCATGACTAAAATTTTCAGACATCTCTTTCCATGGTCATTGATCTAAAATGACAAAATCACAACAAAATAAAGATCTTAACTGGCTTTATTTTCAATTCTAGAACCCAGGAACAATTCATTCCATAAAAAAAGGAATTAGTGTCCCTATGGGCTAAGCAGAAGAGGTTTGAAAAAATCAAAGTAAAAGAGCAAAAACCATATTGATCATTCAAAGTTACCTTCCTTATAAAGCCAGAACTGAAAATAGAAAAATAACTGGTTGGGCTGGAGATATAGTTCAGTGATAGGGTGCTTGCCTAGTGTGTGTGGGGGACCTACATTCAATCCCTAGTGCCATAAATAAATAAATAGTTACCATAGGTTACTTCAAGTTACTTCTTGTAAGGATTAAAAAATCTAAAGATAAAAGGCAGGGGAAACTTCTTTATTGCACCAATTGGGAAATTGGTGGGAAATTTGGCTCCTCATTGTTTTTTTTTTTGGAAGGCCAGATAAAAATAGTCTCAACTTGTGATATGGAACTTTAGCTTGGATGATTCCATTTTGATTTTCAAGACTGATCTGTTGGAGCCCAAGGCAGTAATCTAATCCAAAACAGTGACAATCTGTAATTATTATGTAACACTAGGAAGCTGAATTAGTGGTAAGATGGTCATGGGAATGGGGAAGGGAGGAATAACAAGAGGGTGGCCCTTTAAGTACATGCAGGTTCTCATCCTACAACAACACAAAGAAATAAGGACTTTGTTAATAAAAGCTATGAAAAGCAAACAAAAATATCAAATTATAACACCTAGAAGCAATTGTTCAATGCTTAATTTTCTTTCTAGCATTTTTGCCCAATGATTCAGAACATTTTTTGTCTAAGTAGTTATATAATTTAAAGTATACTAAACTTTTTATTCTGCTTTTCCTTTCAATGAGTATTTTCTTCCTATCATGCCTGTTTTCTAAAAGCTCAGTGATTCCCATAGGCTAACAAGTTCTTGAGAACACTTAACAGATTTATTCTTAGTTACCACTCAGAGCTAGTAAAACAGTTTCTGGAGAGGATCTCCCTAAGGTGACTGTTTAATACAGCAAGTTGAAAACCTGAAAAGAGTTTTAGGCCCATCACCCAAGGCCAGTTAGGAATACTTTTGGCTGCAAGTATCAGAAAGACTGGCTAACAGCCTGAACAATAAAATCACTCCATTTTGTCCTGTGTCAAGAGTATGGAAATTGGCACATCAAGGCTGGTACCGCAAAACAGAAGCATCAGTGGAAATTCAGGCTTACCTGCATGTACAAGTCAGAATCCTCCAGAGAAACCAAACTAATAGGGTAGAGAGAGAGAGACAGCAGTCTGAAGTCAAGGTGCTTAATTCAGTACACCAATTTAAATGTTAATCTCATCAAAATATCTCCCACTCAGAATAACATTTGACCAAATATCTAGGCACCCTGTGTCACAGTCAGATTGCTATATAAACCTAACCATTACACCACATCCAAAGGATGCCTTTGGATCCTCCTGTGTTTTGTGTCATGGTTATAAAACTAGATTTTTAAGCAGGAAGAAAAGTACCAGCCAGCTCTCTTCTGGGCTGTTTTTTCTTGTTTGATTTAAAACAAAATGTTTCCAAAACCCCACAGCAGAGTTCCCCACACAACTCAATGGCCCAAACTGGTCCCACCAGGGGAAGCTCTAAATCTGAAAAAGGAGAACAAGAGTCATGCACGAAGATCTTATACCAATTGTGATTAATCTGGGTATGGGGCTACCCCTTATAATTTTGGGGTTCTGTTAGCCCAGAAGAAGAAAGATGAAAATGGCTATTGGGAAGGAAAATAATAATATCAGTCATAGTTCACAAACTGAAATCCAGATCCAGCTTTGCACTCTTGGTTTCTTTGGAGTTTATGATTTTTATAAACTAAATCACATTAATAGAGACTTCCTATTTTTTCCAAAGCTGATCCTTTTATTATATCTGAAGTTTAATACTTTAATTCCCAGATGGTAGCCTTTGTCCTCCTGTGGAAGAAGGGTGTCTGTATGGCTGGATTTGAACTTCTTGAGGTGGAAGAGGGAGGTCCTGAGACAGCATCAGCCTTGGCAGCTCCATGGCTCTGTTGAGGTGCAGGAACAGACCATTCAGCAGGTCCCTTCCTTGCCATACTGCTGGTTCTAACACACGTCCCCAGTGTGCTTACTTGTGATGCCTATGCCACTTCCCTGCCTCCAAAAACCCATCTTCTGTCTGAGAGGTCAAGTATCCTACGTGGTGTCCTGTCTTGGACTGTGCCAGGAGTTACCTTTATAGGATGCAAATGAGATGTTGCTGCTTTTATGATTCAGATTTTTCATCATAGACATCTTTATTTCATACTTGTGAGATAAAGTCTCACAGCCTGAGATCTATCAAAAGGGCCAGCTGCAATTCTTGGTACCCCTTCCCCCATCTGATCTGTCACCAAGTCCTGTGTGTTGAATTCTTCCTTACCCCCCTCTAACACAAACCCCTAGTTAAGCTCACCCTCAGCATGACCACTGCCTTTCCTGAAGCACAGCCTCCCTAACTCTGGTTGCTATAGTCCTTAAGGTCAGATGGTGTTAACCCCTTTTCTCAGGGCGACTTTACTACCCACCACCAAGTTACCAGTTTACTATTGCATAAGTTATACCATATCATTATTGTTATTATTTTTTAAATAGTTATTTTTTAGTTATAGGTGAACACATCCTTATTTTTATGTGGTGCTGAGGATCGAACCCAGTGACTCATGTGTGCTAGGCAAGCACTCTACCTCTGAGCCACGATCCCAGCCCCGAGTTATACCATATTATAACCACTAACTTGTCTAAAGGTTATATTACTAGGGAATTTATGGTATGACCTAATGTTTTGTGACCACTGCAATATTTAGAGCTACTTGAACATGACAACAGCAACCAGGTCAATACAACTAAATATGTGGCCCGTACATGTCATTTTCTATATTAATCTAATGTGTTAAAGTATTTCAAATCAATGAGAAAGGTAAATGAGTAAATGGCAATAAGGGAATCTGTTCTTTGGAGGGGAGAGAAATTCCTATACTAAGATAAATTCTATGAAGATTGTTGTGGCTTTAAAATGTCCACAAATTGTTTTATATTCCATTTTGAAGACATAGAGGTAAGTCCCCTCTCCTCCAATGTGGGCTGGATTTAGTGATTGATTTCTAATAACTAGCTTATGGCAAAAGTGATGGTGTATAATTTCAGTGACAAAGACATAAAAAATGTCTTCTGTTTTGTCCTTTCTCTTGGATCTTGTTGTCATCCCCTGAGGACGTTCAACCAAGCCTGCGAAGAGGCCCACATTGTGAGTGAACAATTTGGGAAGCAAATCTTCCTGACTCTACAAGGGCATTGCTTCAAATGAAATGCAGTTCCAGTCTACATTTTGACTAGACTCTCATGAAAGAGCTTGAGTCAGAATCACTTAGTTAAAACAAATTTCTGACTCAAAGAAACTGTGAGATAATAAATGTTTTATGTCACTAAGTTTTGGGGGTAATTTGTTACATAGCAAGAGGTAACTAATTCAAAGATAAAAAAGCAAAAGTTTAAATTATAAATTAGAGGGACAGGGATTGTGGCTCAGCGGTTGAGTGCTCGCCTAGCACGTGCAAGGCCTGGTTTTGATCCTCAGCATCACATAAAAATAAATAAATAAAAATAAAGATATTGTGTCCAGTTACAACTAAAAAATATTATAAAATTTAAATATATATATATATATATATATATATATATATATATATATATATATATATATATATGAAACAGAAATGGGCTTGAGAGGAGAAAGGATCTCTAAACTTTAATGAAAGATTTCTATCTCACTTCAATTTAGGTTTCACCAGCCAGTGCAACAAATGGGGCCACACTGAGCATATTGCTGGAAGAGGCCAGCTTGTGGTGTCAGTTTACTGTGCCCCATAGGGCTTCTTTTCCCATATTTGAGTTTCCCTTGCTATTGAAAGACTATCATTGTCCACCAAATATCCACAAGCTCCTCTTTTTTCTAGCCTCCTTTGCAGTTAGTTAGCAATATGACTTGGTCTGGTCAAAGACATATGGATGTATCATAAGGTACTTTCAGACCTAGCCCTTAAAAATATTCTATGAAATCTTCCAGCCTTTTCTTCCCCTACCGTGGTAACTCTGTATGCCACACATTTCAGGTTATGGCTACCAGATAGAAGAATGAAGACTGACTTTTATTGAGGATTATGTAAACAACCAATAAATATTGGGCCACCAGAATGGAAGGTTTAGTTGTTCCTGAAGTCTATTCTTAACTAAGTCTTTTGGGGTATTCTCCAGGGCTACTCCAGGATGTGTGTGTGTCTACATTGCTACATGTCTGTCCCTTTCCCTCCAGTTTAGAGTGGATTTTTGTTTGTTTGTTTGTTTGTTTTTCAGTGCTAGGGATTTAACCATAAGCTAATGCTAGGCAAGCACTCTACTACTGAGCTATAACCCAGCCAGTTAGAGTACTTTGTACAGATAGATTACTTCCAGAGTTGTAGGAAACCTGGGACACACCTTGTAGACTCAGATGAACACTTAAGTCTTTCCTGTAACTTCCCCTAGTCTAGACAAAAGCAAGTCATCATGTTTCTTAAGACTTTATTATTAGGGGAATAACCCTAGCACTTGCTACTTTTGACACTCACAGGCCTTGGGTGGTTTCATGAGGCCCCTGCAGGGCACTCCATCCCCACCCCGACTATCACTTAACCTCCTCCCTTGAAGTGCTTCTCTGGGCTTTGAGAGAACACTTGACTCAGCCTAAAGCTGCAATTTCAAGTCCTTGGGTCCTGGATTTCTCTTCCACTCTTTTCAAGAAACCCAAAACCTACAGGAGTGTAACCACAGTGAAAACAGTTAATGTTTATATAATATTTACAAATACTAATTTAATTTTCATAGCAATCCAATGAAATAAGTACTATTATTATCTATTTTACAGATGAGGAAATTTGAGACCCAGGAAAGTTAAGTATCAGCCCAAAGTTACATAACTTACCAGTCCTTTAAGAGACACAAGGCCCAATACTGATTCAAGAGAAATATCTTGTACCAGGTTGCCATTTATTTCCCCACAGCCATATATAACTGAATTAGTCCACTTGCATAATGGGAAATTCAATTTTCTTTTTATTTATACTTTACCAAAAAGTAAAATGATAATAAGTACAAGGACAAATGACAAGAAGTAGTGGCAAGGATGTGGATAAAAGGAAGCCCTTACACATAGCCATTATGGATAACAGTATGGAAGTTCCTAAAAAATTAAAGATAGTATTATTATATGATCCAGCAATCTCACTATGGGGTCCATATGCAAAGGAAATGAAATCAGTATGTTGATGAGCCATCTGTACTCCTTTGTTTATTGCAGCTGTATTTGCAAGAGACATTGAATCCCTAAGTGTCCAAAAACTAATAAATGGATAAAGAAAATGTGGTGTTGTGTATGTGTGTGTATGTGTGTGTATGTGTATGTGTGTGTGTGTGTGTGTACACAATGGAATGTTTTTCAGCCATAAATAGGATAAAATCCTGTCATTTCTGGCAACATGGACAGAACCAGAAATCATCATTGAGTGAAATAAGGCAGGCACACAAAGGAAAGTACTGTATAATCTTCCTCATTGGTGGATCTAAAAAAGTTGATCTCAGAAAATTTGAGAGTAGAAATGGTGGTTACCAGAGACTAGGAAGAATAGGAGGGAGGAGAGATGGGGAGAGGTTGATCAGTAGGTACTAAGTTATAATTAGGTAGAATCAAGAAGTTATGGTGTACTATTACACTACAGGGCAACTACAGATAACAAAAAGTATACTTCAAAAAGCTAGAAGAAAGTGTGCTGAATGTTTTTACCATAAAAGAAATGATGAAATGTTTTAGGACATAAATATATTTATGCTGATTTGAACATTATATAATGTGTCCATGAATCAAAACATCACATAGTATCCCATAAATATGTGCAATTTTTATGTTTTTATGTATCAGTTACATAAATTTAAATTTTAAAAAATTTCTTACTGTTTGTGTGGCAACACAACAACCATCTGCTTGGTGCTCTGTGGTCTCCAAGTTATAACTTATATTATCTCCAGGAAGAGAACGAGCAGCTGAGGTTTGATATGCAGGTGCTAAAAACAGAGCATCTCAAAGATACCAAAGATAAAAAAAAAGAAATACATACATACATAGCGCGCACGCGCACACACACCACACAAACACACACACACAAAGATGTCAAATATCCCAGCTTCAAAACTGCCCAATTGTGTGTCCTTGGATAATTTACTTACTTTCTGTTTCTCCATCTGTAAGAATGGGGATATATATGGTGCTTTCATCATAAAGTTGTGCAGAAGATTCAATATATCAAAATATATAAAGCACTTAATAACAGTACTTGGCACAAAATAAGTCCCCCAAAAGGTCTTGCCATTGCTAATTATCATTTTAGATGAAAGTTCCAATCAAGAATTCTGGGAAAAAAGAAATCTCCTTTGCATAGAGCTCAGAAATGAGGTTGGCAGAAGGGCTGCTTATTCCTTCTAGATTTTTTTTCCAGGGATTGTGATTTATCCCTTAACAGTGTGGATGACTCAAGTTTCTCCAGGTTCATCCTCTCTCCTTTCCAGCTCAAAGCTCAACAGCGCCACCTGCCACACAGATTTTTATGTGAAAGAAATCCACTGTCCACACTAAAGAGCATGCAATAAAAAGGACAGCAACATTCACGGCAAATTCAAAAGGTGAACTTCTTTAATTATACAATATACTCTCACAGTGATGAAAAACTCCATAAAAGACGTCAAGAAAATACTTGATCTCAGATCAGGACAGGCAGTCCCTAGAGGAGATCACTGAGGATTAACAAACAGCAAATGAAACTACATGCTTGGCCTACTCATTTAGAGAAAAAATAAACCTGCCAAACTTAATCCCCAGGAGGCTTTTTACTTATGGTTGGAGGATCTCATAAATATAATAATTCTCAAGAACAGTTTAACATTCTGATTCAATTTAGGTTTTATTATGTTTAAATTAATTTTTGAATAACTAGTTCATTCTCATGATTGGAACTGCAAGGAATATAAAAAGGACGTGCATTCAAAATTCTCCTTCCCAGCCTTCCCTTTCAGCAACCCAGGAACCTCCCCATATTACCATTTAATAAAGAGCCTCCTCTTTATTTTTTATTGCTAAACATAGTATAGGGTTGTTGTGCTCTTCGTCAAATTCATATATTTAAGTTCTAACCCCAAATACCCAACAACAGGAACTTATTTGTAAATAGGGTCATTTCAGACATAATCAGTAAGTAGAGGTCATCCTGGAGTAGTTTGTGACCCTAATCCAACATGACTGTTTTCTTTATAAAAGCTAGAAATATGCACATAAACACAAACACAGTGGTGATATGTCCACAAGGAACACCAAACCACCAGAAGCTAGGCAAGATTCTCTCTCACAGCCCTCAGAAGGAACCAACCCGTCTGACTCCTGATTTCATACTCCAAGCCTCATGGACTGTGAGATAATAAATTTCTCTTTAAGCCACCTAGTTTGTGCTACATGTTACAGCAGCCCTGGCAAAGTAATACAAGTGGATGTACAATAAATCATTTAATCATTTCCCTATTTTGGACTTTTAGGTTTTCCCCAATCCTTTACTTTAAAAATGCTACAGTGAATAAGCTTTCCATGCACCATTTCACATTTACATGTGTGTAAGTTGGCTTTCTGTCACTGTGACAAATCCCTGAGATAATTCAACTTAAAGGTTTATGTAACAGTTTCAGAGATCTCAGTCCATAGTCACTTGACTCTACTGTTTTGGGCCTATGGCAGCAGAGTACACCATAATGGGAGCATGTGATGAAGGAAAACTGCTTGCCTCACGTGGCCAGAAAGTAAGGAAGAATAGAGAGGAAGTAGTCGAGGTCCCAATGTCCTTTTCAAGGGCATATGCCCAGTGATCCAACTTCCTAGGCCCCACTTCCTAAGGGTTCTCTATCAGCTCCCAGTAGTGCTGCAGGCTGTCTTTAACTATGGGACTCTCAGGGACATTTCAAATCCAAACTGTAGCAGTGTTACTACACCAGCATGGGGAATTTCTAGAGCAGAAATGCCAAGGATACGTGCATGTTAGTCTGTATTGTCCAGTCCCCTGGGTCAGTCTATGCTCCCTACAGCAGGGCAGAAGAGTGCTTTCCCTTGTGATATGACTACCACACTGTGTTATCAAATTTTTGAATGCTTGTCATTCTGATAGAAATAGGGTATTTCTGTGTACTTTGGATTTAAATTTTTATTGAGTCATTTGTATATACTTTTCTGTGAACCTATTTTTCTAGTGGGTTTTTCATCTTATCAGTTTTGGAGATGAACTTTGTCTATCAGGGAAATTTGCCTATAAAAGGCAAATATTTTTCCTAGGTAGTCATTTGATTTTTTTGTTTTTTTAACTTTGCTTATGGTGATTTTGCCACAGAGTATTTCATTTTTATTTATGTGAATTGGCAATTCTTTACTTTTACAGTTTCTGGATTTGTTAGAGTAAAAAAAGAAAAACAACCTTCTCTATTCCAATATGATCAAAGAATTCACCTGTACACTGGTGATGGTCAACGTGTATACATTTTTATTTATCACTTATTTACTTGAGAGGAGGTTTTACCATGTTGCCCAGGCTGCTCTCACTCTCCTGGGCAACAAGCAATCCTCCTGTCTCAACCTTCTGAGTAGCTGGGACTACAGGCACATACTTCTGGCTTGTGTATGGCATTTTACATTTCACTCTTATATATATATGTAGTTTATCCCAACATAAGGGCTAAAATTTCAATCTAACTTTATTTTTTTTAATAAATAAACTTCCCAGTTGTTATATCTTTCTGCCCAAATTTGTCACCTTTATCAGATATACCCATAACCACATAGGTCTATTTTTAGGTTTCACTGATAAGCCTCAGAATTACACCAGCTTAATTATTAATATGCTTATTACCTGAAAATAGGATAGTGATACCCTTGTTTTCCAATATTTACATTCTACATTTTTTTCTTATCCAGTTGCAGGGGGTGTTGGTGGGTAACATCTCTTACTGTTTCTTTACTCTGTTTTCAATGTTTCCCCTACTAAGCTTACTAGTGCTTTTAATTCTCCACTGATGTTATTTTCTTTTGATCCAAGAATTTCTATTTTTGTCAACTATTCCAAGGAAAATATGGGAAGAACTTTGCACAGAATTATTTATTACAACACAGACTTATTTTTTAAGACAATTTTAAAGAATCTCACTGATTAACAACAGGAGAAAAGGAGAGTATAGTTCAATATAATATTACAGACATAAAAATATTAATATTTTACATTTTCTTCCTACTTAGCTTGAAAATCCAGAGTGAATTTTATATTCACAACATATCTCAGTTCAGACTAGCCACCATGTGCTCAATAGTCAGATGTGAACAGTAGTACCATATTGGACAACTCTAAACACTGCAATGATCTGTAAATATTCCAAAGAGACAGTGTTGGAAAAGTGTGTGCGTGCGTGTGTGTGTGTGTGTGTGTGTAAGCATAAGGACAAACAAAAAGTGCTGCAGTATTACAAGACTCGTGAAGAGAAAAAACATTATCTAAAAATCATCTGAAGCAATTTCTTAGGTTTCTCAATGATATCTACCTCTCTCTCTCTCTCTCTCTCAAACTACCTTTTATTGAGCAAAGCCCTCCAACCTGGACATAAATATTTTAAACTTTGCTGCTGTCTTGGTTGGCAGGCCAGCTTAAGGCAGCAGCCTTCAGTCTGAATTTTTCTGAAAGCTTAGAACTGCCCAAAGCTCCTTCTAGGACAATGCTGTCCAATAACATGGTCACATGAGACTATTTAAATTAAATATAATTAAAAATTCAGATCCTCAGTTGCACTAGCCACATTTCAAGTGCTCAACAGCTACATATGTCTAGATTACTGGTTAGGGCAGCTCTAGGAGAATCTCCTCCCAATCTTCAACTTGCTTGTGCTCCTATTCAAAACTTCCTGGCCTGAACAGTATTTAAGGATCTGCTTCCTACTAGAGTTCACCGCTGCCTGCTGCTCAAAGACAAAGCAAAGCTCCCACTGGCCCAGACTTCCTTTTGAGTATGTGGAATTCTGGCATGCAGTCCAAATACAACCAAAGGATTATTGCTACAAACAAAATTCCTATATTGCTATTTAAATGTCAACATTACTCCACTGAGTTACTCTGTTTTGACTCAGACCTTCCATAGATACAAAAGAAAACTAAGCATAAAATTGATGCTGAGCCCCAGCTTATTCCAGCCATCAGTACAATTCACCCTAGTATAATTTGAACTTAAAAAAAGTTATACTTCCAAAGCATTTAAGTTTTGGTGTAAGAACTGAACATAAGGCTTTACAACATACTTACACAGCTTTGTTAATAATAATTAACACTTTAAAATAAGAAAAAAATTGTGAAGTAATCATTTCATTATGGAGATGTCTGCTAGGGTGTGTTAAACCAAAATCCTAAAGAACCAAGGGATCTATGGAAATAAGAGGGTTTATTGAGCCACTACAGATGCTAACCAGAAAAAGGTCCAACCAGATACTGGGATAATTTCCCCTAACTACCTATAGCAGGGCTATGTAATTGGAAAAATTTCCACCAGCACAGAGCCAAGAGCATTTTTAACTTTGGGGAAAGAAAGGACTCTACCCCACATTAGCTATAGAAAGACTGGTAGGGACAAGGCCAAGCCAGGCATTTTGGGGACAGAAGGATAGCCAGCAAGGAAAAATACTTGTTGCTTCCTGAAGTTTTGAGTTAAGGGTTTAATTATGAAGCCAGAATTATACAGGCAATCAGTATAGACAGGTAAATCGAGTCAGGTTGGATCAAGGAAGCTAATTTTGAGTGAGCCCAAGAGTTGGAGCCCTTTCTCCACCCTTATCAAGAAACTGTCCCTGCTCCAACCTGTCGCTGAGGTAAACTGTCCCAGGAATTGCCCCTCCCTACAGGGAACTACAAGGTTGTTAATTAATAAGTCCTGGGCTGCACCATCCTGCCCTTACCCCTTCAGCCCACCTGTTTCCCACCTTTTGGCCATCCCACCTAGTCACATATGCAGGAAGGAGAAAGATAAGAGGAAGCAGGCAGAACAAAGGCAGCCTAGGACATATAAAAAGGGCAAACCACCTCTCTTCTTGGGATATCAGGATACCAGCTATGGCCCCCTTGTCCCTCCTGGGAAACGTCTATATTACCCCCCCCCCCTCTTTTTTTTATTACCCTTTTTAAATAAACCCTGCTTTATATGCTTGCCTCCGCATGCTTCTCCAATGTTCAAACTTCAACATGTGAGAACTCCTCACATAATGGGTGGTATCAATTATTCACTCAAGAATGTGAAGCAGTTTAGTGGGTTTTTGTGCGTCTTTTGTTTTTGGTCTGAAGCTGTTAGCTAAATAGCTTCTCTGATTTCTTTTCTCCATCCTCTTTCCTGGAACTACATTTTAGGTCATCTCAAGTTTTTTCTTTTATCAGATGAACAATAAAACCCAAAGCATAAAATATTTAACAGGATAAAATTCAGTGAAGCATGTGGAATAAAAACATTTTAGATTAGGATAAAAGTCCCCCTGAGAAGCATAAAATAAAAACACAAGTTCAAGGTTAAAAAAAAAATTCCCAATTACAAAAATGTCTGTTAAAAGTGGATGATAGTATCAAATCCTCATGGGCTTTTAGATCTCACTGAATCCATTTAAATGGAAAAAAAAAAAAAAAAAAGAAGTTAAATGTCAACACTAACAGCATGGGAAGAACACATTCTTTGCAGTTATTTTAGGCTTTGGGTTTTGGAGCCCGCACCAAGACAGGGTGTGGAAAGGCCCGGTCAGTGCGAATCCAGCAAGCCAGCATAGTAAGGGGTCTGGTCTAGAACCCCGGGGTTAGCTCCTTTCCTCACTCCAGCAGGCCCAGAGGGGGGTTCGGTGGGGGTTCTCAACCCAAGCAGTGGATTTACACTCTCGTCCACTATGTCCGTGCCCCACTAGGTTCTGGAAACAGCTTAGGAGAACCCCAGCCCAGGGTTCTCCTCCGACCCCATCTGGATCCCCCCACTCCCCAGGTCGTTCTCTCGGCTTCATTCGGTAACTATGTGTTCCAGTACATCGGTAGGAAGTTAGGTATTTATCCTACCAATCCACATGCTATCACTTGTGCTCCCCCTCCTACCGCGCGCCCCATTCTATCCCTGAATGTCAAGTCCACGAAAACAGGAAACTCCGCCTGTAATTTCTAGGCCGCGCCCCAAGTGCGGACCACAGCACCGGTACTAAATAAATAGGAGTTGGAGGATCTTCCCACTCTCCAAGCCTAAGCGGGCCAAGAGGATCCTCGGTCACGTGTCCAAAAGAGGGCATACCATCGAGTCAGTCCTCCAGCTTCCCAGAGAGTCATAGGAAGTGCCCTGGGGTTGGCGCAGGTCTTTCCGGTCGGGCCGTCTGAGCTTTTGTCCCGCTGGCGGCCGGGCTCCCGCGGCGCCGCCACAGCCAGTACGTGAGTCCCGGGCCGCCTGCGCTCCCGCCCCCCTGGCCCTTGCCTGCCACGCCCTTCCCTTCTTGGCCCGGTCCAGGCTGCCCCCTGGGTCTCGGGCGGGACCTGGGAGAAAGCATGCCCTCCCCACACACGTCTCAAGAGGCGGGTTCCAGGGGAGAAAAGGGGAAGGAAAGAAAATCTCAGGCCTGCCAAAGGGTGTAGGGCCCGCCTCTGAAACTGACAGGACTCCAACTCCTGTCATCTGAGCAGGCCAGGGTCGTGTTAGGGCTGCCCCGACTTCCAAGGAAGGACCGTGTCCCGCCCCCCGTGTTCCTTAACTGTTCATTGCTGTCTTGGACAGGGAGGGTAGACAATCCTGAAAATAAGCGCTTTAAAATAACTACCCTGTGGTGCCGCGGTTACAGTTAAGTTTGGCCCTGGGACTTAGGAGGAAATTCTAGCGCCAGAAGGATCCTTAGGGGTGTTCTGATTCGACCTGCCTACTCCTTCTTTTTGGTGAGTGAGTGAGTGGTGTTGAGAGACTCCTGCTGCAGGAGTGGATGGAGCCCCCAGAAAGCGCTTTGTGGCCCCCGGCAGGGGTATGCTTGGGGAAGGCGACTTGCCATGGGCCTTCAAATCTGAGGAGTGACTAGTGTAGGGAGAAAGAAGGTGGAAGAGGCCTCTAGGCTGCGGGAAAGCCTGGAGGAAGCCAGGTTGAGGGAATATAAAAGACAAACGTGGGTTGGGGGTAGTCCAGGGCTGGTTGTGTTGTTCTAAGACGTTTAGACTAGGTCACCAGCCCAACTTTTTTTTTTTTTTTAATGAATTTTTGAATATATAATATATTCATATGGTTTCAATAATAAAAACTTAAAAAGTTGGTGAAAAGATTTCCCCCAATCTGCTTAGCTTTTTATTAACCCTTACTTCCTTGGTGACCACTTTTAGTTTGAGTGTATGTCCCAAAATTTATTTAAAAACTGGCAGATATAAATGTAGTTAGTTCTCCCTTTTTTCAAAGATGATACAGTACATCCTGATGCCCTTTGCTTCTTCCACTTAATCTGCTTTATAGATCCCTGCATATTAGAAAACAGTTTTTGTTTTACAGAGCCGTGGTTTTGGATTGGTCATTGTTTAGATGTTTTGAACGTTCATAATTTGCTTTAGTTCCATTCAGGGAAATTTGGATTATTTCTAATTTTTTGTTACCCCTAACAATAGTACTGAATGCCATTATATTAGATTAAGGTTTTTAAGGAATGTTTGTTTTACATTAACTCAGCCAGTTATTGGCAGACTGTTAAAATGTCAAATCAGTATTGTAATTACTGTGTAGAGTGTTTAGAGAACAAATAAAACTATATAAAAATGAAGTAGTTTTTCCCTCTGGAGACGTGTTTTTCACTGACCTAATAGACACTAATTCTATCCATGACTTTCTTCAAGCCAGTCCCTGCCCCTTTAGCTTCAGGGAATCTCTCAACTTGCTTTTCAAAATCTCCTTTACCTTGTTTTCTGGGCCAATTGGAAATCTATTCTCCATTACCAGGTATGAGTCTGTTCCTTCTTCTTCTTCTTGTTTTTTTTTTTTTTCCAACCTTTAGAAAAAAATCACCTTTAATCCTTACTGTTGCTTTTAAGCAATAGAAACAAGTCATGTTAACCATTTACAATTCAGATATTCACAAACTAAATGCAAAAATAACTAGACAACACAAACCATTTTCTCTTTTATCCTTTGCATATCACTTTTCTTTCCTTCTTTGCTTACTCCTTAGTCCCAGCTTTCATTTGCCTGTTTCCTCGTTCTAGGTTCTCTTTCTTCTTTGTTAGTAACCATTTTGTGGTACATTCTCTCTCATTTTCTTTCTCCAGTTATCTCCAAGTCAAATATAATCCAAGAACTTAAGGGACAGAATCCCAGTGTGACACTTGAGATAGTAGATTGCTTTGTGAAATATTGTTGCCCCTTGGAAATTCAGAGTAGTGATTGATATGTTGTACCTGTTTCTTGTTGCAGTCTGTTATTATAGGAAAGAATTTTCAGCCCCCAGAGTGAGTCACAGTTATGCTCATGTGAGTTGTCTAGGCTCTTAAGAAGTGGCTCCTGACTCTGGTGCAGAGACAAAAATTGAGTTCACGTTCTTACTATCAGCATGTACTTTTGTTGGTAATGGTAGTAGATCACAAACTATTTGTTGGTACTGGCAGAAATGCCCACAGGTGTAAGTGATACATAGTTTTGTAAAGAATGAAGAGCATTGTGACTGACTTTGACTAATTTAACCAGATATTCAGGGTCATGATCCCTGTTGAAAACTGGTTAGAGAGGGGTTTCCCATCCAGCTTTGAGAACTTCTAAGAAATTCGGACCTTTCTGGCCCTCTCTGTGGAAGAGTTGTGATTTTGGAGTAATTCCTTTCTTGTGTCATAGGGGACATATGACAGCCCCACATTAGTCTTCCTGATTTTAATAACCTGCTAGAACTCCAGGTCTTGATTCTCTTCCCTCTTAATCCATGCTCCCACTGGAATTAGTATGAGTGATCTTTCTTTTCAGGATTCTGCTACATTTGTCTCATTTTTGCTTTTTTTTTTTTTTTAATTTGTTGAAGTATTTTAAAAGTAAATTCTAGACGCCATGCATATTTCAGTTGGCATATTTTTTTTTAAATGGGGACCTCTAACAGCTACAATACCATTATCACACCATCCCAAAGTAACTCTGGTTCCTTTATATTATTGAATAGGCAGTAGGTTGGGAAACTACTGGGCCTGTAATCTGTGGGTATGGACTATAAGTTAAGAATGAGTTTTCCCTTTGGGGAGGGTACTGGAGACTAAACCCAAGGGTGCTTTGCTATTCCACTGAGCTACATCCTCAGTTCCCTTTATTTATTTTGAGATAAGGTCTCACTAAGTTGTTAAGAGTCTAGCTAAAGTTGCTCAGGCTGGTCTCAAATTTATTATCTTGCCTCAGCCTCCTGAGTTGTTGGAATTATAGACATAAACTATTGTACCTGACTGATTTTTACATTTTAAAGGATATTTTAAAAAAAACAAAACAATAAGCACCATCCTATATGGCCCACAAAGCTTAAAATATTTGCTCTTTGGTCCTTTACTGAAAATGATCACTAACCTCTGATTTAGTAAAATAAATGATCTTTCAAAATCCTTACATACATTTGCTTTTCCTTTGTCTAAAACTCCTGAGACAAGTCTGTACTCCTTAGTATGAGTCCGACCCTAGTACAGCCCTTATTTTTGCCCACCTGTCCAGCTTTGCCAACTGTCCTGTGTTCCAGATGTCTAGTGGGTGGTGAACATCAGTTGTTTTACACTTGCTCTTCCCTCTTACTCTTTTCTTCCCACCCTCTTCCTAGTTCTTCTAGGCAGTCTTTCCTTCCTGTACCCCCCACCCCCACCCATTTCCTCTATCTGGACTCTTTGTCTCTGTCATTTTTATCTCATTGATTGTTTTCCAGTGAGGCATTCCTTCTCCTCTGCAGGGACCTTGATGGCTAGACCTTGTCTTATCTCTCTTTATTTCTAGGAATAGCTCAAGACCAGGGTAAAGAAAGCAAGGTATGGATCATAATCTAAGTTTCTTGTGCAGCATTCAGCCTCAGAGATAACTAGAATGCATTTTCAGTATTGCTTATGAGCATAAATTAATATTTTGTTACATTCTCTTTAAGGCCTTTAGTTTTTAGCAGCACTTACTCCAGTGCTATCTTGGTGTTCTGCATTTTTGTTTCACATTTTCTTAGTTGTGATACTGATTAATTTGAATTTTGAGCTGTTTTCAGTGAATATGTTGATCTATTTTCATTTTACTCAATAAGAGGAGTGAACTACACTAAGTGATAGACATTATGCACCTATCCAAACTGAGATGATTGAACAGAACCAGAACCAGGAGATCCCTGGCTTATGACTAGCGTAGAGAGGTATATAGTTAAGTATTTGTGATTACATGCAGACTAGGCCAGTCAGCAGCCAATCAGATAATCCCGAAGGACATGAAAGGAGCTAAGAATCTGTTAAAAAGTTCAGAGAAAGGGCAGACTCAGAATCAGTGCATGTAGTGGCAATGAGGTGATGAGAGTGGCGTGGTCTATTTTATGTTCAAAGAATCAGTTTTAAGTGGTTGGATGCAGAAGACTGGCCTGGGAAATGTGTTACTTTGTTTTTTGTTGCTCTAACAAAATATCACAGATTGGGTAATTTATAATGAAGAGAAATTTATTTCTCACAGTTCTGGAGGCTAAGACATCCAAGATCAAGATAAGATCAAGGCACTGGCATCTGGTGAAGGTCTTTATGCTGTAACCTCATGGTGGAAGTCATAACATGGCAGAACAGCAAAGAGAGAGGGGCAGAATGGAGCTGAACTTGCCCTTTCACTTTTTTTTTTTTAATGAATATTGAACCCAGGGCACTCTACCACTGAACTATATACCTGGCCCCCTTTTTGTTTTTATTTTGAGTCAGGGACTTACAGAGTTGCCCAGGCTGGCAACTTGTTATCCTCCTGCTTCAGCCTCCTGAGCAGCATTCACCACTGTGCCAGGCTTAAGCTTGCCTTTTTATAAATAACACAATCCCAAGATAATAGCATTAATCCATTCATAACAGATGCAGAGCCATCATGACTTTATCACCTCTTAAAAGTCCCACTTCGGTCAGGCTTCTGTGGTGTGCTTTTATAATCCCAGCTACTCAGGAAACTGAGGCAGGAGAATCCCTTGAGCCCAGGAGTTGAAGGCTAGCCTGGGCAACATAGCAAGACACCATCTCAAAGAACAAACAAATAACAACAACAAATGAGAGCCAGACTGTTTGACACACATTTATCATTCCAGCTACTGGGAAGGGGTCCAGGCTGACACAGGAGGCTCACAAGTCCCAAGTCAGCCTGAGCAGTTTAGCAACACCCATCTCAAAATTTAAAAGCCAGTGGTGTAACTCAGTGTTAGAGTACCCTGTGTTCATTCCCGGTACTATAAATAAATAATTTTTCAAAATAAGAAAGAAAAAGATGCACCAGGAGTGGTGGCACATGCTTATAATCCCAGGGATTCAGGAGGCCTGAGGCAGAGGATTGCAAGTTTAAGACCAGCCTTGTTGATTTCATGAGGCCCTAAGCAATTTAGGGAGACCCTGTCTCAAAATAAAAAGTCTGGGGATATAACTCAGTGGTAAAGTGCCCTTGGGTTCAACCTCCAGAACCAAGAAAGACAGAGGGAGGTAAAGAAGGATGAAGAAAATGAAAGGAGGGGAGGGGTAGGGAAGACCCATTTCTTAATGCTGTTGCAATGGTGGCAATTTAATTTCAACATGAGTTTTGGCGGGGACATGCAAACCATAGCAGGGAGTGATCAGGTATGCATTGTATAAAATTCTTAAAAGCTATTGGAAGAAGAAGTGGACAGGCATAAGAATGAAGGCAGATAGACTATATAGTAGCAGCTCAGAAGATAATTTAGAAGGGTTTAAACTAAGGTCTTAGCAGCAAAAATGGAGATGGAGGCAGAGGTGGGAGCTTGAGAACTATTTAAGCAATGGAATCAGCTGGTTTTATGGGCTGTTTTGGAGTAGATTAGGAAAATAAGAGTCCCCCTTCTGGTTTAGGCAAAGGGAGGAGCGGGGGTGGATAATTTGGTCTGTAATTAAAGATAATTGTAATCAGGTCTGTAATTGAAGAGAAGGATCTGGGACAGAGATGAATATCTAAGAGACAGCTTATAGGAGTGGTAGGAGTTTTGTCTAGGGGTTAGTATCTAAGTATATAGAGTAAATTGAGAAGATTCAAGATGGAACAAGGAGGCCAGCAGCATCCAAGGGACAAGCAGTCTGGGGAGCAAGCACCTGACCTAGAAAAAGCTAATTCAGCATTGTCTGAATAGAAGAAATCAGGTTAATTCCATGGGGCTAGAGGGGAGATGGGACACGAAGACCACTTTATCAAGATACTAGTAGGAAACAGAGTGGTGAAAGTAGTACAAAGAGGAGAATTTTTTTATAAATTTACAAAAAAAGGTACCCTTTAAAATTCACCCATAGTTAACATTTACTTCATTTTATTGTCTTGCTCTTTCATAGATACAATATTTTTTTCAATAATTTAAGGGTAATTTATAGATATCCTTCTGTGCACCAAACCACTCCTATCCTATCTTCCTGAATGTATATAGTCAAATATTATGTTCCTAAGTTACATGAACTAGTTCTTTGTATTTGTTTCCTCCCTGTGGTTTTGATATTCATGTGAAACACAAATGAGTTCATTTGTTTCTGTTTGCTTTTTGTTTTTGCAATTTCCCCCTTTCTCATCATTAGGGATTTAATATTATTCTTTGAATATGCAGAACATTATTATACTATATAGATGCTATATAGATGCTATAGAGTATATTTCTCCCCTGTCCCTTCTGCTGTCTTCTCCCACTCCACCCTTTTAAGTAATGACAATTTTCTGGTATTTCTGTAAAGATAAGTAGATAGCTACTTTTTTTTCTTTACTTTCCTTTATTTCTTACACAAACTTTAGCATATATACTCTATTTCACTTTTACTTTATAATACTGTGTATCCTGGAAATTGCTGCATGTCAATAGGATGTTCCTCATCATTTTTTAGTACTGCATATTGCATATGTGCCATAGCATAATCATCTATACTCGAACATTTACGTAGTTTTCCAGATTTTGCAGTCATAAAAATGTTATAATGAAAAAGAAAAAAATGACAAAATAAACCAAAAACTAAAAGCAAAAACAACAAAAAATATTATAATGAAAAACTTTGTGCTATACTTTTGTTTTATTGGAAGTGTTCTTTTAGTATAAATTCCTAGAACTGGAGTTTTGGAATTAAAGGGGAAATGTGTATGCAGTTTTGTTGGATATCGGCAGATTTTCTACCCACAGGAGTTGTACCTATTTGTATTCCTAGCAATGTATGAGAATACTTTTTCTTCACAACCTCAATAGAATATTTTATCGCATTTTGAATATTTGCCAATGTAACAGGTGCAAAATGGTATCTTACTATAGTTCTTATGTTTCTTTCATTAGTGAAGTTGAATATCTTTTCATGTTTAGTATTTCTTTTTGTGAATAATCTCTTCATATCTTTTGCCTGTTTTTCAGTAGGAATTTTAGTCTTATTTTCTTTCACTTTTTGAAAATTCTTCGTATAATAGGATATTGGCCCTTATATATGTTATGTTGCAAATATTTTCTTCTATTTTGTCTTTTATTTCTCAATTTTGCTTATAGTATTATTACCATAAAATCTTATTTTTATGTGGTTAAATTCAGTCTTTATTTTGCATCTTTATAGAAAGCTTTCTCTATACCCAGGTTATAGAGGCATTCACCCATGTTTTGTATAGCTTTTTTATTTAGAGCTATGTTCCATTTGGAGTTTATTCCTATGTATGTTATGAAGAATGGATCTAATATCTTTATCCAGATGGCTTTGTAGTTGTTAAAACATAAAAGATGGATTTTACCTAGTAATTTGAGATACCATCTTTACCATTGATTTCTATGTGTAGTTGGGGAAGTTTCTGAACTTTCTTCTATTTATGTACCAGTACCACACTATTTTAATTATAGAAGCTTTATAGTATATTTTAATATCTAGTATGACTTGTACCCCCTTAGCCTTTTTTTTCTTTTTTTCCCTTAACATTTTTTGTGGGTTTTTTCTTTTGTATTTTTTTAAAGGAGAAATTTGGCTTTATTACTATAGAAGCATAAACATTTTTCTGTCCTGGAGAGTATAAGTGGAAGGGACAAAGTTGAAAAGGAAATGAGTGGACCAGGACCTGATATGTATGGGAACAGCATTCCGAGCACAGATGTATTGCTGCTAATGGTTCTGGAATTATGCCCAAATAGTAGCCCTCACACTTTAAGTGACATGGACCACTTTATCCAAAGTAATAAAAGGAAGCAGGGAAGTAAGCCATGCCACCATTCTTCAGTGACCTCAGTTGATTCTTACTTAGTATTTAATATATAATATTTAATTACATAATAGTCATTTTGTGATATTCTCTCAGCTGAAACACCTTTTGATTTAATGTCTACTGAATGATTGTCTTCCTAGTGATCTCCTGAGTTCCTAACTGCTTCTCCTGTTTTGTAAAATTTTTAAAAAATTTTTTAGATGTTGATGGACCTTTATTTTATTCGTTTATTTTATATGTAGTACTGAGAATTGAGCCCAATGCCTCACACATGCTAGGCAAGTGCTGTACCACTGAGCCACAACCCTAGCCTCCCTATTTTGTAAATTTTAATTTGGAGTCTTTTCTATCCATAAGTTAGATCATGACTGTTTTTTACTTTTTCTTTCTTTTAAACGGGGTTTTGCTGTGTTACTGAGGCTGGCCTCAAATTTGCAATCCTCTCTCCTCATCCTCCTGAGTAGGGATTACAGACATGCCACTGCCCAGCTTGACTGTGATTATTTATTCATATGTACTCTAAAATATATATTTTACCTTCCTTTTATTGCTCCTGTTTCCTCCTAACATTTACTTATAGAGTTTTCAAAGTACGATTATCCAGATTTCAAAGTAATTATCCAAGAATCTGATATGCATTCAGGATAAGAGGAGAAAATACAAAATTAATTAAATCTAATCGCAAATGTCTCATTGTCTAAGGTTTAGGAGTAACTAGCTTAGAATAATTAGAATAGTATCTTTTCTTCTCAGGACTTAGTATTTTAGTAGGTAGGTACGAATGGAAAACAAATGATATGTAGTATGACTTCAAGGGAACAAAGATCTTAGAATCTGTTTTTGGAATTTTACCTTTTCTGAGTCATGTGCTTTAATCACTCAGGTTTAAACCTCAATCCAATAACTCGACTTGAAATAACTCGACTTCATTTTAATAGTCCAACAAATAATTATAACATATAGCACTCACCAAAGAACAGGCACAGTTCTCTGTGCTTTTACACATATTATCATTTAATATTACAACAACTCTATTGCCTTCATTTTACACAGGAGCAAACTGCTGTATAAGGAGATTAAATAACTTTCTCAGGGGCATACAGCTGGGTATTTGAACTTAGGAAGTATTCCATTAATTCTTTGGTTACCAAAAGGAATTGGTTCCAGGAAACCCCCACATACACACAGACACCAAAATCTGCTGTAGATGTTCAAGTCTTTATATAAAATGGTATAGTGTTTGCATATAACCAACACACATCCTCCTGTGTACTTTAAGTCATCCTTTGATTATTTATTATACCTACAGCACTGTAAATGTTATATAAATCTTTCTCATTCTGTATTTTTTAGGGAATAATGGCAAGAAAAAAGTCTGTACACATTCCATGTGGATGAAATTTTGTTTTTCTGTGTAGTTTTAATTCATTATTGGCTGAATTTGCAGATGCAGAATCTGCAGATATGGTGAGCCAACTGTATTTTCTTTGCTCATTGGTTCATGGTTTTGCATCTAATCTTTGATTTGCCCAATAGTTAGCCTGTTTATAAGTAGGAATAAAAGCTTTATGGCCGGAACATGTTCTTTCATGTAGAGTTCTTCCCTAATCACTTTCCAGGGCCAGTGTTTTCCTTGGAGGGAAAGTCCGGAAGGAAACCAACTTAAGGCAGCTGCAGGTTGTTTTCTTTCTAATCTCTGCAGTGATCATCCTCATGATTTCATAACTACAACCACCTCCCTGATACCTCTACACAGGTACTGATTTCTTTAGTTTGCCTGTCCTCTGCTGATTATGTGTAACTTTCATAATTAAAAATAAAAGTTATGCAAGGCACAGTGTCACATGCCTGTAATTGCAATGACTTAGGAGACTGAGACAGGAGGATTGCAAATTTGAGGCAAGACCTTGTTTTAAAATAAAATACAATTTAAAAAAATTTTTTTAAAAAGGACTGGAGATATAGCTTAGTGGTAAAGTACCCAGTACCACCCTCCCAACTCCCTAACTTTTATCTTAATAATCTTTCTGTCTCCTGTTCTTCAGAGATTTTTTTCCTACCTTCTGTTCATTGTTCCATGACTAGGTTAATTGTTCAAAAATTGATCAGTGTTATCTGTTATTCTGTGCATCATTTCAACTTGCTGTCATGCTAAACTGTTATGCAAGAATTGGAAAGCTCTTTGATCTGAAATTCAGGGCTCTGGTTTTAACAGAAATTTTGTCATGTCTACTGTTACATCTCCAGTATTTAAAATGGTATCTATGGTGCATGCAGTCAATAAATATTTATCAAGTGAATGAATGAATTTTAATGTTATTCTTCCAGTTTTTTCTAAACAAAGTGAACAGGTATCATTTTCATTTTCTTGGTTTAGTGTCACATTTGAAGACGGGCACTGAGGATGAGGAATCAACTGAAAAATATGAAAATGTTGGAAATGCAGAATCTAAGTGGCCAAAAATGGAAGGTCTTCACAAGGATCATATGCAGGAATCTATTGATAAAACTCATGATTGGGATAGCAAGATAGGGAATCAATTGGAAAAGCCTGAGTGGAAAAGAATGAAGGAAGACAAAAGTGGCATCAGGGAGAAGATTGACAAAACCAAGAACACGACAAATATAAAAACAGAACGAGATGAGGCATCTGAGAAAAGCTTACATCTGAGCTCAAAGCATATTACACATCAGACTGTCCCTATGGAACAGAAAAGCAGTGAACAAGGTAAATGTGTTGAGAGCATTAATGGAAACTCTCATGCCAGCCTACAGCAGAATACCATTGCTCTTAAGAAATCACATAAATGTGATGAGTGTGGGAAGTCCTTCAAATATAATTCCCGCCTTGTTCAACATAAAATTATGCACACAGGGGAAAAACGCTATGAGTGTGATGACTGTGGAGGAACTTTCCGGAGCAGCTCCAGCCTTCGAGTCCATAAACGGATCCATACTGGGGAGAAACCGTACAAGTGTGATGAATGTGGGAAAGCCTACATGTCCTATTCCAGCCTTATAAACCACAAAAGTACCCATTCTGGGGAGAAGAACTGTAAGTGTGATGAATGTGGAAAGTCCTTCAATTATAGCTCTGTTTTGGACCAGCATAAAAGGATTCATACTGGGGAGAAGCCCTATGAATGTGGTGAGTGTGGGAAGGCCTTCAGGAATAGTTCTGGTCTCAGAGTCCACAAAAGGATCCACACAGGGGAGAAGCCCTATGAATGTGACATCTGTGGGAAGACCTTCAGTAATAGCTCTGGCCTGAGGGTCCACAAAAGAATCCATACAGGTGAGAAACCTTATGAATGTGATGAGTGTGGGAAGGCCTTCATTACTTGCAGAACACTCCTAAATCATAAAAGTATTCACTTTGGAGATAAACCCTACAAATGTGATGAGTGTGAGAAATCTTTTAATTATAGCTCTCTCCTTATTCAACATAAAGTCATCCACACTGGAGAGAAACCTTATGAATGTGATGAATGTGGAAAGGCCTTCAGGAACAGCTCAGGCCTTATAGTTCATAAAAGGATCCACACAGGAGAGAAACCTTACAAGTGTGATGTCTGTGGCAAAGCATTCAGCTATAGCTCTGGCCTTGCAGTTCATAAAAGCATTCACCCAGGAAAAAAAGCTCATGAATGTAAGGAGTGTGGCAAGTCCTTTAGTTATAACTCACTTCTTCTTCAACATAAGACTATTCATACTGGAGAGAGACCTTATGTATGTGATGTGTGTGGGAAAACTTTCAGAAACAATTCAGGCCTCAAGGTTCACAGGCGACTTCATACTGGAGAAAAACCATATAAGTGTGATGTGTGTGGGAAAGCTTATATCTCACGCTCTAGCCTTAAAAATCACAAAGGAATTCATCTAGGGGAGAAACCTTATAAATGTACCTATTGTGAGAAATCCTTCAACTATAGCTCTGCACTTGAACAGCATAAAAGGATTCATACAAGGGAGAAGCCCTTTGGGTGTGATGAGTGTGGCAAAGCCTTCAGAAACAATTCAGGCCTTAAAGTACATAAACGAATCCACACTGGGGAGAGACCTTACAAATGTGAAGAATGTGGGAAAGCCTACATCTCACTCTCAAGCCTTATAAATCATAAAAGTGTACACCCTGGGGAAAAGCCCTTTAAGTGTGATGAGTGTGAGAAAGCCTTCATCACATACCGAACCCTCATAAACCACAAAAAAATTCATCTTGGGGAGAAGCCCTATAAATGTGATGTATGTGAGAAATCTTTTAACTACACCTCACTCCTTTCTCAACACAAAAGAGTCCACACTAGAGAGAAACCCTATGAATGTGACAGGTGTGAAAAGGTCTTCAGAAACAACTCAAGCCTTAAAGTTCATAAAAGAATACATACTGGGGAGAAACCCTATGAATGTGATGTGTGTGGAAAAGCCTACATCTCACACTCAAGCCTTATTAACCATAAAAGTACCCATCCTGGTAAGACCCCCTATACATGTGATGAATGTGGAAAAGCTTTTTTCTCTAGCAGAACACTTATAAGCCATAAAAGAGTCCATCTTGGAGAGAAACCCTTCAAATGTGTTGAGTGTGGGAAATCTTTCAGTTACAGCTCACTCCTTTCTCAACACAAGAGGATCCACACAGGGGAAAAACCCTATGTATGTGATAGGTGTGGGAAGGCATTCAGGAACAGCTCAGGCCTCACAGTGCATAGAAGGATCCACACAGGTGAGAAACCCTATGAATGTGATCAATGTGGAAAGGCATATATCTCACACTCGAGTCTAATCAACCATAAAAGTGTCCACCAGGGGAAGCAGCCCTATAATTGTGAATGTGGGAAATCCTTTAATTATAGATCAGTCCTTGACCAACACAAAAGGATTCATACTGGAAAGAAGCCATACCGCTGTAATGAGTGTGGGAAGGCATTTAATATCAGATCAAATCTCACCAAGCATAAAAGAATTCATACTGGAGAGGAATCTCTAAATGTGATAAATGTGGAAAGTTATAGTAGCACATCCCAGAAGATAATCTACGAGGGAGGGAATGTTCTGGATGGGACCAGGATGAGGATGCCTCTGTGGGAGGCAGAGCTTACTAAGTCTCAAAGAACTCAAATAGAAGAAAAACCTTATGAATGTAAGAATTTCTGAGGCCCTTATTCATGGCTTACAAATTTCATAGTATAAGTGAAACCATTTTAGATGATCAAGAGTAATCTTTACTATGTGATTTTCAATCATAATCAGCAAAGAAGGCTCCAGTGTTAAAGTAATTGAGCCCTTTTGGAGTGTAAAATAGTCCATTATGGGAATAAAACCTATCAAAAACAATGGGATATTTTTAAATCCTCAAAGTGAGCAGACATTTCTGGACATAAAAATGTATATGAAGAAAGAACTTCAATTAGAAATCACAAAGTCACCATTAGAGAGTTCATATTTGGGTAAATTTTGTGAATAGAAATGTAGGAAATTCAGACATAGCTTTGCATCCCAATAAGATTGTATTGGTCAGTGGGGAAAAAAAAAATCCAAGAAGAGCCTCCAAAGGGCAAATTCAGGGAGAGATAGGCTTCAGGGAATATAAATTTATTTATTAGTAATCATGGATTATTAACAATGTAATTGAATGGTTTGGGGGATAGGATGAGAAAAATTTGGATTTCCTTGTAGTAAAGTAAAAAGCATAAACTTATAAATCTAACAGGAGTAGGAGAGTATTATAAAAATGCAAATTGAGTGAAATGTACTATTGTAATTCAAGAGTTGAATGGGTGAAAATTAAAGTTTCAAATGAACCCCCTCAATAAATGATGACTGTGTGATGAGTGAAAACCTGGTATTCACATATTCTACCATAAAAGGTCCTACAATGGAGAGTATTTTGCCATCTTCAATAACTAATGGAACATGAATCTTCAACATGAATTTGCACCTTCAGAAAGAATCAATTCAGGGATTCCTGTGAATAGAAATGTTGGGAAGGAGAGCATTTTATTGTGGTAGCTAAAAAACTAAGTAGCTACTAGTAATCGAGAGAGGAAATTCATGTTTCTAAATCTTGTCAAATGTTTGTTTTGGAATGTGTTGTAAAGATTTCATGCACTACATGTGTATATTGTCTGTCGTAAAATGTTATGAATACTTTGTTCAGGGCTCATTCTGCTCTGCCATAAAGACCAGGTAATTGTGGTGAGGTAAGATTGAACTCCAATAAAGAAATTCCTCAAATGTAAACAGGCTGTGACTTACTTTAGATAGAAAAATATACAGAGCCATTTGTGTGTTATATTTTTGTGGAATAAGTTATACCAAATCTAAACCAGAGAGAACATCAGGACACTCATACTACAGCCTGGTAACTTAGATTTTACCTGATGGTGCCTCCACTAGAAGAAGCACAGATAGATTTTGAGGGGACCACAGGTAAGCAATGTGATTCTTATCTTGGGGCCAGATCAAAACTTGTGGGAGTAGGCAGGCCATGTGAGAAATCACCCCACAGAAACAGTTTGTTAGGAACAGGTAGAATTTAATATAAAATATTGTTAGCTATGTAGAAGTGTTAGCTAGGTAACTCATGGTAAAAGTAAACTCTTCTGAGTTAACTAACTTACCCAAAAAGACTGTGGGTGGGGCTTATCAATAGAGGCTAAATTCTAAGTCTGGTCTGTGGCTTCAGAATCTGTGTTTATAAGAAAACAATCTCCAGCCAGATTGTTTCCTATCTCATTAGGATTCCTGTCACTGCAGCCAGATAGTTTCCATGCTGCTTTCTAGGAGCACTAGAGAGTACTGTCTTCTAATACCTGTAGGTTTTGATGGATGATATAAAGAAAGGAGGAGATGAAGTATTTCTACCACTCAGTTCCACTTTGAAATGCCATGACCACCGTTGATGTATGTCCTTTTCTACATATGACACTAGCAAACCTGACTCTATCCAATATAGATTTGAATTAATTTGCTCAGCAAATACTTGTTAAGAATTTACTAGGCACAATCCACTGTCTAAGCACCAAATAGGGAGAGGATAGAAGCAGGAGTACCTGGGAGACAGATATAAGAGAAAAAGATCACAATACCTTTCTATTGAATGTCTGAACTAAGCTAACCTTTGTAGGTATTCAGAGGAAAGTGAGCACAGCCAACAAAGAGGGAGGCATGAAAGACATTGAGTTGATTTTTCTTTCTTTTTATGGGGAGGAGGAGAAAACCCTAAATAGAGCCAGCAGCACATGTGTTTAGGTATCTGGCAGGGTTGGTGTTTGGTGAGTGGAGAAAAGGAGGCCTTAAGAGTATCCATTCCCAGTAGTTGCTGTGATACAGATTGGCCTTTTATTTGTTGAAGATGAAACCAGCTCTGACTTCTTAAGACAATTCTGTTACCTGAAGTTTCCATGTGCCCCATGGCCAGGGCAGTCAGGATGCCTGTTATTTGACCACCTCCTGCACAGTTCCAATTCATTGGATTCCAACCAGACCTAGTACACTGCCTAATTTCAGGAAGGCAGGTTAAGTAACAAAGTAGAGGTTGGCCACCTTTCAGATGTGAATCCTAAGCACTCCAGTGCACTGAACATGAGGCACGCACCTACTTCAGTCCCCATCTATTTAGATGCTTGGAAAATGGGCCCCTGGCCTCTTGACCCAGGCCTTAAATAGTTCTAGGGCCAGATAAATTGAGCTTATACAGATACTGAGTATATCTGGGGTCTCTTGGTCTTCAGCTGCCCCAGGTGGACATCAAAGAGCAGATCCAATTAGTTAGGCTGAACCTACTCAGGCCAGTGCAGTAATTTATGGTTGTGAGGAACCACCCCTACCCACTTAAGAACAGAGAACAATATGCAAGGGCATGGGGAGCAAAATTTGCCAACTTATAATTAAATCAAACACTTTTTTTAGTGGGTAATTAAGATATTCATAAAAGCCTAAAGTGATTATATTATATAGAAGGGGGAGATCAAGATGTTGTTTAACTCTAGATTTCAGAGTCAAATAAATGTACATGGGAAAATGTCGTAGATGAGCATTAAAACGACAAAAATACACTATAAAAATGAATGAAAAACTTTGTAAAGGGAAAAAAGGTGGGACATTACTTTCTTTTAAAGGTAGGCTTTTATTTGGATCAGTTTGGGTGTCTTTAAAAGGTAGGTAATTTGCCCTCTTGGTCCATTTAGGCTGCCGTAGCAAAAGCCACAAACTGAGTCAAATATATTTTTCAGCTCTGAAGGCTAGCAAGTCTGGATTATGTGCCTGGTGAGAGTCCATTTCCTGGTTTGTAGATGGGAACTTCTTCCTGCATCCTTACATGTAACAAGATAGAATTTGTTACATACATATATGTACATGCACAAAATATAACAATGCAATTTGGCCAATATTACTCCTCAGCATTCCTCTCCCTTCACCCCCTGATCCCTATTTTCTGATTTCTCTTTGTTATTCATGAGATCCCCCTTGCTTTTCTTTTCCTTTTTCATGAGGCCTCCTTTAATAAAGGGCACTAATTCAGTTCATAAATGGTGTACCCTTATGACTTAATCACCTCCCAAAGGTGCCAGTTCCTAACACTATCACTGAGTTGGCAATTAGGTTTCAACAAACGAATTTGAAACAAATTGACACATTTAGACCATAGCACTGCCCCTCCCTCTCAAAGCATGGAGGCTAAAAATACTGGTTTTAAAAATGGGGTCCTATAATTAAAGAGGTGAACACCAATACAGCTTTTGTTCTAGACTGCTAATGCTGTTCAGTGGATGCTAAATCAGAAGTTCAAGGCCAGGCCCACCCAAAATGATGAATCTTACTAGGAGATCTTTCTGCAGTTGATCTGGGTTCCCAAAATGCCACCCTCTCAAGATAAGATGAATCAGATATGACCCCACTCCCCCAAGTGTAAAGACAATTGCCTTGTTACTGAGCAAACCAGTAGAAGAGAAAGGGGAAGCATTCCTGATGAGTTGTGATCACAGATCTAGACCTTTACTCAGATCTAGGTAAAACAACCTGACACCTGGTAAACACACACACAAAAAAGGATTTCTTCAATTCTAACCTCAGGGCTTATAAATCATTTTTATTTATTTCACCAAACAGTCAAAAGATAAGCACATAGAAAAATGGCAACATAAATGAAAACCAAGAAAGGAACAGACCCACATAGACTTCCCATACTGAATTATCAGGTATATTTATGAGAACATCTGTGCTTAAAATAATTAAAGATGTATTTGGCAACAGAGTGGGACATACAGAAAAGAGAATTAATTGAAAGATATGTAAAAATGTCCAGGATGCAGCATGGAAATAGGACAATACAGGAGATGGGGAGGCTTCATTGAGAAGTTTTTGTATTTAGTCATAGTCTTGACACAAGAAAAGGGAAAGACATTGGGCTGAGAATTTTTTAAAGTCGATGAAAAATATGCCTACTGATTTCAAACCCCAAAGAACACAAAGCAAGGTAAATTTATGAAAACCACACCTACAGATATCATAGTGTTACTATAGAAAATTATTTCATATGTCCCATCATTCTATGTAGCATTGAAAGCTTGGGACTTAATGGGTTAAAGAGGAAAAGGTCTTGGCAAAAGACAAAACAAAAATTACTATCAAAGAAACAACTGTTGGTTTCCTCAGCAATAAAAGCCAAGAGTGGAATTAATTGTAGTATAAAGATAGAAAATAACTCAACCTAGAATGTTAATAGCCAATGAAAAAAATCAAGAATGAGGACAAAATAAGCACATTTTTTAAAAAAAATTTTCATTTGAGAAAATATTTATTTTATTGATCCCTTCCAGGCCGTCACTAAAGGAAATTCTAAAGAACTTACAGAAGAAAGGCAATACCACAACGAGTTATGAGATGTAAAAACTAAGGATAAGGAAGAGCAAAAAGTAGGAAATGTGGGCAAATGTAAATGAAAGTTTTACATAAAATAATTATAATCTAGAGTTGTTAAAGTAGACTTAAAACACCAGACAATAACAAATCAAGAAAAATAAAGGATTGAGGTGGTCTATGAATATAAAGTTTTTGAGTAATCTTGTAATTATAAAATCTAGGGAATCATAAAGTAGAAAGTCTAATTTTGATACTAGTGGATAGAATAAGAGTTTTTTTAATGAAAATCGCAAATGAAAGAAAAGTAACAATTTATAGGTCAAAGAAAAAAAAACAGATGGTAAATATTTAAGCCAAAAATATCAGTATTTATATCCAATGTACTTCATCAGGACAAAAATACAAGACCCCACTCTGTGCTGTTTAGAGGAGACTCAAATATAAGGACTGTTTGAAAGTAAGAGAATAGAAAGAAAATATATAAAGAAAATAGTAGTCAATAGAAAACTGCCATATCTCGACTAACATTAGCTGAAATATAAACTATGGCACAAACCATTCCTAGAGATAAAGAGAGCCATTGCTTCAAGAAAAAAATTCAGGGGAAATATTAGGAAGATATAACAGTTTTTAAGTTAGTATTTATCTAACGATATGGCTCAAAAGTGGGGAAACATTCACAAAACTCAAAGCAGTTGAAAGATTTTTGACACCTCTCTCAGTAATTAACAGTGCAAGCAGACTAAAAATGAGTAAAGATATGGTTTAAAATCATTTAAAAATATGATTCACAAGCAATCTAATGGATATACATGTACTATTATATCAAGAATACATATGCTCTTTCAAACACACATGAAACATTTTTCAGAAATTGACTATGTGCTGAGCCATAAGGTAAATCTCAACAATTTAAAAGGATGGAAATCAGGGTAATTCTGTCATGCATTTAAATGAGAAATTAATAATAAAGATAACTAGGACATTCCCATTATATTCAGAAATGGACAAATACATGAATAAATCATGGTTCATAGATAAAAAATGTTTTAACTGAATGATAATAAAAATGCCACATACCCAAACAGTGGGAAGATGCTTAAGCAGTGCTTAGAAATTTATAGCTTAAAAATATTTTTAGAATATCAAAAACTTGGTAATCACCTAAGCACCACTCAAAAGGTTAAAACAAATCCCCCCAAAAATGTTAAAAAGTAATAAAAAGCAGAAATTAACAAAATAGAAAAAATAGGATTAACAAATCCATATGTATGTTTCTTTAGGAAGACTACAAAATTGACATAACTCTCATGAGACTAATCAAGAAAAAAAGAGAAAGCACAAATAACCAAAGTCAGGAATAAAAAGTGGGGGGAAATATACAGCAGGGTAAAATTTCCTTCTCTGAACATACACTGACTCCCTTGCTCCCTGAAACTAAGAGAATACCTCACTTCCTCTAAATTCCTTGAGTCAACAATTCTGAGAACAGGATGTAACCGTCTAAGATGAGCCAAATCACAAAGAAACAGCTCATTTTTGTAAAATTACAATGCCTATACCTCACCAATGCTCACCAAAACCATAGTGTGCACTATTGCTTGTGTTTCTTAAAAACTCATTCTGGGGCTGGGTTTGTGGCTCAGTGGTAAAGTGCTTGTCTAGCATGCATGAGGCACTGGGTTCGATTCTCAGCACCACATACAAATAAATAAAAGAAAGGTCCATTAACAACTAAAAATATTTAAAACAAAAAACTCTCATTCTGCATAATTGCAAAAACATTCCCTTTGAGAGCTTATCCTGTTACAAAAGTTTCAAGATAGCATTTTTTTGGGCATATAAATCTAGGAGAATGTCTTAAGTTTGATGTTACAAAATGCTATCACATTAAAACCATAAGAAGGTATTATATTGCAATGTTATGCCAATAAATTAGAAATTTTAGATAAAATGAGAAAATACCTAGAAAAACATAACTTACCAAAATATACTAAAGGGCTTACATCTTGTGGATATGGGGAGTATGAGAAGGAGTATGGAATGTGTTTAGTCCTCTTACAGGAGAGTTAAGAAGAGGATGAGGGAAGAAGGGAAAAGAAATCATGAAGGCAAAACCTGAATAAACAGTGAATATTGAAGAGCCTTGCACAGAAGCACTCATCTTGATTTCTTTTTTTTTTTTAAGTTTTTTTTTGTTGTAGTTGGTCACAATACTTTTATTTTTTTTATTTTTATGTGGTGCTGAGGATCAAACCCAGGGCTTTGCACGAGCTAGGCGAGCGCTGTACTGCTGAGCCACAACCCCAGCCTCCACTCATCTCAATTGCTATTAGTGAATTTGTCTAAGATGAAAACCTAAAATGTAATTTTATGTAGTTCATATGTGGGGCTTTTACCATAGTGGTAAAATGGTACTAAATACTAGCTATATGATGCAAGGGAACTTTTCCTCATGGGATTAAAAAACATCTGGGGAACACCTGAGGATGAGTTAGCTGAGGCTAGAAAATGGAGACCTGAAGTCTGCATAAGGACATTAAGAATTTGGAAACAGCTGCCCCCAGGGAAGTTCCTGGGAGGACTCTCCATGGCTCTACTTGCCTCAGCTCAGGGACTTGGTCCAGAGACATGTTGAAGAAAATAGAACATTTTTAATTCAATTTATCTTCCCACTGAGACACTGTTCCCGTTTATACCTCACAGTTCTCAGGCCACGAATAGTATTGGTTTTGCCCAGGTAGCAGTTAGTATTAAATCCATGAAGAAAGTCAACCAAGTATAGTCAGCACTTAACCACTGAGCCACATCCCAGCCCTTTTTAATTTTTCTTTTGAGACAAGTTTGTTTAAAGCCTCACTAAATTGCTGAGGCTGGCTTTGAACTTATGATCTTCCTGCCTCAGTCTCCTGAGTTGTTAGCATTACAGGTGAGCACCACTGCACCCAGCTCCTATATCTATCTGTGTATTTCTATATCTATCTGTGTAATTGGTGCGTTTTAGTTGTAAAGAATGGTAGGATTTGTTGTTACATATTCATACATGCACACAAACTTTTCTTTCTATGCTTGTGTGTCCTCAACCATCTTTTGTCAAGATAATGGAAACAAACTGTTGTAATGAGGTTAGAAAAGTTAGTATTATTAGAACCCTAAGAAGAATGCCTGCAGTGAGAATTATTTGTTATAAGGATGAATCAGTAAGTCTGGCTGTATAATGGCTCCTGTCCAAGGACATTTAGACATTCAGACAATAGAAGACAATTCCTATCTGAAAGTTAAGAAAACCCTTCCAAAAAATCACTATGCGCATACACTTTGAGAAGAGATGTGAGAAAAAAAATTTTAAATATAGTTTCTCAGTGGTATTTTGCTTCTAAGCAAGCAATCTGTTGTTTTTAAGCAAACATGCTTTGTTTCTGTCAGGGGTTAGGGAAAAGAGTCTCCCACTTGAGTCCAGGAATGAAGAGTGCTGGGTGAGGTGAAAGCTGCTACATACATGCTTGCTTCTCTGGCGTAGGCAGCCTTGCCCACTTATGCTGAACACATTTCACTTCTCCCCCGTGTTTTCTTGGAAATCCCCAAATATTCTGGAGCTTACTCAGAAGTGTTGGCAAGAGCCAGGCTTATCCATGGATCATCTTAACCATGGATATTTTTTTTTTTTTTTGAGTGTTCTTTAGGATCTAAAAGGAAGAGGCCCTGGGGTTGTAGGCAAAGTTTCTTTGGTCTTGAATGTAAACCTTAAGGGAAATATTCCAGTCAATGAAATAATTATGAATTGGTTTCCTGTCCTGTCTATAATTTTTCTATATGTAAAATTAGAAAATGACTGACTCATAAGTTACTTTAATAATCTGGTTTCTCTTCAGATTGTATAAATCTCTCATATTTTACATAAAGTTATTTAAAGGTTAATGAAAAAGAACCCTGTATTTTAATTTTAAAAACTTTGTACAAACATTATTGTTAAATTGACTTAATGATTTGTCTTTTTTTTTTTTTTAAGTTAAAGGAGATATTGAAGACAAGAGCATGAAAACAGGAAACAACATAGTAGAGAAGATCAGCAAAGTCAGGTTGGTATTTTGGAAAGAGGGAAAACCTTTGGTATGAGTGAACAAGAAAAACCAGGAAACCACAAATAATTAAAGAGAAAAATGAAAACTGGGAAAGCACAGCTGATATCCTATGAGTTATTTAGAAGTATATTTTTACTGTTCCAAACATATGGGGACTTCCTAAGTTATATTTTAGTTATTTCATTGTATTTGGAAAACATACTCCATGTGGGGCTGGGGTTGTGGCTCAGTGGTAGAGTGCTTGCCTAGCATGCATGAGGCACTGGGTTCCATCCTCAGCACTACATAAATGTAAAATAACCTAAAACTAAAGGATAAATATTTAAAAAAAAAAAAACTCCATGTGACTGCAATCAAAATTTGTCAAGATTTGCTTTATGGCCTAGCATGTTTGACCTTAGTGAAAAGGTTCCTGGGTACTTGAAAAGTACATGTGTTTGGCAAATGCTAGGTGCAGTTATCTATATAAAGGCATTAGATTGAGTTTGTAATGGATTAGTCATATCTTCTCTGCTCTTGATGAATTTTTGTCTGCTTATTTATCAATTAATGAGATAATTGTTGAGGTACTTTCTTCTTAGAATTCTGTGAATTTAGATTTATTGAGACCACACAGATAATAGAATTGTTATATCTTCTTAGTCAATTTCAATTTTATCTTTATGAAGCAAAGCTCTATCTCTAGTATAATGCCTTTTCTTACTTAGTCTCTTTTCTCCTAGTATTAATAACACTGGCTTCTTTTTGATTACTCTTACATGGCTTATCTCTTTCCATTCTTTTACTTTCAACCTTTGTGTACCCTTATGTTTTAGATGTGCCTCTTAGAAATAGCATATAGTTGTTGTTGTTTTAATTTAATCTAATAACTTATTTTAATAAGAGGATTTATATTTTAATATATAATTAATGATGGCTTTGGGTTTAAGTCTTATTAATTCCTTTTTACCTACTTTCTTTTTTCAGATTAGATTAAAATTACTATTGATCAGCACAAATCATGGAGCTCCTAGTTTCTAGCATCTTTATCAGGAGACTTCTTCCTCTAAAAACAGTGACTCAAGCATATTACAACAGAAATGCTACAACAGCAATACTATGATGAAGACTTTTCTTTCTTCGTGTGGTCTTATTACTCCATCTTCCCTCCGCTCCCCACCACAAAAAAAGTTTTTTGACTATTAATGTGGAAAAAGTGACACTATTACCCAGTTCCACTCTCACCTCTACCCACATCTGGAAGCTGTTATGATTGGGGCATGGTTTGAGTGTGCCCCCCAAAGATTCCATGTCCTAGAAGTTCAGTGATGGTGTTGAGATGGTGGAATCTTTAAGAGGTAGAGACTAGTGCAAGGCAATTAGATTACTCTTGGGAGGAGTTAATGCTGGTCTCCTGAAGTGATTTAGTTCTCAAGAGAGAAGGTTGTAATAAGGTGAGCAACCCCCACCTCACCCCCATGTGCTTGGCTCCTTCTACACATGACTTTCCATTTCTCTGCTATGTTTTGATGCAGTAGAGGCCTGTCACCAGGACATTGGCTCAATGCTATTTGGACCTTCTAGTCACCAAAATTATAAACCAAATAAATCTCTTTGTTTTATAAGGTATCAGCCTCAAGCATTTTGTTATAGCAATAGGAAAGAGACTAATACATGGACTGACTGACAATTAGTAGAGCTTTGAAGGGCATCTTCAGGAACTTACTCATCCCCCAGCTCTTCAACTCTCTCTGAAGTTGACTGCCTCATATCAATGCATTTAAGCCCTTGAGCTCACTACTCCCTTGGCTAAGACCTCTCTCCACTGTGCCTAACCAGTTAGTGTAGGGGACAATGGACAAAGGCTATGTCTAGAACTTCTTCACAGAATATGGCCTTGATGACTCAGTTTCTCCATGCGACTTACCATGGTACCTTGGGGAGTCTCAGCTCACTTTTCTTGATTTCCTGACACCTTTCTTCTAGTCAAACCCACAACTGTAGTATTTCAGGTGGGTTGGTGGAAAGGAACCATATACCCATTGCAAATTTAGATTTTCTCATACAACAACAAAATTAAATTAAATTAAAAAGTTCCTCATTATTTAATCAGGAATTAAAAGTCTTACTGTAAGTAAGCTGGTGACTGAGGCAGGCAGAAAACAAACATATTCAGCACGTCACACTGAAGTTCTTTAATGCTGGGGTCCCTAAGTGGGTAGGATCTAACCAGATCTGTAACATTCATTTCTTGTGAGGATACAACCATTTTATTTTATTTATACTGGAATCTAACCCAGGGGCTCTTTACCAATGAGATACATCCCCAGTCCTTTTTATTTTTATTTTGGGACAGGATCTTACTAAATTACTGAGGGTCTCGTTAAGTGGATGAGGCTGGCCTCAAACTTGCCATCCTCCTGTCTTGGCCTCCTGAGTCGCTGGAATTAGGCATGCACCACCACTTCCAGCAACACAACTTAAACTCAGGTATTACATAACTTTTCTGGAAGAAATTGAATTAATAATCTTTGCATTTATATTTCAATATAAATTTGTACAAGGGGCAGGCTCTCATGGTTCCAGAACCACTTCAGCATCACCAGGGCAGTCTGTAAGGGGAGTCAAAGCAGCAGTATGACACTGTTCTTAACAGCTCTCTATACCATGCCTCTAAATAGGCACTTTTGCTTCTAAACATATACTTTTGAGTTTTAACAAAAGGAATCTTGCCATTTGTAACACGAGTACCTTTACATTTATATAATGGTTCACCTTTTTGTGAAAGTACATATACATCTTTTTGCATTCTTTCTAAGAGTTTCCTAATAACTCACTATATAGTTATACCATAATTTATTTAATCAGCCCTCTTACTAGGGGCTTGAATAATGCTTATTGTTATAGGAAGTCAATTGCTGTAATAGCCCCTACTCACAGCCTCTGTAAAGAGCACCCTGCATGTCCACAACCCATCCCTGTTGTCATCATCCATCCCAGTGGTTCTGGAATGACAAAATGGAAATCTTATCATGGCAGTGTGGCCCTTACTTCAGTTTACATGTTCATAAAAAGAAACAGGTAGCCAGACATGGTGGCCCATGCCTGTAATCCCAGTGACTGGGGAGGCCAAAACAAGAGGATTGCTAGAGCTAGTTCAAAGCCAGACTCAGCAACTAAGAGACCCTGTCTCAAATTTAAAAAAAAATTTAAAATGGCTGGCAATGTGGCTCAGTGGATAAGTTCACCTGGGTTCAAGCCCTGGAAAGAAAGAAAAAGGAAGGAAGGAAGGAGGGAGGAAGAAAGGGAGGGAGGAGAAAGGAAGGAAGGAAGGGAGGCAGGGAGGGAGGAAGGAAGGAAGGGAGGAAGGAAGGAAGGAAGGAAGGAAGGGAGGGAGGGAGGGAAAAGTTTATCACATAGGCTGCTGGGTTCAATTATTATTTCAAGTTTAGAGATGAAAAATGGGTCTGACTTTACTTATTTCTTTGCAGCTATTTCTCTATTTATAGTTCAATTGTGTCTGCCCAAAAGATATGTTTAAGTGAACTAATTTGGAAATAGCATCTTTGCAGTTGTATTCAAGTTAAGATGAGGTCACACTGGCTTAGAGTAGGCCTCAAAACCAATTACTGTGTCATCAGGAGAGAGATTTAGAGACATGCAAGGAAAAACTCCATGTAAAGACTGAAGTAGAGAAACAAGTTGTGCTGCCACAGGCAAAGAATGATAAGGATTGCTGGGAACCAGGCAAGCCAGGAAAGGTAAGGAAGCATCCTTCCATAGAACCACCAGAGGGAATTGGTCCTGCTGACACCATGATTTCACACTTATATCCCCAGATCTATGAGAGGATAAACTTTCTATGGTTTAGTTTACTCAGTTAGTGGTACTTTGTTATAGAAGCCCGCAGGGAAACTAGTTCAATTTACACTAGCTGAACAACCTTAAATTTTCTTCATTCAGTGTTTCAAGTGTGGTTTTATATTGCATTTGAAATTTGGATCAGAACATCAATTTTATAATGAAACTATTACTGATAAATCATTGTATGCTCATCTGAAACTAATAAAAATTTGTACCTGAAATGCACATTTGAAAATAATTATTTTTTGAACTACTAATGATAAATGTTAGGTTTTTTTGAGCCATACTTTATATATGGTAGCTCATTTATACCTCACTTTGGGTAGAAACTTTCTTATCCATATTTTATGGAAGAGGAGTATTCCCTAAGACCATCCCTCATATCAATGTCAGGGTCAGACTTGAACCCAGGGCAGTCTGCCTAAAGAACTGAAATTCTTATTTGGCATCATCTGTCATCAAGAATACAGGGCATTACCTGCTCTCCACCAAAAAATGCAGTTTGAAGATGATATAGTTTTAGGACTCAGCTGTGTTTGATGGGGTTTAGGATGAATGTCCTCCATGAAGCCTCTGTAAATATTAAGGCACTCTAGGAATAACTGATATACTCCCAAGAAAATCAAAGCCCAGGTACATACAGAGAGCAGGGGGAAATGAGTTTTTAAATATCCTAGAGTGTCTATGCCACCATTTTCTCTTTCTGGTCTCCTCTAACTTCTTAGGTTCTGATTTCAAACATGCTGGGCTTAAGCCCAGTTTGAAAGCAATCTTCCCTTCACTCTGTTTCATAATCACACTGGCCCTCTATTTCTCTATGTCCTCCATTGTCAAACTTTATGAAACAGTAGATGACAGCATGGGCCTGAGTTTTTTCCCTCACCTCATTTCCCATGCCACGTTTACAGTCAGAGAAGCCCTGTCTTGGATTTGCTCTCTGATGACCTAAGGTCTCCGGGGTGAGCTCTAAGAACTTCAGGAGAACATCATGGGTTAAGACACTTCCACAGTAGCATAGTTTCAAACAGGGCAAGGCTATGTTCCTAGAATGAGTACTCCAGTACCCCAAGTTCCTGCCTGGGAAAACTCAAAGCTGCCAAATGAAAGAACAGTTTGTTCTAGCACCTAAAAAAGGTACTCAGCTAGCACCCAAAGAAGGTGAAGTTAGGGGCCCTGTGTTCCAGTCTGTGTAGGAGAATAGAAACCTTGCTTCCATAAATGCCAGTTACGGAGGTAAGGGCAATCTGGCTATGACATCTGTCACCCATTGATCACCAGGGTTGATTCGGCTGATCTGGCTAGATTTTGTCCCCTTCCTCCCTCACTGTTCCATGTGCATCCCTCCTGAAGCTATGCGCTTAGACAAAGAAGATGACCTTCCCCCATAGAGGAGGACTGTTCTTTGGTCAAAAGTAGCTGTGCTCCCTTGCTAGAACCTCCAAACAAGCTCTCAAGGTTCATAAATGCCAGTTAGCAAACCCAGATGACCTAATCACATTGGCCAACCCCATTCACTTTTTGTACATTTCCACTTTCCTAATTTTGCTAAACACCACCTCCCCCATTTCTCCCTCCCCACTTCATAAGACTCCCCTTAAAATGCCCAGTTACCTCTCCATATAGATCAGCATTGAGTTCCCTTTGCAACTGTTACTGAATAAAATCTGTTTATGCCACTCTAACCAGTGGGTCTACTTTATCTTTGACAGAAGGTAGCATTCCATCACCACCCACTCCCTCTACATCAATTATAATGAAGATTGTCTGCTTTGATACCCTAAATGATGGTGGCTTAAACAAGGTGAAAGTCTGGACCAGAGATTCAGGGCTGACCTGATGTTTCTGCGACCATAAGAGACACAGGCTCCCATCATTTTGTTACCCATTCTCCTTCCTTCTAGTAGTCTAAGAAAGATGTCCAGATCCTGTCATCTGGTCTGTATTCCAGTCAGCAAAAGATTCCTGAAGTAGCATATTTTGCTTGAATCACATAACAGCAGCCCCAACCTGACTTCAGGGAAGCCCTGGAAACAGGTAAGGAGAGTCAAACACTATTCTTGGGTTAAAGGGGAACCTGAATACCAGAACATCTAGCATCCACACCCCCTAATTAGTACTTTAGAAGGCTTTGGCCAGTGTAAAGGAGAACTTTGGTGGTTCTGGTGGAGAGTAAAGGTCTAACACATCCATTGTGAAGATATTTCATGGGGACAATGTCTGCACTTGAAACAAGATGGAATTTTTCAACTTTGGGATTCTTAATTTTTTTTCTCCAAGACCAAGAACTGTTTGGTATGCATGTGGAAGAGGAACTTGGGGTGGGGTGGGAAAGCCAGTGAGCTATCTGTGTGAGAAGCTGTGGCCTGGCTCTTGTTGAGTCAGAACTATCTTAGCCAGCAGATTCAGTTACAGCTCAGAGACATAACAAATGCTTTTGACTAAGTCACCTCACTCTCTCTTTATACCTTGGGAAGCAAATTTCTGTGAAATGGTCTTCAAACTTTTTTTTTTTAAGCAGAGGAACTTATTTTTCAGATAAAATTTTTCATAGACCCCCCCACATAGATGAAAGTGGAGCTTTCATATAGATGAAAGTGGAGTGAGGGATTGAAGTATTGACCATTGGTCCGCACAGACTCTCCCGAGTGACTTGAATGACTTCCAAAGCATTAGGTATTGCAAAGACTACTAACTACTCCAAGGCACCCAGTCTCTCCTCCTTCCATTAATTAATTGCATCTCTTCCACCAGAGTTATGGCAAGAGGCATGCTCAATTTCCCTTTGATCTTCTGTCCAGTGGGATATAAGCAGAAGTGAAAGGAGCTACTTTATGATGGCTTCCTTAAAAAGAAAGCTTAGCCTTCTGCTTGCTCTGCCCCTTCCTCCTGGCTGGGAAAGGAGACAAGTGGAGCAGCATCTTGGGTCCACCGGTGGATACCATGTATCTATGATGGCAAAGCCAACCTTGGTGCCCAGATGACCTCATGAAACAGTGCAACTGTGCTTTCAACACCCGCCCCCTCCTCTCGCACTTGCCCACCTCTGAAGAATTACCTGAAAAAGAAAAAGTTGGAGGCCTGTCTTATTGAAGACAGTGAATTTAGGGTTTTTTGTATAATAGCTTAGCCAATTGTCTAACAGGAAAACCAAGGCTGAACAAAAGAATTTCTACATTACCTACTCTAGGCCAACATTTGACTTTGGAAAACAATTTCTCTCATTATGTCACCTGTCCTTAATGTGTCTTAGGACCACTTTTAAAACTTCTTCAGCTCTAAGAGAAGAGAAATCTGCATCTTTTTTTGGATGAGAGGATCTAAAAAAGTTTCTTCTTCTAATCAATCATATATGTAGATAGTTCTCACTCACAACCCGCATGGGCCAGGGAATGGGTAACCATCAGAGGGGTGGGCTGGCTGTGAAATAAAAACTATGAAAGTAATATATCAGAAATAAAGATAAAAGGCAAAAATATTTTTAAATAGGGGTGTGATGGTTGAGCTGACGGGAAGTATCTGGCTCTAACAAAGAAGAATTCTGGGCTTGCTTCATTTATAGCCATACAGATCAAAGGGGATGGTTTCACTGTGGGAAAAGCCTTATCTCAATGCTTGCTTCTTGGTGCAGCAGGTTGTATGGTTCTTAGCAAGTCACTCCTATCTCTGGGGCTGTGCTTGAATATGAGCAGTAAGCTAGAACAGGGCACCAACTTGAACTGGGCATTCTTGAACCCTCAGTGGTCTGGGAGTTCCTAAGACCAGGCTTCCCTGCCTAAAGGCTTGAATGTCCCTCAGGTCACACAAAACTCATGGATGGATTCCTGCAGATAGTAATTTATAAACTGATATAGGAACACAGAGCAAATTTGTAGAAAATCAGATTCTGTTCCCTTTTCTCCTTGTACTTCTTCCTGCCAACTGTTTCTTTATTCTTAACTACTATTCCTCACTCCTGTGCCCCCTACATTTTTTTTTCTTGTGTGCCTAAATAAATTATTCCAACATGTGGCATTCCATGGATCATCAGTGATGACTTATAGAAAGAGAAGTGACAAAGCACGTAAAAGTACAGCAGACTGCTAGCATTCCAAGCACCAGGAGGTGGTGAGACTGCAGAAGAGCAACTGGCAGGGGATTTTTCTTCCTGTTGAATGCTGCCAACCCTCAGAGGAAAGATAAAAAAGATTGAAGGCTGCCTGAAAATAAAAAGCAACTATAAAAAAAATAGAGTAAAGTGCTCAATAAGCCTTATTTTTAGATTGAAGGCTTAATAATTGCCATAATTTACAAGTCAGACAAGGCATAGGTGTCTTGCAGATGTGATTTCTAAACTTTACAGAATTGCTCAAGGTTAATATTCCCATCTTACAAATGAGGAAACTGGAGTTCAGAGGAGTAAGAGGCTTTCCCAAGGTCACTCAGGGGATTTGAAACTAGCACTGTTTTTTTTTCCCCTCCCAAATAGCCCCACTCCTGCTTTAGATGAGAAAAATGAAGTATTAAAAACTGACTTTAGCTGGGCATGGTGGCCCATGCCTATAACTCCAGCGATTCAGGAGGCTGAGGAAGGCAGGAAGATTACAACTTCAAGGACAATCATGGCAATTTAGTTAAACTCTGTCTCCAGAAAACAAAACAAAACAAAACACTGGGGATATAGCCCAGCAGTAGAGAACCGCTGGGTTCAATTTTCAGTACCAAAATCAAACAAACAAAAACAAAAAACAAAAAAAAAAAAATATGCTCTTGAAGGATGTAATATAATGTTTGATTTTCTTAGTAGTTTTAAACAACAGCATTTTATTATATATCATGAGTTTGTGGGTTAGAAATTTTGAGTGGGCATGACTGGGGATTCCTTAGGTGGCATTTGATGTTTCTTAGGGGTATTCAAGTAGTGGGTGGGCAACTGTGGGGTGGCCATGTGGACTTCTCTTTGCACCATGGTGGAGATAGCTGGAAGGCTGTGCTTGGCCTGGGCTGAGGAACAGCAAGCCAATGCGTGATAACTCTTGCATGACGGTCTACAGGGACTTCCATGGAGGCTGCTTTTCTGAGTGAGCATTCTAGGAAAACCAGACAAGAGTCACCAGTCTTTGTATAACATAGCCTTAAAAATTCCAGAACATCCCTTTCTGTCATATTCTTTTCATGAAGGGAAACAAAGTCTAGCCAAGAATCACACATTAATTTTATGTTGGTAGAGCCACAGTGCCCAGGTATTTTTTTTAAAAAGAACTTTCTGAAACCCTCACATTAGGAGACTGCCTATTTTTTTTAAGATGGATAGATAGAGAGAGAGAGAGAGAGAGAATTTTAATATTATTATATTTAATATTTATTTTTTAATTTTTGGCGGACACAACATCTTTGTTTGTATGTGGTGCTGAGGGTCCAACCTGGGCCACATGCATGCCAGGCAAGCGCACTACTGCTTGAGCCACATCCCCAGCCCGGTGCCCAGGTATTTGACCAAACATTATCTAGAGGTTTCTGGAAGTTATTTAAAATTTAAATTGGTGGGATTTTTTTGTGTTTGTGGTATTGGGGAGCAAACCCAGGACCTAGCAAGCCCCCTACCCACTGAGTTACACCCACAGCCATTTTTTAATTTTGAGACAGGGTCTCTTTAAATTACTCAGGCTGGCCTGCAACTTAGATCCTCCTAACTCAGCCTCCCAAGTATTTGGCGTGCACCATTATGCCTGGCAATTTGGTAGGATTTGAGTAAAGTAGACTACCCTCTCTGTTGTGATGGACCTCATCCAATTAGTTGAAGGCCTGAATAGACCCAAAAGACAGACTTTGTCCAAGGAAGGAGCAGTTCTGCCAGTAGATGTCTTGGAACTTGAACTACCACATTGAGTCTTCTTTGGTCTTTAGCCTGCTGGTCCACCTTATTTGGGACTTACTAGCCTCCATAATAGTGTGGTTCAATTTTTAAAAATCTCTTTGTATCTATACACATGTCCTACTGGTTCTGTTTCTCTGGCAAACCCAAACTAATACAGAGGAGAAGGCATTATAAAATAGGATAAAAAAATGTTATTAGAGGTGAACACTGATACTTTGCAATCTAAAACAGCCAGAGAGAAAGTGAAATTAGTTAATACACTGTTCTATGCTGCTCTGAACTGCTTTACTGAAACTTTAGTAGTTGCTTCATGAACAGCACAGCTATATAAATACTTAAATGAGCCAAAGTAAGAGCTATGTCTCCCAGTGTGTAATCATACATTTGTGGAAGGGTTACTGTTCCTGAGTTTCTAGGAGGACTGCTTTTCCAAATCTCCTTTGCAGTTAAGGGTGATCATGTCACTGAATTCTGGCCCAAAAGTGGGTGGGTAGAAATGATGAAAGCTACTTCCTGGGTTGGCCCTTACAATCACCTGAATCTTTTTGTTCTCTCTCCCACAGTTCCAGTGACCTGGGAGGTTCACATTAAAAATGAGTTGAATAAAAGATGAAAGAGAGTTAGCAGCACCAAATTAGACTTTGCATGAGAACGAAAGAAATTTTTGAGTGCAGAGAGTCACTGAGAATGGAGACTTACTGGTTACCTACTCTTGACTATTCTATCTTGATAAAATATGCAATTAGTCTCTATTGTTTAGAAGAGGCTAGTTTGCTATAATGAAGAAAGTCAACTATACAATGGCTTATAGAGTGCCCAATGGATTATTGTACAAGTTGTTCCAGTGTAATTATTTTCACAAGTGTCTCAGATGATAAATTACATGTGTGCTTACTGAAAGAAAAAAGAACTTTCTTTCTCTTTTGTTTCACAGTCCAAGGTAAGCATCCCTTCCTGGCACCTCTCCTCTCAATTCTTTTTAGTAATTGGTGCATTTCAATGCCTTGTTGTCATTCAGACAGTTAAGCTGGGCTGCTGCCATGCAAACTTATCATCAATGATTTTTTGATTTTTTTATTCTTCTGATTGTGGTTCTAGACCAAGCACAAAGAGAACAAGGATCCACTTTTTTTTTCTTTTAATTTCTTATTTTGAGATAATATAGGTTCACAGGCAGTTAGTTATAAGAATACAAAGATCCTTTGTACCCTTTACTTACTTTCCCTCAGTAACATCTTAGAAACCATAGTACAGCATCACAACTAGAATATTGATATTTATACAAACTGAAGATCTTGTACATACTTCTTTTTTACTTGCATTCTGTGTGTGTTTGTGTATTTAGTTCTACACAATTTTATTGCATGTAGTTTTGCATAACCACTACCACATTTCAGATACAGAACAGCCAAGTTTGGTTTTGCTCACTGTCATTTCTCCAAGGCTTGGCACAATGCCTGGTACAAAGAAGACACTTAGTAAATATGTGTTGAATGAATGAATGAATGAATGGTGTACCAGCTATGGTTCTAAGGTACCATAACCATGAAGCAAGAAACCAATAGTGTAAGTGTGGCCACGTGTAACAGTTCAGATGTAGGACCAGCAGGACAGCTGTGCCAGGTGACTGCTGCTGTCTCATGATTTCCCAAGCTGGTAGGCAGGGGGACCTTGCAGGGCCAGTCCAACAGGGTTAAGGCCTGAAGTTTGTACATATCACATCTTCTCATATCCTATTGGCCAGAACTTAGTTGCAAGTATACACCAAGCTGCAAGGGAGGTTAAGGTAGATTGTATTATTTGCCTGCAATTCTCCCTCCATTCTCCTCTTTTGGCACTTCTTCAAGGTGAAGAATACTTCCTCACCCTACTGGTGTTGGGTTTTGGCCAGTGAAATGTGGACAGCAGTGATAGTATGCCAGCTGTGAGGTGACCCTTAAGAGGCCTGTGTTTCTGCTTGCCCTGCCCCACTGCCACCACTGCCACCCTCCATGAGAAGGGCCTTCACTAAGTTCAGAGCATAAGAGATAAATGGCACAGCCCTAAATTGGTTCAGAGCCTGAAGGAGAGCAATTTTGGTATTTGCTTGCTATGAGCTCAGTCTTAACTGAGGAGTTAGTTTTGCTGTTAAAGAAGGAAGGAATGAACATTTGTGGACTCAAAACATTTTGTAGGTATGAGAGTAGCCCCTCCACCTGCAGGGGACCCTTTAGAAGTTCAGAGCACAGCCTTACCAGCTGAGTTGCATGACGATAACATAAAAAGTATACTCTTCTAGGACTCTGTCATGAGTGTGGGGATGGAGATGGCTTGGCTGTCCTGAGGTCAGCCAGGAGACTGAGAGCAGACCAGGAGCACCTATGCCTGGAGGCCCCATGAGAATGAAGGGCAGGCTGAGAGTGGGAAGAACCATGGTAGTGGAAAGCTGGCTCAAAACAAAACAAAAAATAAAACCAAAACCAAAAACAAAAAACCTAACCCTGGTGCATTAACAAAACATGTTGGGGAAGTTTTTCCAGTGAGTGAAGAGGTGGTGCTAATAATAGAAGCTTGAAATAGCTATACACTTTAGTATATTAAATTGTTAATCCATGTTTGTTGCCAATATAGCTATAGAGAATGATGCTTTCCCAATTTGGGAAATGCATGCAAAAGATAATCAAGGCTTCTACCAGATCTATCAAAATTTACCTCTAGAAAATTATTTCTCCACAGTACATTGGTGTCTCAGTATTTCAGAACTCACTGTCTGTGGGTTGAATACAGCTTTTTAAAGAAACTAGCTCTCTACCTGTTGATGATTCTGCCAACAAGAATTTGGGTGTGAAGAAATGACATCACAGTTTTCCTACCTGGGAGATTGCTAGAGACATGCAAAATGTAAAAAGCTTGAGAGCACAGCAAGTTGGGTGTGAATATACAGTTACAGTGGATGAGTTAGTCCCTGATAAAGTAGTGGCTGCTTACATGAAAGTAGTTGAGGAAAATAAAAGTTTAACATCTTTCTTCAAATACGAATACATTCTAAATTTTACTTGATTTTTCTTGGTATTTATCTTTCTATTTAAAAACAATTTTCTGTAGTTGTACATGGACAGAATGCCTTTAATTTATTTGTTTATTTTTATGTGGTGCTGAGGATTGAACCCAGTGTCTCACACCTAGGCAAGCTCTCTGCCACTAAGCTACAGCCCCAGCTCATATCTTTCTATTTTTTATTATGAAAAATTTTGAACACTTAACAATGTCAAGAGAATAGAACCACAAATGCCTTCCACTTAGAGTCAATGGTGGTTAACGTTTTACCGTATCTTCTCTCCTCTCTCTCTTCACAAACATGTGGCACATACCATTTTTAAAAATAAATTGTCAATATGAAACCATGATACCTAGATGCTTTAGTACAAATCTCCTCAGAATAGACAATCTCCTATATGATCACCATACCCCCATCATACTTAAAAAATTTAACAATAATCCTATAATCACAACTGATATCCAAGTGGTATTTAAAATTTCCTAATAGTCCTCTAAAAAATTTATGTGTAATTTTCCTACATGATGTGATCAAGGTTCATGAGTTCCATCTGGAGGCTAATCTGAAAAATCTACCCCATTTTTACTTCTATGTGGTTTTAATTTATGACATTAACTTTTCAAGAATCTGGGCCAACTTACTGAAAGTTGCACATTCTTGGTTTGTTGATCATTGCCTGATGTTGTCTTTTAACTTCTAGGTTTAAGCCTGTATTTGCCTTAAAATGAAGTCCAGGTTGGAGCTTCTTCATGAGGTTTGGGTTGAACATTATTTGCAAGAATATTACATAGCCATCACATGAGAAGTCTCATATATTTGGTTTTTCCACAAGTAATGCTAAGGGTGACGACTTGGTTGAGAAAGTAACTGCCATATCTCCATGGGAAATCACCTTTGCCTGGAAACAGAGACTGAGGTGGAGTTTACATGATAATGCTTCATGGGTGATATAATCCTATGTAAGCAAGAAAGGGGAAAAAGAGGAATTGAGGCAGAGAAGAAGGGGGAAATGAGAAATGATCCATTGCCAAGTTGGCCATGGTTTCATAAACAGCACGGCTAGTCACTTTGGAGTACTGAGTAGCACCATTTCATCTTAGAAAACCTTTCCATGGAGGAGTGTTCACAGGATATTAATATACCTATTGCTTCTGGGTTGTTATTAGGTGCCTCTGAGCAGCACTGGGAAAGTCATGGTGTTTATGGCTTCTGTTGTGTTGGACTGAACATAGCAGCTGCTGCAGTTTCCATTATGGCAGATAAAATAACAATTTTGCCAAAGGCAGAGTGCCTATCATGGTGGGAATAAAGTGACATTGCTTTTACTCAGGAATCAGGGCAAGTGGGTTCTGAGGGACAGGGAGAGCAAAATGGAAGTAAGGAGTGGGTATAAATTTGATTCAGTACAAAACATTTTTGTCTTTGAAATTACTAAATGATCTGAGGTGTACTTTGCCCCTGTAGGAATAACCTGTTGCCTAGCTACTTTTCATTTGATGGTTTTAACACATTGATTATTCTTGCTTTGTAACAGTTATTACATTTGGAGATACAAGATATGAGGGCCAGTTATGTTTATCACCACTGGGGTGTGTCATCATTGCTTGCAGGCTCTTTAAAGAACACAATTAAATTATATATTTTATTCATACACACATATATACATATATATATATATATAATTTATATGATGAATTAGCATAAGTTCATATTGCTATTAAATTTAACTAATTAAAATTCATTTTTATATCATTTTCTTTTTATACTGAAAATGTCCTGGTTCCCAACAGCATTATGTATAGTCAGAGCATATTCAAGCTACCCCAAATAACTTTTTCTTTCATTGTTGGTTCAGTAATACATTTTATCTTATTTATTTTTTTGTGTAGTGCTAGAGATGGAACCCAGAACCTCACTCATGCTAGGCAATGCTATACATTGAACTGTGCCCCTACTCCGCATGGCTCCAGTGAACAATTTTATATAGAGTTGGGATGAAGTTTGTTTCTTTAAAGGTCCAATTTTAGAGCATTTTACTTTATAATTTACTTTTATTTCTGAATATATAAGATACATGGTTCAAAATCAACACTATAATAAGCTCAATCAAAGAAACGTTGCTCTCATTAATGCCCCTTCAGTCTATCTATAAGGGTAGGTAAAAATTTTCATTAGTTTCTAGTTTCCCCTTTCTTGTATTTCTTTTTGCAAAAATAAGAATATATATATATATATATATATATATATATATATATATATATATATATTTAGTTTCTCCTTTCTAACATAAAATGTGGCATGTCTACTCTGTTGTCTTGCTTTTTTCTCATAAAATATTCCAAAGAACCACTGAATATTAGTTCACCAATACCTTAAATGCTAAAATTCATTAACGTGTGTGTGTGTGTGTGTAAAGTAGACTATGCAAAGACAGAGTTTAAAAAAAAACTCAGTGGCTTTACAGATAAAGGGTTTTTTTTGCTCACATAAAGCCCTTTATGGATCAGGCAACCCTTCTTTGTCTTGTAGCTTCATTCCATAGAATAGGTGTCCTCTGTAGCAGCCTATTAGGCAAAATCCACTTACATGAACCCAGACTAAAAAGGGAAGTTGAAAATTTGATCTCCTGTTCATAAAGAGAAAACTGAAAAATGTAATTTGGTGAATAGTAGCATTGTCTCTGATACACTAGGTTTTACATTAATTATATCAAACTCTACAACAGCTCTGTAAATAAGTTAGCTACTTTCATTATTCCAATTTTATAGCTAAGAACATATATGTCTTTCAAAGTCATGTGTGTTCCTGTGTGTCAGGAGTCATATCATATCCAGGGGTATCTGCCTCCAAAGCCTGAATTTGTTCCAAATTCTGTGGCCACATGGTATTGTCTACCAACAAAGCATGGCAAATCTACTTCATCCATCCATAAATGTAAGATCTCCAACATTGGAGATTAGAGAAATTTATACAAAAAATAAATGTTGAGACTTAAGATTCATATTATGTTGTGTTTCCTAAATACAAAAAAGGGAAAGATAAAATTTAAATAAGTGATCATGAGGTAGTTCAAGAGTAGAGTGCTTACTAGATTGTGAGCCCCTGGGTTCCATCCTCAGTACCGCCAAAATAAATAGATAAACAAAGCACTAGTTGGATGTGGTGGTACACACTTGTAATAATACTAGTTATTTGGGAGACTGAGGCAGGTGAATTTGAAGTTCAAGACCAGCCTGAGCAACTTAGTGAGACCCTGTCTCAAAATCAAAATGATACATAACTGGAAACTCTGATTTAAATGAAACATTTAACACAGTTTTCAAAAATAATGCCTTGCAAATCTCAACATCACAGTAACAACTTCAAACATTTTGGACTGATTGTCCAGTTTATAAATATTGGTAACCAGTGTATAGAGCCACACACAGACACTCTGATCTCCTGTTAGAGTCTGCAAACAAGTCAAAATAACACCTGGCATTTTGCCAGGGGAATGTTAGAGTTTGTAAACAAGTCTGGATGGTGCCTGGCAAAATGCCAGAGGGAGTGGTTTGAGAAGTAACAAAAGCGAGCCATTAAGTGTAGAGATTCCTTATTGGTTGACTGATGTATCTAGTTCATGCTAATTAGATAAGCTCTGTGGAATGTATAAATACTGCTCCTGTCCTGCAATAAACGGCTCCTACTCCTGCTGTATCAACGTACACAAGTTGTTCGTCACCCCCCGGTTATTTTGCTGCAGCCGGACTGCAGCAATCTCCTAACATACCCCATCTCCCCACCTATCCTACTGTATGCTCCTGTACCCAAAATGCTAGCATTTTCTAGGTTCATGACCTATACATTGCAAGCAACTGTTGAAAACTCCTGAGCTACTGCTTATTTAGATTGCAAATCACAACAGCATGTAAAGATTTTTATTTATTTTCTCTTTGTTCCACAGCTCCTAAAGGAAAAAGAGACTCAGTGCTTGGAGAAGGCACTGTCATTGTGAAATAGTGACCAAACCCCAGAGTCTGCTGAGAAATGATGAGGCCCCAGCATTTAAGTGCCATCTTAAAAATGTTGAGATTCAACTTAGCATGTTGTCCTGTCACTGGAATTTCTAGACTTAGCAAAACAAAAACAAAAATCAGGATGCCCAATTAAATTTTAGTTTCAAATAAACCATGAAATAATTTTTAGTATGTTTCATGAAATAACAATTGCTTTTTATCTGAAGTTCAAATTTAAATGAACGTCTTGTATGTTATCTGACAACCCTCTGGGTGGCACAATCTGACCCTTTACTTTGAGGGTCTAAACCTAACTGTGGGCATTGCTGCTGGGAAGAAGGGGATGTCTGACATAGTCTCCTTCTGCTCTCATTGTTATTGTTGGTTACACACCCTTCATGGTTGGGCAGGGTTTCCTCATACAGCTGGCACCCTTTGAAACAGAATATTGGGTTGATAAGGTGGCCCAAACCCTGCCCCTCCTGTGTCCACTTGACCTTTGAGTTCTCCTAGAACCTTGGCATGCCAATCTTTGGGATACAGACTGTTTCACTGTCATCTTTACTCAGAGGCTAAAACCCTATTCTGTTGAACAAACCCCAGACTCTCCTTCCTGCAGGTTCCTGCTCCTACCAGTAATCCTTACTTTGAGGGAGGGCACCTCACAGGCAGGACAGAGAATCACTTCATTTCCCATTCCACTTCTTTAGAACCTACAGCACTAGCCTTCCTTCTACTTCCTCCTTCTTCCAATTGTATACATCCAAAAGACCTTTGTCATTCAGCAAATAATAATTAATTCAATCCCTGTTAAGCAAAAGCATCATTGTGGTTCAGGCTCACAAATCCAATTGTTTAATGGGCATGATTCTCAAAAACATATCAACTTCATTTCAATATTCCCCACAGAATTCACCATTCCCTTTGCCCTACTTGATAATTCTATCCTCCTTCTTCCATTATTACCATGTGGTAAATTATGGAGGTTAATGCAAGGAGTGCCCAGTCATGGCTTTCTCAAGGAAGATTTCTGATCCCCAGGCTAGGTCAGGATCTTTCAGGGTACTTCTAGAAGTTTGCAATTCTACATTACTTATGTATTCATGAGAGGTAGTGGTGATCATAGATGCCATGGTTTGGAGCAGATCTTGAATGTGAGCCTTGATTCTACTATTTACTTACTATGCAACTTTGAACAAGTTATATATATATATATTTTTTGTGATTCAGCTTCCTCATTGTCAATTGTAGTATCTAAATTATAAGGTCGTTGAAGGAATCAAATGAATTACTGTATATAAACCTATTGGGATTTTCTAAATGGCTGAGAACTAGATTACATGTCACATGAATTTAATTTGGAAGGGCACTTGAAGCATTTTGACTGAGCGTAAAGAAGGTAGTTCTCCAGCAAGAAATCAGGGTAAGATTACAAAAATAAAGTGAAAATGATGTGAAGGAGGTTAAAAAGCAACTGTCCCCTTCATTTTGGCAGCAGGGTAGATGATGGCACCATTCACACAGAACTCAGGAAGACAGGATTTTTATAGTGAGTGATGAATTTGTTTTCAAATATGCTATATTTGAGAGAGTTGCCTGAAGAGGCTCCTATGAGTCTGAATCTCAGGGAAAATCATCTTGGCTGGAGATACAGATATGGGATCTTCAGCATATTGGTTGTAGCTGAAGTCATGACAAGGGTAAAATTATGGATGGTCAATTAATAGACTAGGATGAAAACTAGAGTTCTGGAATATTCAAATATGCAAGTAAGAAAACCTGGTAAAGATAGAAAAGTCAAAATGATAGGACAGGAATATTATCTAGCCTTAAGAAGAAAACAAATTATGATATATATATTGCAATGTAGATGAATTTTGAGGACATTATGCCAAGGAAATAAACTAGCAAACCAAAAGATGAATACAGTATGAGGACCCTAGGGTAGAGAGTTTAAAGAATGATGGCTGCCAGTGGCTGGAGACAAAGAGAAATGGGGAGTTATTGTTTAATGGGCCTCATTTCAGTTTGGGAGGAAGAAGAGTTCTGGAAATTGGTTGCATAACAATCTGAATGTACTTGTCACTACTTAACTGTACACCTAAAAATGGTCAAGGTGGTAAATTTTATGTCTTGTGTATTTTACAACAAACATGTTTTTAAAATAATGGGAGAAAACTAGGAGCAATTAATGTCATAAAGTCAAACTAATAGAGAGATTTTAGAGCATAGTGATCTTCAGTGTCCAATGAAGTAGAAAAACCCTGGAAGTTAATAAGCATCGAGATTGGGCACCTACTAAAAACTAGATATTATTATCTCAAGACCCTGAGTCCCTGAGCAGTTCAGGAATACTGACAACTTGATTTATCAAGATAAGTCAATTAATGAAAAGAAGGGCCTATATTGGCTTTTTTTCTTACCATAATGGTTGGATCCAGGTCCTAGAAATGCAGCTCCAAGTGACAGTATGCCACCCCTGATGCAGCATAAAGGCACCAGGAGACCTTGGGCTACTTCTAAGTCTATAGATTAGTGTCTGAAAGCCACATACTTTTGTCATATTCAGGCAATGTGATTTACCTCATACAAACATGAGATTAGATTTGAGACAAATCAGGGCTGAATGTTTTGTAAGTATTTGACATTCCAACAGCTGTGTGAAATAGTTCCTCTTTTGAAAATCTTCATTTTATAGATGAGGAAATGGAGGTTTGGGTCTTATGGCATGTCAGTGGTGAAGTAAAGACCAGAACTCATGTCTTTGAGTCCGGCTTGATGAGAGAGACTCTACCAGAGAACACCAGACAATTTAGGTGATTTGAGTCTTCCCTTGAGCATAACTTTCTGAACTACTCTTCACCCTCTCCCTTCATCCTGGCTAGAGAGATAAATCAAGGAGAGGTTCAAAATGTCTCTTCCCTAAACGGTATCTTCTGGCAAATTGAACCAAGGATGAAAAATTAAGAAGCATGTAGATACTTAGAATGTCTCCTTTATTGCCAGTCCCCTACTGGTCCAGGCACCCCCCGCCCCCACGCCAAAAAGATCCCTGTACTCTTTAATTACCTTAAGTTTTCCCAAAGAAAAATTTTGACTTTCTGTCAAAGCATATTTGTGTGTTATAGTGTGGCCAAGTTAGTTCATGCCCTCAATAATTAGGACCTTTGGGCTGGGGATGTGGCTCAAGCAGTAGCGCACTCGCCTGGTATGCGTGCGGACTGGGTTCGATCCTCAGCACCACATACAAACAAAGATGTTGTGTCCACCGAAAGCTAAAAAATAAATATTAAAAAATTCTCTCTCTTAAAAAAATAATTAGGACCTTTGAACATGTCTCCTCCCCCATCATAAAATCATTTATTGTCTAAAACTGCTCACAAATGAATTATGTGACATGCTTATGAGCTTCTCTGCCTTCCTTCAGTTCAGGAGGTTTCCTAAACCTTTGGCTTAAGGCAAGGATAAATTTCACCTCTTGATTGAGGCTTCTCCAAATATCCCAATACCCAGGTCCTCAGCTCTGGGTTCTGAGTTCTGGGTCCTTGCAGGCCCTCCTCTGAGGTAGTGTTGTGAGGTTGTTGACACGTCTGCTTTTCCAATGGGCTGTGAGTAGCACACATTTATACCCTACTGCCCAGTGTCCAGCATGTGGGCCTAGTGTCAGAACATGAAGCAGTCTTGCTGCAGTTGGACTAGGATATATGTTGGGGTGGATGTTGTAATGTACAGACTATGGTCCTTAGTCCCTCCATTTACTTTGAACAACCTTTTTCAGTAATAGACTTTCTTCCCTCTGACTTCCAAGACTCAGCAAATCATGCTGCCCAGGTCACAATTCTGAGACTTTTTCTCTCTTCATTAACACTTACCCTAGACCGTTGTGCCAGGGCCATCTGGGTCTTCCAAAGTGGCATTAAACAAACACAAAAACACAAAATCACAAAAATTTAGTCATTGCTAATGTATAAACGGTTAAATTTATTGGGATAAATTTAAAATCCTGTATTAAAATCTAACAGCTTTTTATCAAACTCTATTATGTATGCTAATATTGGTAGGGGCATAAAGGATTAAGACACACAAGTTTCTGCATTTAAGAGTGATACTGGAAGACAAACTTTAATAAAATCTACTAGTCTCTTAAAAATAGAGACTAGTAGATTTTATTAAAGAGTTTAAAATAATTAGTAAAACTTCATATAATGATACTACTTCCTCATCTGTGGAATGACAGAGGATTTGACCAGGTTTTCTTCAAATATCCTTATTTGTTCCAAATAAATGACCAAATAGACCTTTCAAATTTTATATAACATGTTATTTACTATGTGCTAGATATTATTCTTAGTAACTCCTCCAATTTTCACAATTCTATGCAGTGGCTATTATAAATTTCTCATTTGGAGAAATGGGCAGAGAGGTTAAAAATTTGCTCAGGGACACACAGTTTTGTAGTGCAGCTGGCATTTGAACCATGACAGCAGGCTCTCAAATGTGCTCTTAACCACCATAGCATCTCTGTGAAGGCCTAAATTCATGCTTTCCTATACTTTTTAAGTGGGAAAACTAATTTTTTCTATTTTGTATTATGTCACAAACTTGGTCCTCTTACTTCAAACTGGTATAATTTACAATAGTTTCTACCATCTTCTTGGCTGCATCTCCTCTTTAGGGATTTTTCTTTTCTTTTTTTTTACTGGAATCAATACATTTCACTCAGATATTAGCAAAGTTCTGCCTCATCCAAGGCATCATAGTCCTTCTCTCCAAAACTTATAGGGTTAAGCCTTTGCCATTTTGTAACTCTCTTTGCTACCCTTCTCTTAATTTTGATTTCACACCCCCACCATCACCCCAAGGATTTCTAGTTTCTCTAAAAACTGAGTTTCTTCCATGGCTGCTCAAACTTTCACTTGAATTCTCTCCAGATACTGCTGTAGTGGGTGAAACTGAGGGACACAGAGAGACCAGGGATGGCTGTATGCAATGAATTTTAATACAAGGCAAGGAAAATTTGGTCCTGTGTACTGAGGTTTTAAGAAGAGAGTAGTATTTGAGCAGATAATACAGTCTGAAGTCTTTTGTGAGTTGGGCAGAGGTGGCACTCCAGGCTAATGGAGGGGAGATGAGTCTGAGGTCTCCACGTCCCATGTCCCTCAAGTCAATCATCCCTCCTGATCTCTTCCCTGAAATGAACTGTGTGTGATGTTCCAGATTTTTTTTTTTTTTTTGTACTAGGGTTTGAACCCAGTGGTACTTAACTATTGTGTCACATCCTCAGCCTCTTTGATTTATTATTTTGAGACAGGGTCTTGCTAAGTTGCTTAGGCTGGCTTTGAACTTGTGATCCTCCTGCCTCAGCCTTCCATGCTACTGGGATTACACACCTGGCTGGTGTTCCAGATCTTGACAAAGTCCAGAAAAACCTATATCAAGACAATATGTTTCTCTACATTGTGGACTGCAATCATTTTATAGATTACATCCATTTCTCTGCTAAAATTCCATTTGTTTTTCATCCACTCAAGAAAACGTATCAGAATGTAAGCGAGCTTAATAGGCCCACAAAATGACTTTGATTTATTTTGCAGGCTTAATCATCTGAAAAGGCCAGTTCTTTGTTGTAACTGTTTTCTCCAATGTACTTTTCAATTGCTCTTTCAGGAGGAGTTGCCTCAGATAGAAGGTGAAGGATCTGGTCAGGGTATATGATGGGTCTCTGGAGACAGAACCCAAATCCAAGCTCCCGACAGCAGATTGCAGATTAGAATCTAAAAAGTATAAACATTTTTTGAGCTTGGTTATATTTGAAGGGTTTATGTCTCCCAAACCAAGAGTGCCTCTTTTCTCTGGTTCCCTTCAAAGCACTGCTGATGAGATATTCCTAATTAATTTTACACCCCTCTAAACATTTCTTTACATCAGCACTTCTGAACTGACTTTGGTTCCCTATTTCTTTATTAATTCTTCAGAATGATTTTCCTTTTCAGTGACCTGCAATGTCCCAAAGGCAAAAAACAGGTCCATTTCTGATTGTTCCATGCACCCTCCTTCCCCACACAAGAGGCCCATATAGGAAAATTCAGTTGCCTGGCATCAGGAGGTTTCAAATATTCACTTGTTATTTGTCGAATAACCTCCACTGATAAAGCTGTTCTAAAAAAAAACACAGCAATTGGCAAATAAATGTAAATTCGGACAAATGGAAGAACCTGGTGATAGCCTGAATTTACATTACATAGCCTGAACAGACTGGCTTTCTCTATGACATAATCAGGAACCCCGGGAAAAGAAAGGGCCAGGTAAGAAATAGGAGCAGCTTCCTTAGGGAAAGGATGCTTAGACATTTCTCTGCTTACAAATGGAGACAGCATTTAGAGTGCACCCCATAAAAGCTCAATACACCGGTACCCTGGCACTTCTGATTGCTATCTGTGAATTTCTAAACGCTACTGATATTTACGTAGTTCTTTCTAGTTTTTAAAGGGGTTCCCACACCCAGGGCTTCATTTGATTCTTATGAATACTTTGCTGGGGTAAAGGACAGGTCTCATTATTCTTGCTGCAGAAGGGAAACCAAATCTCTGGAGCCCACAGAAATCAGAGGAACCAGGATCTGAGCCTGTAAGTAAATATTCATTGAATTGAACCAATATAGAAATATGAGTATTTTAAGGTAAACAGAATGTCTGCCCTTAAAAAGCTCATAATATAGTTGGGAAGAAATGCCCAAATTAAAAATAACAGTATGAGGATTAAATAAGGCAAGACCAAACACAAAACAGTAAATGCATCCTTTATTGTGAAATAAACTAAGAAAATGCTTTGATATTTTCGTGTACTTATATAACTTTCATCTCTTTATTGAACTGAAATTTCCAAGTATTCTCCACTGTCCCCTACTCCTAACCCAAGTTGCAGCTCAGTATTCTGGGTTTTATGTAGATTCACTGCATCTATTGTCTTCAGTTTGATACCTTAGCTATGGATATCTGGGTTTGTCACACTTCTTCAGTTCTATGTTTGCAGAACACAGGAGCTCCTGGTCAAAAAGAGCAAAAAAAAAATGAGACATAAAGGAAGGAATCTCAGGAAAAAATAACTGACCAGGCCAATGGAGAGAGTAAATAAGAAATCAGAACATGCCCAAGGTCAGGACTGTCTCTTCCTGATACTCAGAAGAAACATAAGTCTAATAATTATGTGCATGCTAATAGAGCCTTTAAAATTGGTATTTCCCCAAATCTAGAATGGCACTAGCACTACCAAATTCCCCTAAATGCCTCCTCCTTCATCTGGGGGATTGTGTAGCCTTCCACATAGAGACTGTCTCCTTATTCACTTCAATCAGGGCTATCCCATTGGCAAAAACAGATTCACAGCAGACAGAACCTCACACACGTGCTCATCAATAGATGAATGAGTAAAAAATTGTGGAATATACAAATAATAGAATGTTATTATATCACAGAAAGAAGTGCTGATTCACACTGTAACATAGGTAAATCCTGAAAACTATGTGAATAAGAGAAGCCAGACATATGCAATTCAGTCAAAATATCCAGAACAGAACAAATGATACAGACAGGAAATAAATCAGTAGTTCCTGGGGATAGGGCAGGGAGGAACAGGGAGTGGCTGCTAATAGATATGGTGTTTCTTTGTGAGTGATGAAAATATTCTGGAATTGGTGATGGCTGTACAACTCTAGGAATATATTAAAAACCACTAAGTGGTTAAAAAAAAAAGTGGACAATGTTAGAGTTTTACTTTGAATTTAAGGAGAGAACTGAATTATATTATTTATTTCCTTGGACAGGAAACATAGCTTCATACATGTGTGACAAGTGCTCAGAAATCAGAGGAACCAGGATATGAGCCTATAAGTAAATATTCATTGAATTGAACCAATATAGATATATGAGTATTTTAAGGTAAACAGAACGTCAGCCCTTAAAAACTCATAATATAGTTGGGAAGAAATGTCCAAATTAAAAATAACAGTATGAGGATTAAATAAGGCAAGACCAAACACAAAACATTAAATGCATCCTTTATTGTGAAATAAACTAAGAAAATGTTTTGATATTTCAGTGTACTTATATAACTTTTAGTTATATAAGCCACTGAGCCACAACTCCAGCCTGCATTATCTCATTTAAGGTTCACAATAATTGAATTAGTTTAAGGATTATCATGATCCTTACTGCACTCACAACAAAACTGAGTAATTAGCCAAAGAAAATACTTCAGTGAGTGGCAGAACTGGAATGAAAGAATCTTCAGATTTAAAGGGAAATGTATCCAGGAAAAATCAAATAATTAAGTCATTCTGGTACAGTTTACCGAAATTCAAAGATAAAGGGAGGAAGAGATCCAAGAGAACTAGAGGGAGGCTGTATTCCTTGTTGCTCTGTGACTTGGGATACAAGCAGATGAAATACTGTTTCTCTGAGAGACAGCCCTTGCTGCCCACTGATCCCCTGCTGTTTGCCCCTACTTTGTCCGCCAGCCCCTTTTCCAGTATATCACATGCCTTTTGGGTGCTGATCAGTGGCTACTTCCACTGACTGCCCGCTGGCTGCCCGTTTGCCTGCCTTTTACCTGCTCATCTATGCCTTTAGCCAGCCAAATGCCCACCCTTTGCTGGCAGACTGCCGGGCCCATTGCTGCCCAGAAGTCCATTGTCAGGGTACCTGCAGGTTAAGTTAGACGTGATTGCAGCCATCTTGGGAAACTGGCCAGGGCCTGGGAGTCTAGGGCCAAGGGGCCTGAAGGTTTGCTACTGCCACCACTGCATCTCAGGGCTGGCTGCCTCAGTCTGGAGATACTAGTCAGGTCCTAGAGATATATCATCAGGATACCTGTAGGTCTGGATGCACTTGCTGAGTGTGCTAGTAGCCGTGATCTGGCTGCCTCTTTGCAGGGTGGCTCCTTTGTGTGAGCACATCCCTGGTAGTCTTTCTGATAGTTGGAATAGCATTGAGATCTTGGGACTGCAGCAAGGCAGAGCCTGGGGAATCTGAAGCCCAGGTCCATCAGATTGCAGATGGGTCTGTGTGGGCCAGTCTGGGCCTGGCAAGCCTGTGGAAAGCCAGAGTCTTGGGGCAGTTCCCTGGGGTGGGGAGCACACAGGTTGGAGAAACTGGAAAGAACCAGGAATCCTGAAGTGCCCTGGGACAGAAGGGCCTAGCTACAAGTGCAAAGGTTAGAAGAGGGTATGAGGGCATCCTGCTATCAGACTGGGGAGCTACCATCAAACTTTAGAAAATCCCACCTATTGGCGGAAAAGAAAAGCTGAGAAAATTTTTGAAAGCCAATGGAAGCAACTGTTCAACTTTCCATAGAGACTTTCCTTTTTTTTTTCTTTCTTTTTCCCTTTTTCTCACATCTCTACCATGTATGAATTCAAATATTTTTCATGCATCAGTTTATTGAGGAGTGGGATGTCTGACTAGTATATCAAAGTTTGGTTTTGTATTCTTAAATTTTTACTTTAAAAAAAAAATCTATATTTTTTTCTTTCACTTCTGTCTCCCTGGATTCTCTTTCTCACTTCTCTCATGCTAAACAGCCAACCTCTACTAATTCCTTCTTTGCTCTTACTATAAATTTTTACCTCTATCTTCTCTCCTCCCTCATAAACATCACATCCTCCACTACTTCTGTTCCTTCTGTCCAGCATTTGAAATAGTAAACCCTTTTAGCAAACTTACTGTTTATATTGTAGACAATAATTGAACACATCATTTCTGTTTACTGAGACAAAACTGTAGCTCCTTAATAGGAGCTATTTGGTTTAAGGTTGTATATTGCTTGCATTGGGTGCTGTTAATATTGGTCTCCCCCTCAAAGGTGAGGTACTAGAAGCCTGCAGGGACACTATAAGAAACTGTACTGCCTCAGATTCATACCGCTAGATGGACACAAAAACAACTTGAAAAAACAAGAGAACAAAGCACCTCAATCAAACCAAGATGTTCCAGCAACAGAATCCATAGACAACATAGTAGAAGAAATGCCAGAGAAGAAGTTTAGAAAGTACATAGTTAGACTGATCTTTGAAATAAAGGATGGTATCAGAGAGAAAATACAGGAAGTAAAAGATCACTTCAATAAAGGGGCAGATATTATAAAAAGGAACCAAGCAGAAATCCTCAAAATGAAGAAAACAATAAATCAAATTAAAAATTCAATGGAAAGCATCACCAAGAAACTAGTTGGTCCACTGAAAAAATAAATAAAATTGATAAACCTGTAGCCACGCTAACAAAGAGAACAATGCAAGCGTGGCTATGAGTTTAATTCAAATTACTAAAATTCATGATAGAAATATCAGGACAGACACTACTGAAAAACAAAGGATAATTAAAAACTATTTTGAGAATCTATACTCCAATAAAACAGAAAATCTTGAAGACATTGACAAATTTCTAGAGACATATGATCTACCCTAACTGAATCAGGAGGACATACCAATTTAAACAGATTAATTTCAAGCAATGAATTAGAAGATGTCTTCAAAAGCCTGCCTACTAAGAAAAGCCTAGGACCAGAAGGATTCTCAGCTGAGTTCTACAAGACTTTCAAAGAAGAATTAACACCAGTACTCTTCAAATTATTCCATGAAACAGAATAGGAGGGAACCCTTTCAAACTCAATTCTATAAAGCTAGTATCACCCTGATATCAAAACCAGACAAAGACACATCAAGGAAAGAAAACTTCAGACCGATATCCCTGATGAGCATAGATGCAAAAATTCTCAATAAAATTCTGGAAAATTGCATACAAAAACATCTTTAAAAGACAGTGAAACATGATCAAGTGGGGTTCACCCCAAGGATGCAAGGTTGGTTCAACATATGGAAATCAATAAATGTAATTCATCACACCAACAGACTTAAAGATAAGATATGATCATCTCAATAGATGCACAAAAAGCATTAGACAAAACACGGCACCTCTTCATGTTCAAAACACTAGAAAAACTAGGGATAGCAGGAACATACCTCAACATCGTAAAAGCTATCTATGTAAGCATGAGGCAAACATCATTCTAAAAGGAGAAAAACCAAAAGCATTCCCCATAAAAACTGTAACAAGACGGGGATGCCTGCTCTCACTACTTTTATTCAACATAGTCCTTGAAACTCTTGCTCTCACAAAAGAAATTAAAGGGATACGAACAGGAAAAGAAGAACTCAAACCATCACTATTTGCTGGCGACATGATTCTATACTTGGAGGATCCGAAAAATTCTACCAGAAAACTTCTGGAACTAATAAATGAATTCAGCGAAGTAGCAGGCTATAAAATCAATACTCATAAATCAAATGCATTCTTATACATCAATGAGGAATCCACTGAAAGAGAAATTAGGAAAACTACCCCATTCACAATATCCTCAAAAAAAAAAAAGAAAAAAAAACCCATCTGGGAATCAATCTAACAAAAGAAATGAAAGACCTCTACAATGAAAACTACAGAACACTAAAGAAAGAAATTGAAGAAGACCTTATAAGATGGAAAGATCTCCCATGCTCTTGGGTAGGCGGAATTAATATTGTCAAACAAGGCCATACTACCACAAGTGTTACATTTAATGCAATTCCTATTAGAATCTCAATGTCATTCTTCACAGAAATAGAAAAAGCAATCATGAAATTCATTTGGAAAAATTAGAGACCCAGAATAGCCAAAGCAAACCTTAGCAAAAAGAATGAAGAAGGAGACATGATCATAATGCCAAACCTAAAATGACACTACAGAGCTATAGAAGCAAAAACAGCATGGTATTGGCACCAAAACAGACATGTAAACCAATGGTACAGAAGACACAGAGATAAACCCACCTAAGTAAGATTATCTCACACTAGACAAAGGCACCAAAAACATACATTGGGGGGAAAGATAGCCCATTCAACAAATGATTCTAGGAAAACTGGAAATCCATATGTTGGAAAATGAAATTAAACCTCTCTTACCCTACACAAAAATCAACTCAAAGTTGATCAAAGACTTAGGCACTTGAACACAGACCCTGCGCCTAATAGAAGAAAAAAGTAGGACCAAATCTCCACCATGTCGGCCTAGGAACTGATTTTCTTTACAAGGCTCCTAAAGTGCAAGAAGTAGAATCAAGAATCAATAAATGGATTCAAACTAAAAAGCTGCTTCTCAGCAAAAGAGACAATTAATAACAAAAAGAGAAGGCCTACAGAATGGGAGAAAATCTTTAGCACATGCACCTCAGATAGAGCATTAATCTCCGGGATATATAAAGAATTCAAAAACTTAACACCCCAAACCAACCAAACTAACAACTAAAAAACCCCTCAAATAACCCAATCAATAAATGAGCTAAGGAACTGAACAGACACTTCTCAGAAGAAGATATACACTCAAATTAACAAACATGAAAAAAAATGTTTATCATCTCTACTAATTAGAGAAATCCAAGTCAAAACTACTTTAAGATTCCTTCTAATTCCCATCAGAATGGCAATTATCAAGAATACAAACAACAATAAATGTTAGTGAGGATGTAGGGAAAAAGGTATACTTACACATTAATAGCGGGACTGCAAATTGGTGCAACCCACTCTGGAAAGCAGTGTGGATATTCCTCAGAAAACTTGGAATGGAACCACAATTTGACACAGTTATCCCACTCCTTGTTTTATAACCAAATAATAAGCAGCATACTACAGTGACACAGCCTTATCAATGTTTGTAGCAGCTCAACTCACTATAGCTAGCAACTTTGGAATCAACGTAGATGCCCTACAACAGATAAATGTGGTACATATTCACATTCTTAAAGAGGGAGCTGGAGAATATCATGCTAAGCGAAATAAGCCAAACCCCAAAACCAAAGGCTGAATGTTTTCTCTGATAAGCAGATGCTAATCCATAATGGGGGGGGGGGGAGGTTAGGGAAGAATAAAGGAACTTTGGATTATGCAGAGGGGAGTGCTGGAAGGGGAGGGAGTGTGGGATGGAAGGATGGTGGAATGAGATGGATATTATTACCCTATATACATGTATGATTACACTATTGGTGTGACTCTGCACCATGTTCAGTCAGAGGAAGATAAATTGTGCTCTATTTGTGTACAGTGTGTCAAATACATTCTACTGTAATGTATAATTAATTAAAAAAATTAAATAAAAGATAAAGGGAAACTTACATGATCATTCTAACTGGAAAATTCAAGTTTCTCCCAAGGGAAGAAAAACAAAAGATCAACTTGACTTCAGATTTCTCCTCGGTATCAACTGGTGTTAAAGATCAGAAGGGCAATAAATCCTAAGGAAGAGAGGGCCCAAGACTTTCATGGTTGGCCTGTTGTCCTTCAAGAAGAAAGGTTGATACTGCTTTCACTTGTGCTTCAGGTTTGTCACCTAAGAAGCTTTCCAATGGTTCAGCAAATCGCAGGAAGGTCCTGGTCAGCAAGGCTTGGGTCTTGTGACACTCAATTTCCAGGATCTGGGCATGAGATGCCCAAACATCCCAGCTTGAGAAGAGACAGAGAGGCTTATCATGATCATGGAATAACTGGAAGGAACTTCATGAAAGTTTTTGTGATTGATTGAATATGGGAAGTTTATGGAAAACCACTGGGTTTCTGCCACAGCAACTGGCTGTATAACTAAGCCACTTCTTGGGAGAGGTCATGGATGGAACAGTCATAAGTTTAGCTTTGGGCACTTGAATTAGAGGTTTAAGGGGATCAGTGAGGAAACTAAGCTGAGATGTCCAGCAGGCAGGTGGATCAATGGGCCTGGAGGATAGAGGAAAAGGGTCTGGGAATGTGTATCTGGGTTTATTGGACACAAGTTGACAATGGAAGCCAGATGACTTCAGTGGGATCACCTGAAAAGAAAAGTATAAAATGAGAACTGAGTGACCAGAAAGAGCACAGGAAATCTCAGCATTTAAATGTCAGGCATAGGAAAAGAGGGAGAAGCTAGTTAGGAAGCAAGAAAGGAGTAGCCAGAGAGTAAGAAGGAAACTGAGGAGAAGTGTGATGGTATGCAAGTCAGGGGAGAAGCGTGTCAGAAGGAGAAGAGAATAGCTGAGTATGCTGAAGTTGCAAAGAGGCACAATAGGATGAAGAGATGAAATGAGTGTGGGTGTTTCCTTATGGGTCCAAATTTTAAAGATATTCCAGAATAAAAGAACAAATAGCAAATGTACATGCTGACTTCTGTACTTACAGAGTTCAGACTTAAACCTGTACAAAGAATACTACCCAGGTTAAGGAGAAGCCCAGGAAACTACAAGAGTACCTAGTTTCTCTAAACCAATACTATCTGAAAATCGCATGTCTGAAAAAAATATGTGTGAAAATATTCAAGAAAATATTTAAAAAATGAAAAGGTCAATGAAGAAAGGCTCTTAGTGCTTACTATTAGCTACACAGACAGAAATAGGTATCAGAACAGATAACAAACTGAAATGGAAAGTCCCCAATACATTAAATTGGTGGGCCATTTGGATGAGCCTCTTAGTCTCTGATTAACTTCTTTCTAGTTGGAGAGGTAGGAAATCTGGTTCCTTTGCAATTAGATTCAGCTTATTAGGTGTCCTTGAGTTAAATTTTGGAAGGCAGAAGAAAGGTGGGAGCCATTTTCCTACTGCTTCTGACAGAAACATGAAGCATCCACAGGAAGGAGGAACCCACTTGGTATAAACAGTCCTTTAGCCATGTTCTGCAGATATTCAATCCCTTTTGGCCACCCCAATCTAAATGATAACCTAGGAGATCCTGCCTTTTGAGACTTTGCCAACTGGTCCTTCAGGTGAAATAACTAATACACAAATTTCTAGCTTACTCTTAGGAGTTTATCCTAAAGGCAGAGCATAGTCAGACTTCTGCCCCAGCTGGTGTTGACTTTTTTTTATCTTCCCTAAAGCAAAGGGGGATAGTAAAACACCATGTCCCTGAAAGCTCCTTTTCTGTTCCCCAAAACCTCAGCAAATTAAGGGAACTGTCCTTTGTCCTTTAATATAATATGTATCTATACTTTCCATCCCATTTCTATTTCTGGGATGGAAAGTCTAGATACATATTATCTTAAAGGACAAAGGCTTTCTCTTAGGCACACTGGAAACAAGATAAGTTAATGTTATCTGTAGAAAGCTACTTTATTGCAAGTACCTTAGGACAGATGCTCCTGCAATGCTGGTCAGACAAGCAAACTAAGCAAGCCAATACTTATGATGTTACTGCTTGTGCAGCCTAATATATAAAACTGCTCTCTGGGTGAGTGCTGAATTGAGGGCACCATGGAAAGGATACACTAGAGTACTTACAAGCATAAGCTTGCAGAAAAACTTCAGGCTTAGTGTTATCTGGTAATATCCAGAGCACATAAACAAAAGGCAAATGACAAACTGGGAAAATAGCTGCAACACAGGTAACAAAAGGTTGATATTCTAGAAAGAGTTCTTGCAAATCAACAACAACAACAACAAAAAGATAAGCCCAAGTGGGTAAAAGATATGAGTAAGCAACTTTCAAATGCTTCAAAAATAAAAAAGTTGTACTTTACTAGTAATTAATAAAATAAATTTAAAACTACACTGCAAAACCATTTTTCTTAAAACTACACTGCAAAACCATTTTTCTATCTGATTAGAAAAGACAAAAAAGAAAAAAAAAACAACAAAACAGTGCTGGCAGGATGTGGAAAGAAGCTGGTGTCAAAGCAGTGCCACCTCTCTGTAGATATTTTGATAACATGCATCAAGAGCTTTCAACAATAATCACACCTTTTGACACTAGTTCCAGAACTTTATCTTCAAGATGTAATTAAGGATGTGTACAGAGACTTAGCTACAATTAATTTTATAAATGTGAAAAGCTGGAAATAACCCCAATGTATAAAAAGAAGGGAAATAATTATGCTACATCTGTAATAATGAGAAACCAGAGTCATTAAATGGCATGCAAAATGGAAAAATGTTCACCACATATATTAAGCTATACAAGCCAGTTGCAGTATAATTCCAAATATGCACAAATATGAACAGAATAAATGGGAAGGCTTGTTTATTTCTGGTTGCTGTGTTTACTATTTTTTCCATTTTGTTTATGGTTCACTAATTTTCCTCAATGAATGTACATTTCATTTATTATAATTAAAAAAACTCTAGCAATTATATGAAGGTAAAAAGGAAAGAAAGGGCATTAGTAAAATTTGAATTGACTGAAGTAAAACTGTAACAGATCACTAATCAGTAAATAAACAAATCATTAAGTATTAACATTTCTTTTGAATTAACTAGATTTAGTTTTTCTAGCATTAAAGGGAATAAGACCTCAAATATAAATTGACCTGAGGTACAGAAAATAAAATCACAATACAGGTATACCTATCTTTGAACTGTAAAACTGCTACCAGTTATGTATGTATGTGTGAATGTCTAAATATTTTAAAGGACATCCAATAAGTTGAAAACTGTGATTCCCTTTAGTAAGGTGGAATTAGAGGAGAAAGAAGAGATAAGTTTTCTTCACACAACTCCATGTATTTTGACTTGGTATAACAGGTATGCAAAAATCTAAGTAAAAAGTGCAGTTAAGATAAAAAAATGATGTTTATATACTTATGAAAATACTTAGAAACATGAAGTATGGTATGATGATTAAAATCATTAGCAATATACAGCAGGGAATCAAATATGCTTCCCCTCACGGAATTTAAATTCCAGTAGGGTGAGACAAACAATAAATAGTTAGAGTATGTTAGGAGGCCAAAGTGCTAAAAAAAAAAAAAAAGGAACTGCATAAGGGAAACTGTCAGTGTTGTGGGAAAGGAGCAAATTTATACAAGTTGGTTAGGGAAGGACTCACTGATAAAGTCTGAAAAAAAATCGAGGGTTGAGGTTGTGAGTGATGATGAATATCTAGAAGAGCTTCACAGAGAGGATAGAAAAAAAGGTAGGCCCAAAGAACTGTAATGAGGGCAGTGTGGTTGAGACAAGAGTAATTCAGAAGAGAGCAAGCCTGTCAGAAAGGTAAGAAAACCATTGAAAATGAGTTCTATAAGACACTGTAAGAACTTTGCCTCTACATATCAAGCAAAATAGGGATCTCCTATTGTGATTTTAAGCAGAGATATACCAGGATACCACTGGCTGCTGTGTGGAAACCTGGCTATGAGGTAAGGCAAAGACTCCTGGTTGTCTTGGTGAAGGGTGAAGGTAGCTGTGGAGATACTGTTGGGTCCTAGACATAATTTGAAGGTAAATCCAACAAAATTTCCAATCAGACTGGAAGCGAGATAATAAGAGGATGACTTTTTGGGTTTTGAGTAAATAGAGTTGTCATTAATTCAGACAGGAAAGATGGATGACTTAAGTAGGTCTGGAGTTGAGGGTAGAAAAGAAACTTATTTGTGGACTTGTTATTCTTGAGTGTAAGCAGTATATATTTTAAAAAATAATGTTCTTAATATTATGATGACATCTCTCCAAATACAAAATTCATTTCAGCACTCCTGGCCCAGCAACTATTAAATTTCCAGTGTGGAACACTTTCAAGTTAGTAACTTCCTGATCTAGAAAAATCACATGGATAGAAAATATGCAGAAGCTGGGAGCCTACCTTCTGTTCCAGTTTTCAAAAAGTGGGAAAAAGTAGAGGCTGCAAATACATCCACAATCTTGGCAAGACTCTAGAGCACGCTGCTGACAACATACAAGCTCCAAAAATTATTGGTGGCTGTCCATGGATTCAACTTGAAATCAAGAAAAAAAAAAAAAAAAAAAAAAGCAACAGGGCGATTTTGGAACTTGTAAATCCAGTATTTGAAGGAACATGTTTAAGGAACAGGTGGCACCTGATAATGGCAATACTGTGTATAGTGTTGTTACATAGGAGGTCAGCAATCCAGACTGTAAGGTTCAAGCACAGCATCTGTCCTGCAACCTTGGGCATAACTCTCGTTCTGGTGACGGTATTTGGAGTCCTGATCTCTGGGTATTCAGTCACTACTTGTAAAGAGCTCAGCACAGTGAGTGTACAGCGAAGGGCTATGAGAAGGGGGCTTCCTACTTTTTCTCTTTTTGTTAAGTATTCACACCCTTTCTCTTTCTAGACAAGGAAGATCCTGCCTAATGCAGAGATGCAGCGAGAAAAAAAAACAACGATAAGCAAAACAACTTTCCTCCGGTATTGCTACAGAGTTCTCAGCACAGGAATAGGTAAATACAGAACTCGCCAAGACAGACTGCATTCAGAAAGCCGAGCTGCACAAGGGGTTAGAAGCCAGGTCAGGCGAGCCGTTGCCAGGCAAAGTTAGGACGGAAGAATAGCGACAGGGTTACACAGCAGAAGCTCCGCCCCCGCTTCCGTGCACTCCGCCGCATCCCTTTCCCGCCCAAGTCCCGCCCACCAGGCAGTCAGAGCGTCAACGCTCGCGACAGGGTCCGCGACGCATGCGTTTTTGGTCTCGATCGGCTTGGCGTGACGCTCGCTCCTACTCTCGGCCAAAGTCTCTGCCCTGCCCCCTCTTGTACGACCGCTACCCTGAGCCCCAGCTTCGTTCTCACCCAGATCTGGCTCTGCCCAAACCTCGACTTCAATCCTGTGAACAGTGACTGTAGAACAACCTCCAGCACTGCAGACCCACGTCCCGCGCTCCCGTAGTGGCGGTGGTGATGGGCGGGGGTGGGGTGGGATAGAATAGGCGGGACGTGGGAAGGCAGCGGTTGCCTTGGGCCCACTTCCGGAGGACGGGCGGAAGTGGCTGCGGTGGATGGTGGGAGGGGGAAAGGAGCGCAAGGGGAGGGCCGGGCCGCCGGGGGTCGAGGGGGTGGGGCCTGGGCCCGCGGTGGGGACCAGGCCCAGGGCCCGGACTTCGACCCCGGGCGGGCCATGGTTTCCGGCCGACACAGGGTGGGCGGGATCCAGGTAACGACTCTACGCGCTAGAGAGAGGGTCGTCCTTGCGGCGGATCAATAGGGTTCGGACTATAGAGAGGGTTAGAGTGTCACCCCCTTGCCCCGTGAACACTGAACACGGGATTCTGAAGAGAAGGGTGGGAGGAGTTAAATTCCTGGTGGGGGGAGGGGAGGTTATGTGGATGCCACGCCCCTACAGGAAGGAAGTGTGTGTGTGTGTGTGTGTGTGTGTGTGTGTATGTGTGTGTGTGTGTTTAGGAGTAAACTTACGAGGGGGCAAAAAGGATGGGCTCTTGGAAGGTTTGGGCTTGGAGTCAGGCCTAAAACATTCCAGGAGAGTGCTTTCGGGAGTGGCCCTGTGAAAGAGTTTGATGGAGATTGGGAATTACATCCCTGACACAGTTTTGGAAGCAGAGGGGGAGGTGAGGGTTGAAGAAAAGAGAGCAAGGAGTGCATGTAGAAGGTACCTACATCTCGGAATGGAAATGATTTAGTTCAGTTGCAGAGAGCTGGCAGATTAAAACACTGAATACCCTAAGAAGCTTGAGAGATCCGATTAATATGTGGTACCTTAAATGAGTGGAGGACGTTCTTTTCTGCATTCCTTAGAAGACAGTTTCCCCCATTCAGTACTTTTGCTTACTTTTTTTGTACTGAGAATAGGTATGACTCTTATTCTGAGCCACATCTATGTGCCCATATTGATTAGGTGACTGTTTTGGGGTACAGTATGTGAATGAAGTAGATATTAAGGTATTTCTTAGTACCTTAAGGGATCTCAGTGGTGGAGCACTGAATGCACAAGGCCTTGGTTCAATCCCTAGCACCACAAAAAAACAACAAAACAAAACAAAAATAAAAGCCTTCTATAATCTTGTGTGGAGTATTTAAGGAAGGGTTTTTAATGATATACTAATGGAATATAATTCAGAAATGGAGGGGGAACTAGAAAGTCTTAGGAATCTATCCAGTATGGACTAGATTAGAGAGCATCTTAATGTTTAAATGTTCTGCAGGTTAATACAGATATCAACGGCCCGGGCCATGCAGGTTTTAAGGCCTGTTTCTTCTCATGAGTTCCAGCAGAAGACAGACGGAGGAGTCCTCAGGGTGGATGACTTTCCTTTCCTGAGCAAGAGATGCAATAATACTTGGAGTCTGTCCATCACTAGGCTCTGAGCTTAGTAAACCAGCTGAATGAAGGCATGTAACAGACCCCTGGGAGGGACATTGAAATCTGCAGTGGGGGGGGAGGGGCTTGGACACACCCCTTCCCCCCAGACTCCTCCTCCTCCTCAGAGTCCATTCAGCCATGGACTTTGGACCTGGATAAGAGGAAAAAGCTGCACTTTGTTTGGTGGATCTGATTTGGATTCTCGGTTTTGAAAATGGAGTGTTGGATGGGCATTTCATGATCTCCAGGGGAGCAACTGAGAAAAGAAAGGTAAGGTTCCTGTCTCATATCCCACTTAGTGTTTTGGTGCTCCTGTGCAGAAATGTTTGAATGGAAAACACTGGGGATTGGAGTCATTCAGGAAGTCAGGGCACCACCTGTGCCCTGGTGAGAATCCTTATCCTAATGAACTTCACCTCTCCTTTACTTTCCCCATTTGCAAACTTGTAGCCATCCTTTCCTTTCTGAGACCAGAGGGATACCTGGTAAAGAAGGTATTGTGAATAATTAGGATTGTGAAGTTAGGTATGCGGTTAGGCCAAGAACATGAAAAGAATCAGGCTTCTGAAGGGATATTGGATTAAATTACCTTTAAAGGTCTTTCCACCAGTGAGATAATAAATAGGATTTCAAGTCCATTTGGGGTAAGACTCTGAAATGTGTTGCCTAGACAGAGGCAGGCTGCTCTTTTTGGGGAGCTAACTAAATAAGGCAACTAGGTGCAATGGTGTATGCCTGAAATCCCAGCCATTTGGGAGGTTGGTAGGAGGATCTCAAGTTCAAGGCCAGCCTCAGCAATTTATTGGCCCTAAGCAACTTAGTGAGACCCTGTCTCAAAACAAATAAAAAAAGGGCTGGGGATTTAAGTGGTAAATTTCCACTGGGTTAAATCTGCAGTTACCTCTTCCCCCCAAAATAGGACAGTGAGGAGGGGCTAGAGGTAGGAAAGATAAATTGTTTCTTCCTCCTTCCTCTATAAGGGAATTTGGGACATGAAACCTCATAGAAAAAATAGAAAACCACCTACCTAAATTTGAGAATCAGTAGGTTTTGTGTTCTAGCTCTGACTTTCTGAGTCAATGTTCAACCCTACATATATTGATCAACTTCTGTTGTTTTCTTCACTTGAAAAATGTTGATAACTATCATGACAGGTCCCTCACAAGATTTACCAGAAGGAAATGAAATAATGATACATTTTGACAAGTACCAAGGCCATGACATATAAAACAGTAACATTGGCGTTCCTTGACATACCTGTTCGTTACAGTGAGAAAAATCTCTAATTAGGTGTTCTTTCTTATATTAAATTACCTTACTGGCAAAAGCCTTAGAAGACATCCTTAATTAAAAGCCTGCCCTGAATTTGTCTGTCTTACTGCTGTTAATACCTGGTACCATCATATTGTAGAAAAGGTGAATGGATTAAGGACTTAAATTTGAGCGATTATGTCAGCTACTGCACTGCCATAATGGTTCTCCATTTATTTCTACCGAGTACCTCTTTTTGGGGTAGAAAATTGAAGAGGGGTAGAGGGAAGTTTGCTGGGTTTCTGTTCGTGACTAAAAGGCTCAGGGGTCACTCCAGGAAAACTGGGTTGACTGGGCTACGCAAAATAACCACACAAGAGACACAAATACCTTTTTCTTTGAGGTCCCTGTGATGGCTCCTCTGACCTTAAGGGTCCACAGGAAGAGAGAGAGAGAGAGAACACACACACACACACACACACACACACACACAAGCTGACCCCTTTTATTGAGGAGAAGCTATTCAAATGAGGCAAGGGGTCAGGTTTCAGGGGGCTGAGTTCAGCTTCATGATGTCTGCTGTTAGCAGGTTGACTGACATCTAGGTAGGCCACACCCAAGGGCACAGTAAGAGAAGGGGACACACACAAGGCACTTCCATGGAACATTCTATCCTAAACAGGGCAAGGGGTAATATTACAAAGGAACAGGAGATCATAGCTCCACCCATGGGGCTGTAGGAAGACATGCTCAGGCACAAAGACACAGTCACTTGGAAGAGCCAAGAAGAGCTGGGCAGACTAGCAGCATGGGTGCCTGACTGCCACATCGCCCAGCAGGGGAGTTAACTCAGTCAAGGTTGGTCTCCCACAGAAGTTTAAATCTCAAGGGCCAAGTGTCTGTTTGGGAGATAGAGCTCTATTTCTTGGGGTGAATGCTGGTTCTTTCCTTCTTATGCCATATCCCTAGTCTTCTACTCTTTACAATGATAGGTTTTTTCAGACTGAATCTCTTAGCCATGTGTATTTCTGCAGACTGTCTCACTTAAAGCAAACCTGTTCATAGTAATCTTATCACTTCTTGCCCACACCTTCCTTGAACTCTGTTTACTTATGCCAAGTCTGCTAAGAAATAGTGACAACAAATAGTGGAAAGGAGAGGTGGCACATAGTGCTGGGAATTTTGAGATGGTAGAGAGAATGGTGGTCTGGGTCAGTATGGTGGTCTGGGCCAGGAAGTTTGTCTTCTGGAATTTCTTTGCTTCTTACTTACTGAGTAACAGCTGGGACTCACATTCAGTGGGGACTGGTAATAATAACTGAAAATCCAGTATTTATGCCTTACTTTCTTTATTAGATTTCTTTCTTTTTGCCCACTTTTCGCATTCTTCCTTGCCATAGGAATCCCTGCCTCCTCCCAGTGGCCTGAGGGCTGGGCAGGCCTGAGTGCCCGGATCACTGACCCTGAGGTGTTCTTCCTTTTCTGGATGTCTGGAGCATAGCCCCTTTGACACCAGCCTGCTATGTGGGAGGATATGTCACCTTTCACCAGCTTCACACAGCAAATTCCTGGTGCCAGTCTTTGCTTAGGCAGAGGGGATCACAGTGATCCTTTGGTTAGCCCCGGATGCTTTCTCAACTGTCTCTGGGGTTCATGCTGTGTAAGAAGGGTCCTCATTTTCCTACCTTAGAGTCTCTACTATCCTGTGAGTGCTTGTGAGCACCTCCAACCACTTGAAGTAACAAGAAGTATTGTATTTGTATAGTGTTGATGTCATGTGAAGAGTCCAAGCTGTTGTGTCAGTATTCCCTCACTGCTTTGTTGTGATGAAGACAGAGTGGCGATTATTTCTGCGTTTGAGGGGAAGCTACAGAAGCCCTTAAGCTGGAAGGGCTTGCCTGAGGGTGGAGTGGCGGACATTGAAATTGCCTGTGCAGTGCAGAGCTGCTTTTACAACATCTGATCTGACAAGGGCGGCTTAGTCTTGCTGCAAACTTCCAGGGAGAGAAACTCTGTGCCCTGTCTGACAGCCTTCCTGGTAAGACATTTCCTCCTTAGGGTAAACCAAAATTCCTCTCCTTTGTCAGAGCAATAGCTCTGCCCTCTACCCAACTCCTGCACAAGATGTTTCTCTCAAGACAACCATCCACCTTATTGCAGGGCCATCAGGATGCCAGGGCCTGGCACTCATGGGGACCAGTGATAGATGGTGTGTTTTTATGTATACCCTTCTTTATTTACAAAGGAATTGTAGATGGCTAACTAAAAGTTAGATTTCACAGGCATTGCTCATTGATTATTGTGTTAATCTCTTCTCTTTTCTTTGACTTTATAAGCTGGGTTTCTGTGCCTCTCTGGGGAGACATTTGCACGTAATCCAATCCCAGGCATATCTGCAGAATCCAGATACCTGGTCCCTTGTTTCTGCCCTTCTTTTCATGATAGCTTCTTCCCATGCAACCTCTATCAAGAGCCCAAGGGGTGTGTGTGTGTGTGTGTGTGTAGGATACTAGGTATTTTTAAAAAATTATTTATTTTTTAGTTGTAGTTGGACACAATACCTTTATTTTATTCATTTATTTTTATGTGGTGCTGAGGATCGAATCCAGGGTCTCGAACGTGAGAGGCGAGTACTCTACCGCTGAGCCCCAGCCCCAGCCTGCCCTTTTTATTTTCTATTTTTAAGGGGCATGGGATTGGATTATGTGCAAATGGAATAGGAGGATCTGGTTATAGAATAAGATAGAATGAATAGGGGCAATATATTCTCTTGACCACCCCACCCTACTACCACCAAAAGAGAGCTAGACAAACAGAGAAAGAATAAAAAGAAAATTGTTCTAAGTTGCTAAGGCTGGCAACTTGTGATCTTCCAGCCTCAGCTTCCTCAGGCCTGTGCCATTACTTCTGGCCCAAGGCCTCCTTTTCCCAGGTCATTTTGGCACTCATTTTCCTGGCTTCTTACCTCTCGGACCAAATGTTTCCCTTTTTTTTTTTTCTCATTCAAGAATTTATTTCATTCTCAAATGAAGGACTCCAGAGAGTGGGGGAGTTATGCAAATATAGCACAGCCCTCCTTTATCTCTAGCCATCTTGTTTCCCATCCACCTGCCTTACATGGAGGAGTATTATGATTAGAGGTGGGAATGACAAGATGTGGGCTATTCAGTCTTCCCCAACCTTTCAGCACCTGATTATGTCTGTCCATTCTCCTGGAACGTGGTTTTAGTTTCTTAATCTACAGATCAGTTTACCAACCTTTAACACGTTTAGGAACTTCATTGTTTTCCTTCATACTTTTGACACTGAGTGTGATGTGTAGGGCCCCTGTGTCCCTTAATTCCCTTCATAAGGAAAGTGTAGAGAGAGGGCAGAGGTACAGAGATGCTGGCCTCTGCCTGGCACATGAGCCTGGTCTTGAGTTTCCTGTCACAGTCCAGACTGTCAGCTAAACCAGAGATCATAGATACACACATATCCACACATAGTCAAGCCTCATTGATGTGTCAGCTCTTCTCTTATTGTACTCCTTCAGGGCAGGACTCCAGCTGCTACAATGGAGATTTCTCTGGCACCCCATTGTGTTCCTGTCATGCTGGGCACACAGCCATCTCAGAGAACAGTAGCACTAAGCATGCATGAGGGGAGAGAATGAGTGCTAGGTTTGGAGGCAGGAATGCCTGGGTCTAAAATCTGGCCATGGTGCTCACTAAGGGTTGTGACCTCCAGCAAGTTAGTGCTTACCCTAAGCCTCAATCTCCTATCTGTAGAATAGAGATTATGTTGTATACTCTGAAGAGCTGCTAGAAGAGTTAGGAGAGGCCGAGGGAGAGGTCTTGCCTGTGGAGGCCTTTATGCCTGGTGATTCCTTATAGTTTTGTTTTAGCTCTTCACTTACATGCAGGGGCCATTAAGATAAGTCCATCCTTTTGGTTCTTCAGAACTCTGCATTATTCTTGGCTTCATATAGAAACAACTTATCGAACACACACTGGAGTTCTAGGCTGCCTTGTGCTCTAGATCACCTTGGAGAAACATGTAGGCAGGGGAGGGTCTGATGTCATTGGAGTGTGTCCTGGTGACATAACGGTGGTCCTTCTCTGGAAAGTTACCCACAGAGCAGCTAGTAGTTAGTTATCAGCTCCCCACTCTCACTTCTTAGGGTGAGGGGTGGGTGGTGGTGAACTGAGGCCTCTGCAAAGGGTCACCCAGGGAAGGTTGTTGGTGGAAGGGAGTCAGGCTTATGTTGTGGACAGAGCAGGGACTCCCAGACACCTCTAAATTACAGAATGGCTCATTGTGGTGCCTGGCTTTTACTGGAGTGGCCTGTCATTGAATCCAGTACTCAGGCTTTAGATAAATTCTCTCTCTGCTCTGGATCCACTGCTGACTCCTCAGTAAGCCCTGCAAACTCTGGTCTTCATCTTTTCTCCACCCTTGTGACTCAAGTCACAGTTATTTGTTACTGAATTTCCTTCCTTTGATTGGCCTGAGTCCTGAATCCCTCCTTCACCTTCCCTTTAGGTTTCTTCTGAAATATCAAAGGGACACTGACTTTTAGGCTTTTCTGGGGGTACTTTCCATATCTTTTTTACATGGCAACCACAAAAGCCTGTGCCTGTGATTTATTCCTTCTCTTCTTAGGTCTGATGGTCCCAGCAGGCAAGCCTGTGTCTCTGCTTTTTCACTCAGAACTAACCACTTTCAGTCTCCATCCCCCAAAGGAAAAAAAAAACAAGAAAGAAACAACAACTGGCTCTCACAGTGCCTTTGGCAGCAGGTGTTTCCTCCCTGACTTCCTTTTGACACCCGGGTTCCTGTATCACCAGCCCCTCTTGTTTTTCCAACCTAGACTCTGAAGCCTCTCTGGAGTTGTGGGTAGAGCTGGCTTCCAAATCCTTGGGCTTTGTTTGGCGAATGCCCTGTTTGGGGTGCTCTGCTTACCTGGGGCACACCCTTTGAAACCTTATAACACCAGTTTTGCTGTTTCTCCAAACTCCACAAAGCTCTGGACACTAGAGCAGTTGAGGAAGAGACACCAGCGGAAGTCTGGAGTACAGGGATCTTTTAAGTGTGGATGAGGTCAGGTATCAGCTCTTGAGGAGTTGCGACTGCAAGTAGGGAAAGGCTTAAAAGTAAGTTATTTTTATGTCCACCCCTGAAATTGGGGACCTAGGAAAAGGTGATGTGCAGATCTTGCGGGTGATTGGAAAGTCTGGTAGAGGAGGAGGGCCCAGGAAGGCAGGGTCAGGGCGGGCCCTCTCGAGGCGGGGCGGAGAGCAGCGGCTGGCCCCGCCCTCCCTGGGGAAGGGCCACGTTGCCCGCCCGGGAGTCCGGCCCCGGCGCGCAGCAGGAAGGGCTGGTGAGGCGAAAGGGGACGTCAGCTGCGCGAGCGCCTGGGACGCGCCGGGGCACCGGGCTCGCTCCCCGCGTCCCGGGCGGGCCAAGTTTAAGGCTAGGAAGTTGGTAAGTAAGAGTGTGGGAACGCCGGCGTCCTTCAGTTCTAAGGCTTATCCTAGGGAGGGAACTGAGGAAGGCCCTGCGGGCGTAGAGGGACTCTCCAAGGGAGCGAACTCCGGGTGTTGCCCAAAGTCCGGGTAGTGCTGAGAGCCCCTGCGAGAGGGGCTTGCCTCGGGACTTGTCTGGGCCGACTTAAGTGCTGGCTGTGCTTCAGTCTCCCCTGAGCCGGGAAGTCGAACTCTGTTCAGCTTTTGGAATCCCGGGGCCTCCAGCTGTTGGAGGGAGGGCAGAGTGGGGAGGCTGTTGTGAAATTCCGCCGCCGGGCGACCGTGGGTGCGGGGCTGGGCGGAGGTGGGATCGCTGCCGTGGGTTTGGGGAACAGGAAGTGACCTTCTCCCACTCCCCCCCAAAACACCCCAAACGTCCTTTCCACAAGTTTCTACCGGTGGTTTTTGCTCAGCCAGAAGGAAAAATTGAACCAATGTTGAAATATGTTAGAAAACTTTTTTCTACTTGCTTGCTAATGTGTGTGAATTAGGGACCTCCTGCCTTACAGAGCTTGGAGCAGAGGGATTGTAGCTGGCCGGATCAGTGTCCCCTTAGAAGCATGAACCCAAGGGTGAAGCTTTACTTGGATTAACCTTTGCTTCTGTAATGTGTTTAGTCTTTACTTTGAATATCACTGGCAGATAATGTTCAGCTTTATTTTCTGTCATTTAAAATGCTTCTCAGATGCTGGCATCCTCCAGGGTCTTCCTCCCGTCTCAAATCACTGCTGCCTCATTTCTTCACATTAAGGAAAACCTTATTCGGTGTCCTGTTCTCACAGAAAGTGAGAGTACTGTAGTATGCCCAGCCTTGGTGGAATGCAAAGGTTAAACTTATTTCCTGTTTGAGGGATTGGGGAAATTGTCACTCATCATCTTCTAGTCAGTCATGAAGGACCTTGGAGATGACCAGCTCAACCCTGAACTTTACAGATGAGGGACAAGTAACTTGCCCAAGAGGCAACTTACCTGGCCTGTTGGTGCTCGATTGCCTGAGTCCCAGACCTTCGTGCCTTTTGCCATACTAGCATTGTATTTCCTCTACCCCTTTTTTCCTAAGATGAATAACTTGTATGCCATCCCTCCTAGGTCTTCTTTTCTAAACCCTTGAATTATTTAGTGTATCTTCTGACTCCCTTTCACTTTTTCCATCCTTCTGAAATTATGGAGCCCAGTACATGATACAACAATAAAATAATGAACAAGAAAAATAGTGATTCACGTTGATCTCCATTATCTGTGATGTGTCCTATATGTTCTAAACTTTTTAAGCAGTGCTTTTAACACAGCAAGCAAGGCAAATGGAAGGGATAGTCTGTAGACATTCCTTCTACTCTGTGTTTAATTTTAAAGCTAGACAGTAATTTTTCCCCAATTGCTTATAATTAGAAGTTGACTTATTTGGTGTTTACTTGTTGTTTGAGAAACATTTTTACCAGACAGAGGGGACAAACATGGAATCAAGAGTGTTAGAATGGAATCTGCTTTTAGGCAGTCCTTCAGAGGAAAAAAACTTAAGTCCTGTAGGGATTGGTAGGTCCTGCCCACAGTCACCTGGGTTTTGGTGGAAGGTTTTACTAAAAAAAACCCTCAATTTTCTCCTGCCATTATGCTGATTATGTCTTTAAACTTTGTGGTATAGATTGGCTATTTCATTTTCCTAAAGGAGTTCTTAAAAAACTCAAGAAAGTTAAAATCAATCTTGAGTTGGGCCTTGCTGGCAAATCTTATGAATAATATTAGGAACTCAGGTCAGGATGACATATAGTTACTTTTGTTGTTGTTGTTTGTTTTGTTTTGTTTAGTTGTTGTTGTTTTGTACTGGGGATTGAACCCAGGGGCATTTTACCACTGAGCTGCATCCCCAGACCTTTTTAACTTTTTATTTTATTTTGAGAGAGTCTCACTGAGTTGTATAGGGCCTTGCTAAGTTGCTGAGGCTGGCCTTGAACTTGAGATCCTCTTGCCTCAACTTCAGGAGGTACTGGGATTACAGGTGTGTACCACTTTGCTGGGCAGTTGTTCTATTTTTAAAAAAGAACGTTTGTTTTTTGTTTTTTTTTTTTCCCAAAATGACTTTACCCATAAATATTACATTTCATTCCATACCATATGTGTTACAATATGACATTGTCCTTTTCCCTCCCAAAGGTGGAGTTTGTGGTTTTCTTCCCTTGAATGTGGGAAGGGACCAGTGATTCCCTTGACCAGTGAGTAAGGCAGAAGTGAACCAAGGTTGGATCAGGAAAAGAATACAGCTTCAACTAGCTTTTACTTTTTCTTGGGACACTTACCTTTGGAACTTAGCCATCATCTTCATAGGAAGCCCAGACCATGTGGAGAGACCACTTGGAGGTGTTCCAGCACTCCAGTTAATGTCTCATCCAACGCCAACCTTAACCTACAGATGTGAGAGAATGAGTGTAGGTGAGTCTAGCCTTCAGCTTTTGAGTCATTCAGCCTGGGTTCCAGACATAGTAGAACAGAGACAGGTCATCCCCTCTGTGCCCCACTTTCCAAGTTCTTGAGCTATAGAAATTGTGAGAGGAAATAAATGATTGCTATAATTTTAAGTGACCAAATTTTGAGGTAATTTGTCATTTAGCAATAGGATATTTAATAAGGAAGGGGATGTGAGTAGAAACAGGGCCTCTGAATTTGGACTTGGGGCCAGACTACAAAGGGCAGGGAGAAAAGCATTTGCTCTGCTTGGCAGAGTTACTTAGATTCTATTTTACTCACTATTGCAAGTGCTTCTTTCTCCTTAAGGAGTCACCACAAAACTTAGTGGCTTGAAAAAATGGTTTCAGCTATTTCATTCTTGTGGTCTTTCATGCAGTTGCAGTCAGAAGTGGCTGAGGCTGGGATCATCTGGAAGGCTTCCTACCATGTTTAGTGATTGATACTGGCTGTCAGCTGGGACTGAAGTTGAGGTTGTCAGCTGGAATACCTTTCAGTGTTCTGCCCATGTGGTAGGGTTCTAAAAGCAAGTATCTTTAGTGCACCAGATAGAATCTGTCTTGCCTTTGTGAACTTCTCTTGCAGGTCACATAACCTTACTTCTTCCAGAGTCAAAGGGAGGAAATGTGAACCCTCATCTGTGGAGGGAAGAGTGTCACTGTCATTTTATAAGAAGAGCATGTCGGATAGGATATGTAGTGGTCATCTTTGGGAAATGTAATCCTTCACTTTCTTGCTGCTTTTGGTCTTTTTTTCCCCCTCCCCGCTATAGTTAATAATGCAAGCATTATGTAGCCACTTGAACTTTACACTTGTGCCAAGCACTGTGGTAGATGCAGAGAGCATAGAGCTTTTTTTCCCTAAGGAGTAAGGTGAGAGCCAGTAAGGCCACAGATTCTGTTACCGTGTGAGAGAGTGCTATGCAAGTATAGTCATGGTAGGCCTGGCTCTGGGATATTATGGAAGAAGTCACCTGAATTGGAACTTAAGGAATATGTGGGTGGCTTGCAGGTGAACTGTGGGTAACATTTCAGGATGAAGGAGCAGCTGGAGCGAAGACATAGCAGTGTATAGCAATGTGAAAGTATATTTATTGGAGAAATAGTAGCCTTTTGAGTTCAAAGTATGGAGCTTGTGGGGTTTATGGTTAGAGATAAAGTTGTAAAAGGATGTGAGTCCCTTTGTTGTGAAGGTCCAAGTGTGTCATATTTTAAAATTTAGAATTTTGTCTTTGCGGAAATGATCTGTTGTATCTATTATGTTATGAGATCTGAAACAGTATATCACAGTTCACCATGTTTATTTCTGTAACAAAATATATAAGTGGGATAAATAAAGACTATACATAACCTCACCAGATCAGATCAGATTTCACCAAATGAGGTTGGGTGAGATTTTACTGCCAAATGAATTTAGAAAACTAGTTTTTCAGTGGTTTTTTTTTGATTTGTGAATTGCAATTGAGGGATTGTGGATGTGTGGGACATCCACATTGAAGCCAGTTTTTAGATCATGGGCACATTGGCAAATACTGAGGGTTCTACCTAGCATAGCATTGTGGAGAATCCCTGTTCTTATGCAACCTTCAGCTGAAAGGGTTGAAATATGAGCAAGTGGTCATTCTAGTGCTCATTGTCATGCAGGGGATATGGACTTGCATGATCTGAAGACACCAAGGAATATGTTCTGGCAGATGTGAATCAGGGTTATCAAGATCGGGATGAGCAGATTAGGCATCCACAAGCTTGCAAAGACCCTGAGGGTAGGGTTGAATGTTAGGGGGCCTGTAGTGAATCTAGTAAAGTGTGGAAGAAAGAAAACGAGTGACTGGCAAGAATTTATGTTATCACGCATCTGTCTGGCACTGTTCTGAATATCGGACATGGGTTATCTCATCGAATTCTTACAGAACCCAGTGAGGTGTTCTATTATGATTTCCATCTTAAAGGTGAAAAAATTAAGTCTCGGTGGGAAAACAGAGGGTGACCACTAGGCATTGTCTCTGGGCTTTCAGGCTTGCCTTTGTTAAGGCCCTGCCCTCCCAATGGTGGCCTGAGCAGCACTCAGAGGAGTGGTTCAGCTCTTCTGGCCAGGGTCTCAATTTAGGCATCACTCTGCACACAATCAGCTAGCTGCTGGAGAGTGCAATGCACTCATGGTCTGTGTGTTTTTACATACTGTTAACTTCCAGATAGAAGTGAGCTTCCTGTCTTAGAGAATATATGGATAAGCAAGGACCATGGGGTGGAGAAAAAAACATTGGGGGCAGAGACAGGACTGGGCTGGGGTAGATTTTCCTGTGGGCTCTTCATTTACTCTAGATGCTTGTGGACTTGCTAAGATCAGTCCACTGAGGAGGTGGTTGAAGACTACATTGATCTGCATGGCTTAGAAGGGTGGATAAGGAGGTTGTATTCCACTGCTTAGAGAATAATGAAAAGTAATCCAAAGGGTACAGAATTCATCTGAAGGATTGAGACCCCAAGGATATAGTCTCTTGAGGTTTTGTCATCAGTCTGAGAACTTGCAGGTCTGAGGAGGCTCATTGATAAATCAGGGACAATCTGTTCTCTGAGTCCCAAGGAAGCACATCAGTTAATGGAGTTCAGCCTCTTTTATTTTCCCCCCATCCTTTATTTAAAGACTTTCTTGCTTAGTCGCTTAGGACACAGGAAGTTAAGGATAGGGAATTCTGGCTATTAGTTCCAACATTGACCACATCCTGAAAGGGAGTGAAGAAACTGGAAATCTGTGCATTTTTCTATTCTTTATACTGTAGTATGTGAGCCTTAATAAATAGGTATGTAATTACACAGTTAAATGGAAAAAGACTTAAGGTTTCTTAGAAGACTAGTGTTCTAGAATTGTAAGGGTAGCTGGTTTCTGGGAGGGATACCAAGTGGTGGTAGATGGAAGCAGGGACTGGGAGAGTTTCTTCACAAGGGAGACAGACTCCAAGTCTCTTTAGAGATCTTTCAGGATCAGTTCTTTGATACCAGATCTGTTGAGACCCCATAGCTGCAGAGATGAGGTATAGGACCCAGGCTTTTGGCTAGGATAGAGTACTGGGTTGTGAGGCACAGGGTTACTGGCAGAGCAGTTGGCACAAGGACATACATGCTTGAAGCCTTGGGGTATGAAGGGTTGAGACCAGAGGCAGGAATGCCATTGAGTTAATTGGTTTGGAATGGCAGCTGTTTGAGAATTTAGAGTGTTTCAGATCTTTCAAGAAATGGGGTCTGATAGAGTATAGAGGGTTGGTTGGGGCCTTGTCTTTTTCTTCTTGGCTGTATGTTTTTCCAAGAGCCTGGCAGAGAGCAGATATGTGATACATGTTGTGAGGTGATTGAGCAATTCTGGGCAAGCATATTGTCTCAGTTTGCCTTGTTGAATGTGCCCAGCTGTGGACATGTTAGTGGATGAAGCTATTCAGATTTGTAGCCATGTTCCCATATCTTATTTAAAAAAAAAAAAAAACTATTTGTAAATAGTTTAAAACAAAAATATTGCAAGAATAAAAATGGTATGACATCATATTCCCTTTACCTGGAATTACGTGTAGTTAACATTTTACTCCATTTGTTCCCCCCCCCCCCACCCCTGTGTGTGTGTGTGTGTGTGTGTGTGTGTGTATACATGTATAGTTTAAACCTTTTGAGGGCATCTGTCAGGGCCCTCTACCTCTAAATACTTGAGGGTATATTCCCTAGGAGTTGTGATATCCTCTTGCTTAACTCAGTAGTTAGCAGTCATTTAATATGAATACTCTAGTTTGTATTCAGTTTTGTCATTTTAGTCAATTTTTTTAATAAAACATTTTTGAGGTATAATGGACATACAGTAAACTGCATGTTTTGAGGTACAGTTTAAGTTTTAACATGTATATACTTATGCAGTTATTGCCACAATCAAGATAATAAACTTATCTGTGCTTCCAAATGTTTTCTAATATCCTTTTGAAATACCCCCAAACACTGCCCCTGTCCCCAGGCAACCAGTGATCTGTTTAGTTGTATTTTATTGAGTTTTATGTAAATAAAATTTAGTGTATTGTACTTTTGCATCTTGCAAAATTATTTTGAGATTCAGCCATATGTTGTGTGTATCAGTAGCTTATTCTTTATTGCTGAATATTACTCCATTGTTTTGGTAAGTCACATTTGTTTTTACATATTCCCCTGTTTATGGTCCTTTGGGTTATTTCCAATCTTGAGTGGTTTACGAATAAAGCTGCTTTAAACATTCTCATAGGTTTTTGTGTGGATATCTGTTTTCATTATTCTGGGTAAACCATGTATACCTAGGAGTGGTCTTGCTGGGTCATATGGTAACTGTTTTTATCATTTTGACAAATAGCCAAACTGCTATAAAAGGACTTTGAATTTATATCTCATGGCATACAAAAAATTAACTCAAAATTAATCATAAGCCTAAATGTAAAACCTTAAAACAGTAAAATTTACAGAAGAAAACATAGGGAAAAATCTTCATGACCTGGGATTAGGTCTCTTAGTTATGATGCCAAAAGTGTAATACATATTAAAAGGAAACCCTGGCTAATTGGACACTACCAATTTTTTTTTTTTTTTTTTTTTTTTTTGGTGGTGGTACTGGGGATTGAACTTGGAAATTCCTTACATATGCTAGGCAAGTGCGCTACCAATGAGTTTGTCCCCCTAGCCCAAAATTAAGAACGTCTGTTCTTCATTTACATTAAAAGGACAATAATTTTGTCAGTCTTATGGGTGGGAAATGTTAGGATAGTTTTGTTATGAGTGTAGTTGAATATATTTTTGGTACGTCTAAGGACCATTTTTGTATATTTTCTTTTGAGTTACCCATTTTGAAGTGGTCCACTTTCTATGGAATTTTTGGCCTTTTCTTTCCCTCAAAAATAATTTTTTTTTTTTGTACTGGGAATTGAATCCATTTGAACCCACGGGTCCTCTTGTACATCTGTAGACCTTTTTATTTTGAGACAAGGTCCTGTGAAGAAGCTGCTTATGGCCTTGTTATTGCTCAGGCTACCTTCAAACTTGAGATTCTCCTGCTTTAGCCTCCCCAGTTGCTGGAATTATAGGCATGTGCTACCATGTCTTTCCATCAGTTTTTTTTTTTGTTGTTGTTGTTATTGGGGATTAAACCTGGGGTGCTTAACCACTAGACCGCATCCCCAACCCTTTTTTACTTTAGAGACAGGGTCTCACTGAGTTGCTAAGTGCCTTGCTAAGTTTGCTGAGGCTGGCTTAGAACTAGTGATCCTCCTTGTCTTTGCCTCCTGAGTCACTGGAATTACAAGCATGCGCCATCACTCCCAGCTTCCCCTCAATTTTTAAAAGGCCACGTCCCTGACCTTTTTTATTTTTTATTTATTTTTATTTTTTATTTACACAGGGTTACATTAAGTTGCTTAAGGCCTTTCTAAGTTGCTGAGACTCATTTTGAATTTAGGATCCTCCTGTTTCAGCACTCCTTTCCTCCCAGCTGCTGGGAGTACAGGTGTGTGCCAACATGCCCAAGAAAAGTTCCTTCTTTATTTAAAGTATTACACTGATTTGTCCTTTATGTTGCCAAAATTCTCTCCCACTTTTTCATTTGTCTTTTGACTTTCTTATGATGTTTTTATCCACACAAATGTGTTCCAATTAATAAAATATATAAATCTTTTACTGCATCAGGATTTTGAGTGATACTTAGAAAACCTTCCACTGCACTCAGATTCTAGAGGAATTTATTCAGGTTTCTTCTAGCATGTTTATAATTTTATTTTTTATATTTAGATTTCTGATCCACTTGTAAGTTATCCTTATATTCAGGTCAAATTTTACATTTTTTGAATTGATTATAATTATTATAACCCTGTTAACAATACTGTTATTTCTCTAGAAGTTGAAAATATCACCTTTGTTATATACATAGCTTTCTTTGTGTCTAATTCTGCTTCACTGCATGGTCTGTTATTTGTACCTGTAGCACAGTTTTAATTATAGAGGCTTTGTAGTATGTAGTATTTTAATATCTGGTAGGGGCAAGTCCTTCACAACTCATTTTTATTATTTGCCTTGATATTCTTGTGTGTTTAGTTTTTCATGTTGGATTTATGTCAGTTGAGCTATCTCCATAAAAGTATTTTTATTGGGATTTCTTTTTTTTTAAGTATTTTTTAAGATATATTTTTAGTTGGTGATAGACCTTTATTTTATTTATTTATATGCAGTACTGAGAATTGAACCCAGTACCCCACACACTCTCTACCACTGAGCCCTCTTATTGGAATTTCTGATGGTGCTGCAATGTCTTAACTGAGGAAAAGGGAGATTCAAGTCTTCTTTTGTGTTTTTCAGGAGGTTTCTTGTTAAAATTATTTCTCGTATTTTATAATTTTCTTGGTTTTTCTAAATAGGATTTTCTCATCCACTTTTTCTTCTAATGAATTAATATGTGTAGATATGACAGCTATTGATTTTTTTGTATGTTTTTATATCTACTCTCTTGCTTTGTTCTTTATTTGGTTTTATTTTATCATCTAGTGTCTTAGGGTTTTCTAGGCACATTCTTGCAGCATCAACAAATAGAGATAATTTTACTTTCCCATTTCTGCCTGTTTTCTGTAGTACAGTTGTATTGGCCAGTACTTCTTCGAATGTTAATAGCCGTGGAGATCATGGGCAATGTGGCTTTACTCCTGAATTTATGGGAATGCCTCTTGTGTTTCCTTATTAGGTTATCATGTAATACATGATTTTTTAAATCAATAATCTTAGGACAGTTTGATTTGAGGAATGGGAAGAAGAAGATCTCACCTTTTACTTCTTCCTCCCTTAATCTCCGCATGGAAGATGGGAAATGAAATTTGTCAGATAAAGAAGGGGGAGTTGGTGTTCTTTTGTTCTCTCTCTTCCACTGTGTCATTTTCTACCTCCCCTGAAAGCATGTATTGCTTTTCTGAGAACTCATTAGCTCATTTTGGAGGTTGGAGCATGGTACCCTAATCCTAGTTTAGGCAAAGGGCAACTCTTTTCTAAGAGAATCTGGAGTGAGCCTCCTAGCTTCCCTTCTTCACATTTTCACCTGTTCTGCACCTCACATTCTTCCACCCCATAGGGTTGTGGGGCTATGTGTCTTTATGGTGATGGTTGGTTTTTCTCTCTCCTCTCTTTAGGTGCATGGCTGCTTCCTAGTCCCATATTCTGGAGGAAACAATCCTAGAACCGTGGGCCAGTGAGCCAGGCAACCAGGCAGCCTTAAGCCCTCTCTTTGCCCGCCCTCCCCTGTGGGGGCCAGGATGCTGAAGAAGCAGTCTGCAGGGCTTGTGCTGTGGGGCGCTATCCTCTTTGTAGCCTGGAACGCCCTGCTGCTCCTCTTCTTCTGGACACGCCCAGCACCTGGCAGGCCGCCCTCAGACAGTGCTTTTGATGATGACCCTGCCAGCCTTACCCGGGAGGTGACCCGCCTGGCCCAGGATGCTGAGGTGGAGTTGGAGCGTCAGCGGTGGCTGTTGCAGCAAATCAGAGAGCATCATGCTCTATGGAGCCAGCGGTGGAGGGTGCCTACTGTGGCACCTCCTGCCCGGCCTCGTGTGCCTGTGACCTCACCGCCAGATGTGATCCCCATCCTGGTCATTGCCTGTGACCGCAGCACTGTTCGGCGCTGTTTGGACAAGTTGCTGCATTATCGGCCCTCAGCTGAGCACTTCCCCATTATTGTCAGCCAGGACTGTGGGCATGAGGAGACAGCCCGGGTCATTGCTTCTTATGGCAACGCAGTCACACACATCCAACAGCCTGACCTAAGCAACATTGCTGTGCAACCAGACCATCGCAAGTTCCAGGGCTACTATAAGATTGCCAGGCACTACCGCTGGGCACTGGGACAGATTTTCCATGAGTTCAAGTTCCCAGCAGCTGTGGTGGTGGAGGATGATCTAGAGGTGGCACCAGACTTCTTCGAATACTTCCAAGCCACTTATCCACTGCTGAGGGATGACCCCTCCCTCTGGTGTGTATCTGCTTGGAATGACAATGGTAAGGAACAGATGGTGGACTCAAGCAAGCCTGAGCTGCTGTATCGCACAGACTTTTTCCCTGGCCTGGGCTGGCTACTGTTGGCTGAGTTGTGGGATGAGTTAGAGCCCAAGTGGCCTAAGGCCTTCTGGGATGACTGGATGCGTCGGCCTGAGCAGCGGAAGGGCCGAGCCTGTGTGCGCCCTGAAATCTCAAGAACGATGACCTTTGGCCGTAAGGGTGTAAGCCACGGGCAGTTTTTTGACCAGCATCTTAAGTTTATCAAATTGAACCAGCAGTTTGTGCCCTTTACACAGCTGGACCTGTCATACCTGCAGCAGGAAGCCTATGACCGGGATTTCCTTGCCCGTGTCTACGGTGCTCCTCAGCTACAGGTGGAGAAAGTGAGGACCAATGATCGGAAGGAGCTGGGGGAGGTGCGAGTACAGTACACAGGCAGGGACAGCTTCAAGGCCTTTGCCAAGGCCCTGGGTGTCATGGATGATCTCAAGTCAGGTGTTCCCAGGGCTGGCTACAGGGGTATTGTCACCTTCCAGTTTCGGGGCCGCCGTGTCCACCTGGCACCCCCACAGACCTGGGATGGCTATGATCCTAGCTGGAATTAGCAGTACCTGCCTGTCCCTTTTGGGTCCCTTTCTTGCCATACCATGAGCTGAGGTAGGATAGCAGTCCCTGGGCTGCATCATCCTGTTTTCCTCTTGGGTCCATTTTATCATCATCTTTTTTTTTTGTTTGTTTGTTTTGAGTGGCATTCAAGTGCACAAATGATAAGGTGAGGGTTTATTCTCCCGTTTTCAAGGGAGTCAGAAGGGGAACCATTCTGGGGTATGTTGGGGTGGAGTATTAAGCAAGAAACCACTGTGTGGTAGCGGGAGACTTGGGCTTGTTGGGACTGGGAATGTCTATGTCCTGAGTTTTCTCCAAGTCATCTGTAGAGAGGTTGGCAACTAACTCTTGACCAAGCCTCCTCTTTCAGCCAGGGCCCTGTACTACTCTTCTTCTTCACCTACTATGTGGGGCTGGATTATGTGAGAAGGGAACATTTGGGGCCAAAAGGAGACTAACCAAAAGGGTTTCACCATGAGGGGTTGGGTAGAGTTGTTCCCCAGGCTTTACTGCCTCCAGTTCTTCCTTCTTACCCTGACTTCCTCTCAGGTCTTCATTCTCTGCGGCCTAGCAGTGTGTGGTTTCTAAGATGAAAAGTGGAAGAGGGAAAAGCAAAACCCCTTCTCAGCTCATGTCAGGGCAAAGATAGTAGGGGGAAAGCCTGTGTGGGACTACCTTCCCTCTTTTTGCCTCAAAGAGACCTTGTTCTCCCCCCCCCCCCCTTTCTAAAAATAAGTCCCTTCCCTGTTGCTTTAGGAAGGTTCCACACTGACTTTGGTGGGAAATAAATGAGCTCTTTGTGTCCTTTTGCCCCTGGGGTTTGGTCACCTCCCCCTCCCCAGGAGGCTTTGGCTTCTGGTGGCTCTCCGCATATGAGTTAATGTAACTGAAACCAGGACAGCCCTGTCCATGCATCAGGTCCTGCCCAGCCTCCCCCAAACGTTGCCATGTCCTTACAGACCAGGATGCAGATGGCAGGTTGGAGAGGAATTTGTATGTTTTTGTTTCTTGCTTGACCTCGGTTTCATGGAAGAAAGTGGAATCTACAGAATTATTTTCAAAAATAAAGTAAAGGCTGAACTGTCTGCAAAATGTGTGTGTGTGTGTATATATATCTTTGGAGAGGAGGTGAAGAGTAGGGGAGCAAAAGTAAAAAAAGGGAAGAATGAGCAGCAAGGGAAGGAGGGGAGGGTAGGGGGTGGATAAGTTGAAGGAAGGAAAGCAGATGATTATAATTGGAAAAACAGGAAGGAGAAAGTCATCCAACAGCTGAGGAAGGACCAGCTGGGAAAGAAAGGCCAAGCTTGAGGGTGTAGAGAGCCCCCAGGCTCCACTCCTACTGTTAATCTCTAGATGTGGGCTATGTTACCCTCAGCAGGAGGTTTGGAAGCTAGCTTCTCAGCCTTGGTCTGAGAGAGAACCAGGGCATCTAAACCCTTTAGGTAGCTGTTTTGGGTTGTGTGCTTTCTGCTGACTTGGGTAGCTCCCTCTCCCCATAGGGCAGTGAGCTCCAGGATACATAGTGGATACCAGGGTCAGCTATGCAGTGACACTTTAGTGACCCTAGTGAAAATTTTTTTTTTATACTAACACCCAGAACATACACACATACACATACCAGACGGTTCCTAAAATTATCCATATCATATGTAATGCATTCTGAGAATTTTTATTCTCTGCTAATTTTTTTTTTAAATGCTGCTTGTGACCCCATCAACTTGATTTCATTAGTGGGTTTGAAAAATCCTGGGGCTAACTGACTTCATTGACAGAAACCACTTTTGGGCTTTATACCAGATGTGTATGGCAGAGGTGTCTGGATGGGTTCTGCATAGAAGGGATGGGCACTGGGGAAACAGCTTCAGGACAGCTATTTTTACCTTCCATATGGCCTTCCCTCCATAAGTCTTGGCTTTTGCCCTTCTCTTATCTTGGTCACTCTGGTAGGATTGCATTCATTGAGTTGAGTGAGTCATCCCCAAATGTGTTGTGTGAAGTCTCTGCCCAGGCCTTCCTGAGTCTTTAGTGGATTTTGTAGTAGAACCCTGTCAGGGTTGGGTTGCCAGAGGACAGGCCAGGAGGGTGGGAGGTGGAGGACAGTTAATGTTAGATAAAACCACCACTTTTAAAATTCACTTTTTTTTTTTTTCTTAATACATGTTTCTATACTCTTCCACATCTTTCTTTATACCTTGGTTATATACGTACCAGATTTCTTACATATATAAACAGATAAAATATTTATAGTTGTGATTTAGATATGAGGTCTCCCTCAAAAAGCTCATGTGAAACAATGCATGAATTTTCAGAATTGAAATATTTAGATTATGAGAGTTGTAACCCTAGTAAGTGGATTAATCTTCCGGTATGGATTAACTGGACAGTAACTGTAGGCAAGTAGGGTGGGGCTGGAGGAGGTAAGTCACTAGGGGTGTGCCTTTGGTGTTTTGGGTTTTTTTGTCCCTGGTGAGGCTCTTTCTGCATCCTTATTGCCATGGCCTGGGCTGCTTTCCTCTTCATGTATTTCCACCATCATGTTCTGCATTACCTTGGGCCCAGAGCTGTGGAGTCAGCTGACCATAGACAGAGCCTCTGAAATTGTGAGCCAAAATAAACTCTCCATTGTTCTTGTCAGGTCTTTTGTTCACAAAAAGACTAAAAGCTGACTAAAACATTTATCAATAAACCCACATAGTAATGTAAATATTTAACGTATATAGCTTTCTGTAACATACAAATTTTATAGTACAAGTTTACTGTATTTATTAAATATCTTTAGCAAATGGGATTTCAAACTTCCTGACAGGATCTATGTAGAGGTAAGTGGTTTGCCACTGGAGGGGCCCTTGAACTTCCATCTGTTCTCCCACTCATCTATTGTCTAACCTGGGCAAGTCACAGGGAATTTATAATTGGGAGCAGAGGTCAGAGAACCTTGCTGGTGGGGGCCAAGTGCTACATCTCCTTTTCTGAGGCATAGAGAACAGGTCTGGTAGCAAAAGTCATGGTGGTGATGTACCTGGGTCCACTACCTACATGTCTGACTTTGGATCAGCCATTTGTCCTGCCAGAGCCTCTTTCTGTGGGGCCAGAACAGTAGTGCCTCCTGGGGTGATTATGAAGAGTAGTATGTGTGGAAGCAATGTAAACAAAGTCCCATAGAAATCCCTGTCTCCATTACTCTCCTTTTCCTCCTTTTCTTGGTGGTCATTTTGGTCCCCCCTACTAATGTTCCCTGATCTCACATGTGTCTGGAGGGAGCAGAGTGGCAGCCATGAAGTTTGAGAAGGAAGGGGGCCAGGTAGTACTAAGGTTGTTAAACTTTCCCCTACTGGCTCCCTTGGCTTATTTGAAGTCTGTGTCTTTTTTCTAATATAAGACTGTCAGACTTAGATTCAGATGCATATAGCAAGAAACCCAGAATACTGTGCCTTACGACAGTGAGAGGGTAGGGTTGGCATAGTGGTTCCTGATGCAATCAGGGCCCCAAACACCCTACATCTTTGTCTTACTCTACTTAGGCTTTCATCCTAGATATCACTTCTTGGCTGCAGTAGCTCTATCCATCACACTTCCATTTCAGGTAGGAAGAAAGAAGAAGGAAGAAGGTGGTAAAAGGTGGATGCCCATTGCTGTCTTCCTTTCCGAAAGTCCACAGTGCCTTATCCCAGCTCCCTGGTCAGAACTGGATCATACAGAGCACCTATCAACAAAAGAGACTGGGAAAAATAATTTTTCAACTGAATTGATTCTTATTCAGAACAAGATTCCTATTACTGAGGAAGAAGGGAGTAATTTTGTGGGCAACTAAAGAAACCTGTACCACACATGAGTCCTGGAAGACCAAACTTGGGGGGATTTGGAGTGGGCAGTATGATGGGGAGATTGAGGGAAGTGCATTAGGAACCATAATCTGGTGAAGGGCAGAATTAAATCTCCTCAGGTCCCTAACCCTATAGTTGTGTGAGAAACATGTCCAGCAGTGCTCAAGGGGGTTTGTGCTAGGCTTTCCCAGGGTCACACATGTCAACTGAAATCCTTCAAGGCCACATACAATAATAGAAATGCTGATTGACAAGGACAGATGGACCAAGGGACTGGTCATCTATTTTATCTTTCTACCATCTTCAGTACATGGCACGTAGCTCACAGTCCAAGATGGTGCCTTCATTCCAGCCACCAGGAGGAAGGAAAAGGAAAAGGAGAACAAACTTCCTTCTTTACAGAATGAAATCAGTGTACATAGCACATTCCCTCATATTTCATTCACCAGAATTTAAACAGAATTTAATCTAGTTCTCTTAGTTGCAGGGGAAGTGAGAAATGGAGTCTTAGCTTAGCAGCCATGTGTTCAAAAAACTAAATCTTCTTTTACCACATATGTAAGAAAGGAAGCATGGTTAATGAGAGGCAGCTTTCTCTTTCTCTCTCTCTCTCTCTCTCTCTCTCTCTCTCTCTCTTTTTTTAAGTACTGGGGACAGAACCCAGGGGCACAATACTGCTAAGAATAGCAGAGTCCTGTTTATTTTTTGTTTTGAGACAGGATCTTATTAAGTTGCCTAAGCTGGCCTTGAACTTTTTATCCTCCTGCCTCAGCCTTCTGAGTAGATGGGATTATAGGCATGTGCCACCATGCCTAAGAGGCAGCAGCATTCTCTTGAGTACAGGTAATAAGGCAAAATCTGTCAAAAACCTTCCTTGGAAATAATGTTGTTTACTTTTAAAAATTTCTACTTAGAAAGGGAAAAACCCTTCAGAATCAGGGGTGAGTGGTGATGAGATCTCACCAAGGGCCCTCCATACTTTCCCTGAGGAAGGCAACAAGAACACACCACCATGGGAATGGTTGCCTTGGTCCTACATGAAACCATGCCATGCAAATGAGAATGTGAATCTAAAAGTTAAGGTGTATTAGTCACCTGTCACTGTAACAAAATACCAGACACAGGCTATTTGTGAAGTAAAGAGAGGTTTTTTTGTTTTGTTTTGTTTTTGTTTTGGCTCACAGTTCTGGAGATTCAAAGTTAAAGATTGGAGTGCATGTCAGGATGAGTGTTCACATCTCTAACCTCGCAGCCGAGAATGGGCAGGAATCCTACAATCATCTTTGGGAAGTATACCCCCAGTGACCTAAGACCTTCTCTACAAGGTCACAAGGCCTTGGGTTTCTTAACTTCCTAATAATAACACCCAGGGACCAAGTCTTTAACATGGGCCTTTGGAGGACATTCAACATCCAACTATAACAAGGGGTTGTGACTTCTGATCCTAGTTTGTTGAAACATTCAGCTTAAGGCCTTGAGTGCAGGCGCTGCCATGTAAGAAATCTGACTAAGCTGGCAACAGTGACACTTGCCTGTAATTCCAGTGATTTGGGAAGCTGAGGTAGGAGGATTGCAAGTTCAATGCTAGCCTCAGCAATTTAGGGAGTCCCTAAGCAACTTAATGAGATACTGTTTCAAAGTAAAAAAAAAATAAAAACAACCTGGAAGGTAACTCAGTAGTAACGCACCGCTGGGTTCAATCCCCAGTACAAAAACAAAACAAAAATAAACATCCAAAGAAGCCTGACTACTGTGAGACCACTTCACTGGAGAAACCAGATGAACTGGTTGGTAGTTAGCATCATCTACTGTCATGTGAGTGAGCCATGTTGGATACGCAGTCCTGTACAGCCTTTCGATGTTTGCAGCCCTGGCCAACTTTGAACTGAAACTGCACAGGACACCCTGTGCAGCAATTGCCTAGCAAAATCCCTTGATAATTTCTGACCCACAAGTTGCAAGAAAAAGTTGTTTTTAGCTGAAATAATTTAAAAGTGAAAGTATAACTAGAAGATCTTATGTAACCAGAATGGAATGTTTAGACAAATATTTTAAAAATTAGAATTTTTAAGCATTTACTCATTAATATCCAGGGGTGAGAATATTGTTATATAGGAGACTATTTCTATTATTTGGGTAGAAGTTGTTTTTGAATTAAAGCATGTGAATATCTTTTTATTCTCCCAAAATGTTTTTTTTTTTTCAATTTTTTATTTAAAGTATTATCCAAGTTGTTATTATGGAAGTTTTCTAATCCATAGGGAAACTGAAAGAATTTGCCAAGAATACTCATATTATTTCCACTGAGACAATCACAGTAATTAATATTTTACCATATATAGACTCATACACACATTTATTTTGCTTTCTACCATTCAATAAAAGGTCGCAGGCCAAATTTTTAAAATAACATTTTTTTTAATAATCATGTAAGTAGTATGTGTTCACTGTGTAACTATTAGAGGTTTTGTTTTGTTTTTTAAATTGAAATAATTTACCATAACCCTACTGTCCAGATTAACTACCTTTAATTCTTGGCTTGCTGAATAAGTTTCTAATCCGACTTTGGTCTTCATTAGGTACTAGTGCCCTCTACTGATGACTGGGTGAATTGTTTGGTAGTGAGATTTTTATTTGCATAGTCTGTTATGAGTTTTTGGTTGAATTGATTCCCCAGATTACTTACTTACGGATGAAGCAAGAAAGTTAGTTTTCTGAAACTGCAAAACAGAACTTGATGACCCATATCTAGGGGTTTTATTAAAAAGTCTCGGGCAAGACCTCACTTATAAAGGCCAGTCTGACTTAACCTGTCATTGCCATGTTGTTTCTTGAATTGGACCCTGTAGGGATGGACATCCATGTCCAATCCATGACCTGGCACCCTAGTTAGGTGGCACAGACATTGTTGTTCTAACTCCTCTCTTCCACAGCTGAACTGATATCCCTGATTTTTTCTAGATTCTTTTTCTTTCTCCTCCTTCAACTCATCTTTCTTATCCTTTTCTCTTCTATTGTAAATACCTTGTAAATAATACACCTTATATTGTTTACACTTTCCACCTTAGACCTCTCATGTAATATACTTCACTCTTGAAAATTTTCAACTTATCAACTTAGTTCTCATTGCAAATTAGTATATTCAAGGATCCAAATTATAGCACATCTATAATATTTATGAAAACAGTATACTTTCTTTTTTTCTCTCTCACCAGATTATAGTCAATGAAGAAGATCTCAATCATATCTCTTGGAAGCTATGGTTCAAACAGACATGAGACAGGAAGTCACAATCCTCTGGAAGTGCTATTCTGACTCCTTCAGAATCATATTGACCTCATGTTGAATGGCTTGTTGTCTGCCTCCATTCAGTGGCACCGAGGAACTAAATCAATTTTATCCTTAAGATAAATGGATACAGTTATTGTAATCTAGAAATTTCAAGGTTAACAGGAAAAGAGGAAATGTTTTTGGGGAAAGCATGTGGTGAGCCAGAGTGGAAGAAATAAAAAGGTGTTTGAACATTTCAAAAAGTGGAAGCATCAATCTAGAGTGGGCTGAAGTCCAGTGAAGACACAGAACGGAATCACTCTTTTTTGGTTAACAGTCTTCTTGCCTCCCTTTGACTGACCTCAGACAACTCCTTCCCATGGGGTGCCAGAACTTTAAGCTATGGACTGTGAAACAGTCTCAAATATTCTTGTTTGGCACTTTCAGAGAACCATGATGGGACATGTAGAATCATGATGTGCCATTCCCACTAAAATTAGTAATAAGATCACTTCCTACCAAAGTGCAGTCATGGTAGTCAGCAGAATTCATTAGGGTGGTGGTAGGATAGTGTTGGGTTAAGTAAAAATTTCAGTGAAAAAAGTTTGATTAAAGTACATTAGGCATTTTATCTGTGTAAAGGAACTGGGTATGTATCTGCTATGTTTATTTATAATATACCCATGTCTAGATCTAAATGGCAAATGGATTCGTAAGGAATAATAATAAAGAGGAGACAGAGACAAGGTGCAAAGGCAGGGAAGATGGCAGAGTGGCTCTTTGTCCAAGCAGCCACATTTATTTATACCAATAGGTCACATTAGGTCATTAGTACCATAACTACATTATTGTTTAGAGTATCAGTAAGGTTGCTTCTTTTGCAGTTACATTTCATAGTTACAATATGCAATGTTACGAGCTTTGTGCAGTTCTCAAGAAAGTCCATTGTCTGAAGTTACTGTTAGCAAGGCAGCTCCAAGAGCACCAGACATTGGTGAAAGATTGTAGTTATCTAGCAAACAAGTTCTTCTACTCCCAGGAGGTATGTGCCTGCAATCAAGTTTGAGGCTTGATGAGGCTCTAACACAGAGGCATCTCAAGGCATTGCTGTACCAACTAGACATTGGACATACATTAGCTATATTACTAGATCCTAAAAGAGATTACAGGATATTCTAAGTGGAAAACAGGGTGCCTATTACCCTCCGGGAGTTTTCTCACCAGGGGAACACTTCCCTGTACATTTCTATGGTCAGAATCCCTATATGGGTTAACACTTTGAAAATCTTCCCACGAAACTCATGGCAACAATATATTAAATAATAAAAGAAATATAAGGACACATCAAATTAGTTAAGTGTAAGATAAATATATCTGGAACATATACACAAGATAATGAGTGAGACCATAGATGATGGTGTTAGGTAAGTCAGTATTATGGTCTTTATATGAGGTGTCCCCCAAAGCTCCTGTTAATGCAGGAATATTCAGAGGTAAAATGATTATGACAGCTATAACTAATCAGTCTATTCTACTTTGAATGGACGGGGCAGTGACTATAGGCAGGTGGGGTGTGGCTGGAGAAGGTGGGTCACTAGGGGAGTGCCCTGGAAGGATTATTCTTCCTGAGGTCCCCTCCCCTCCCCCACCTTCTCTCTGCCTCCAAACTCCACCATGAAATGAGCAGCTTCTTCTGTTGGGCCCTTCCTCCATGTTGCACTGTCTCACTTTGGGTGCAGATCAATGGAGTCAGCTATCTGTGGACTGAGACCTCTGAAACCATGAGCTATAAATAAACTTTTGCTCCTCTAAGTTGTGCTTGTCAGGTATTTTGGTCACAATGACAAAAAGCTAACTAAAATACTTAGTTAGCTATGAACAGGTAGGTAGGGGGAAAGTTACAATATGCAATGTTAGGAGCTTTGTGCAGTTCTCAAGAAAGTCCATTATCCATAGGACAGAAGGCATATGCTATAAGAAAAATCCAGAAGTCATAAAACTGAAACCACAGGGAACCTTATTGAAACAGGCAACAAGTGTTTGGGGAAGGTGAGCTGGGATGCTTAAACTTCCTCAAGCTATAGATAATTATAAATCCCTTGAGGGAACTATTACTTAAAATCATGGGAAACTCTAATCAAAACAGTCTAGTTTGGGGTCTAGTACGTCAAAACCTCTTCCAGCAATAGATAATTATAACACCTCAGAGGAAAGAACTTTTTCCAGATCAGGCCCTTATCATCAACACTGTTTCACAACTTCACAATCATCCTGGAAATCAGAACATCAAGACCCTCACAAAGAAAGTTTGCTGAGGACTATCCAAATAGCAATAAACTGGTTAAGGATCAAGAGAATTGAGGCAAGAACAGGTGAACTCAATTTTTTTAAACATTCCAGCTCTGTGAGCACCACATTGTCTTGTTTTTGAGATATCACAGAGAAAACTTTTTTTTTTTTTTTCTGTGCTATACCATTGCTTCTCATGCTCTCTGTTAAACTTCTGCTTGCTACTCTGTGTTTCAATTGAATTCTTTCCCACAGAGTCACTAGAACCAGTACCAGAGAACCACCACAGTTGCCCAGGTTCTGGGGTGGACACTTGCCAGGTAACACTGGCATGTGATATGTTTTCCTCATGTATGGACTGGTCATCATAATATTGGTCTTTGTAGGGTAAAAGGGTCCTAAATACTATGATTATATATCTCAAATATCTGACATAATTTATTTCTACCATCCATCATAAATACCAATTCTGGATTGGTAGAGGCAACCAAAACTCTGATAGGCAAGAGATAAACTGGAGGGGGAGCATGAAGAGAGGGGAAAGAAGAATCAAAAGAAAAATAACAAAGAAAACAAAAACTTCAAATGAATGTGTCAACCAATATTCTAAACCAGAAAAAGAAATCTAATGCTAAGATAACCAACAAACTAAATAATAAGAACATGGACTTTAAAAAGGCTACTAATACTTAAAAAGCAAATAAAGATACTTTTTAAAATGTAAAGGATCATCACAGAGAAACTTTTTTTTTTTTTTTTTGGTAGTGTGGATTGAACCCACTGAGCCACATCCCCAGCTATTTTTATTTTTGATTTTGAAACAGAATCTCACTAAATTGCCTAGGTCTCACTAAGTTGCTGAGGTTAACCTGGAACTTGTGATCTTCTGACTCAGTCTCCAGAGTCTCTAGGATTACTGATGTGTGCCTCCATGCCTGGCACCACAGAGAAAACTTGGAGAGAGATATCATCAAAGTGGTAAAGTACAAATGGTTGGACTTTGCTTTTTTTTTTTTTTCATAGAAAACCAATCACAAAGCCTAGAGCAGAGATGTCCATCTTTAATTCCAGTGACTTGGGAGGCTGAGGCAGGAGGATCTCAAGGTTCAAGCCAGTCTCAGCAATTTAGTGAGGCCCTCAGCAACTTAGCAAGAACCTGTCTCAAAAGGTAAAAAGGACTGGGGATGTAGCTCATTGGTAAAATACCTCTGGATTCAACCCCCAGTTCAAAAACAGGAAACAAACAAACAAACAAATCCAATTATAACTTTGAACTTTGCAGTGGTAAAATTACCAGCCAGAATATCCCAGAACTAAAGACTGAGGATATGATGATCCCTTGGACCAGAAGGAAGTGAAAAATCATGAGCAGCTGGTAAGAAAAACTGATCTCTAACCATGACCCCTGCTCCCCAAAGCTTACAGGTGGTATGTAGAAAAAAAACCCATTGAATTTGCAGTTTTGAAACTGGAAAAAGTAAGACTGAGGTGGGCACCAGTTTCCTCACCATCCTGGATTTTATCACAGGAAAAACTTTCTGCCTCAGCCCAAAGGGAGCATCTCCAGTGCTTGAAGGACTAAAAATTCTGAAGGCAGCTAAAAACAAAGAATGAGGTGGGGCTAGTGATGCTTGGTGCTAGTGATGTTCAGTGTGCAGAGCGCTGACTGCTTCCTGTTTTGCCAGACAAGAAGCCTAATCAGAGAGGCTGTACAGAGATGTCATGCTGCAGGAGACATGTTCCACAGGTCCTTTGGGCAGGAGTCCCTAACTGGCCTTTACATACTCTTAGGTTACTCCCTTGGGGTTCCTTATTATTTTTGAGATGATAAATTTTGTTACCACAATTATAATCTTAATTTTATTAGCAATAACCTTATCTGCTTTATGGAAGAGAAGAGTAGACAAGATTAGACTGAGACATTCTGACACTTATATAACAGAAATTTCAGAAGATAATTGAAGGAATGAAGAAGGAATATTTAGAAAGAAAATTATTGCAATTATCCTGAATTATAGAAAAACAAGTGTAACAGTTCAACTGATAGTGGATCTTTTATCTATAGCAAGTTTCCAGAAGATGGGAGACTATTATTTTCAAAAGGTTAGGAGAATTAGCCGTCCTTTAAAAATTTTATATTCAGTTCAATTTTTGTGTAAGATAAAAGTACATTTAAAGATAAACATATGTAAAAAATGTTCAACATCTCTAGAAAATATAGAAATGCAAATCAAAACTACTCTAAGATTTCATCTCATGCCAGTCAAAATGGCAGTTATTAAGAATACAGACAACAATAAATGTCTGCGAGGATGTGGGGGAAATGGCACACTCATACATTGCTGGTGTGACTCCAAATTGGAGCAACCAATCTGGAAAGCAGTATGGAGATTCTTTAGAAAACTTGGAATGGAACCACCATTTGACCCACCTATTCCACTCCTCAGTCTTTACCCAAAGGACTTTAAATCAGCATACTATAGTAACACAGCCACATCAATGTTCATAGCATCTCAATTCACAATAGCTAAACTGTGGAAGCAACCTAGATGCCTTTCAATAGATGAATGGATAAAGAAACTGTGGTATATATATACAATGAAATATTACTCAGCAATAAAATAATAAAATAATGGCATTTTCAGGTAAATGGATGGAGTTGGAGAATATCATTCTAAGTGAAATAATTCAATCCCCAAAACCCAAATGCAGAATGTTCTCTCTGATAAGTGGATGCTGATCCATAACAGGGAGTGGGGAGGCATGGGAAAAATGGAGGAACTTTGACTGGACAAAGGGGAGAGAGGGTAGGGGAGGGTGCATGGGGAAAGGAAAGATGGTGGAATGAGATGAACATCATTACCCTAGGGACATGTATGACTTGCACATATGGTGTGATGCTACATCGTGTACAATTATAGACATGTAAAATTGTGTTGTAATTGTGTACAATGAATCAAAATGCATTCTGCTGGCATATATACCTAATTAAAATAAATGAATTAATTTAAAACTAAAAGAATACAAATAACAAGAAACGCTGGTGAGGATGTGGGAGAAGAAAGAATTCTTATGCACTAATCTTGGGAATTATTAAAACCACTATAGAAATGAGTATGAAGAGTCTTCAAAAGCCTACACATAAAAATACCATATTATAAAAAAATGATGAGAACAGTTAGTTATTCATAAGCTGAGTAAATTTAATTATCTAATGTATACAAAATTCCTGATTGTGTTTAAATAATAAGTGAAATGGGTTTGGGATGTAGTCCAGTGTTAGAACATTTGTCTAGCATGGGCAAGCCTCTGGGTTTGATCCCCAGTAAAACACACACACACACACACACACACACACACACACTGAAGTTAATAAGAATAAACAAGATTGAGAAATGATTGTTGAATGCATAATGTGAACTAAGTTGTCTATGAGGAAGATAATAAAAAACTTTGTTAGAAAAATAATACATACATACATACACACATACATCTAGGTTGAGAATTCCTAACCTGAAAATCCAAAATCTGAAAATATTCCAAAATCTGAAATGTTTTCACCATCAATATGACACTGAAAATGGAAAATTCTACCCCTGACCTCATATCACCAAAACTCAGATACACTAAAAATGTTATGTTGTATAAACTACTTTCAGCTTATGTGTATAAAGTATAAATAAAATATAAATGAATTTTGTGTTTAGACTTTGGTCCCATCCCAAGGTCTATATGAAAATATTATAAAATCCCAAAATTCTGAAATTTAAATCACTTCAGGTTCAAGTATTTAAAAATAATACTTGAAATATTATATTTATAATAATATTATTTTAAATAATAATACTTGTTATTTAAAATAATACTCAAGCTAGATCAGGAAGAGGTTGGTGCAGACTGCAGACTGAGGAGTGGGGAAACTGGGCTGCAGATATCAGGTGACTTGTGCTTTGAACTGTGGTTTGTATCTTTGCTCCTTATTTCACATTTCCTGTATCCGTCTTGGTTGAGACTATAGACTGCCACCTTTAGCCCATGGAGTAGAAGAAGAGCACCAGGAGGATAGCAAATTGGATTAGCTGTTGGGCAAAGACCACACCAAGTTGGTATTTCCAAAATCCTAGGGCAGAGGCCTGATCTCAGGTTTCCCAACAAACCAAGTCTGGCCACTTGCACCAAAAAACAAACAAAAAAGGTAATGGTAAAAAGCAGGAAAGAAATTTTTAATCAACATGTACATAATGGGAAAGCAAAATAAGACCAAACATCTCATCCCTATCCTTGGGGTACTAACATGAGCTGGTTTAAATAGAGGAAGAATTGGGGTAGGGATTGAGAGTAATGTATAATTAAGCAATCTTGGTCAAACTGTGGTCTGGTTGATTATTATTTAAGTTCTGCAAGGTAGCTCTGGTGAAGCCCTTATCACAAAGACAGTCTCATTGTGGGGTGATGTGCCTGTTAGGCTCCACTATGGAGACAGTGACTGAAGACTTTTAGACACTACACCAGGATCTGAAATAGGATTCTGCAAATCTTGCCTCAATCTTGAAGGGAGATAAGAAATGCTAGGTAAACTTAGGGCTAATAAATGTTGTATTACCAGTTTTTAGATGAACATTCCTTAAAAGATGAACATGTCAATGTGCAGAGCTGAGCAGGTCAGAGTTTAAGATAATAAGCAAGATAATAATAAAATGAAGGCAAAGATGCCAAGATTTAGTTTGCTTTTAGTTACTCATTTGGCATCTGCAGGCCTAGGTAAAGAGTGTTTTTAACAAAAGCAGCTTCTCTAAGCTCTTGTTATAATCGAGCCTTAAAGACTTGCTGAGATTTCCCCTTATAGCTGTTTTGAACAGAAACCATGCAGAGAAGAATTAATAAAGGACACTGGGTCTATGGTCCTGCTGTGTGGGCCATGACTGATCCTTCTACCATTTCCACCCACCCCAGTACCCACATCTAAATTTCTTTGCTGCATATCCTGGCCCCTTCAGCATCCTAGGGCACTTGGCTGCTCCTTCATGGCCAGACTGACACAGCATCAGCTTTAGGGCCATCATTTTTTACCCCTATTCTTCTTCCTTTCTCCTCCCACCATTTTCCCTATCTAGAGTTCATCTAATCTTCCCATGCTACCCCTCTCAACCCCATTATGAATCAGCCTCCTTATATCAGAAAAAACATTTAGCATTTGGGTTTTAGGGATTGGCTAACTTCACTTAGCATTGTATTCTCCAACTCCATCCATTTACCTGCAAATGCTATTATTTTATTCTCTTTCATTGCTAAGTAACATTCCACTGTGTATATATACCATAGGTTTTTTTTATCCATTCATCTACTGAAGGGCATCTAGGTAGGTTCCACAGTTTAGCTATTTTGAATTGTGTTGCTATAAACATTGATGTGGCTGTGTCCCTGTAGTATGCTGTTTTTAAGTCCTTTGGGTATAGACTGAGGAGAGGGATAGCTGGGTCAAATGGTGGTTCCATTCCCAGCTTTCCAGGGAATCTCATTACTGCTTTCCATATTGGTTTCATCAATTTGCAGTCCCACAAGCAATGTATGAGTGTGCCTTTCCCCCCAATTCTCACCAACACTTAATAACTGCCATTCTGGCTGGAGAGAAATGAAATCTTAGAGTAGTTTTGATTTGCATTTCTCTAATTGCTAGATGTTGAACATTTTTTCATATGTTTGTTGATTTATTGTATATCATCTTCTGAGAGGCATCTGTGCAATTCCTTTGCCCATTTATTAATTGGGTTTTTGTTTGATTGATGTTTATAGCTTTTTGAGTTCTTTGTATACCCTAGATATTAGTTCGCTGATGTGCGAGTAGTAAAAATTTGCTCCCATTCTGTAGGCTCTCTATTCACCTCACTGATTGTTTTGTTTGCTGAGAAGAAGCTTTGTAGTTTGAATCCATCCCATTTTTTGATTCTTGATTTTAATTCTTGTGCTATAGGAGTCTTCTTAAGGAAGTCGGGGTCTAATTCAACATGATGGAGATTTGGGCCCACTTTTTCTTCTAATAGACACAGTGTCTCTGATTTAATTACTAGGTCCTTGATCCACTTTGAGTTGAGTTTTGTGCATGGTGAGAGATAGGGGCTTAATTTCATTTTGCTGCATATGAATTTCCAGTTTTCCCAGCACCATTTGTTGAAGAGGCTGTTTTTTCTCCAATGTATGTTTTTGGTGCCTCTGTCTAATATAAGATAATTGTAATTATGTGGGTTAGTTTCTGTGTCCTCTATTCTGTACCATTGGTCTACATGTCTATTTTGGTGCCAATACGATGCTGTTTTCGTTACTATTGCTCTGTGTATAGTTTAAGGTCTGATATAGTGATGCCACCTACTTCACTCTTCTTGCTAAGGATTACTTTAGCTATTCTGGGTCTCTTATTTCATGATTGATTTTTCTATTTCTATCAGGAATGTCATTGGGATTTTGATTGGAATTGCATTAAATCTGTATAGTGCTTTTGGTAGTATGGTCATTTTGACAGTATGGTCATTTTGACAATATTAATTCTGCCTATTCAAGAACAAGGAAGATCTTTCCATCTTCTAATGTCTTCTTTAATTTCTTTCTTTAGCATTCTGTAGTTTTCATTGTAGAGGTTTTTCACCTCTTTTGTTAGGTTGATTTCCAAGTTTTTTTTTTTTTTGAGGTTATTGTAAATGGGATAGTTTTCTTTGTTTCCCTTTCAGAGGATTTGTCACTGATATTACAGAAATGCCTTTGATTTATGGGTGTTGATTTTATATCCTGCTATTTTCTTAATTCACTTAGTAGTTCTATAAGTTTTCTGGTGGAATTTTTTTGGTCTTCTAGGTGTAAAATCATATCATCGGTAAATAGTGCTAATTTGAGTTCTTCTTTTCCTATCCATATCCCTTTAGGTCTCTGTAATTGCTCTGACCAGTGTTTCAAGAACTATGTTAAATAGAAGTGGTTAATGAGGGCATCCCTGTCTTGTTCCAGTTTTTAGAGGGGATGCTTTCAATTTTTCTCCATCTAGAATGATGTTGGTCTGGTGCTTAACATAGATAGCTTTTATGATGTTGTGATTTTTTATGATGTTTCTGTTATCCCTAGTTTTTCTAGTGCTTTGAACATGAATCTGTGCTGCATTTTCTCAAGTGCTTTTTCTGCATCTATTGAGATGATCATATGATTTATTCTAGTGTGATCTGATAGAATGCAGGGTAGTATCTCTATATTTTTATATTTGTCAAGAGTTGCTTTGTGGTATAATGTATGGTTTATTTTAGAGAAGGATCCATGTGCTGCTGAGAAGAAAGTGTATTTGCTCATTGAAGGATGAAATATTCTATATGTGTCCATTAAGTATAAGTTATTGATTATATTATTGAGTTCTATAGTTTCTTTGTTCAGCTTTTGTTTGGAAGATCTATCCAATGATGAAAGAGGTCTGTTAGAGTCTCCCAGAATTATTGTGTTGTGGTCTATTTGACTCTTGAACTTGAGAAGAGTTTGTTTGATAAACAAAGATGCTCCATTGTTTGGGACATATATATTTATAATTGTTATGTCTTGTTGGGGTATGGTTGCCTTGAGCAGTGTGAAGTGTCCTTCTTTATCTCTTTTGATTAACTTTAGCTGATATGAGGATGAAAACCCCTGCTTGCTTCCACAGTCCATGTGCGTGGTATGATTTTTCCCAACTTTTCACCTTCAGTCTGTGGATGTCTTGTCTAATGAGATGAGTCTCTTGGAGAGAGACTCAGCATATTGTTGGGTGTTGGTTTTTTTTTTTTTTTGATCAAATCAGCTAGCCTATGTCTTTTGATTGGTGAGTTTAGGCCATTAGCATTCAGGGTTATTATTGAAATGTCATGTATTCCAAGCCATTTTTGTTATTTAACTTGACTTGATTTCACCTTTGATTAGTTTTTCTTTTAGTGTAATACCTCTCTGCTGATTTTCATTGTTGTTTTTCATTTCCTCTTCATAGACTATTTTGCCAAAGATGTTCTGTAGTGCAGGTTTTCTAATTGTAAATTCTTTGAACTTTTGTTTATCATGGAAGGTTTTTATTTCATCATCAAATCTAAAGCTTGATTTTGCTGGATACAAGATTCTTGGTTGGCATTTATTTTCTCAAAGCTTGATTTTGTTCCAGGATCTTCTAGCTATCAGGGTCTTGGTTAAAAAATTTGTCCACAACCTAAATGGTTTCCTTGTATATGCAATCTGAGTATTTTCTCTTGTGGATTTTAATACTCTCTCCTTATTTGGTATGTTAGGCATTTTTCATTATAATGTGCCTTGGTGTGGATCTCTTGTGATTTTGTACATTTGGCATCCTATAAGCCTCTTGGATTTGGTTTTCCAATTCATTCTTCATGTTTAGAATTTTTTATGATATTATTTCATTGAATAGATTGTTCATTCCTTTGGTTTGGAACTCTATACCTTCCTCTATCCCAATAACTCTTAAATTTGGTCTTTTTATACTATTCCATATTTCTTGAATGTTCTACTCATTTTTTTAAAACCATTTTCACTGTGTGGTCTACATTCTTTTCAAGATTATATATTTGGTCTTCATTGTCTGAGGTCCTGTCTTCCAAGTGGTCTAATCTGTTGATGATGCTTTCAATTGAACTTTTAATTTGATTTATTATTTCTTTCATGTCAAGGATTTCTGTTTGGTATTTCTTTAGAACCTCTATCTCCCTATTTAAGTAATCTTTTGCTTCTTGTATTTGTTTATTTAGTTCTTTGTTGAAATGATTTTTTGCTGCCTGTGTTTGCACTCTTATATCATACTTTAATTCACAGAGTATTTTAATTATGTATATCCTAAACTCCTTCTCTCTCATTTCATCTGCTGTGCTGGCCATGGATTCTAATAATGTGGTATCTTTATTTGTTTGGAGCACTTTCCTCCCTTGTCTTTTCATGTTGCTCATGTGTCTTCCCTTCTAGCATTGTGGATCCAAGGCATTACCATTTGTACCCTATAGGCTTATAGTGCCCCTGTAGGGTTCCAATATCTCTCATTTGAGGAGTAGGACAATGTTAACAGATCCCAATATAAATAATATACCACATAAAACAACTTGTTGTCAATAGACATTTACAGTTTAGTCACAAGGTACAGAGATGGTGAATTCATTTATTAGCTAGAATATTATCAGTAGGTTTGTAAAAGGGTTTACAGTTTCTGATGGTGGACAAAGACTGGGGGTGAGGTGTAGGAAGATATTCTGAGGAGGTAGGAGGTGAAGATATAGAGTTATTATATATTAGGAAGTGTGCGAGAGAAATCTAAAGAAGAAAGTCAGTAGCAGGAGAATAGAAAGAAAGTAATTTTGTGTAGACAAGTAAGAGGGAAGACAGTAGAGTGCATAAAACAAACACATATGTACAAAGAAAAATAAAAAATGTTAAAATTGTAAAAATTGGAGGAAAAGAAACAAAAATAAAAGAATATACAACACAACTCTAATATACTATTCAGTTGTCTCAGACCTCAATATCCTAATTCATGCAAAGTACTTGGTTTCACATATGTTGGGGATGTGAGGGCGGGAGAATAGAAAGGGAGAAGAAAGAAAAAAAGAAAAAAATCTTGAAGGAAGAAACAAGGATTGTTTGGGTTGGAGATCAGTATTTTTCCTGCTTTCCTTCTATTCAATAGGTGGGGTCATCTGTTGTTAGCTGGTATCTGCACCCTCATGATAGAGGGTTGGTCCTGGGTGGAGGGCACCTGGAAGTGGGGTGTGGCACCCACCAGTCCCTGAAGGGAGGCTGCACCTCAGGGATCTCTTTTTGGGCCTTCTCCTGTGATGTGAGCACATGGTCTTATCTCCTTATCTCACCCGAAGACCTCTCAGTTCCTGGTCTCAGTCTCTAAACTGTATCACACTCACCCTCTCCCTTAGTGCTTCCTAATAAGGGATCATTCTCTCCAGGGCTCTTGTGTGTGGTGCTTTGGGCATGCTCCACACCTGCCCCACTGAGAGCTGTTTTTTTTTTTGTTGTTGTTGTTGTTGGGCAGTTACATGGGCTCTCTCTCATCCAGCGAGGAGGTCCATTGAACAGGGTAGAGGAGAGTGTGGCTGTGGAGTTGCTAATCAAGACCTCTGGAGACCAAGCAGGAAGCAGGTCTGATTTTATTGGGAAGTTACTATGTATATATACTCAGGCAGTAGCTAAGCAGATTACAGGCAGCCACCAATGCAATTTCTGGCCAACTGTCCTTGCAGTGACCAATCAAGGAGTGCGCCATGGAGCGAGCACAGGGACTGCAACATGTGGCCTTATGCCCAGGGCTGTGCCTATGGAGTAAGTGGTTTGCTGCTCACATGCCTAGCATGGGGGAATGGTTTGTAACTCAGATGCCCTTAACTTATTCCATGTATGCAGTACTCCATGCACTTGTCCCCACATCTCCCCACTCTGACTATGCTGCAAGGATTTCAGCCAGCATTTCTGTTTTTCAGTAGGTGGCCTTTATGTGGTTACATGAGCATCTCACAACACAAGAAAAAATTGTCACTATTATAAACAGTAGGGCCAAGGTAATAGCATTATAAGGATTATAATATATAATTATATTGGCTATCAGGTTTTTCCAATGTTCAGTTAATCCCTGGAAGAAGGAAGAGGTTGTCAAGATAGACACCTTCATCTCATTGATTTTGATAATTGCCTTAGTAAGGTTATGCATAGTCATAACATAGTTAGCATCCCAAGTGCCTTTAGTATACTGAGAAAAATTGGAGAAGTGTAAGGTTACATTGTCAGATACAACATATTAAGTGACACAAATACTATGAAATTCAGGGTTACAAGTGAGCCTTTGAAACATAAACAGAATATCTAGTTGTTCCTGGTGGAGGTCTAGTTATTGCTGAATGACTAAAGTAGTGGCTCAAGACAGTTTATTTAAGTTATTTTAAAGGGCAAAGGCTTCTGCCATGGCAGTAGAGAAGTTGTTTACAGTCTGAGCAGTCTGGATACTCTGAGTGAGTGAAGCGGCCACAGTGGCTGTGATGGTGATGGCAGCTACCAGGGCAATAATTCTAGTGATGATGAGGCTAATTGCATGCCTTGTCCAGTGTAGGATTTCATTCATAAGATTTTTCATCTCTATGTCCCATGGACTCCTCCACTCTCTGGACAGGTTCACTGGAAGCCACATTGCTAAGGGCACTCTGAAGATAAATATAAGTTCAGCTGTCATAGCAGGGGTTAGACAATTTGTGAGCCAGCAGGATGTATTGACTGACAAGGGATCTCTGTATGAATGATATTTATGCCATCAGTATCATTGATTATTAACATGGCAGAGGGTGGTATAACATAAACTTGTGCATAGTGGGTATGTGTATAATTTGGCACAAAGGCAAATCCATGGTCAGGGTCTGGACTCAATATAGACCCATTCATCCATCTGGCTGCTGCCCATTTGATGGTCCTATAAGCCAGCAATATTAGTGAGATATTCATTATGCCATACTGATTTCCTGCATACCGGTTGGTAACAGCTTGTCCCATGTTACTGCAGTTACTGCAGTAACCCATATGGTTTTGGGGTACATCAGTTGCATTCCAGGGAGCTACACCTGCCCAGGTGCTTAGTTGTTGTTCTTCTCCAGAGAAATTCCTCTTATCAAGGAGATAAGGTACATCAGTGACATATTGATTCTATGGGATGCTATCATTATCCCAGAGGGGGTTTCCAAAAAGCGTTGTTGGACATGTTGGTATTCAATTGCCATGGGGGATATCTATGGCTATAGGTATCATTAACTATAACTCTAAGGTCAGTGAGAGATAGCCCAACATATGACTTATTATAGTTATCTACAATAGTTTCATTGTCAAGAACAAAACAGAGGGGACTGCCTGGATTATAGTTCTCATTACTATAATTTACTATGGAGAAACAAATAGGCAGAGTGGGTATGAAAATGTTGTTATTCCAGGGTACAGTTACCTCTTGGATGGATAACTCAGGATCAATAAGGTTGGAAATATTGGAAAAGAGCTTAGGTAAAGCCCCTTCCCAATTAGCAATAGCCAGAAGGTGTAGTCTAGTGATCAGGGCCCAATTTACCTGGGCCATGGTACTGTTGGTGGTTAGAGCTGTGCATAAGAATAGAAAGAAGACCTGTCCAGGAGGATTAGGACCATGACCCTGGCTTTCTCCAATATTACTGGCCTGCTGTATTAGCCCTTTTACATCACCCCATGTGACCCCGTGATGGGGTCTCCTCTGGTGTCCTCTTGCCTTCTTGCATTTTTGCTTCTTCTCTTCTTGGTGCATGCAGTGGGTCATCATTGCCGGTAGGTGTCCAGGGTTTGACATGCCAGGCTGGAATCCAGATAGGCTGGGAAGACACAAGCAAAACCCCTACCCAACACCAGAAACAGCGAAGGCTTCGACCACTGATTGGTTAAAGAATCTTTTTACTGCACTAGGCGTAAGTAGGATGGCCCCATCAAGGGGGCCCAATGCTTAAAGGCAGGTGTACAATCATCACCCTTATGCACAGTTAAAAAATTTAAAGTAAAGAGGATAGCATTAAGAATATTATGGGGAGACCATGGGGAGGCTCTGTCTCTCCCTTTTGCTTTAAAATGGCAGACTTTAGCTCTTTGTGGGCTCTTTCCACCAGCCCTTGTCCCCGGGGGTTGTAAGGAATACCAGTGGTATGTTTAACCTTCCACTTGGATCAGAACTCCTTAAAGGTTATACTTGTATACTCGGGGCCATTGTCTGTTTTTATCTCTTATGGTCCTCCCATGTTGTAAAACAGCACAAGAGGTGAGAAAAGACATGTTTGGATTGTTCTCCTGGGGCCGCTGTTGCCAGAAAGAGCCCCGAGTAAGTGTCTATGCATACATGCATATATTTTAAATGCCCAAAGGATGGCACGTGAGTGATATCCATTTGCCACAGGGCATTGAACTTTAGACCTCTAGGATTAACACCTTTCGGTTGTAAAGGTCCTATGGGCAAGAAGGGAACATATTTAGTGCACTATCTAGTAATTAGCTTGGAATTTTTCTTTGTTAATTGAGGGAACAGTTTGTGCAAGCTATGGGCTGATTGATGGAACTTGCTGTGCAGCCTGATTGCCTACTCAGGCAAGGAGGCTTCATAGGCTCCATGGGTCCGGTTATCAGCCTCCTTATTTAGTGTGACAAAGGCCCGGGCAACTGTAAAGAGGGTTAGCCCTTCCTTCTAGGAGGGTTTGAATAGATTCTAGGAGCAGGGTAACCACATTGGTATCATTTTTTATGGAAGCAAAAGGCAGTTTAGGAATATCCATGGCACAATATTGACTATAAGTCACAGCATTAATAAGTTCAGGGAATTGTTGCAAGACCAAGTTTATATCTGATAATTCTAGTACTTGGGGAGACCTAGGGGAGTAATTATATTAGAAGGCCCTTTTTATCCTGGTATCAGGGTGGAAATAGATTATGCCAATTTTTCCTATAGAGCTGGCATCCATGAACACCAAGGGCACACCAGGAACAGACTGGCCCACTATTATCTTTGGTTGCTTGAGAGGCACAAGGGAAATGGTTTGTAGGATTCTTGACAGAGGCATATGATAGTCAAGGACCCCAGTGAAATTAGCCATGGCCACTTGGAAATTAGGGCTAAGCATAATGAGATTATTCACCTCTGAAGTTGTGAGAGGAATTATGAGCCTATCTGGTTTTTCCTCCAGTGCTTGCAGTAGGAACCTTCTCAATGAGGCAATCATTTGTGAGATGCCTTCCACTTGACTTTGGACTTTCTTTTGCACCCATGATATGATATTGTCTGGCTCCTGCCAGATGACTCCAGTAGGAATCCCAAGAATTAGGCATACTATTGCTCAGACATCCTTCTTAGGGTCATAGCTTTTTACCTCCATGTTGCTTAGGGATGTATTAACCAATTCCAAAGCCTCAAGAGCTTCTGGGGTAACCTGTTGGGGGGAGTTTAAATGTGGGTCTCCCTTTAGCAAATTAAATAAGGGCCTCATTTGTTGAGTAGTGATCTTTAAAGAAGGTCTAAGCCAATTCAGATGCCCCAGGATAGTCTGCAATTGGTTCAAGGTAGGCTTTTCAGGAAAAGTGATATGAGGAACCATATGCATAACTGCTCTTGGCAGGATGCAATGTCCTAAAAATTTAAAAGGGGTTCCTTTTGGATCTTTTCCAGGGCAATAGTCAATCCTAATTCATTGAGGTTGTCAATCGAAGCTGTGAAAGCCTGTTGTAATATAGCCTCTTTCTCATGTTCTAAGAAAAGATCATCCATGTAGTATACCACAACAAGACCTTTGTATTGTTCAAGGCCTCTGACAAATAGTGGGGCTGTTTTTCATTCCTTATCCACTGAAAATGTTGTGCAGGCACCGAGTTGCTAATGACAGGTACCATAAACACAAAATGTTGTCTATCAGATGGATGCAGTGGAATGGAGAAGAAACAGTCCTTTATGTCTGCTATGCAAATTTTATAGCCTTTTAGAACACATTGGGTCAATGGATGCCGGAGCTGAGTGGTGCCCATCTTTTGCATAGTCTCATTTATGGCCCATAAATCCTGAAGTAATCTCCATTTGCCTTTTGCCTTTTTTTTTTAATATAAAAGATGAGGGCATTCCATGGACTATTAGAGAGCTCAATATGCCCAAAAGCCAATTCTCTTTTTACCAATTCCTGGATATGCTGTAACTTTTCTTGGCAAAGTGGCCACTGTTCAACTCATACTGGTCCATCAGAGAGCCATTGCAAACATATGGGGAAAGGTGCTATAATATAAACAGTGGCCTTTAATATTGGGGGGCATGTGAAATCCCCCTCTTAAGTTTGGATCTTTTAAATCTGTGTCCATTATGTTATCATAGAAGGCCTGGTCATCAGTAGTGAGCACTGCTCCCACAGAGCCCAAGATCTCTGCCAAATAGGTTGTTAGGTATTCCTTCTACCACTAGAGGGCAGACGGTCCCTTGGTTGCCATCCCTGTCTTCCCATGTCCAGCCCTGCTCTGCCTGCCAAGAGGAGGTTAGTCCTCCAATACCTGTAACATTGGACCCTGGTTTAGTGGCCCATGACTTGGTACCTCCTCTAACCTCAGCAACAATAAGTCAGCCCCTGTGTCCATCAACCTCTTGAAAATGTTCTATTTATCTTTAGCATTGCCCTGAGTTTGTTGTTCTCACTAATAGGAATTGTGCACCATATTCCAGGACACCTTATATCCATTTGATTAGTTGTTTGTCTTTGTTTTTGTTTCCTTCTGTTTGGACCCTCCCTTGGTCATGGGGCTAGGGGTTGCCCCAAGAGGCATTTAAAGGCTTGCCTGCACAGTCTTGGCTTGACGGACCAGTCTCTAGCCCAGTGCCATTTCTTCTTACACTGTGGGCAGAGACCCGGTTTGTCCCCTCCTTTCTGAGAAGGGCAATCTCAAGAGAGATGCCTTTTTCCTCCACAGCTCCACCACCCATCTGCTCTATTTTGGTGATTCATGGATAGAGCTGAGAATACCAAGGGCATTAACATGGCCTGTTGGCCTTGTGTCCCTAAATCTTGAGCGGCCCAAATCCAGTCATCCAGTGTGCCGTTGTGTACTGGCACCACTGCTGCTCTATGTTCCTTATTTAGTCTGTCCCAGATCAACTCCTTGGCTAAGGCAGCCCTAGCTTGTTCATGAGACACCTTCCCTTCTACCACCTTGTTTACTCTGTCAATAAACTGTGGCATGTCCTCAGTGGCTTTTTGCCTTAAGCCCTGTATAGAAACTGTACTTCTCCAGCTGGTAACTTCCTCCAGGCTCTCAGAGCACAGAGCCACACTTGATAAAAATAATTTGATGGACCTGTAGCCTGTACCACAGGGGAACTGTAGATTCCCTCTCCCTGCAAGCATGCATCTGGGAGGTTAATATTTGTGGTGTGGTTAGGATCCCTCTACTGTTCACATTCATCATAGAAGAATGCCTTCCACTTCAAAAATGTCACACTCAATAGTTGCTCTGGCTAGGTCTTTCCAGTCTTGGGGGCAATTAAGCTCCAGACTGAGTGATTCGAGCATTTGCTCTGCAAATGGCCTCTGGGTCCCATCCTCTTTTACTGCCTTCTTTAACTCTTTCAGGGTACCCAATGTGTGTGGATACCAAATAGCAAGGCTCTGTGGTGTGGGGCCATGTTGACTAGGAAGGCTTTCACTCCCTTACCCCACTTCTCATCTCTTATCTTACATAGATCTTCAAAAGGATCTCTGGCCTTCTGGAATGGGTTTCTGGGAGACCATGGCTTGGGCCTGTCTGGTGGCCTGGTCATTTCTAAGCTGTCATAGTCCCTTGATAGCTTTGGTGTTGCCTCATGAGGAGGCAGTTGCCATTGACTTAAGGAAGGATATAATCTTTGCCTGTCAGTAGAAGGCACACTTGTGCCATTTGTGGTCACCTCTTCCTGCACTATGAAGGCTAATGGTACCAGTACCATTTCCTGCCTCTCTTCCTCCTGCACCTGTGTGGTTGCTTGCTTTGGAGTAGATTCTCGCCCTTGCTTTCCTGTGCCTGCTGCGGTTGCTTGCTTTGAGGTAGATTGTCAACCCAATTTTTTCCTTTGCCTGTCTTTCACAGTCTAATCTTCCTTCAGGGCCATCATTATATGAGAAGGGTCTGTTGCAAGGCCCCCTAAACTTTGCTGAATGACTGTCACAATAGAAAAAAAAATGTAGTGGTAAAGTATAACCCTGTTTCACTTCAGCTTGCCATGTATTTGCCATTATCTTGTCCCATGACCTAGGTTCAAAAACATCAGCGGCACTTATCCATGGACTGGCATTAATCATAACATCCCAGAACTTCTGAGCTTCTCTCTTATTCAGGGTTAAACCTCTAGTATCTAAGAGAGTGTACAGCACTTGCAGCTGCGAGTCTTTGGTGGAACTAGGCAGGTTCCCCATTTCCCCTTCCTCACTACTCTGTGATAGGGCCACGCCCTGTCTCATAGGCTTACCTCAGGTCCCTGTTTGGGACCTTCTGGGGGTGCCAGCTTCATGGGCTCTCTCTCATCCAGCGAGGAGGTCCATGGAACAGGGTAGAGGAGAGTGTGGCTGTGGAATTGCTAATCAAGACCTCTGGAGACCAAGCAGGAAGCAGGTCTGATTTTATTGAGCAGTTACCATGTATATATACTCAGGCAGTAGCTAAGCAGATTACAGGCAGCCACCAATGCAATTTCTGCTAACTGTCCTCCCAGCGACCAATCGAGGAGTGGGCCATGGAGCAAGTCCAGACACTGCAACACATGGCCTCATGCCCAGGGCTGTGCCTATGGGGTAAGTGGTTTGCTGTTCACACACCTAGCATGGGGGAGTGGTTTGCCACTCAGATGCCCTTAGGTTATTCCATGTATGCAATACTCCATAAACTTGTCCCCACAGGCAGTCACTGTGTGGGGTTAGCAGCTGCTGGGGACAGGTGTGGTTAGAAACTGGGTACCTGGCCTTCCGGAGTTCCAAACTAGAAGTTGCCCTCACTAAAGATGGTGATGAACGTGACTCAAGATGGAGGGATTTGCTTTTAGCAATGAAGTGTCTGATTGGGTGGGGGGAGCCGGGCAATGGCATTGGATTATAAGTTCAGAGACTGGGTCTGTGGAGTGTAGTGTATGATTTTGGTTGTCTTCCCAGCCTGTGTGAAGTTCCTCGGTGCCATGGTGTGTAGGGGACTATCTTCTTTATTGCAAAGTCCCAAGATGGGGGCAACAGGAGAGCCCCACATTGGTTGATGGGGGTCCACACAGTAGTGGCAGCTGGAGATCTTGCACATAGGGAGCTGCATGTAGGATTTCTGCTTGGATGTGTGGTCAAAAGTTTTGTGCAGGTGCTGATGGTCCCCACTCAGGTACCCGGTGGTTCTGTGTGGGCGAATAGTTGGGAGACCAACTCTGAAGCTGAGGCCTGGAGCCCTGCACAGGCATGGTGACCACGATTCCTGTGCAGAAGCAGGAATATCGCTTGCAGAGAAGCAGAATTCTCACTTCTTGAGTCCCAGGTCACAGAGTGACACAGAATGCTGCCTCACCTCTGGCCTGCCATGTTGGATCCTTTCTACAAATCTTTTAGGAAAGTATAAGTATCCTAATAAAATAGAAAATATATAAGCAGATAAGTCCAGAAGGAAATTGGAAATCATGTGGAAAAATGCTTTACCTTACTTATAGTCAATGAAGTGTAAATTAAAATGGCAGGGAGGTATAGTTTTATACCTATCTAATAAGTAAGCATCTAAAAGCTGTTGTTTTCTTTTTTCTAAGGACAGAAACAAGATAAATTCCTGCAATTCAGAATATCTTTTATGTTGAAGATGCTCATCCCTCTGACCATGTGTGATGGACTGTATAGAGAAATTCCTGCACATGGGATTTAGAGCTATGTATAAATATGTTCACTGGCACATTGTTCAAAGTGGCAAAACATTAGAAACACCCAGAGTGGTTTACTCTTCAAGAGCAATGATTAAACAGAGTTATGTTATGTCATGAAATTCTATATAGCAACTGAAATGAATAAATTCCTCAAGCTTTCCCCCCCACCCCAGGGGAGATAAATCTTAGGAAAAGAGTGACAGCCATTTTCACTTATTTTGCCTGGATTTCTGTTTATCTTCTTTGCCATATACTTTTATTTATTTATTAAAAAAGTTTTGCAGTGCTGGGAATCTAATTCCAGGTTTCACCTAGGCAAATGCTCTACCACTGAGCTACATTCCAAGCCCGTATATATAGGCTTGGATTTTCACCATTGGAATCAAAGACATTTTGTTTTAATTATAGTTTTCCAACTCTGCTACTTTTTTGTTCATGTACAATTTTTTAAATTATTCTGTTTGTAGTCTTTAAGTGACAATGAGACTTTTATATATCTGTAAATGATGTGCAAGTTTCATCCAAGGCAAAAGAAAGGATTACATCCTTTGGGTAGTCCTCCTTTTTATTACCATTATCTTTTTGTTATAATTTTCAGTCATATTAATTATATGGTGGGTTTCTCAGTGACATTTCCACATATGAACATATCATGCATAGAATGTATCTACCCTCCCTGCTACCATTTATTGCACTCCCCTCTTCAGTTGAGTTTAGAGGGATAGTGATAAAGAAAAACTTGTTATAATGATTACAGTCTATGAGTACCATTTAATCACTATCCTCATTACCAATAGATTTTCAGTCTAAGTGTTATGAAAATTATAGGGAGTAAAATCACCTGTAGAAAATATCAAAATTTTTTCCCAGGATTTTGACATGTATGGTTAACATCTTTATTTCCACCATATTAAAATATTTGATTTCATTTTGATGTTTCTTGAAATTACAGAAATCAAAATGTGCACAAAAAGCTCACATGTGAATGTTTCATAGTAGTATAATTCTGATAGCCAAAAAGTGGAAACAACCCAAATAACCACCAACAAATGAATGGATAAGGCAAAAATGATCTAATCATATAATGGGACATTCAGCCATAAAAAAGGATGGCATACTGTTAATTTTTGCTACTACCTGGATGAACCTTGAAAGGATTATGGTAGGATAGAAGAAGACAGACTCAATAGACTATTCTAAGAATCTATTGAAATGAACTTTCCAGAAATGGCATATCTATAGAGTCAGATAGCACATTAGTGATTGCCTGGAGAGTTGGATATGGGAATGACAAGCAATTGCTAATGGGCATGTCATTTTTGGATAAAAGAAATATTAAAAATGATGGATGCATATCTCAGGGAATATAATAAAAATCATGGGATTTCATACTTTAAATGTGTGAATTGTGGGGCTGGGGATGTGGCTCAAGTGGTAGCGCGCTCGCCTGGCATGCGTGCGGCCCGGGTTCGATCCTCAGCACCACATGCAAACAAAGATGTTGTGTCTGCCGATAACTAAAAAATAAATATTAAAAACTCTCTCTCTCTCTCTCTCTCTCTCTCTCCCCCCCTCTTAAAAAATGTGTGAATTGTAGGATGTATGAATTATGTCTCAATAAGATGTTGAAAACATGGAGTATAACTTATTCTAATTAGGATCCCAGTCTTGTGGTCGTATATGATGTGACATTTCACTTGTGGTATATTCATATATGTACATAGGAAAGTTCTATCTGATTCATTCTACTGTCTTTCCTAAGCCATTTCCCCTCCCTTCCCTTCATTCCCCTCTTTCTAATCCACTGAACTTTTATTCTTCCCTTCCTCCCCCACTTATAGTGTGTTACTATCCGCATATCAGAGAGAACATTCGACCTTTGTTTTTGGGATTGACTTATTTCACTTAGTATGATAGTCTCCAGATCCATCCATTAGCCAGAAAAAGTCATAAAGTCATTCTGTTTTTTTGACTAAGTAATATTCCAGAAGCTGTAAGAAAATTTAACTTCCTTTTTGTAAAATGTATGCTGAAAAATGACTGTGTGGCTTGAATGCATTACATGGATATTAAATATATGCAGTGATAGAACTTAAAAAAATAAGATGCTAATTATATGGCAAAGAAAACTATTACTGTGTGAAGAAAAATCCATCATTCTCCCCACCACCTTACCATATTCAAATCTCTTCATCTAATAGGCAGCGTAACCATGCATAGTTTGGGGTCAATCTTCCCATGCTTTTCTTTATGCTTGTATAGCCACACATATGCAAGCATGTAGTTTCCTCCATTTACATATTACAGAAATAAAACAACACTACCAATGACACTGTGAACCCTCTTAGCTCACTTCCTACTGGGTTTTAGAGACTGGTACTGGCACTGGGAAGCTGTGTACCTTGAAAAAAATTGTTTGAACCCTTTGTGCATCAATGTCCTCTTTTATAAAACATGAATAAAAATGGTAACTATGACCCAAGGATTAATTGTGTTAATATGTGTAAGTTCTTAGAATAGTGTCTGTTACATTGTAAGCACTATATATATTTTAGGTATTAGTTTTCTTTCTAGAAGTAGTTCATCTAAGAAGACATTTCCCACCTTTTGGAAAAGAGCTCTCTTTTATAACTATTTTGTGATATTTTTCTTAATTGTATGTAAAGTAAGATCTTGTAAGGTAATACTGTTTTAAATGTTTCTAATATATCCCTTTATTGTTTTATGCTTTCTGAATAAAAGGAGAGACCTTTAACTTTATACCTTGTGTACAATTATTTCAGGTGATGTTTCTCTCTTGTTTGATTGGGGATGTCTTTGTAGACAGCTACATTTTTTTTCCTTTATTTCAGGCAAAGAAAAAAATACTAAATAAGTGTTTTTATTACTGTAATACTAACTATCACAGAATGAATGTCTACCACAAGCCAGGCACTTCACATACATTGTGTATGCACAAACAGTGGTACAGGATAGATCACATTATCTTCATCTTACTGATGGGGAAACTGAAGCTCAAGAATATCAAGATAGTTTCTTGAGATCACAAAGTTAGTTATGGCAGAGCTAGGATTTTCATATCATCTGTGCCTTTAATGGATACTGAAAAATTTTGAATCTTGTTTTTTATTTCTCAAGCATCTAGACTAGTATACATTCCTCAATAAATAATTATAGAATGAATTGATAAAGAAATGCATTTAATTTTTTAATTTGTTGTGGACAATATCAGGGTATAGTGAAATAGGGAATATTAATACATTTAGTGTAGTATATAAGAAAATTTTAAAGCATCAGACTTTTCATGAAGAAAATATATAGTTGGATCCATGATACATGTAAAAGAGACACAAACATTATTAGATGAGAAAGTTCCAGAGAAGGAAAACATTTGGATTGGGGTGATCATGGTGGCTCCAAGTGAGACATGAAATTTGGTTTGATTGAAGGGCTGGTAGGATTGTAGTCAAAGTAGCGGGTGTGAGAAGAATCCTAGGCTACAGAGTCCACAAACAAGGGAGAATCTGTGTTCTGTACACACTGGATACGTAAGTTTTGTTTGAGCAGAGTGAAGGGATGGAGAGAACTGAATACTGCAAGGCATATCTTGAGCCAGTCAGTTGGTTATAATCATCACATTGGGTGGGGCCCAGAAGTCTCCAAGGCCAGTCATGATAATTCTTTCTCCACTGCTCTTACAAAGATTGTGGCAGTGTCTACAGGGGATAATTGGCAGTGCTCAGCCAATTCTCCCCTGTGGTAGGTCAGGAGGTGGTCTGATAACACACCAGCTTCTTTCTGTCTCAGCTGGATAGGGTGACTGAACCAGAGTGTAGAGGGAAGATGCTTCCACCTCCTAGGTTCTGAGCCTTAGCAGGCTCCCCTATTGAAGGAGGGAACCATGTAGAAGCATGGTTTCTCCAGGACAAGACTCTGGTGCAAGCCCTCCACTCCACAGATGAAGTGAGGACCAAAGAGGAACATATCTGTCCCATCTCTAGATGCCACCAGTGTGAGATGGGTCTCACATCATCTTGAAGGCAATAGAATCAAGAGAGGTAAATGGAACAGTTTCCCTTGATAGAACCCTGGGTGAGAACTGACTGAGGGTACCATTCTGGCTTCACAGTCTCTTCCAAAACTCAAATCCTATGATGCCATTGCTCTGTCATGTAAAGTGTACACATCAGAACTAGGAGACCAAGAACTAAGTCATAGTCAGAGTTGTTACATATAAAGCAAGAAAGTTGTCTTGAAGGAGAGGACACCTCTTGCAAGTTGGCAAGAATCCATTGTATTGAGACAATGCTCTGTGTGAGGAGTGATAGTTAAAAATGAAATTTGTTAAATTTAGCCTTTGGATGTTAACTGTTGACTAGACTCCCACTGTGTTTTTCTGGTTCTACACTGGAAAACATCAGTGTACTATTAATAAGTATTTAATAGAAGAGTTGTGAAGATAAATACTCAGGGAAATGTTGGAGATTGTGTGACTTCTACATGAAAGTGATAGGAGGGCTGGGGATGTGGCTCAAGTGGTAGCGTGCTCGCCTGGCAGGCGTGTGGCCCTGGATTGATTCTCAGCACCACATACAAACAAAGATGTTGTGTCTGCCGAAAAAACTAAAAAATAAATATTAAAATTCTCTCTCTCTCTTAAAAAAAAAGAAAGTGATGGGATTAGGATCACAGAATGATTACATCTATTCAAATGCAGATTGTGATGGAGAACAGGGAGCAGGACACTTTGGTGCCTAGTTAGATTTAGTAGTGTGTTCAGTACTGAAAACTAATAAGAGAGCTACATGTATAAGCATAACAGGGGAAAGGAACATTCAAATCAAATTGAAGGATGGATGTTCTAACAATGAAGGTAATTAATAAGGGTTTGTAGAATCCCTGCTTCACTCAGACAGAAGATTAAAAACTTCTGGAATAAGTGTGGCTCCATTACAGTTACATAGTACCATTAAATTAGTGAATTATGAAGGATATAGTACAGGATAGTTTTTCTCAAGAAGTTTATTATTGGCTGGGGGTGTAGATAGTGGTCACATGCATGCCAAGCATGCAAAGGGCATGGGTCTGATTCCCAGCACTGCAATAAATAAAGGTTTACTACTTACAGAAATTATGCACAGACATAGATTCACATACTTAGACATAAAAACACAGAGATGAACACAGGCAATCACTGATCTTTGTAATGCAGACAAGATAATCAATAGTATGAAATACGCAAATATCAGAACTCTTGGTTTTCTTAAGGAAATTAGGAGTAAAGACTTAAATTTTTGAAAGACAATTTAAGAGAAGTAAAATATAGGATATAAGTGTTGAGTGTGGTGCTTGATATCATCAAACTCAATACTCTAGGTAATGGGGAAATATTTTTATAGATGGACCCACTGCAGGGTCCATCTTCATTCAAGAAGTCCAAATTTCAGCCTCTCAATGAAAAGGAAGCTTTCAAGTGACCAGAATATCACTTCCTTTCTAGGCACTGTATATTTAGACTACTTTAATTTTTCTAAGTTTTATTTTCAGCCACATTCTGTTTTCTTGTAAATTTCACCAGTTTGTCCTCGTTTGGGTCTTTGAAGAGGAACAAAACAAATTACTATTCTTTCCATGTAACAGATCTTTAAGCATGAATATAAGCTTTCATGCCTGTCCTTAAGCATTCCTAGGTATAATATAAAATGTACAGTGAAAACACTTATTTTTCAAAAACATTTTCAGAAGACTTATTGGTTTCATTGTCCTTTGAGTCTATGTATTTTGTAAAGGTTTTAATCTAAGCCTTTGACTAGAACTTGAGAAATCCTCAAATTCAATTTGACTATGACAAAGTGTTGGCCATCATACATTTATTTAGGTGTGAAGTTGCAGACAAATTATTTGAAAACAGAAATAGCTGCTATAAAAACAGGAAACATTAAGAATCAGTCACATATCTTTATCATTTTTTTTCCATCACCAGAATGACAAATTTGGAAAATATTTAAGAAAATGATCTTTTTGAATTTTCACTTAAGGAATATGGAACCTAGTAAAGGTTGCATGGCATGACTGTTTTCTTTAGTATACAGAGTATCATCATTTGAAAGGAGATTTGGGTTTATCCTGTGTGCTCTCCTAGTGAGATCTTCCCCACCCTTCCCAGCTATATGCACTGGGACTGTTCATATGAGACCTAATGGTGCTCATTCCCTGAGCCATCTTGACCAATGCTCGGCTTGCCTTCTGGTCCAACCCTCTTGGGTTATGAGATGCAGGGCTGGGAATATTGTATGGGATCTACCAAAACCCTACTGCAGGGTCCATCTGAGATGTAATGTGCAACAGTTCTTACAGATGAAAAGACTCCCAGGGAGTTTATAAATAAGAAGAGCTTTTCTTTCCATGATTACCAGATGTGGGCATGAGGCAGACCCCACTAGTGAGCCCAAGGAAAGGTGGAGAAAAGCTCTACGAGGGGACTGGAAAATGGTCATCACTGTAGGAACTGGTTTCTCAGTGTCAGATATGTGCCCAGTACAGGGAGGGTGAGGTTGACTGTACTGAATACAGAGTCACAGGCTTCAGTCTTGGGAGAAGTTTAGTGGGACACTTCATTTGGGGATATATATATATATATATATATATATATATATATATATATATATAAACTTATTAACTTTTTGGAGATCATCCCATTTTCAGTAAGTCCTTAAATTTTAGTACACATCCTTCAAACAGGGGGTTATAATCAGACAGACAAATGTCAAGTTCTTGGTTTGGCAGAAAAAACTCCATATGATGGAGCAGGGATAGAAAAAACTTTCAGCTAGAGAGTACATAATGTTGGGCCCTGTTCTTGCACATCACTTTCTGGACAAAAACACTAGATTCCAAGGACACAGGACTACTTCCATATCCCACTTTGTAAATGGAATAAAAACTATTGCAAAATGGAATGCTTTCACAATGACTTGCTAAGGAGCTCATGCAGGTATATATATGCCCATAGTCTCAGGGACATATTCAGCAATTTTATGAGCCAGTCATTGTTCCAAGCATGAAGCATAAATTTGTGAATATGAGAGACCAAGCTCTGTCTCTGTGAGCTGCAGAGTGATGTGATAAGGAAATAATCAAATTTGAAATTAAGATAAACATAATAAATTGTATGTGGGAAATTACAGTGCCCCATAGGAGCATATAGCAAAGGACATAGCTTAGACAATAGATGTTAAATAATATTTCTTATAGAGATTTTCTTGACCTCTGCACTATTGACATTTTTGGGCTAGTGCATTTTTGGGTATGTGTTAGGGTTGTGGTGGGATAGGATATTTTGTGTATTATGAAATGTGCAACAATATTCTTGGCCTTGATATACTAGATGCCAATTGTACCAATGAAAATTGTCTGCAGACATTGACAAGTATCTCCTGAAGGTCATCTCACCCCTGTTAGAGAACCTCTGTCTTAAATGAAGTGATATGGAAGATATAACTTGAACCAATGTGGAGCTATTGGAAACTGATGACTAGTTTTCTGGCTTGGCAAATTGAGTAATTATGGTGCCCTTCCCTCATAGGGCACACAGGAGGAAAGGAGTTTTGAAGGGTAAGAGGGTGAGTTTAGTAATGGACCCCAGGGGTCTTTTAAGTGGAGATGTCCAGCAAGCATATGGTGTTTAACCAGTAGGTTTTATTATTCAGGTAAGATGAGGTAAACAGACCAGAAAATGATTGCCATTTAGTAGTTTATTATGAGGCTGGTTTTGTAGTTCAGTGGTAGAGCACTTGCCTAGCATGTGTGAGGCACTGAGTTCAATTCTCAGCACCATAAATAAATAAATAAATAGATAAATAAATAAAGAAATAAAATAAATGTCCATCAACAACTAAAAAAGAAACTATCCTTTAAAAATAGTTTATTACTTATGACTTCTAAGAAAATGGGGCAAGGCATATAATGAAGCACCAGGTGGGTTGGCAACAGGGGGAGTAAGGGAAAATGTGAACAAGAGTCTCTACTATGGTTTCTGCAATATGGAACTGGGAAGGTAGAGTAAGCAGGCTTAAAACTAGTGAGCTTGAATATTTTCAACACTCTTTGGGATATAAAAACGATCTTTACTTGTCTGGTCAAGGCAAGTACAGGGTGTGAGATCCTGACTGAAACCAAACAAAGTGGTGCTTGGAATAGGATTTCTGGATTGGTAGTTTGTATATGAAAGGACTGCTTTCATGAAAGTCTCTTACTATCTTTAGGAATTGCTATCCCTGAGATGGAAGTTTCTTCCATGATCATCAAGACCTCTAAATGTCAAAGCATTCGAATTGCATAAAATAAAAAGACATAATTTAGTACAAATGCATTATAGAAGTCTGAAGTTCAAGCGAGATTGGTGATGGAGGCATACATTTGAGGATTATCAACCACAGTGACTGTGTGATGCAAGCTCCCTGGAATGAGTGACATTTTCCAGTAAGCTTCCTTAGAAGGTAAGAGAAGAAGGTTTAGGATGGAACCCTGAAGAGGAACCTGTCATGAAAAGGATGTACAGAGAAAGAGGAACATCTTAGAGACTGAGGGATGGCCAAAGAAAGAGGAGGATATCCAGGAAGGTGAGGGAAGATATTTTGCGTAGAAAGGGATAGAGTCAACATGTAAAATGCTATGGCAAAGAAGAAAACGGAAAATATCCACTGAGTTTTCTTATAAAAGTAGAGAGGGCAAAATTCATATAGAAGTGGGTTGAGGACTGAGTGGGAGAGGAAGTGGTAGAAACATCGAGCAGAGGCAACTCTTTTAATAAGGTAATCTATGAAGAGGAAGAGACATAAGAGAAACTAAAAGGGGACATAGGAGGAAAGATTTTTTTTTTTTGATGGCAGAGGCTTGCTCATAGCTCACTTCTGTTGGGAAAGAGTAAGTAGAGAGAGAAAAATGTTAAAGACACATTAGAAAAACTGTGAATTTTTGGTAAGACTGATTTAAATGCTCATATTATTCTTTTCAGAATTATTTATTAATCTGATAGTAACACCACTATTATTGCATTGTCACTACTGGAAACTGTAGAGAACTACATTCTTCCAGAATTGAGTAGATGTGAGAGTTCTAATAAGTGATACAAAATGATCAATATGATGACTCAAGGAGTACAAGATACATGATGATGAAAATAGGGAGCTGATAGAAATATGGGGGTAAAAGATTATGGATGAGAAAATGAGGCAGGGCTTCATTAAAAAAGTTCTTGGTTTGAAATTCTGTACACAGGAGTTATGCATCCGATGGTGTGAAGGGCTATAAGGAAATGATCTGTTTGTTCTCTCCAAAAAAGAGAGGCAAATGTCCTGTATTATTATTTTGCTAAGTCTGAGCTTGTTTTTTTGGTGAAATTCAGGGTCCAATGGACACTGTTATCATTTAGATCTGAATTATTCCCCAAAAGCCCATGTGTTGAAGGGCTTAGTCCCTAATGCTTCAATTATCTATCAGTAGGGCTTTTATGAAACGTTTGGAGAATGAAGGCTCTATCCTCATCATGGGATTAATTTGTTTGATAGATTCATAATTTGGAGTACAGAGAGGTGGTGGAAACTGTAGGCAGCTGGGACATGATTGGAGGAAGTATGTGGTTTGCCCTATATTTTGTATCTGGACCCTCCTCCCCTCCCCTCCCCTCTCCTCTTTGTCTCCATCCCAGAGAGTGTCTCTTCCTCCCTAATGTTCCTCTCACCTGAGGCCCAGAACAATGGAGCCAGCTGTCTGAAACTCTGAATCTGTAAGCCAAAATAATCCTCTTCTTCTCCAAGTTGTTTGTGTCAGATATTTTGGTCACAGTGATGGAAAGCTGACTAACACAGGCTGTTTACTTTTGTTAAGCTTTTGAATAGTACTCTCCATCTCATTTTTTTCTTCTGTTTTTTCCTTATTTTGTAAAATAAAATTTATCATGCATATTTAAGGTCTAAAACATGATGTTATGGCATACATATTAAATAGTGAAATAGCTACTATCAGGAAATAAATCAATCTATATGCCATCATCTACAGTTTCTTATTTTTCTTTGTTTATGTGGCAAGAGTAGCTTAAATATATTTTTTTAGCATGAATCCCAAATATGGCACAATTTTATTATCTATATTCTTTCTGTTATCATTAGATCTCTAGACTTTTTCATTTTAAATATCTTCTACTTGTATTCTTTGATACATATTCTCTATTCCCCCTTCCCAGCTCATTTCTGGCAATGATGTTTGTTATTTTTTACTATCTACTTTTCTTTTACATAACACATATAAGTGAGATCATGCAATTTTTGTTTTCTGCTTCTGGCTTACTTCCCTTATACAATGTATTCTAGTTTCATCCAAAATTGTAGTAAATGACAAAATCTTCTCATCTTATCCATTCTGAGTTGTTTTTATGCACGGTATGAGATAAGCTCCAATTTCATTATTTTGCATTGGAAATTTATAGTCTCCAATTTATGGATGAGACTATCCTTTCCGCATTATGTCCTCTTAGTGCCCTGGTGAAAAATTAGCCATATATGTTAGGATTTATTTCTGTTCAAGTCTTTTATTCTACTGGCCTATGGGTCTAGTGTTTAGGTAGTTTGTGTGTGTGTTTGCTGATGCTACACTGTTTTGATTACTGTTGTTTATAATAAAATCTTAAATTGGAAGATGTGATACTTTTGACTTGTTTTTTTCCCCCTAGGAATTGTTTTGGTTATTTGGGCTTGTCTTTTGGTTTTTATGAATGACTGTCAAATTTACAAGTCTCAAGTCCTCCAATCCACATTTGTCCAATGGAGGTTTGAAAGCTAAATTTAATTCTCCCAGTTCAAAGATATCTCATCATTATATCTACCATAATTGCCATGTATTGTTTTACAGATCCAGGTTTCAACGTAATGAAATTCCTTTGGATTATAGTTCTATTGTTTATCATTTCAATTATAGTTATAAGCATTTGTTCAACTTCAAATATATGAAGCATATCTATATGGCATTATAAATATTATTGGTGAACATATAGAGCAGGAATGGTTAACAGTCTTGTGCTACTAAATGACAAACAGTGCAGGTGTATTAATTTTTGAATGCTACACAGGAAACAAATATTTCTGGAGCATTTATGTGCACAGGACATTGTGTCTCAGGGTAGGTAATGCATTCATTAATTCATTCAACAATATTTGCCAAGAGCTGCCCTGGAAGATGAAAATATTATGATGAATAAATTCAGCAGATCTAGTTGCAGGGAACTTAAAGATTAGTTATAGAGGAAGACAAGTGTTAAAAGTGAGAATAGCTCTTTTATTTTTGGTAAGTTACAGAATGTATCATATTATTTAGTCCCAAATTAATGTAAAATGGTTCATTTTCTTTGTTTTCAGGTAAGTAAGTTAAGACTCATAGAAATGAATTTTTCAGAACAGATGGCTCATCTGGTCAGTGGTAGAATTGATTGGTTAGGATCTGGTATGTACACTAAGGCTGTTTTAGAAAAATAAACAGCTTTGGAGTATTGGTGAAGTTCATATGAATTAACAGTTTTTATAATAAATTCACATTTCATTTAACTTTTCCATAAGGTCCTCAAGGATAGTCTCCAAATTCATCATCATTGATCCAGCATTGATCCATTGATGATGATCTTCTAGTTCAGTAAACTTGGCATTAGAGGAATCAGCAGTTAGGAAAAGATATTTCATATTGAGCACAAACCAGACTTTTTTTTTTAATCACCAGTTTCCTGATTTACTTTCTGATATATTTTCATATGAAATAATTGGATTTTTACCACAAGAAAGATCAATCTTTCAAGGAAGGCAATTTTGATGCATACCCCACTTCAGTAGTTCATCAAAATGTGTTATATGTTAGTCTGCAAGTTTCTTGGAGGAAGTGAACTTCCATGAGATTTGATGGAGGGTCAAATGTTTCATGTAAAAAATTTATCTGAGAGCTACTATGTGGCATGAATGAAAGTAATATCATCATATCTTGAGTACCATAAAAATGCTGATATTTACTTTTAAATACAATTTGTTTTCTACCACTCAACTTAAAAAGGGACAGAGAAAAGAATATTAGTGAGTGGCCAAGTACTAGAAAGAAAATTCACAAAGAGAGCTATGTTAGAAAGGAAAGAATAGCTTTTTCTGTGCAGTTGAAATATGAGATTTATTAGCTGAAGAAGTGGAAGGAGGGGTATTCAAGGTGTGATGGATAACACATTATATGGAGTATATCTTCTGTTAATTGTTCTTTTTTCCTCCAGAGTCTTGAATCAACACTCTTCTCAGTCCTATGTGACAGGTGTCAGCTTGTCATGAGAAGGGCAGCAGGATAGGTGCACTGGCTATGATATCCCAGCAGAAGGTAGCTTATCAGCACCCACAGATCAAACTCACAATTACAGTCTAGTTAATTTTTTTAAAAAAATTTAAAATGGACACAATACCCTTATTTTATTTATTTTTATGTGGTGCTGAGGATTACCAGTGCCTCACACATGCCAGGCAAGTGCTCTATCACTGAGCCACAACCTTAACCCCAGTCTGGTTAATTCTTGATTAAAATCTGAAATAAGATACCCTACACAAAGGACAGGGGCAAAAGATAACAACAGAGAATAATAATGCTGCATTTTTACATGTTAGATATTTAAAATAAATTTCTACATTACTACATTTTGTCTTAAACTCAGTGCAATGAGGAGGGAAAACACCATCTCTATTTTTAGGCAAAGATGTAGCAGATCCAGAGGACTGGGTGACCTGACCAAAGAAAAAACAGACAGCAAGACTATGGTTGAAACAATAATGCCAGCATTCCTGATCTAGTGATTTGCAGTACAAAGAACAGAGTAAGAATAGAAGACTGGTCAGAAATGAACTAAATACAAAGACAGAAAATAGAAAGCATGATTTTATAGCACTGAGGGAATATTGTAAAATATTTTTAATTCATTTTCTTCATAGAGGACATTGAATTTTTTTTGTTATTTGTTCAGGTGAAAGGCTATGGGAAGTTTCAACACCAGTTTTGGAGAGGGCTTCATTTTGGTGGGCTTCTCAGATTGGCCTAAACTGGAATTCATCCTTTTTATCTATATTTCACTTTTCTACTCCCTAACTCTCATTGGAAACACCACCATCATTGCACTCTCACAACTGGACCCTCGACTGCACACACCCATGTACTTCTTCCTCTGCCACCTCTCCTTCCTGGACCTTTGCTATACCACCAGCACTGTGCCCCAGCTGCTGATCAATCTTTCTGGACTCGACAGGACCATCAGCTATGGACGGTGTGTGGCTCAGCTCTTCTTTTACCTTGCTCTGGGCTCCACTGAGTGTGTGCTCCTGGTGGTGATGGCCTTTGACCGCTATGCTGCTGTGTGTCGTCCACTCCACTACACAACCATCATGCATCCCCTTCTCTGCCAGTCCCTGGCTATTGCTGCCTGGGTGGGAGGTTTCATGAACTCTCTGATTCAGACAAGCCTCATGATGGCCATGCCTCTCTGTGGCCTCCATTACCTGAACCACTTCTTCTGTGAGATGCTTGTACTCCAGAAGTTGGCTTGTGAGGATACAGGAGGCACAGAGGCCAAGATGTTTGTGGCCCGAGTCATAATCATTGTTGTTCCTGCAGCACTGATTCTAGGCTCCTATGCACACATTGCTCAGGCAGTGCTGAGGATCAAATCAATGGCAGGGCGCAGAAAGGCTTTTGGGACCTGTGGGTCCCACCTCCTTGTGGTTTGTCTGTTTTATGGCTCAGCCATGTACACATACCTCCAATCCATGGGCAGTTACTCTGAGAGTGAGGGAAAGTTTGTTGCCCTTTTTTATACTATCATCATCCCCATGCTCAATCCTTTGATCTATACCCTAAGGAACAAGGATGTGAAGGGAGCTCTGTGGAAGGTACTGGGGAGAGGCAGAGACTCTGGGTAACAGAAGAAAAGAAGGTTAGTAGTAACATTTCTTGTCAACAGCTCTCTGATATGGAGTCCATCCTGCTTCTTGTAGAGTAGTTATTGTGTAGAAAATAGTTCTCAGTTGGCCCCGAGTTTTATTGTTTTCCTTGTTTGGAAGTTTGAAGGGGAGATCTCTTGAGATGTTTACTTGCTATGATCACTGTGCAGTGGGGAGTAAGTGCTGATTTGTATCTCCACTTTCTAAGGGAATAAGATGGGAATAGGGTGCATCTTGACCACTTATGCAGAATGAGGTTGGGTTCTTGGCATGTCTGAGAACCAGAAAAGGATCAATTCAGAATGACCACACTTTTACCAACAGCCAGATTCTGACATGGTGCCATCTATATGGCACCATGACAAAGTCATAGGACATAAGTTCACCCTGATGTTCTAATTTTTTGTGACTCTGGCCATAATCATTCATATCTCAAGGCCTGTTTAAAAAGTCTCTTACAGTTGTTCCCCTTCTGTGATACTTTGAGCAAATAATTTTAAACAGAGCTACTTCATGAAACAGACCTGTTGTCATTTACCCATTGAAGAAAGAGGTAATGTCAATTGACCATCACTGCATAAAGGGAGAGAGCAATAGCTTATCAGCCTCACCAGAGTCTCAGTCATGCTACTTGGTGTCATGCTGCATGGAGAAGAAATTTGCCATGTAAGATAGAAGAGAACAGAGAAGAAATGAGTATACGAATAATGAACTAATAAGAGAAATTTTAAAATAAAAAAGTACATGTTGTACTCAAATAGAAGAAAATCATATAGAAAAATCATTATTTCGAAGAGAGTTATAAAATAAATAAAAAGCAAGCAAAATAAAAGATTTATAAATATTTATCATTTGACATGTATCTGAATGTTCATTTCTGGGCTTTTCTATATTTCCTTTCTACATATCTGTCTTCATGGTGGTAACCCACATTCCTACCACTGTCATTTCATTCCATGTACTTAAAAGTGCAAGTATGTTTGTTATAAGACCTTTTGCAGTTTTCTCATATTTAAATTTGATTTAATCATCTTTCACTTCAATTACAATAATATTTGCTTAATATTTGAAAACTTGTTTTGTGTAAGTTGTCATTAATTCTGTAACAACATTGAGTTATATTCACTGCCTATTCATTATGAAGTTAAGGTTCAAAAGTTTTAAATAACTTACTCAAGTTTAAATAGAAAATAAAGTGCGAAGGCAAGGCCCAGGCTTCTGCAATCCTAAACCAAACCCTTAGCATAACATGCTGCCAGTTCTATTTTCTGAGAGCAAATGTCATAATGATTGAGATTAGGAAGAAATGTTGGAGAGGTGAGCAGGATGCCAAGATGGTACAATGAAGAAAGGAGTCTCATTAGCAAATGGTTTTTAGAAAACTGGCTCTCTTCTTGCGATGGATGAATTTAGATTCTTATCTTATGACATATATAAAATTAAAAGATATCAAATACCTAAACATAAAATGGAAAACTATAAAACTCTTAGAAAAAGACACAAGGAAAAATCTTGGTGACATTTCATTTGGCAATGATTTCCTGCATATTGCACCAAAAGCCTGGGTAACATTAGTTAAACTGGATCAACAGGACCCTGTCAAAATTAAAAACTTCTGTACATCAAAGGACACAATCAACAGAGTGAAAGGGCAAAGTACTCAATGGGAGATCACTGGGTACTTCCAAATCACATATCTACTAATATATAAAGGCCATCTACAACTCAACAACAACAACAACAAAATTAATAACATCGCTATAAAGAATGTTCAAAGGAGTTAAAGAGACATTGTTCTTAAAAAGCTATGTGACTAGTGTATGAAAAGATGCCAACATAAAAAATCATTAGGCTCATGCAAATCAAAACCACAACCACAATCTACTTATACCCATTAGGTTAAATGCTATTTAAAAAACTAAACATAAGAAGGATTGTGAGAAAATGGAAAAATTGAAACTCCTCATGTACTCTTGGAGGGAATGTAGATTGGTATCATCTCTACAGAAAACAGCATGGAGTTTCACAAAATAAATAAATGAAAGTAGAATTACCATAGGATCCAGCTATTTTTATTTCTGAGTCTATATCCAAAATAATTGAAAGCAGGGTTTCAGAGATTTGCTTGCATACCCATGGTATTAGGTTCTTTATAGACAGGACCAAAGAGAAAGAGAAAGGTGTGTGGGTGAGAGACAGACAGGTGTGAAGGCATTTATCAAGGGAATTTGCACATGCAATTGTGGAGGATGAGAAGCCTCACAATAGGCCACCTGCAAGCTGGAGACCCTGTAATGCCAGTAGGATAGCTCAGTTCAAGTCTGAGAGTCTCCGAACTAAGGAAACCAATGTGTAACTTTCATGCAAGGTGAAGTCATGAAAACTGAGGCCTGTGAGTCCAAAGGCTAGGATGGCTAGAATACTAGTATCCAATGGCAGAAGAAGATGGGTGTCCTAGGAGAGAGAGAGAGAGAGAGAGAGAGAGAGAGAGAGAGAGAGAGAGAGAGAGAGAGAGAGAGAGAGATTCACTTTCCTCTGCTTTTTAAACTATCTTGGTTCCTAGCTAATTAGATGGTACCTGCTCATATTGAGAGCAGATCTTCCCAACTAGTTTCACCAACTGACATGCCAATATACTCTGGAAATACTCTCATATATCCAGAAATAATGCTTTACCAGTTCTCTATATATTTCTTAATCCAGTTAACTTGACTGTCATACTCATTGTCACAGCAGCATTATTCACAATAGCCAAAAGGTGGAAGCAACCTCAGTGTCCATCTACCAATGAATGAATGAATAAATTGTGTGTGTATATATATATATATATATATATATATATATATATATATATATATATAAAATGTCTCATATATATTATATATAATGTCTCATATATATACATACACAAATACATATACACATACAGTGGAATATTATTTAGCATTAAAAAAGGAAATTCTGACACATGCTTCAGTATGGTAGAACTTTGTGAACTATAAAGCATAAGCTAAGTTAAATAGCCAGTCACAATAGTCAAGCACAAATTCTGTATAATTCTACTTATATGAGTAGAGTAGTCAAATTCATTAGATGTAGAAAGTAGAATGGCAGTTGCCAGGGAGTAGAGAAGATAGGGGCTTGTTTAGTGAGTATAGAGATACAGTTTTGCTAGATAAAAAAGTTCTGGAGAGCTGATATATGACAATGTGAATGTACTTAGCACTATTGAACTATATACTTAAAATGGTTAAGATGGCAAATTTTACGTTATGTGTATCTCACCGCAATTAGAGAAAAAATGTAAAATTAGTAACATTCAGAATGCCAATAATAATCATGTCATAGAAGAAATTAGCAATCAATGGATAAAAATCACAAAACATTTCTAAAGAAGATAAAAAAATCTAAATGATACTGAAGATCTACATATTCATATGTGGAATACACTATACTATATAAATTCCTATTTTACTCAAACTAATTCTAATTATTTCCTGATACAATTCTAAAAACTTCCAAACAGGGCCTCTTGTAGCACTTGAATAGTTACACTCTCATGGAAAAAGTAAAGAGTATTCTTTTTTTTTTTTTTTTTGTGATACTAGTCTTTTATTTTTATTTTATTTTTTTTATTTTTTATTTTTATTTTTTTTTTATTGTTGGCTGTTCAAAACATTACATAGTTCTTGATATATCATATTTCACAATTTGATTCAAGTGGGTTATGAGCTCCCATTTTTACCCCATATACAGATTGCAGAATCACATCAGTTACACATCCATTGATTTACATATTGCCATACTAGTGTCTGTTGTATTCTGCTGTCTTTCCTATCCTCTACTATCCCCCCTCCCCTCCCCTCCCCTCCCCTCCCCTCCCCTCTTCTCTCTCTGCCCCCTTTACTGACATTCGTTTGTCCCCCTTGTATTATTTTTCCCCTTCCCCTCACTTCCTCTTGTATGTACTTTTGTATACCTCTGAGGGTCTCCTTCCATTTCCATGCATTTTCCCTTCTCTCTCCCTTTCCCTCCCACCTCTCATCCCTGTTTAATGTTAATCTTCTTCTCATGCTCTTCGACCCTACTCTGTTCTTAGCTACTCTCCTTATATCAAAGAAGACATTTGACATTTGTTTTTTAGGGATTGGCTAGCTTCACTTAGCATAATCTGCTCTAATGCCATCCATTTCCCTGTAAATTCTATGATTTTGTCATTTTTTAATGCAGAGTAATACTCCATTGTGTATAAATGCCACATTTTTTTTATCCATTCATCCATTGAAGGGCATCTAGGTTGGTTCCACAGTCTAGCTATTGTGAATTGTGCTGCTATGAACATCGATGTAGCAGTGTCCCTGTAGCATGCTCTTTTTAGGTCTTTAGGGAATAGACCGAGAAGGGGAATAGCTGGGTCAAATGGTGGCTCCATTCCCAGCTTTCCAAGAAATCTCCATACTGCTTTCCAAATTGGCTGCACCAATTTGCAGTCCCACCAGCAATGTACAAGTGTACCCTTTTCCCCAGATCCTCGCCAGCACTTGTTGTTGTTTGACTTCATAATGGCTGCCAATCTAACTGGAGTGAGATGGTATCTTAGGGTGGTTTTGATTTGCATTTCTCTGACTGCTAGAGATGGTGAGCATTTTTTCATGTACTTGTTGATTGACTGTATGTCCTCCTCTGAGAAGTGTCTGTTCAGGTCCTTGGCCCATTTGTTGATTGGGTTGTTTGTTCTCTTATTGTCTAATTTTTTGAGCTCTTTGTATACTCTGGATATTAGGGCTCTATCTGAAGTGTGAGGAGTAAAGATTTGTTCCCAGGTTGTAGGCTCTCTATTTACCTCTCTTATTGTATCTTTTGCTGAGAAAAAACTTTTTAGTTTGAGTAAGTCCCATTTGTTGATTCTAGTTATTAACTTTTGTGCTATGGGTGTCCTATTGAGGAATTTGGAGCCCGACCCCACCGACTGTAGATCGTAGCCAACTTTTTCTTCTATCAGACGGCGCGTCTCTGATTTGATATCAAGCTCCTTGATCCATTTTGAATTAACTTTTGTGCATGGCGAGAGAAAGGGATTCAGTTTCATTTTGTTGCATATGGATTTCCAGTTTTCCCAGCACCATTTGTTGAAGATGCTATCCTTCCTCCATTGCATGCTTTTAGACCCTTTATCAAATATAAGATAGTTGTAGTTTTGTGGATTGGTTTCTGTGTCCTCTATTCTGTACCATTGGTCCACCCGCCTGTTTTGGTACCAGTACCATGCTGTTTTTGTTACTATTGCTCTGTAATATAGTTTGAAGTCTGGTATCGCTATACCGCCTGATTCACACTTCCTGCTTAGCATTGTTTTTGCTATTCTGGGTCTTTTATTTTTCCATATGAATTTCATGATTGCTTTCTCTATTTCTACAAGAAATGCCGTTGGGATTTTGATTGGCATTGCATTAAACCTATAGAGAACTTTTGGTAATATCGCCATTTTGATGATGTTAGTTCTGCCTATCCATGAACAGGGTATATTTTTCCATCTTCTAAGATCTTCTTCTATTTCTCTCTTTAGGGTTCTGTAGTTTTCATTGTATAAGTCTTTCACCTCTTTTGTTAGGTTGATTCCTAAGTATTTTATTTTTTTTGAAGATATTGTGAATGGAGTGGTTGTCCTCATTTCCATTTCAGAGGATTTGTCGCTGATATACAGGAATGCCTTTGATTTATGCGTGTTGATTTTATATCCTGCCACTTTGCTGAATTCATTTATTAGCTCTAATAGTTTCTTTGTAGACCCTTTTGGGTCTGCTAGGTATAGAATCATGTCATCTACAAATAGTGATAATTTAAGTTCTTCTCTTCCTATTTTGATGCCTTTAATTTCTTTCGTCTGTCTAATTGCTCTGGCCAGTGTTTCGAGAACTATGTTGAACAGAAGTGGTGAGAGAGGGCATCCCTGTCTTGTTCCAGATTTTAGAGGGAATGCCTTCAATTTTTCTCCATTCAGAATGATGCTAGCCTGAGGCTTAGCATAGATTGCTTTTACAATATTGAGGTATGTTCCTGTTATCCCTAGTTTTTCTAGAGTTTTGAACATAAAGGGATGCTGTACTTTGTCGAATGCTTTTTCCGCATCTATCGAGATGATCATATGGTTCTTATTTTTAAGTCTATTGATGTGGTGAATAACATTTATTGATTTCCTTATATTGAACCAGCCTTGCATCCCAGGGATGAATCCTACTTGATCATGGTGCACAATTTTTTTGATGTGCCTTTGTATCCGAGTGGCCAGAATTTTATTGAGGATTTTTGCATCTAGGTTCATTAGAGATATTGGTCTGTAGTTTTCTTTCTTTGAAGTGTCTTTGTCTGGTTTAGGTATCAGGGTGATGTTGGCCTCGTAGAATGAATTTGGAAGTTCTCCCTCTTTTTCTATTTCCCGAAGTAGCTTGAAAAGTATTGGTATTAGTTCCTCTTTAAAGGTTTTGTAAAACTCTGCTGTATACCCATCCGGTCCTGGGCTTTTCTTAGTTGGTAGTCTTTTGATGGTTTCTTCTATTTCCTCAATTGATATTGGTCTGTTTAGGTTGTCTATATCCTCCTGACTCAATCTGGGCAGATCATATGACTTAAGAAATTTATCTATGCCTTCACTATCTTCTAATTTATTGGAGTATAAGGATTCAAAATAATTTTTGATTATCTTCTGTATTTCTGAAGTGTCTGTTGTGATATTGCCTCTTTCATCCCGTATGTTAGTGATTTGAGTTCTCTCTCTTCTTCTCTTCGCTAGCATGGCTAAGGGTCTGTCGATTTTGTTTATTTTTTCAAAGAACCAACTTTTAGTCTTGTCAATTTTTTCAATTGTTTCTTTTGTTTCGATTTCATTGATTTCAGCTCTGATTTTAATTATTTCTTGCCTTCTACTTCTTTTGCTGTTGTTTTGCTCTTCTTTTTCTAGGATTTTGAGATGAAGTATGAGATCATTTATTTGTTGGTTTTTTCTTTTTTTAAGGAATGAACTCCAAGCAATGGATTTTCCTCTTAGAACTGCTTTCAATGTGTCCCATAGATTCCGATATGTTGTGTCTGTGTTTTCATTAATCTCTAAGAATTTTTTAATTTCCTCCTTGATGTCTTCTATAACCCATTGATCATTCAGTAACCTATTGTTCATTCTCCAAGTGATATATTCTTTTTCCTTCCTTCTTTTATCGTTGATTTTCAGTTCCATTCCATTATGATCAGATAGGATGCATGGTATTATCTCTACTCCTTTGTATTGTCTAAGAGTTTCCCTGTGACATAATATATGATCTATTTTTGAGAAGGATCCATGTGCTGCTGAGAAAAAAGTGTAACTGTTTGATGTTGGGTGGTATATTCTATATATGTCAATTAAGTCTAGGTTATTAATTGTGTTATTGAGTTCTATAGTTTCCTTATTCAACTTTTGTTTGGAAGATCTGTCCAGTGGTGAGAGAGGTGTGTTGAAGTCTCCCATGATTATTGTATGGTGGTCTATTAGACTTTTGAACTTGAGAAGAGTTTGTTTGATGAACATAGCTGCACCATTGTTTGGGGCATATATATTTATGATTGTTATGTCTTGTTGGTGTATGGTTCCCTTGAGCAGTATGTAGTGTCCCTCTTTATCCCTTTTGATTAACTTTGGCTTAAAATCTATTTTATTTGATATGAGTATGGATACTCCTGCTTGTTTCCGAAGTCCATATGAGTGATATGATTTTTCCCAACCTTTCACCTTCAGCCTATGTATGTCTTTTCCTATCAAATGCGTCTCCTGTAGGCAGCATATTGTTGGGTCTTGTTTTGTGATCCATTCTACTAGCCTGTGTCTCTTGATTGGTGAGTTTAAGCCATTAACATTTAGGGTTATTATTGAGATATGGGTTGTTCTTCCAGCCATATTTGTTTATTTATGTTACTAAACATGGTTTGTTTTCCACTTTGATTATTTTCCCCCCTTTAGTGTCCTACCTCCCACTGTTGGTTTTCATTGTTATTTTCCATTTCCTCTTCCTGTAATGTTTTGCCAAGGATGTTTTGAAGAGATGGTTTTCTAGCTGCAAATTCTTTTAACTTTTGTTTATCGTGGAAGGTTTTAATTTCATCTTCCATCCTGAAGCTTAATTTCGCTGGAAACACAATTCTTGGTTGGAACCCATTTTCTTTCAGTGTTTGAAATATGTTATTCCAGGATCTTCTAGCTTTCAGAGTCTGTGTTGAAAGATCAGCTGTTATCCTGATTGGCTTACCCCTAAATGTGATCTGCTTCCTTTCTCTTGTAGCTTTTAAAATTCTCTCCTTGTTCTGTATGTTGGGCATCTTCATTATAATGTGTCTAGGTGTGGGTCTCTTATGATTTTGCACATTCGGCGTCCTGTAGGCTTCTAGGATTTGGGGTTCTGTCTCATTCTTCAAGTCTGGGAAGTTTTCTCGAATTATTTCATTGAATAGATTGCTCATTCCTTTGGTTTGAAACTCTGTTCCTTCCTGTATCCCAATGACTCTTAAATTTGGTCTCTTGATGTTATCCCATATTTCTTGGATGTTCTGCTCATGGTTTCTTAACAGTCTTGCTGAGCTGTCTATGTTCTTTTCAAGTTGAAATACTTTATCTTCATTGTCTGATGTTCTGTCTTCTAAGTGTTCTACTCTGCTGGTAGTATTCTCAATTGAGTTTTTAAGTTGGCTTATTGCTTCCTGCATTTCTAGGATTTCTGTTTGTTTGTTTTTTATAACCTCTATTTCCCTGTATAGTTGATCTTTTGCTTCTTGGATTTGTTTAGGTAATTCATTGTTGAAGTGATCTTTCATTGTCTGATTTTGCTGTCTGATGTCTTCCTTGAGACTCCAGATCATCTGAAGCATGTATATCCTGAATTCTTTATCTGACATTCCATCAGCTGCAGCTATTACCTCTTCTAAAGTTGAGTTGACCTGCAATGCTTGTGGTCCTTTCTTTCCTTGTCTCTTCATACTGTTCGCGTTCCTTTCTTCTTGGTGAAACTGTTGTGCTATTGAATTTTCCCCCTATATATTTATATTGGTCTTGTATAGTTGCAAAGTCTCCCTCGCAGGCACGGGCGGCGGCTCTGCCCCTCCGCCAATTGGGGCAATGTGCCTACCACGCCGGCAGGCCGCTGGGCCTGCTCTGCCAGTCGGTAGCAGGTCCGCCGTCCTTGCAGGCGCGGGCGGCGGCTCTGTCCCTCTGCGGTCGGCCGTTCTGGCCTACTTTGCAAGGGGGGGGGGGGGACTGTACCTATGGCAGAGCAGGCCCAGCGGCCTGCCGGCGTGGTAGGCACATTGCCCCAAGTGGGTCGCAGGTCCGCCTACTTTGCAGGCGTGGGGGGGGGGCGGCTCTACCCTTCCTCAGGCCACTGGGCCTGTTCTGTCTCTCGGTTGCAGGTCTGACCTGTTCTGATGGTGGTCTCAGTTCCGATTACCTTGCAGGCGCGGGGGGGAGGGGGCAGCTCTGCCTCTCAGCAGGCGGCTGCTCCTCTTCTGCCGGTGGGTCGCAGGCCCGCCTACCTTGCAGGAGTGATTGGAAGCTCTGTCCCGCCGCGGGCCACTGGGCCTTTTCTGTCTGTGGTCACCCTTCCCCTACCTGGCAGGCGAGGGGGGTGGGGGGTGGCTCTGCCCCTCAGCAGGCCGCTGGGCCCGCTCTGTGTTTGGTCCCAGTTCCCTCTACTATGCCGGCGCAGGGGGAGGGGGCGGCTCAGCCTCTCAGCAGGCGGCTGCTCCTCTTCTGCCAGTGGGTCGCAGGCCCGCCTACCTTGCAGGAGTGATTGGAAGCTCTGTCCCGCCCTGGGCCACTGGGCCTTTTCTGTCGGTGGTCACCCTTCCCCTACCTGGCAGGCGAGGGGGGTGGGGGGCGGCTCTGCCCCTCAGCAGGCTGCTGGGCCTGCTCTGTGTTTGGTCCCAGTTCTCTCTACTATGCCGGCGCAGGGGGAGGGGGCGGCTCAGCCTCTCAGCAGGCGACTGCTCCTCTTCTGCTGGTGGGTCGCAGGCCCGCCTACCTTGCAGGAGTGATTGGAAGCTCTGTCCCGCCCTGGGCCACTGGGCCTTTTCTGTCGGTGGTCACCCTTCCCCTACCTGGCAGGCGAGGGGGGTGGGGGGCGGCTCTCCCCCTCAGCAGGCCGCTGGGCCTGCTCTGTCTTTGGTCCCAGTTCCCTCTACTATGCTGGCGCAGGGGGAGGGGGCGGCTCAGCCTCTCAGCAGGCGGCTGCTCCTCTTCTGCCAGTGGGTCGCAGGCCCGCCTACCTTGCAGGAGTGATTGGAAGCTCTGTCCCGCCCTGGGCCACTGGGCCTTTTCTGTCGGTGGTCGCCCTTCCCCTACCTGGCAGGCGAGGGGGGTGGGGGGCGGCTCTGCCCCTCAGCAGGCTGCTGGGCCTGCTCTGTGTTTGGTCCCAGTTCTCTCTACTATGCCGGCGCAGGGGGAGGGGGCGGCTCAGCCTCTCAGCAGGCGACTGCTCCTCTTCTGCCGGTGGGTCGCAGGCCCGCCTACCTTGCAGGAGTGATTGGAAGCTCTGTCCCGCCCTGGGCCACTGGGCCTTTTCTGTCGGTGGTCACCCTTCCCCTACCTGGCAGGCGAGGGGGGTGGGGGGCGGCTCTGCCCCTCAGCAGGCCGCTGGGCCTGCTCTGTCTTTGGTCCCAGTTCCCTCTACTATGCTGGCGCAGGGGGAGGGGGCGGCTCAGCCTCTCAGCAGGCGACTGCTCCTCTTCTGCCGGTGGGTCGCAGGCCCGCCTACCTTGCAGGAGTGATTGGAAGCTCTGTCCCGCCCTGGGCCACTGGGCCTTTTCTGTCGGTGGTCACCCTTCTCCTACCTGGCAGGCGAGGGGGGTCGTAAAGAGTATTCTTAAAAAAAAAACTTTGGAGACTTGGGCTATAAATTATGAAATTACTATAAATCTAAAAATAAAGACAAAAGATATTACTGAAAGGAACATATGATGGAACAGCAGAACAAAGAGAACTAACAGAAACTGAAAAGTTGGTGTATGACAATGGAAAATTTGCTAGGGAAACCAGAGTTGTTCAATAAGTGTTATTCAAACAGATTATCTGAAAGGATATGATAATAATATGCCAAATTGATTCAAAGCCTCAATGTGAAATAGCAAGATATCAAACTTTCAGAAGGCACAGAGAAGAATATTTCTAGGTCCATAACTTAGAGACTCATTTTTTTTGTTTTAATTTATTTTGTTAACATGCATCAATTGTATATACTAATGGGATCCAGTGTGGTATTTCTGTACAACATATAGCACTCATTGATCAAATCCAACCTTCCTGCATATGCCCTTCTCAATCTGTATTAGTCACTATTCCACTTTTAGGTAGGCTTGCTTTTTTATTTTTTATTTATTTACTTTTTTGGCTTCTACATATGAAGAATATGTAGTACTTGCCTTTCTGTGTTGGGCTTCTTTCTTTCTTTTTGGTGGTACTGGGGCTTGAACCCAGGGCCTTGTGCATGTAAGGCAAGCACTCTACCAACTGAGCTATATCCCCTTGGGCTTATTTCATTTGGCACAATTTCCTTTGCATGTTGCTACAAGTGATAGGATTTCATCCTTCTTTATGGATCAATAATATTCTATTGTGTATACATACCATATTTTCTTTATGTATTCATTTATTGATGGGAACCTAGGCTGATTCCATATCTTAGGTCTTGTAAATAATGCTACAATAAACTTGGGTGTGCAGGTATGGAGATTCAGTTTTTGAGAAGACTTAAAAGGGAAAGATTAATATTAAATGCATGTGGATACACACATGTGCATGAATGCTATCTGTCTCTTTTTCTTTCATGCATGCGTGCGCGCGCACGCACACACACACACACACACACACATATATAAATGAAATAAATAAAATAAAAACCATGCTAGAGATTAGGAGGTATTTGCAATGTAAAAATAAGTAGATTAATATGTACAAAATAAATTAATTATAAAATCTTTTGAAAAGTATAAATATCACAATAAAAGCAAAATACATACTTAGATAATTCTAGAAAAAAATTGGACTCAAAAACAAGTGAAAAAATCCTCAACCTCTCTCTTGATCGAAAAAGTGCAAATTGATGTCAATAAGGTACAATTTCATACCCTTTAAATTAGCAAACATTTAAAGTTTTTGTTTGTTTGTTTTTGTTTTTATTGTTTTTTAAATGACAGGGATGAGAGATATTCCAGTGTTTTATTGTTGAAGATACTTGTATTTTCTGACTCAGATTTGACTGTGATAAACCATCTAGAAAAACTCTTGCCCATAGCACAGAGCCATGCATAAAAATCTTCACTACCATAGTGTTTGAAGTAGAAAAACATTTGAAATAACACAATAGTTTGTTCTTCAGATATAATGATTAAACAGTGGTATGTTGATTCCATGAATCTATGTAGCAATTAAAATAAATGAACTCCTCAATCTCCCCTCTACCCATTGGAGAGCCATCTGAAGAGGCCAGGAACAGCCGCTTTCATGCTTCCATTTCTTCATATTTATTCCTGTGGTTACATGTATTTAGTAGAATTGGGAAAGATTTTCACGCTCAGAACCAAAGGAATTTTGTTTTTAATCATGGCTTTTCCATTGAGAGCTAGTTTCTTGGTCACAATTCATTAAATTATTCTGAGGTTTTGGTTAAAAGTATTCCCAGGGCATTGTGCTATCTTTAAATGATAGAAAGATGTTGTGAAGTGTGCTCAGGTTTAATTTTTCTTATGATTTTTAAAGGTAAGAGTAAGGATGGAGATATTGAAATCTAAAGGAAGCTGAATTTAGCTGAGTGTAAGGAAGAATTTACAAAAGTAAGAGATGCATAACAGGGTGCTCATAGGCAAAAATAATACATTACACATTATAGAATAACTAAGTAGATTTTAAATGTCTCACTATGAAATATTGTTAGGTAAGCAAGGTCATGGAAATGTTAGTTACCTTGAGTTAATCATGCACATTTTGTACATATATGAAGATTTCACACTGAACCATTTAAACATATACCATTATGATTTGTCAAATTGAAAAATTAGAAAATATAAGTGCCTCCTAGGAAGTAATGAGGGCCCCTTCCCTGAGACTTTAGATAGGAGCTGTATGGCCATGGTTAGATGCTGGTGCTTAGAAGGTCTGTGAATCAGACAAGGGCTTCAAAAGTTGCTTCCAAATCCTATCTATCTATCTATCTATCTATCTATCATCTATTTATTTATTTATTTTGAGAGGAGAGAGAGAGAGAGAGAGAGAGAGAGAGAGAGAGAGAGAGAGAAAGAGAATTTTTTAATATTTATTTTTCAGTTTACAGTGGACACAACATCTTTATTTTATTTTTATGTGGTGCTGATGATCGAACCCAGCGTCCCGCTCATGCCAGGCGAGCGCGTTACTGCTTAAGCCACATCCCCAGCCCCCCAAATCTCATTTATTGTTCTAGTTTTCCCAGATATTCTCTCCTGTCCTCTGAGAACTGAGGGTCACACATTCCAGTATTCATGGTACAAGGAGGGTATGTACAGAAAGGGGCTGGTTGGGTGGAGCAGCTGCATGTTTCTTCAATCTAGGGCAACTGTTGTTAAACTTCAGTTAATTTTATTTGAGGCAATTCAGTTAAAGTATTGCCACATTTTTTAGAATTTCAAAGAAGAAAAATATCTTGATTTCATGTAAATTCTATTGATTTTAAACCCGAAATCTCAGTTAAAAACCAACTAATATGTATCAAATGCCTTTCCAGACTGTTTTGCTTTCCTTTCCCTTCACCCCACCTCTTTCTCTTTTGAAATTATGCAGAGGAGTAAAGTTATTTGCAAAATATTAATATTTTCATGTTTTCGACAGGTATAGTTAATGTCTAGCATCAAAATATTTGATTTTATTTAAAATTACAGAAATTACAGATGGATGCACAGCTCTTGGAATATAATAAAAACAGTCCAATTTTGTACCTTAAAAGTGTGAATTGTAGGATGTGTGAATTATTTCTCAATAAAAATGTTGAAAGCAATTTATGCTAATTATATGGTAAAGGAAACTATTACCATATGAAGAAAAAGCAGTCACTCTCCCCACCCACTTATCACCTTCAATACTCTTCATCTAATAAGCAGCATAACCATGCATGGTTTGGGGTGAATCTTCCCATACTTTTATTTATGCTTATATGAAGAGGTTATGGAAATGTTACCACACATGTGTAGTTCCCACCATTTATATATTACAGATATAAGACACCACTACCATGTAATTGGGAACCTGCTTAGCTCATTTATGCCTGGGTGCATAGCGTGGCACAGGTAATGGATAGCTGTGCAAACTTGAAAATCTTTCTTGAACTCTCTGCCTCAGTGTCCTCTTCTTTAGAAAAGGAGTAATAATTCACCCAAGGTTATTTTAAGGACTAATTGGGTTAACACATAAATGTTCTTAGAGTGGAACCTGGCACATCATAAGAAGCATATATTTTAGGTATTGTTTTTCTTTCAAAAAGAAGTTCATCTAGGTAGACTTTCCCCAGCCTATTAGAGAGTAACTCTCTTTCATAACTGTAAAATTTCATTTTATGGTATTTTCTTAACTATATAAAAAGGAAGACCCAGTATGGTAATTTTTTAAAAATAATTCTCTTTATGTTTTTAATTTATCTAAACAAGAGTAGAGACTTTGAACTTACCATCTTGTTTGCAATTATTTCAGGGGATGTATATCTCTTGCAAAACAGAAAACTTCCTTGTAGACAGGAATCATGTTTTCTTCATTTATGTCACAAAAAGAGAGGCACAAAATAAATGTTTATTAAACAATACGACTACCACTGAGTGAATGTCTGCCACACACCAGGCACCTCACATGTTGTATCATTAATGTACAAACAGTGGTACAGGATAGGCCACATTAACATCATCTCTTCTTTTTAATATTTATTTTTTTATTTTAATTGGACACAATACCTTTATTTTATTTATTTATTTTTATGTGGTGCTGATTATTTTTATGTCGAACCCAGGGCCTCGCACGGGCTAGGCGAGCACTCTACCCCTAAGCCACAACCCCAGCCCCACATTAACATCATCTTAATGATGGAGAAACTGAGGCTCAAGTATGTCAAGACAGCTTTTCAAGGTCACACAGATAGTTATGACAGAACTGTTTCCTCTGTATCGTGAATGGTTTTAAATGCCTACAGATAAATTCTGAAGCTTGATTTTTGTTTCTCAAGCATTTAACCAGTGTGCATTGCTCAATAATATTTGTGGAATGAACTGATAAAGGAACACATTTAATTTTTTATTCATTGTGGACAATGTCGGGGTACAACAAAATAAGGATTATTAGTATATTGAATATAGTGTGTGTGAGAGATTTTAAAGCATCAAGCTTTCACGAAGAAGTTTTTATCCATGATATTTATCCATGATAAGTATTCTTATATTTATCTATGATACATATAAAGGAGATATGAACACTAGATGGAATTCCAGAGAGAGAAGACATTTGTATTATCTAGACCATGGTAACATCAAGTGGGACACAGAACTATGTTTGTTTGAAGGGCTGGTAGGATTGGAGTCAGAAAATATGGGAGGATTCCCAGGCTACAGAATCCATGATGAGCAAGGGAGAAATGGTGTTCTGAGCACACTGGATACCTCAGTTTGGTTTGGGCAGAGTGTGAGGGTAGAAAGAGCTGAGGACTGCATGGCAGATCTTGAGCCAGTCAGTTGGTTATAATTGCCACATTGGGGCCCAGAGGTCTCCAAGGCCAATCTGGGTAAACAATTCTTTCTCCACTGCTCTTGAATAGATTGTGCCAGTATTCCCATGGGAGAATTGGTAGTGCTCAGCCAATTCTCCTCTGTGGGAGGTCAGGAGGTGGTCTGGTAATACACCAGCTTCTTCTGGTTGTCTGCTGGTTAAGGTGACTGTACCAGAGTGCACTGGGAAGATGCTTCCCCCTCCTAGGTTCTGAGCCTTAGCAGGCTCCTCTGTTGAGGGAGGAAGTTTGATTTCTCCAGGACAAGATTCTGGTGTAAACACTCACCCACAGATGAAGTGAGGACCAAAAAGGAACACATCTTTCTCATCTCTAGATGCCACAGTGTGAGATGGGTCTCACATCATCTTGAAGGCAGTTGAATCAAGAGAGGTAAATGGAAGAGTTTTCTTTGATAGATCCCTGGGTGTGAACTGACTTGGGGTGCAATTCTGGCTTCACAGTCTCTTCCAAAACTCAAATCCTATGATGCCATTGCTGTACCATGTAAAGTGTAGACATCAAAACCAGGAGACCAAGAACCAAGACATTGTTAGAATTATTGAAATTTAATCAAGAAAGGTTGGAGAGAATCCTGGAAGTTGGAGAGAATCTATCATATTTAGAGTCAATGCTGTCTGGGGAGTCAGAATTTTAAAAGATATTTGTTAAATTCAGCCTTTGAATGTCAATCAGCTGACTGGACCCCAGCTGTGGTTTTTTGGTTCTACACTGGAAAACATTAGTGTGTTATTATGGAGGATTTAATAGAAGAGTCTTGATGATTGCCATACATACTCAGTGATTGAAGGAGATTGTGTGTTAACTGGTGTGAGCATGATGAAGTTGGATGAGAAATATGTCTGTAGAAGTGCAAATTGTGATGGAGAATGGGGAGAAGGACTAGTTTTTGTAGTGAGTTTAAACCTCTGAAAACTAATAGGAGATCTTCATGTTCAATCATAACTGGAGAAAGGAAAGATCAATTCAAATTGAAGGATGGATGAAGGTAATCTTATAGTAAGGAGTTTTTTTTTAGAATATTCTGCTTTATATACAGAAGATTAAATGTTTTTTTCTAATGTGGGTCTATTATAATCAGATAATATCCTTAAATTAGTAAATTAGAAGGATATAGTACATGATTTTTCATCTGAAGAAGTTTATTATTGACCAGGGGTTAGCTGAGTAGAAAAATACTTGCCTAGAATGTAGGTGATATTCATGAGTCTGATTCTCAGCATTGCAAAAAAGGAGAGTTTATTATTTACAGAGATTGTGCACAGACACAGATTCTGTATGAGGCACAAAAACAGGTGAACACAGATAATTGCTGATCTTTATAATGCAGACAATCAACAATATCAGATATGCAAATGTCAAAAATGCTTGGTGTAATGGGAATAGGAGTAAGAGTTAATTTAAATTTTTTGTTATAGATGGACACAATGCCTTTATTTTATTTATTTTTATGTGGTTCTGAGGGTTGAACTCGGTGCCTCACACTTGCTAGGCGTGTGCTCTACCCCTGAATCACCATACCAGCTCCCTAAATTTTTAAACAAGATAACTTAAGAGTAGGAAAATATAGACTATCAGGGTTTTGTGTGATGATTGATAGCATCCAATTTATAATCCAGGTAGTGCAGAAACATTTTCCAGCCTCTGAATAAGAGGAAACTTTCAAGTGACCAGAATGTCACTTCCTGTCCAGGGACTGTATGTTTAGTGTGCTTCACTTTTTCCAAGTTTTCTTTATGTTGCTTTCTTAGAAATTTCACTAGTTCTTCCTAATTTTGGCTTTTGGAGAAGCACAAAGTATTTTCAGTATGGGACAAAGCAGGTAAGGGTAAGCAAGCTTAAACTGGTGAGTTTGAATATTCTTAGCACTCTCTGGGATATAAAGAGTTGTCTGATAACTGACCTTCAGCTGTTCAAGATGGGTGCATAATGGCCCAAAGTGTGAGAGCCTCATTGAAGCCGAATAAAGGGGGAACTTGGAATTGAGCTCTGGATTGGTTTTCACATGCAGGTCTGCTTTCAAGAAATTCTTTTACTATCTTTAGGAATTGTTATCCCTGAAAGGGGTAGTCTGTGCATGGTCAGTCAGATCCCCAAATGTCAAAGCATTAGAAATACATAAAATGAAAAGGTGTAATTAGTACAGATGGATTATGGAAGTCTGAATGTTTGGGAGTGTTACCTACACGGTGACTTTTTGAATTATGCAAATTATGGAATGAATGGCATTTTCTAGTAAGGGTTTTTAGAAGGGTAAGAGAAGGGTGTTTTGGGTGGAACCCTGAGGAGAAACCTATTGTGAAAGAGATGTACAGAGAAAGAGGAGCACACCAAAGACTGAGAAATAACCAAGGAAGGAGGAAGATGTCCAGGAAGATAAGGGAAGAGGTTTTGTGTAAAATGAACAGTAGTCAACATGTAGAATTCTTGACCAGGAAGAGTACTGAAAATGCCTACTGTGTTTTACTGTACAGTGTGGAGAGGACAGAATCCATATAGAAGTGGGTTGAGGACTGAGTGGGAGGGAAGTTGTGGAAACACTGAGTGGAGACGACTCTTTCAGTAAAGTAATCGATGAAGAGGAAGAAAGATAAAAGGCAGTAACTAAAAGGGGACACAGGGCGAAAAGAAATATGTTCAAATGGAAGAGACTTGCTCATACATTACTTTGTTGAGAAAGAGCCAATAGAGAAGGGAATGTTAAAGACACATTAAGAAGGACTGAATTTTTGGTATAATTCATTTGCATATTCATCTTATTCTTTTCAGAAGAATTTGTTAACCTGTAGTTAGGTAGGTAGACTGTACAGAGTGCGTTCTTCAGTTAAAGATACATACATGATGACTCAAGGAGTGCAGGACACGTAAAGATGAATGTGAGGAGCAGACAGAAATAAACGGACAAGAGAATTGGCATGAGGAAATGAGGCAGGGCTTCATTAGACAAGTTTTTGGTTTGAGATTTTGTACAGAAGAGTCATGCATCGAAGAGTTTAAAAGGGTGTAGGAAAAGCAATAATTATCCCGAGTTGGGCCTTTAGGAAGTGATTGACCCTGATGGCTGTAACCTCATCAGTGGATTAATGTACTAGATGGATTAATAATTTGAATAATTTGAAGAGTCTACTGGGAGGTGGTGGAAATTGCAGGCAGGTGGGGCATGGTTGGAGGAAGGATGTCATGGTGGCTTGCCCTTGTGGACTCTATTAGTATTTGGCCCCTTCTCTCTCTCTCTCTCTCTGCTTCTGGCTTCCATGAGCTGAGCAGCTTTCTTCCACCAGGTCCTTCCTCCACGATGTTCTGCCTCAACTGAGGCCCAGAGCAGTGGAGTCAGCTGACCATGGACTTAAACCTCTGAAACCTCTGTAAGCCCAAATAAATCTTTTGTCCTCCAAGTTGTCTATGTTAGGAATTTTGGTCATCCTGATGAAAAGTTGACTAATACAGGCTCTGTTGACTTTTATATTGACGTTTTGCTTCACTACTCTCCAATTCATCTTTGCCTTGCATGTTTTTCTTATTTCATTTAAAAATAAATTTTATCATGTATGATAAATATTAGTAAAATAGTTACTCTCATGAAGCAAATTAAACTGTACACCATCACACAATTTCTCATTTTCTTTGTTTACATTGCAAGAGAAGCTAGTCTACTCATTTTTCCCAAATCACATATCTAGTACACCTTGATTACCTATATTCTTCATGTTGTCATTATATCTCTAGATTTTTTTATTTTAAGTATTTTCTACCCCACATTTGCTCCCTCATCTCATTCCAGGCAACCGTGTTTTAATTACTATGTCTGTATACTTGACTTTTACAACACACATGTAAATGATTTCATGAAATTTTTATTTTTGCTTCTGGCTTATTTCCATTACTTACATAGTGATCCCAGTTTCATTCATGTCATAGCAAATGGCAGGATATCCTTGTCATAGCCAATGTGAGTAATTTTTGTATATGGTAAAGACACAGTCCAATTTGATTCTTTTGATATTTAAGTTCATTTTCCCCAGCCATTTATGGAAGAGAGTATCCTGTCTTCATAGTTGCTTCTTGTTCCTTTGGTGAAAAATTAACCATACATGTTAGTATTTATATCTGGGTCCTGTCTTATGTTTCACTGGTCTCTATGTAGTACAGGGGATTGAACTCAGGAATGGGATTGAACTCATTACATTGTCAGCTCTTTATACTTTCAGATTTTGAGACAGAGTCTCACTAAGTTTTTGAGGCTGGCTTTGAATTCACAACTTGCTTCCCTCATTCACCAGAGTTGCTGGGATTACAGGGGTTTCTCACCATGCTGAGTGTGTGTGTGTGTGTGTGTGTGTGTGTGTGTGTGTGTGTGTGTTTGCCAGTACCAAATTTGCTTTGCAATAAAGAATGAAAACAGAAAGTATGATACCAATTTTACTTTCTAAGAATTGCTTTTGCTATTTGGGTTGTCCTTCACTTTTTGCAAATGACTGTTAAGTTTGAAGGTTTCATATCCTCCATTCTACATTTGTCCTACTGAGATTCGGAAGTTCAATTCTCCCAATTCAATATATATCATTATTTTGTTTATTAAAGTCTCCATTTATTTTTTAAACTTCCAGGTTTCATTACGTTAAAATTCTTTTGGATTATGTTTTTCTTATTTATTGCAATAATTATTGTGATAAGCATCTGCTCCATTTCAAATATATTAAACACATCTCTCTGACACTATAAAAACCATGAATTCACAGAACAGGAATGCTTAAAAACTAAGAAACTGTGGGTATATTAATGTTTGCTGTTGCACAGGAAACAAATATTTCTGGGAAAATTATGTTCACAAGGAACAGTGTCAGGGTGGGGGATGCATTCATTAATTAATTAAAAATGGTTGCTGAGAGCCTTCTATTTCCCAGGCATTGCCCTGGGATAGGGATATAAGGGTGAAAAAAATTAAGCAGACCCAATTGCACGGAACTCCAATATTAGTGATGGAGCATTAAGACTGTTAAAATTGAGAATAGCTGTTTTTATTGTAACTTGCAGAATGCACTACATTATTTAATTTTCATCAAAATCCTGTGAAATAAGTTATTTTCTTAGTTTTAAATAAAAGTAAAATAAGACTCATAGATATGAGCTTTTCACTATAATGTGGAACAGCTGTCAATGGTAGAATTGATCAGTAAAGACCTAATTCACATTCTAAGGCTCTTTACTGTGGTGGTCATTAAAAGGAAATATGAAATAAGATACCTAGTAGACCAAGGAAAAGGGCAAAGGGAACAACAGAAAATAGCAATGCTACATTTTTGCATGTTAGTTTTTTTTTGGGGGAGGGTATGTGGGGTATCAGGAATTGAACTCAGGGGCACTTCACCACTGAGCCACAACCCAGCCCTATTTTGTGTTTTATTTAGAGACAGGACTCACTGAGTTGCTTAGTACCTCACCATTGCTGAAGCTGGCTTTAAACTCACAATCTTCTTGTCTCAGACTTCTAAGCCCCTGGGATTATAGGCACGCACCACCACTCCGGCACATGTTACATTTTTTTAATGTTTATTTTTTAGTTGTAGTTGGACAGAATACATTTATTTTATCTTTATTTTTATGTGGTGCTAAGGATCGAACCCAGGGTCCTGCACATGCTAGGCAAGCACTCTAATGCTAAGCCACAATCCCAGCCCCACATGTTAGATTTTAAAAGGAATTTTCACATTGCTTCATTTTGTCCTAATCTCAATGTAATGAGGAGGAATAAGATAAGAATAAAAATAGAAGAGTGAGCATAGCTGGACTAAATAGTGAAATAGAAAATGAAAAACATGGTGTTGGAATACTAAGGGATAATTGTAAAGTAATGCTTTAATTCAAGTTCTTCATAGGAGGCATTATATCGTCTTCTGTTATTCATGCAGGTAAAAGGATATGGGAAGTTTCAACACCAGTTTTGGAGAGGGCTTCATTTTGGTGGGCTTCTCAGATTGGCCTCAACTGGAACTCATCCTTTTTATCTATATTTCGATTTTCTACTCCCTAACCCTCTTTGGCAACACCACCATCATCATTCTCTCACGATTGGATCCTCGACTGCACACGCCCATGTACTTCTTCCTCTGCCACCTCTCCTTCCTGGACCTCTGCTATACCACCAGCACTGTGCCCCAGCTGCTGATCAATCTTTCTGGACTCGACAGGACCATCAGCTATGGAGGGTGTGTGGCTCAGCTCTTCATCTACCTCTCCCTGGGTGGAACTGAGTGTGTGCTCCTGGTGGTGATGGCCTTTGACCGCTATGCTGCTGTGTGTCGTCCACTCCACTACACAACCATCATGAACCCCCTTCTCTGCCAGTCCCTGGCTATTGCTGCCTGGGTGGGAGGCCTCACGAACTCTCTGATTCAGACAAGCCTCATGATGGCCATGCCTCTCTGTGGCCTCCATTACCTGAACCACTTCTTCTGTGAGATGCTTGTACTCCAGAAGTTGGCTTGTGAGGATACAGGAGGCACAGAGGCCAAGATGTTTGTGGCCCGAGTCATAATCATTGTTATTCCTGCAGCACTGATTCTAGGCTCCTATGCACACATTGCTCAGGCAGTGCTGAGGATCAAGTCAATGGCAGGGCGCAGAAAGGCTTTTGGGACCTGTGGGTCCCACCTCCTTGTGGTTTGTCTGTTTTATGGCTCAGCCATGTACACATACCTTCAACCCACGGGCAGTTACTCTGAGAGTGAGGGAAAGTTTGTTGCCCTTTTCTATACTATCATCATCCCCATGCTCAATCCTCTGATCTATACCCTAAGGAACAAGGATGTGAAGGGAGCTCTGTGGAAGGTACTGGGGAGAGGCAGAAGCTCAGGATAGAAGAAGAAAAGAGGGTTAGTAGTAATATTTCTTGTCAACAGCTCTCTGACTATGGAGTCAATCCTGCTCCTATGATGGTCATTAAAAAAAACTTGGAAATATGACACAAGATACCTAATAGACCAAAGTAAAGAACAAAAAAGTGCAACAGAGAAAAGCAATGCTACATTTTTGCATGTTAGATTTTTTTGGGGGTAGTGTGAGGTACCAGGGATTGAACTCAGGGGCCTTCGGCTACTGAGCCACACCCCCAGCCCTATTTTGTTGTTTTACTTAGAGACAGAGTCTCACTGCGTGGCTTAGTGTATAGAAAACAGTTCTCAGTTAGCCCCAGGGTTTTTATTGTTTTCCTTGTTTGGAAGTTTGAAGGGGAGATCTCTTGAGATGTTTACTTACTATGATCACTGTGCAGTGGGGAGTAAGTGCTGATTTGTATCACCACTTTCTAAGGGAATGAGATGGGAATAGGGTGCACTATTACTTGACCACTTATGCAGAATGAGGCTGGGTTCTTGGCATGTCTGAGAGTCAGGAAAGGATCAGTTCAGAATGACCACATTGTTCCAGCGGATACCAATGTGGTGCTGTAGAGATGGCATTATTAGTTGTTTTAGTTAGAATTATTGCTGCTGTGACTAAAAGGATCTGACAAGAACAATTTTAGGGGAGTAAAAGTTTATTTAGGGGCTCACAGTTTTAGAGGTCTCAATCCATAGACAGCTGGTTCCATTCCTCAGAACTTGAGGTGAGGCAGTACATCATGGTGGAAGAGTGTGGCAGAGGGAAGCAGCTCACATGATGATCAGCAAGCAGAGAGAGAGAGAGAGAGAGAGAGAGAGAGAGAGAGAGAGAGAGAGAGAGACTCTACTCTCCAGATACAAAATATATACCCCATAGCTATACCCCAAATTAACCATTTCCTCCTAGCACAACACGCCTGTTCCTAGTCACCACAGAGTTAATCCTATCATGGATTAGTTCACCCGTCAGGTTAAGGCTATAACCCAATAGTTTTCCCTTCAAACCTCGAATTGTCTCACATGCCTTGGGGGGACACCTCACATCCAAACCATAATATGAGTTCACTCTGATTTTTTAGTTATTTGTGACTCTGGCCATATTCATTCATATCTCAGGGTCTATCATAAATGTCCCTTTACGGTGGGTCCCTTTCTATGATACTTGGAGCAAATAATGTTTAACAAACTACTTCATGGGGGCATGTAAATTTCAGACCTGGTGTCAATTATCCATTGAAGAAAGATGCAATATTGATTGGTCATCAGTGAATAAAGGGAGAGAGGAACATCTTGTTTGCCTCACCAAGAATCTCAGTCATGCTGCTTTGGGTCATGGAAAAGAAATTTTCCATGTAAGACAGAAGAGAATAAAGAAGAAATGAGTACAAATAATGACCTAAGAGGAAAAAAAATTAAAATTAAAAAATATTCTTGTGGTACTTTGGCAGGCAGAAGAAAATTATGTAGAAAAAACATTTATTTCTAATAGTTATTCAATAAATAAAAACAATCAAAGGAAAAGACTCCTAAATACAATTTCAATATGTATGTGAATGATTACTTCTACGTTGTTCTCTCTTCCAGTTTTCAACATGTCTGTCTGCATGGCAGAATAACATTTCCATCACTATTATTTTATTGCATGTGCTAAATGATAGTTTCATATAAAAAAGTGTAGATATGTTTATTAAAAACTCATTACAGTCTTCTTGAATTTTAGTTGGTTTAGTCATGTTTTATTCCAATAACAATCATTATTTGCAAATTTATTTTGCATAAATTGTCATTATTCCTATAACAGCATTATAAAAATTATTTGTTTTATATTGATATTTTGCTATTTCCTGGCTTAATCACAATGAAGCTAAGGATCAATGGATTTAAGTAACATATTCAAGCACACATAGCAAATGTAGGGTGAAGTTTGGAACCAGACTTCTGAAATCCTAGATATAACACTTAGTATAACATGCTGCGAGTTCTGTTTTCTGTGAACAAACTTGTAATAGAGAAAGACTAAGGTTAGGAAGAATGGAGGTAGGAGAGGTCAACAGTATGCCAAAATGGATACAATGAGAAAGGACAGTCTCTTCAACATAACAGTTTTGAAAAACTGGCTATCTGCATGACAAAGAATGAATTCAGGTCCTTAAATTATGCCATATGTACAAAATAACTTAAAATATATGAAATACTTAAACATAAATTGGAAAACTATAAAACTCTTTTCGGAAAACCTAGATATGACCCAAAAGTATAGGATATAAAAGTAAAAATAGGGACCTCGTCAAAATTAAAACCAAAAACAAAATCAACATTCGTAGGAAGTATTTTCAAACCACATATCTGATAATAGTTACTATCCATAATATATAATGACCACCTACAACTCAGCAAAAACCAAAGTAACCCAATTTAAAAATGTGCCAAGGAGTTTAATAGATATAAAAAGGCCATTAAGCATACAAAAAGTTGTTCAAATCCATAATCATTAGGCTAATGTAAATCAAAACCATAAGGATATTTTATTTCATACCTTAGGATGAATATTGTTAAGAAATATCCAAAGATGACAAGTATTATTGAGAATGTGGAGAAATTGGAACTCCTAGCATACTCTTGGGGAAAGTGTGAAATGTTATATCTCTGTGAAAAACATCACAGAGTTTCCTAAAAAAGTAAATAAAAATAGAATACCATATGACAGCCATTTTATTTCTAGGTATATATACTTTGGAAAGCAGGTTCTCAAAGAAATATACCCATCATATTAGTTAAGGCTGTGTAAAGAGACAACAACAATGTGTGGTGTATTACAGAGAGAGAAAGAGGCGTGAGGGCAGTAGGGGAAGTTTTTCATGCATTTGTGGAGGCTGAGAAGCCCCACAGGCCTCCTGCAAGCTGGAGATCCTGAAATGCTTGTAGCATGGCTCAGTCCAAGTCTAAAAAACCTCAGAAAAAGGAATCCAATGTTGTAACTATCATCTGAGGCTGAAAACCTGAGAACCTGGGCCCCCAACCCCCAGGGTAAAGTCCTGGAGTCCAAAGGCTGAGGAACCTCGAATTGTGACGTCTAATTGCAAGAGAAATTAGGGGTTTCACTTCTAGGAAAGAGAAAATAATTCACCTTTTCTCAGGTATTTTGTTCTAGCCTGGTTCCCAGCTAATTGGACACAGCTTGCTCAAGAATGAGAGCAGATTTTCTCTACTTGATCCCTTGATTAACATGCCTATCTACCCTGGAAATACCCTTACAGACACATTCAGAAATAATGCTTTCCCAATTCTCTGTGTTATTCTTAATGCAGCCAGCTCTAAATGAACTATCAAATCTATATTTATATAACATTATTTATGATAGCGAAAATGGAAGTGACCCATTGTTGACCCATTATTGACAGATGAATGGATTAAATAAAATGTAGAATACACACATTATAGGAGGTATTTGCAATGTGCATAATCAATGAAGGTTAATATGCACAACATAAAATACATCCTGCACTGGGTATAGTGGCACACACCTGTATCCTCAACAGCTCCAGAGGCAGGAGGATTGCAAGTTCAGTCTCAGAAATTTAGCAAATGCTGGGGATGTGGCTCAATGTTTAACCACCCATGGGTTCAATCCCTGCTCTGAGAAAAAAAAAAATCTTTGAGAAGAGACCACAAGGGTACCTTGGGAATGTAATAAAAACCATCAATTTTCATACTTTAAATGTGTAGGGTGTGAAAGTAATGTATACTAATTATATAGTAAAGGAAACCATTATTGTATGAAGAAAAATCAATTACTCTCCACATGTTATACTGATACTGAGACCCTCAAATAACTCTCAGACCACACATTGCCATTCCATTTAAGTCTTTATTGCTGGCCAGTGGTGGACACTCTACTCTCTAAAAGCAAGATAGTCAGAGTGATATACTCCCTTCAGTTTGGCCTCATCTTTAAGCTAAAAAACCACAAAGGGATGTTAGGGGGTTTAGCCAATGCAAGCAGGCGAAATCACAGAAGCCGCAGATTGCAGTCAGGTGGTGGGAGGTTTAGCCAATCAGAATAAGCCAGTTACCCCAGTTACAGAAATAGAGCCCAGTTAAACAGTTCTGTGTTCTTGAGGGTTTCCACAACAAAAGGAAAAACAACTTGCCCCAGTCATAACCTTTCTAGGTGGCATGGCTGTTTTACAAATTGGAGTTACTATAGTCAAGACTTCTGTCTCATCACACACACTCCCTTCTCATGTTCAACACCTTTCATCTAATAAGCAGTGTAACCATGAACAGTTTGATGTGAATCTTTCCATACTTTTCTTTATGCTTATATAGCCACACATATACACACATGTGGATACCCCTATTTATATATTTCAGAAATAAATCAACACTGTAAACCTGCTTAGTTCATTCGTGCCTGGGTGGATAGCCTGGCACAGGCAAAGGATAGCTGTGCAAACTTGAAAATCTTTCTTGAACCCTCTGCCTCAGTGTCCTCTTTTGTAGAAAAGGAATGATAATTCACCCACAGTTATTATTTGGATTAATTGGGCAACAAGCTTAGATTCTTAGGATGGTGCCTGGCGCATCATTAGAAGCATATACAGTTTAGGTATTTTTTTTTCTTTAAAAAAGCAGTTCATCTAGGTAGATTTTCCCCAGATTTTACCAAAGTAATTCTCTTTCATAACTATGAAAACCATTTGTGGCATTTTCTTGACTGCATACAAAGTAAAACCCAGCATGGTAATATTTTTAAAAATACTTCCCTTTATTTTTATATTCTCTTGAATAAGAGTGGACAATTAGAACTTATTACTTTGTTTGCAATTATTTCAGACGATGTCCATCTCTTGCAAGATTGTGGGCTTCCCTGTTGACAGAGATCATATTTTCTTCATTTATTTCATAAAAAAGAGAAGGCACAAAATAATGTTTGTTAAACAATACCACTACCACTGAGTGAATGTCTGACACACACCAGGCACCTCACATATGTTGTGTCATTAATGTACAAACAGTGGTACAGGATAGGCCACATTAACATCATCTTAATGATGAGGCTCAAGCATGTCAAGATAGCTTTTCAAGGTCACACATTTATGGCAGAGCTGTTTCCTCTGCATCACATATGCCTTTAAATGGCTACAGATAAATTCTGAACCTTGATTTTTATTTCTCAAGCATTTAGGCCAGTGTGCACTGCTCAACAATGATTGTGGAATGAATTAATAAAGGAACACATTTAATTTTTTAATTTGTTGTGGACAATGTCAGGGTGAACATAATAAGTTTTATTAATACATTGAGTATATAGTGTGTGAAAGAGATTTTAAAGCGTCACAATTTTCATGAAGAAAATATTTTTTATTTTGTATTATGGATTCATGATACATGTTAAAGAGACATAAACATGTGATGAAAATTGCAGAGAAAGAAACATTTCGATTGTGGTGACAATGGTGTCTCTAAGTGAGACATGAAATTTGGTTTATTGAAGAGCTATTAGGACTGGAGACCTATTCCTCCTATGGGAGGAATCCCAGGCTACAGAGTCCATGATGAGCAAGGGAGAAGTGGTGTTCTGAGCACACTGGATACATCAGTTTGGTTTGGGCAGAGTGTGAGGGTAGAAAGAGCTGAGGACTGCATGGCAGATCTTGAGCCAGTCAGTTGGTTATAATTGCCACATTGGGGCCCAGAGGTCTCCAAGGCCAATCTGGGTAAACAATTCTTTCTCCACTGCTCTTGAATAGATTGTGCCAGTATTCCCATGGGAGAATTGGTAGTTCTCAGCCAATTCTCCTCTGTGGGAGGTCAGGAGGTGGTCTGGTAATACACCAGCTTCTTCTGGTTCCCTGCTGGCTAAGGTGACTGTACCAGAGTGCACTGGGAAGATGCTTCCTGCTCCTAGGTTCTGAGCCTTAGCAGGCTCCTCTGTTGAGGGAGAAAGCGTGATTTATCCAGGACAATATTCTGGTGTAAACACTCACTCCACAGATGAAGTGAGGACCAAAGAGGAACACATCTTTCCCATCTCTAGATGCCAAAGTGTGAGATGGGTCTCACATCATCTTGAAGGCAATAGAATCAAGAGAGGTAAATGGAACAGTTTTCTTTGATAGATTCCTGGGTGTGAACTGACTCGGGGTGCTATTCTGGCTTCACAGTCTCTTCCAAAACTCCAAACCTATGATGGTATTGCTCTATCATGTAAAGACATCAGAACCCAGAGACCAAGAACTGAGTTATTGTTAGAATTATTGAAAATTAATCAAGAAAGTTTGGAGAGAATCTATCATATTTAGAGACAATGCTGTGTGGGGAGTCAGAATTTAAAAAGAAATTTGTTAAATTCAGCCTTTGAATGTCAATCAGCTGACTGGACCCCAGCTGTGGTTTTTTTTTTGGTTCTACCTGGAAAAAATTAGTGTTATTATGGAGGATTTAATAAAAGAGTCTTGATGATTGCCCTACTTACTCGGTGATTGAAGGAGATCTTGTGTTAACTAGTGTGAGCATCATGAAGTTGGATGAGAAATGTGTCTATAGAAGTGCAAACTGTGATGGAGAAGGGGGAGAAGAACTCTTTGGTGGCAAGGCTAGTTTTTGTAGTGAGTTTAAATCTCTGAAAACTAACAGGAGATCTTCATGTGCAATCATAATTGGAGAAAGGAAAGATCAACTCAGATTGAAGGATGGATGAAGGTAATCTTACAGTAAAGAGTTTTTAGAACATCATGTTTTATGTACAGAAGATTAAATATTTTGTTTTTAATGTGGGTCTATTATAGTCAGATAATATCGTTAAATTAGTAAATTAGAAGGATATAGTACATGATTTTTCATCTGAAGAAGTTTATTATTGACCAGGGGTTAGCTGAGTAGAAGAATACTTGCCTAGAATGTAGGCGATATTCACAAGTCTGATTCTCAGCACTGCAAAAAAGAAGAGTTTATTATTTACAGAGATTGTGCACAGACACAGATTCTGTATGAGGCACAAAAACAGGTGAACACAGATAATTGCTGATCTTTATAATGCAGACAATCAACAATATCAGATATGCAAATGTCAAAAATGCTTGGTGTAATGGGAATAGGAGTAAGAGTTAATTTAAATTTTTTGTATAGATGGACACAAAGCCTTTATTTTATTTATTTTTATGTGGTTCTGAGGGTTGAACTCAGTGCCCCACACTTGCTAGGCGTGTGCTCTACCCCTGAATCACCATACCAGCTCCCTAAATTTTTAAACAAGATAACTTAAGAGTAGGAAAATATAGACTATCAGGGTTTTGTGTGATGATTGATAGCATCCAATTTATAATCCAGGTAGTGCAGAAACATTTTCCAGCCTCTGAATAAGAGGAAACTTTCAAGTGACCAGAATGTCACTTCCTGTCCAGGGACTGTATGTTTAGTGTGCTTCACTTTTTCCAAGTTTTCTTTATGTTGCTTTCTTAGAAATTTCACTAGTTCTTCCTAATTTTGGCTTTTGGAGAAGCACAAAGTATTTTCAGTATGGGACAAAGCAGGTAAGGGTAAGCAAGCTTAAACTGGTGAGTTTGAATATTCTTAGCACTCTCTGGGATATAAAGAGTTGTCTGATAACTGACCTTCAGCTGTTCAAGATGGGTGCATAATGGCCCAAAGTGTGAGAGCCTCATTGAAGCCGAATAAAGGGGGAACTTGGAATTGAGCTCTGGATTGGTTTTCACATGCAGGTCTGCTTTCAAGAAATTCTTTTACTATCTTTAGGAATTGTTATCCCTGAAAGGGGTAGTCTGTGCATGGTCAGTCAGATCCCCAAATGTCAAAGCATTAGAAATACATAAAATGAAAAGGTGTAATTAGTACAGATGGATTATGGAAGTCTGAATGTTTGGGAGTGTTACCTACACGGTGACTTTTTGAATTATGCAAATTATGGAATGAATGGCATTTTCTAGTAAGGGTTTTTAGAAGGGTAAGAGAAGGGTGTTTTGGGTGGAACCCTGAGGAGAAACCTATTGTGAAAGAGATGTACAGAGAAAGAGGAGCACACCAAAGACTGAGAAATAACCAAGGAAGGAGGAAGATGTCCAGGAAGATAAGGGAAGAGGTTTTGTGTAAAATGAACAGTAGTCAACATGTAGAATTCTTGACCAGGAAGAGTACTGAAAATGCCTACTGTGTTTTACTGTACAGTGTGGAGAGGACAGAATCCATATAGAAGTGGGTTGAGGACTGAGTGGGAGGGAAGTTGTGGAAACACTGAGTGGAGACGACTCTTTCAGTAAAGTAATCGATGAAGAGGAAGAAAGATAAAAGGCAGTAACTAAAAGGGGACACAGGGCGAAAAGAAATATGTTCAAATGGAAGAGACTTGCTCATACATTACTTTGTTGAGAAAGAGCCAATAGAGAAGGGAATGTTAAAGACACATTAAGAAGGACTGAATTTTTGGTATAATTCATTTGCATATTCATCTTATTCTTTTCAGAAGAATTTGTTAACCTGTAGTTAGGTAGGTAGACTGTACAGAGTGCGTTCTTCAGTTAAAGATACATACATGATGACTCAAGGAATGCAGGACACGTAAAGATGAATGTGAGGAGCAGACAGAAATAAACGGACAAGAGAATTGGCATGAGGAAATGAGGCAGGGCTTCATTAGACAAGTTTTTGGTTTGAGATTTTGTACAGAAGAGTCATGCATCGAAGAGTTTAAAAGGGTGTAGGAAAAGCAATAATTATCCTGCGTTGGACCTTTAGGATGTGATTGACCCTGATGGCTGTAACCTCATCAGTGGATTAATGTACTAGATGGATTAATAATTTGAATAATTTGAAGAGTCTACTGAGAGGTGGTGGAAATTGCAGGCAGGTGGGGCATGGTTGGAGGAAGGATGTCATGGTGGCTTGCCCTTGTGGACTCTATTGGTATTTGGCACCTTCTCTCTCTCTCTCTCTCTCTCTGCTTCTGGCTTCTATGAGCTGAGCAGCTTTCTTCCACCAGGTCCTTCCTCCACGATGTTCTGCCTCAACTGAGGCCCAGAGCAGTGGAGTCAGCTGACCATGGACTTAAACCTCTGAAACCTCTGTAAGCCCAAATAAATCTTTTGTCCTCCAAGTTGTCTATGTTAGGAATTTTGGTCATCCTGATGAAAAGTTGACTAATATAGGCTCTGTTGACTTTTATATTGACGTTTTGCTTCACTACTCTCCAATTCATCTTTGCCTTGCATGTTTTTCTTATTTCATTTAAAAATAAATTTTATCATGTATGATAAATATTAGTAAAATAGTTACTCTCATGAAGCAAATTAAACTGTACACCATCACACAATTTCTCATTTTCTTTGTTTACATTGCAAGAGAAGCTAGTCTACTCATTTTTCCCAAATCTCATATCTAGTACACCTTTATTACCTATATTCTTCATGTTGTCATTATATCTCTATCCTTTTTTATTTTAAGTATTTTCTACCCCACATTTGCTCCCTCATCTCATTCCAGGCAACCATGTTTTAATTATTAGGTCTGTATACTTGACTTTTACAACACACATGTAAATTATTTCATGAAATTTTTTATTTTTGCTTCTGCCTTATTTCCCTTACATAATATCCCCAGTTTCATTCATCATGTCATCGCAAATGGCAGGATATCCTAGTCATATCCAATGTGAATCATTTTTGTGTATGGTAAATTTGATTCTTTTGGTGTTTAAGTTCATTTTCCCCAGCCATTTATGGAAGAGATTATTCTATCTTCATAGTTGCTTCTTGTTCCTCTGGTGGAAAATTAACCTATATATTAGTATTTATATCTGGGTCATGTCTTATGTTTCATTGTTCTGTATGTAGTACTGGGGATAGAACTCAGGAATGGGATTAATCTCAGGAGAATTCTATTATTGAGTTACATTGTCAGCCCTTTATACTTTAAGATTTGGAGACAGGGTCTCACTAAGTTCTTGAGTCTGGCTTTGAATTGGTTTACAGGGGTTCCTCACCATGACGTGTGTGTGTGTGTGTCTTTTGCCAGTACCACCTTTGCTTTGTAATAAAAAAATTAAAACAGGAAGTATGATACCAAAACTTTATTGTACTTTCTAAGAAATGCTTTTGCTATTTTGGGATGTCCTTTACTTTTTACAAATAGCAGTTAAGTTTGCAGGTTTCGAATCCTCCATTTTGCATTTGTTCTACTGAGATTTGGAAGTTCAATTCTCCCACTTCAATATATATCATGATTTTGTTTATTAAAGTGTCCATTTATTTTTTAAATGTCTAGGTTTCATCACGTTGAAATCCATTTGGATTGTGGTTTTATTATTTATTGCAATAATTATAGTTATAAGCATCAGCAGTTGCAATTTCAAATATATTAAACACATCTCTCTGACATTATGAAAACCTTGGTGTTGGAATACTGAGGGATAATTGTGAAGTGACTCTTTAATTCAAGTTCTTCATAGGAGGCATTATATCGTCTTCTGTTATTCGTGCAGGTAAAAGGATATGGGAAGTTTCAACACCAGTTTTGGAGAGGGCTTCATTTTGGTGGGCTTCTCAGATTGGCCTCAACTGGAACTCATCCTTTTTATCTATATTTCGATTTTCTACTCCCTAACCCTCTTTGGCAACACCACCATCATCATTCTCTCACAATTGGATCCTCGACTGCACACGCCCATGTACTTCTTCCTCTGCCACCTCTCCTTCCTGGACCTTTGCTATACCACCAGCACTGTGCCCCAGCTGCTGATCAATCTTTCTGGACTCGACAGGACCATCAGCTATGGAGGGTGTGTGGCTCAGCTCTTCATCTACCTCTCCCTGGGTGGAACTGAGTGTGTGCTCCTGGTGGTGATGGCCTTTGACCGCTATGCTGCTGTGTGTCGTCCACTCCACTACACAACCATCATGAACCCCCTTCTCTGCCAGTCCCTGGCTATTGCTGCCTGGGTGGGAGGCCTCACGAACTCTCTGATTCAGACAAGCCTCATGATGGCCATGCCTCTCTGTGGCCTCCATTACCTGAACCACTTCTTCTGTGAGATGCTTGTACTCCAGAAGTTGGCTTGTGAGGATACAGGAGGCACAGAGGCCAAGATGTTTGTGGCCCGAGTCATAATCATTGTTATTCCTGCAGCATTGATTCTAGGCTCCTATGCACACATTGCTCAGGCAGTGCTGAGGATCAAGTCAATGGCTGGACGCAGGAAGGCTTTTGGGACATGTGGGTCCCATCTCTTTGTGGTTTGTCTGTTTTATGGCTCAGGCATGTACACCTACCTTCAACCCATGGGCAGTTACTCTGAGAGTAAGGGAAAGTTTGTTGCCCTTTTTTACACTGTAATCATCCCCATGCTCAATCCTTTGATCTATACCCTAAGGAACAAGGATGTGAAGGGAGCTCTGTGGAAGGTACTGGGGAGAGGCAGAAGCTCAGGATAAAAGAAGAAAAGGGAGTTAGTAGTAACATTTCTTGTCACCAGCTTTCTGACTATGGCCCATCCTCTTCCTATGGTGGTCATTAAAAAACTTGGCAATATGGAGCAAGATACCTAATAGACCAAAGAAAAGAACAAAAGTGACCAACAGAGAATAACAATGCTACATTTTTGCGAGTTAGATTTTTTTGGGGGTGTGTCGGGTACCAAGAATTGAACTCATGGGCACTTGGCCACTGAGCCATGCCCCCAGCCCTATTTTGTGTTTTATTTAGAGACAGGCTCTCACTGAGTTGGTTAGTGTATAGAAAACAGTTCTCAGTTGGCCCCAGGTTTTTATTGTTTTCCTTGTTTGGAAGTTTGAAGGGGAGATCTCTTGAGATGTTTACTGGCTATGATCACTGTGCAGTGGGGAGTAAGTGCTGATTTGTATCTCCACTTTCTAAGGGAATGAGATGGGAATAGGGTGCATCTTGACCACTTATGCAGAATGAGGTTGGGTTCTTGGCATGTCTGAGAGTCAGGAAAGGATCAGTTCAGAATGACCACATTGTTCCAGCGGATACCAATATGGTGGTATAGAGATCAGAATATGATAAAGGAAGAGGACATTAGTTGTTTTAGTTAGAATTATTGCTGCTGTGACTAAAAGGATCTGACAAGAACAAGTTTAGGGGATGAAAAGTTTGTTTAGGGGCTCACAGTTTTAGAGGTCTCAATCCATAGACAGCTAGTTCCATTCCTCAGAACTTGAGGTGAGGCAGTACATCATGGTGGAAGAGTGTGGCAGAGGGAAGCATCTCACATGATGATCAGGAAGGAGAGAGAGAGAGAGAGAGAGAGAGAGAGAGAGAGAGAGAGAGAGACACTCCACTCTCCAGATATAAAATATATACCCCATAGCCAAACCCCCAAATGAACCATTTCCTCCTGGCACACCCCACCTGCTCCCAGTCACCATAGAGTTAATCCTATCATGGATTAGTTCACCCGTCAGGTTAAGGCTATAACCCAATCATTTCACCTTCAAACCTCGCATTGTCTCACACACATGCTTTGGGGGACACCTCACATCCAAACCATAATATGAGTTCAGTCTGATTTTTTAGTTATTTGTGACTCTGGCCATATTCATTCATATCTCAGGGTCTATCATAAATGTCCCTTTACAGTGGATCCCTTTCTATGATACTTGGAGTAAATAATGTTTAATGAACTACTTCATGGGGCATGTAAATTTCAGACCTGTTGTCGATTACCCATTGAAGAAAGATGCAATATTGATTGGTCATCACTGAATAAAGGGAGAGAAGAACATTGTGTCAGCCTCACCAAGAATCTCAGTCATGCTGTTTGGTGTCATGGAGATGAAATTTTCCATGTTAGATAGAAGAGAATAAAGAAGAAATGAGTACACAAATAATGACCTAAAAGGAAAAAAAATTCAAATTATAAAATATACTTGTGGTACTTCAGCAGGCAAAATAAATTTATGTAGAAAAATAACATTTATTTATAAAAGTTATTCAATAAATAACAACAATCAAAGGAAAAGACTCCTAAATACAATTTCAATTGTATGTGAAAGATTACTTCTACATTGTTCTCTCTTCCAGTTTTCCACATGTCTATCTGCATGGCAGAACCACATTTCCATCACTATTATTTCATTCCATGTACTAAATTAGTTTCATATAAATAAGTGTAGATATGTTTATTAGCAACCTTTTGCAGTCTTCTTGAATTTTAGTTTGGTTTAGTCATGTTTTATTCCAATAATAATCATTAATAATATTTGCTTACTATTTGCAAATTTATTTTGCATAAATTGTCATTATTCCTATAACAGCATTGTAAAAATTATTCATTTTATATCGATATTTTGCTATTTCCTGGCTTAATCACAATGAAGCTAAGGATCAATGGGTTTAAGTAACATATTCAAGCACACATAGCAAATGTCGGGTGAAGTTTGGACCCAGACGTCTGAAATCCTAAATATAACACTTAGTATAACATGCTGCCAGTTCTGTTTTCTGTGAACAAACTTGTAATAGAGAAAGACTAAGGTTAGGAAGAAGGGAGGTAGGAGAGGTCAACAGTATGCCCAAATGGATACAATGGAGAAAGGATAGTCTCTTCAACATAACAGTTCTGAAAAACTGGCTATCTGCATGACAAAGAATGAATTCAGGTCCTTAAATTATGCCATATGTACAAAATAACTTAAAATATATGAAATACTTAAACATAAATTGGAAAACTATAAAACTCTTTTCAGAAAACCTAGAGAAATGCTTCATGACATTACATTTGTAAATGGTTTCATGGATATGACCCAAAAGCATAGGATGTAAAAGTAAAAATAGGGACCTCATCAAAATTAAAACCAAAGACAAAATCAACATTCGTAGGAAGTATTTTCAAACCACATATCTGATAATAGTTACTATCCATAATATATAATGACCACCTACAATTCAACAAAAACCAAAGTAACCCAATTTAAAAATGTGCCAGGGACATAAAAAGGCCATTAAGCATACAAAAAGTTGTTCAAATCCATAATCATTAGGCTAATGTAAATCAAAACCATAAGGATATCTTATTTCATACCTTAGGATGAATATTGTTAAGAAATATCCAAAGATGACAAGTATTATTGAGAATGTGGAGAAATTGGAACTCCTAGCATACTCTTGGGGAAAGTGTGAAATGTTATATCTCTGTGAAAAATATCACAGAGTTTCCTAAAAAAAGTAAATAAAAATAGAACACCATATGATATAGCCATTTTATTTCTAGGTATATATACTTTGGAAAGCAGGTTCTCAAAGAAATAAACCCATCATATTAGTTAAGGCTGTGTAAAGAGACAGCACCAATGTGTGGTGTATTAAGAGAGAAAAAGAGGTGTGAGTGCATTAGGGGAAGTTTTTCATGCATTTGTGGAGGCTAAGAAGCCCCACAGGCCACCTGCAAGCTGGAGATCCTGGAATGCTTGTAGCATGGCTCAGTCCAAGTCTAAAAAACCTCAGAAAAAGGAATCCAATGTTGTAACTATCATCTGAGGCTGAAGACCTGAGAACCTGGGCCCCCAACCCTCAGGGTAAAGTCCTGGAGTTCAAAGGCTGGGGAAGCTGGTATTCTGATGTCTAATTGCAAGAGAAATTGGGGGTTTTAGTTCTAGGAAAGAGAAAAGAATAAACCTTCTCTCTTGTATTTTGTTCTAGCCTGGTTCCCAGCTAATTGGACACAGCTTGCTCAAGAATGAGAGCAGATTTTCTCTACTTGATCCCTTGACTAAAATGCCAATCTACCCCGGAAATACCTTTGCAGACACATTCAGAAATAATGTTATACCAGTTCTCTGTGTTATTCTTAATGCAGCCAGCTCTAAAATTAACTATCAAATCTATATTTATATAACATTATTTATGATAGCCAAAATGGAAGTGACCCATTTTTGATCCATTATTGACAGATGAATGGATTAAATAAAATGTAGAATACACACATTATAGGAAGTATTTGCAATGTGCATAATCAATGAAGGTTAATATGCACAACATAAAATACATCCTGCACTGGGTATAGTGGCGCACACCTGTAATCTCAGCAGCTCCAGAGTCAGGAGGATTGCAAATTCAGTCTCAGCAACTTAGCAAATGCTGGGGATGTGTCTCAATGGTTAACCACCCATGGGTTCAATCCCTGCTAAGAGAAAAAAAAATTTCTTTGAGAAGAGACCACAGGGACACTCTGGGAATGTAATAAAAAACATCAAATTTCATACTTTAAATGTGTAAGGTGTGAAAGCAATGTAAATTATGTGTTAAAGGAAACCGTTATTGTATGAAGAAAAATCAATTACTCTCCACATGTTATATTGATACTGAGACTCTCAAATAACTCTCAGACTACTCATTGCCATACCAATTAAGCCTTTATTGCTACTTGGGAATCAACCTAACAAAAGAGGTGAAAGACTTATACAATGAAAACTACAGAACCCTAAAGAGAGAAATAGAAGAAGATCTTAGAAGATGGAAAAATATACCCTGTTCATGGATAGGCAGAACTAACATCATCAAAATGGCGATATTACCAAAAGTTCTCTATAGGTTTAATGCAATGCCAATCAAAATCCCAACGGCATTTCTTGTAGAAATAGAGAAAGCAATCATGAAATTCATATGGAAAAATAAAAGACCCAGAATAGCAAAAACAATGCTAAGCAGGAAGTGTGAATCAGGTGGTATAGTGATACCAGACTTCAAACTATACTACAGAGCAATAGTAACAAAAACCGCATGGTACTGGTACCAAAACAGGTGGGTGGACCAATGGTACAGAATAGAGGACACAGAAACCAATCCACAAAACTACAACTATCTTATATTTGATAAAGGGTCTAAAAGCATGCAATGGAGGAAGGATAGCATCTTCAACAAATGGTGCTGGGAAAACTGGAAATCCATATGCAACAAAATGAAACTGAGTCCCTTTCTCTCGCCATGCACAAAAGTTAATTCAAAATGGATCAAGGAGCTTGATATCAAATCAGAGACACGGTGTCTGATAGAAGAAAAAGTTGGCTACGATCTACATACTGTGGGGTCGGGCTCCAAATTCCTCAATAGGACACCCATAGCACAAAAGTTAATAACTAGAATCAACAAATGGGACTTACTCAAACTAAAAAGTTTTTTTCTCAGCAAAAGAAACAATAAGAGAGGTAAAAAGGGAGCCTACATCCTGGGAACAAATCTTTACTCCTCACACTTCAGATAGAGCCCTAATATCCAGAGTATACAAAGAACTCAAAAAATTAGACAATAAGAGAACAAACAACCCAATCAACAAATGGGCCAAGGACCTGAACAGACACTTCTCAGAGGAGGACATACAGTCAATCAACAAGTACATGAAAAAATGCTCACCATCTCTAGCAGTCAAAGAAATGCAAATCAAAACCACCCTAAGATACCATCTCACTCCAGTAAGATTGGCAGCCATTATGAAGTCAAACAATAACACGTGCTGGCGAGGATGTGGGGAAAAGGGTACACTTGTACATTGCTGGTGGGACTGCAAATTGGTGCAGCCAATTTGGAAAGCAGTATGGAGATTTCTTGGAAAGCTGGGAATGGAACCACCATTTGACCCAGCTATTCCCCTTCTCGGTCTATTCCCTAAAGACCTAAAAAGAGCATGCTACAGGGACACTGCTACATCTATGTTCATAGCAGCACAATTCACAATAGCAAGACTGTGGAACCAACCTAGATGCCCTTCAATAGACGAATGGATAAAAAAAAATGTGGCATTTATACACAATGGAGTATTACTCTGCATTAAAAAATGACAAAATCATAGAATTTGCAGGGAAATGAACGGCATTAGAGCAGATTATGCTAAGTGAAGCTAGCCAATCCCTAAAAAACAAATGCCAAATGTCTTCTTTGATATAAGGAGAGTAACCAAGAACAGAGTAGGGACGAAGAGCATGAGAAGAAGATTAACATTAAACAGGGATGAGAGGTGGGAAGGAAAGGGAGGGAGAAGGGAAATTGCATGGAAATGGAAGAAGACCCTCAGGGTTATACAAAAGTACATACAAGGGGAAGTGAGGAGAAAGGGAAAAATAATACAAGGGGGAGAAATGAATGACAGTAGAGGGGGTAGAGAGAGAAGAGGGGAGGGGAGGGGAGGGGAGGGGGGATAGTAGAGGATAGGAAAGGCAGCAGAACACAACAGACACTAGTATGGCAATATGTAAATCAATGGATGTGTAACTGATGTGATTCTGCAATCTGTATATGGGGTAAAAATGGGAGTTCATAACCCACTTGAATCAAAGTGTGAAATATGATGTATCAAGAAACATGTAATGTTTTGAACAACCAACAATAAAAAAAAAAGAAAAAAAAAAAACATAACAAAAAAAAAAAAGCCTTTATTGCTGGCCAGTGGTGGACACTCTACTCTCTAAAATGGAGATAGAGTGACTCACTCCCTTCAGTTTGTCTCATATTTAATCTAAAAAACCACAAAGGGATGTTAGGGGGTTTAGCCAATGCAAGCAGGCGAAATCACAGAAGCCGCAGATTGCAGTCAGGTGGTGGGAGGCTTAGCCAATCAGAATAAGCCAGTTACCCCAGTTACAGAAACAGAGCCCAGTTAGACAGTTCTGTGTTCTTGAGGGTTTCCACAACAAAAAGAAAAACAACTTGCCCCAGTCATAACCTTTCTAGGTGGCGTGGATGTTTTACAAATTGGAGTCACTATAATCAAGACTTCTGTTTTATCACACACACTGCCTTCTCATATTCAACACTTTTCATCTAATAAGCAGTGTAACCATGAACAGTTTGATGTGAATCTTTCCATACTTTTCTTTATGCTTATATAGCCACACATATACACACATGTGGATACCCCTATTTATATATTTCAGAAATAAATCAACACTACCTATGTCACTGTAAACCTGCTTAGTTCATTCGTGCCTGGGTGGATAGCCTGGCACAGGCAAAGGATAGCTGTGCAAACTTGAAAATCTTTCTTGAACCCTCTGCCTAGTGTCCTCTTTTGTAGAAAAGGAATGATAATTCACCCACAGTTATTATTTGGATTAATTGGGCAACAAGTGCAGATTCTTAGGATAGTGCCTGGTGCATCATTAGAAACATATACAGTTTAGATTTTTTTTCTTTAAAAAAGCAGTTCATCTAGGTAGATTTTGCCCAGACTTTACCAAAGCAATTCTCTTTCATAACTATGAAAACCATTTGTGGCATTTTCTTAACTGCAAACAAAGTGAAACCCAGCATGGTATTATTTTTTAAAATACTTCCCTTTATTTTTATATTCTCTTGAATAAAAGTGGACAATTAGAACTTATTACTTTGCAATTATTTAAGGTGATGTCCATCTCTGGCAAGATTGTGGACTTCCTGTTGACAGAGATCATATTTTCTTCATTTATTTCACAAAAAAAGAGGAGGCACAAAATAATGTTTGTTCAACAATACCACTACCACTGAGTGAATGTCTGCCACACACCAGGCACCTCACATATGTTGTGTCATTCATGTACAAACTGTGGTACAGGATAAGCCACATTAACATCATCTTAATGATGAGGCTCAAGCTTGTCAAGATAGCTTTTCAAGGTCACACAGATAGTTATGACAGAGCTGTTTCCTCTGCATCACGTATGCCTTTAAATGGCTACAGATAAATTCTGAACCTTGATTTTTATTTCTCAAGCATTTAGGCCAGTGTGCATTGCTCAACAATGATTGTGGAATGAATTGATAAAGGTACACATTTAATTTTTTAATTTGTTGTGGACAATGTCAGGGTATAACATAATAAGTTTTACTAATACATTGAGTATATAGTGTGTGAAAGAGATTTTAAAGCATCAAACTTTTCATGAAGAAAGAAAATATTTATTGGATTCATTATACATGTAAAAGAGACATAAACATGTGATGAAAATTGCAGAGAGAATCACTCCTGCAAGGTAGGCGGGCCTGCGACCCACCGGCAGAAGAGGAGCAGCGGCCTGCTGAGAGGCAGAGCCGCCCCCTCCCCCTGCGCCGGCAAGGTAGACGGAACTGTGACCACCCACAGAACAGGCCCAGCGGCCTGCTGAGGGGCAGAGCCGCCCCCCACCCCCCGCGCCTTCCAGGTAGGCGGAACCGAGACCACCGACAGAAAAGGCCCAGTGGCCCGCGGAGGGGCAGAGCTGCCAACCACTCCTGCAAGGTAGGCGGGCCTGCGACCCACCGGCAGAAAAGGTGCAGCGGCCTGCTGAGAGGCAAAGCCACCCCCTCCCCCCGCGCCTTCAAGATAAACGGAACTGTGACCACCAACAGAACAGGCCAGACCTGCAACCGACAGACAGAACAGGCCCAGTGGCTTGAGGAAGGGTAGAGCCGCCCCCACTGCGCCTGCAAGGTAGGCGGACCTGCGACCCACTGGCAGAACAGCCCCAGAGGCCTGCAGAGGGGCAGTGCCGCTGCCTGCGCCTGCAAAGTAGGCAGAACTGCGACCACCTACAGAACAAGCCTAACGGCCCGCAGAGGGACAGAGAAGCCGCCCGCGCCTGCAAGGTAGGCGGACCTGCTACCGACCGGCAGAGCAGGCCCAGCGGCCTGCCGGCGTGGTAGGCACATTGCCCAATTGGAGCAGGGGCAGAGCCGTTGCCCGCGCCTGCAAGGGAGACTTTGCAACTATATAAGACCAATATAAATATATAGGGGGAAAATTCAATAGTGCAACAGTTTCACCAAGTAGAAAGGAAGCGAACAGTATGAAGAGACAAGGAAAGAAAGGACCACAAGCAATGCAGGTCAACTCAACGTTAGAAGAGGTAATAGCTGCAGCAGATGGAATATCAGATAAAGAATTCAGGATATACATGCTTCAGATGATCTGGAGTCTCAAGGAAGACATCAGACAGCAAAATCAGACAATGAAAGATCACTTCAACAATGAATTACATAAACAAATCCAAGAAGCAAAAGATCAACTATACAGGGAGATAGAGGTTATAAAAAACAAACAAACAGAAATCCTAGAAATGCAGGAAGCAATAAACCAACTTAAAAACTCAATTGAGAATACTACCAGCAGAGTAGAACACTTAGAAGACAGAACATCAGACAATGAAGATAAAGTATTTCAACTTGAAAAGAACATAGACAGCTCAGCAAGACTGTTAAGAAACCATGAGCAGAACATCGAAGAAATATGGGATAACATCAAGAGACCAAATTTAAGAGTCATTGGGATACAGGAAAGGACAGAGTTTCAAACCAAAGGAATGAGCAATCTATTCAATGAAATAATACGAGAAAACTTCCCAGACTTGAAGAACGAGACAGAATCCCAAATCCTAGAAGCTTACAGGACGCCGAATGTGCAAAATCATAAGAGACCCACACATAGACACATCATAATGAAGATGCCCTACATACAGAATAAGGAGAGAATTTTAAAAGCTACAAGAGAAAGGAAGCTGATCACATTTAGGGGTAAGCCAATCAGGATAGCAGCTGATCTTTCAACACAGATTCTGAAAGCTAGAAGATCCTTGAATAACATATTTCAAACACTGAAAGAAAATGGGTTCCAACCAAGAATTGTGTATCCAGCGAAATTAAGCTTCAGGATGGAAGATGAAATTAAAACCTTCGACGACAAACAAAAGTTAAAAGAATATGCAGCTAGAAAACCATCTCTTCAAAACATCCTTGGCAAAACATTACAGGAAGAGGAAATGGAAAATAACAATGAAAACCAACAGTGGGAGGTAGGACAGTAAAGGGGGGAAAAATAATCAAAGAGGAAAACAAACCATGTTTAGTAACATAAATAAACAAACATGGCTGGAAGAACAACCCATATCTCAATAATAACCCTAAATGTTAATAGCTTAAACTCACCAATCAAGAGACACAGGCTAGTAGAATGGATCACAAAACAAGACCCAAAAATATGCTGCTTACAGGAGACGCATTTGATAGGAAAAGACATATATAGGCTGAAGGTGAAAGGTTGGGAAAAATCATATCACTCATATGGACTTCGGAAACAAGCAGGAGTGTCCATACTCATATCAAATAAAATAGATTTCAAGCCAAAGTTAATCAAAAGGGATAAAGAGGGACACTACATACTGCTCAAGGGAACCATACACCAACAAGACATAACAATCATAAATATATATGCCCCAAACAATAGTGCAGCTATGTTCATCAAACAAACTCTTCACAAGTTCAAGAGTCTAATAGACCACCATACAATAATCATGGGAGACTTCAACACACCTCTCTCGCCACTGGACAGATCTTCCAAACAAAAGTTGAATAAGGAAACTATAGAACTCAATAACACAATTAATAACCTAGACTTAATTGACATATATAGAATATACCACCCAACATCAAGCAGTTACACTTATTTCTCAGTAGCACATGATCCTTCTCAAAAATAGATCATATATTATGTCACAGGGAAACTCTTAGACAATATAAAGGAGTAAAGATAATACCATGCATCCTATCTGATCATAATGGAATGGAACTGAAAATCAACGATAAAAGAAGGAAGGAAAAAGAATACATCATTGGAGAATGAACAATAGGTTACTGAATGATCAATGGGTTATAGAAGACATCAAGGAGGAAATTAAAAAATTCTTAGAGATTAATTAAAACACAGACACAACATATCGGAATCTATGGGACACATTGAAAGCAGTTCTAAGAGGAAAATTCATTGCTTGGAGTTCATTCCTTAAAAAAAGTAAAAACCAACAAATAAATGATCTCATACTTCATCTCAAAATCCTAGAAAAAGAAGAGCAAAACAACAGCAAAAGAAGTAGAAGGCGAAAGTAGAGGGAACTGTGACCACGCACAGAGCAGGCCCAGCGGCCTGCTGAGGGGCAGAGCCGCCCCACACCTCCCGCGCCTGCCAGGTAGGCGAACTGTGACCACCGACAGAAAAGGCCCAGTGGCCCGCGGCGGGACAGAGCTTCCAATCACTCCTGCAAGGTAGGCGGGCCTGCGACCCACCGGCAGAAGAGGAGCAGCGGCCTGCTGAGAGGCAGAGCCGCCCCCTCCCCCTGCACCGGCAAGGTAGAGGGAACTGTGACCACGCACAGAACAGGCCCAGCGGCCTGCTGAGGGGAAGAGCCGCCCCCCAACCCCCGCGCCTGCCAGGTAGGTGGAACTGTGACCACCGACAGAAAAGGCCCAGTGGCCCGCGGCGGGACTGAGCTTCCAATCACTCCTTCAAGGTAGGCGGGCCTGCGACCCACCGGCAGAAGAGGAGCAGCGGCCTGCTGAGAGGCAGAGCCGCCCCATCCCCCTGCGCCGGCAAGGTAGAGGGAACTGTGACCACCAACAGAACAGGCCAGACCTGCAACCGAGAGACAGAACAGGCCCAGTGGCCTGAGGAAGGGTAGAGCCGCCCCCCCCCCCCGCGCATGCAAAGTAGGCGGACCTGCGACCCACTGGCAGTACAGCCCCAGAGGCCTGCAGAGGGGCAGTGCCGCTGCCTGCGCCTGCAAAGTAGGCAGAACTGCGACCACCTACAGAACAAGCCTAACGGCCCGCAGAGGGACAGAGAAGCCGCCCGCGCCTGCAAGGTCAGCGGACCTGCTACCGACCAGCAGAGCAGGCCCAGCGGCCTGCCGGCGTGGTAGGCACATTGCCCCAATTGGAGGAGGGACATAGCCGCCGCGCGCGCCTGCGAGGGAGACTTTGCAACTATACAAGACCAATATAAATATATAGGGGGAAAATTCAATAGCACAACAGTTTCACCAAGTAGAAAGGATCGCAAACAGTATGAAGAGACAAGGAAAGAAAGGACCACAAGCATTGCAGGTCATCTCAACGTTAGAAGAGCTAATAGCTGCAGCAGATGGAATGTCAGATAAAGAATTCAGGATATACATGCTTCAGATGATCTGGAGTCTCAAGGAAGACATCAGACAGCAAAATCAGACAATGAAAGATCACTTCAACAATGAATTACATAAACAAATCCAAGAAGCAAAAGATCAACTATACAGGGAAATAGAGGTTATAAAAAACAAACAAACAGAAATCCTAGAAATGCAGGAAGCAATAAGCCAACTTAAAAACTCAATTGAGAATACTACCAGCAGAGTAGAACACTTAGAAGACAGAACATCAGACAATGAAGATAAAGTATTTCAACTTGAAAAGAACATAGACAGCTCAGCAAGACTGTTAAGAAACCATGAGCAGAACATCCAAGAAATATGGGATAACATCAAGAGACCAAATTTAAGAGTCATTGGGATACAGGAAGGGACAGAGTTTCAAACCAAAGGAATGAGCAATCTATTCAATGAAATAATACGAGAAAACTTCCCAGACTTGAAGAATGAGACAGAACCCCAAATCCTAGAAGCCTACAGGACGCCGAATGTGCAAAATCATGAGACCCACACCTAGACACATTATAATGAAGATGCCCAACATACAGAATAAGGAGAGAATTTTAAAAGCTATAAGAGAAAGGAAGCAGATCACATTTAGGGGTAAGCCAATCAGGATAACAGCTATTCTTTCAACACAGACTCTGAAAGCTAGAAGATCCTGGAATAACATATTTCAAACACTGAAAGAAAATGGGTTCCAACCAAGAATTGTGTTTCCAGCGAAATTAAGCTTCAGGATGGAAGATGAAATTAAAACCTTCCACGATAAACAAAAGTTTAAAGAATTTGCAGCTAGAAAACCATCTCTTCAAAACATCCTTGGCAAAACATTACAGGAAGAGGAAATGGAAAATAACAATGAAAACCAACAGTGGGAGGTAGGACACTAAAGGGGGGAAAATAATCAAAGAGGAAAACAAACCATGTTTAGTAACATAAATAAACAAACATGGCTGGAAGAACAACCCATATCTCAATAATAACCCTAAATGTTAATGGCTTAAACTCACCAATCAAGAGACACAGGCTAGTAGAATGGATCACAAAACAAGACCCAACAATATGCTGCCTACAGGAGACGCATTTGATAGGAAAAGACATACATAGGCTGAAGGTGAAAGGTTGGGAAAAATCATATCACTCATATGGACTTTGGAAACAAGCAGGAGTATCCATACTCATATCAAATAAATTAGATTTCAAGCCAAAGTTAATCAAAAGGGATAAAGAGGGACACTACATACTGCTCAAGGGAACCATACACCAACAAGACATAACAATCATAAATATATATGCCCCAAACAATGGTGCAGCTATGTTCATCAAACAAACTCTTCACAAGTTCAAGAGTCTAATAGACCACCATACAATAATCATGGGAGACTTCAACACACCTCTCTCGCCACTGGACAGATCTTCCAAACAAAAGTTGAATAAGGAAACTATAGAACTCAATAACACAATTAATAACCTAGACTTAATTGACATATATAGAATATACCACCCAACATCAAGCAGTTACACTTATTTCTCAGTAGCACATGGATCCTTCTCAAAAATAGATCATACATTATGTCACAGGGAAACTCTTAGAAAATATAAAGGAGTAGAGATAATACCATGCATCCTATCTGATCATAATGGAATGGAACTGAAAATCAACGATAAAAGAAGGAAGGAAAAAGAATACATCACTTGGAGAATGAACAATAGGTTACTGAATGATCAATGGGTTATAGAAGACATCAAGGAGGAAATTAAAAAATTCTTAGAGATTAATGAAAACACAGACACAACATATCGGAATCTATGGGACACATTGAAAGCAGTTCTAAGAGGAAAATTCATTGCTTGGAGTTCATTCCTTAAAAAAAGAAAAAACCAACAAATAAATGATCTCACACTCCATCTCAAAATCCTTGAAAAAGAAGAGCAAAACAACAGCAAAAGAAGTAGAAGGCAAGAAATAATTAAAATCAGAGCTGAAATCAATGAAATCGAAACAAAAGAAACAATTGAAAAAATTGACAAAACTAAAAGTTGGTTCTTTGAAAAAATAAACAAAATCGACAGACCCTTAGCCATGCTAGTGAAGAGAAGAAGAGAGAGAACTCAAATTACTAACATACGGGATGAAAGAGGCAATATCACAACAGACACTTCAGAAATACAGAAGATAATCAAAAATTATTTTGAATCCTTATACTCCAATAAATTAGAAGATAGTGAAGGCATAGATAAATTTCTTAAGTCATATGATCTGCCGAGATTGAGTCAGGAGGATATAGACAACCTAAACAGACCAATATCAATTGAGGAAATAGAAGAAACCATCAAAAGACTACCAACTAAGAAAAGCCCAGGACCGGAAGGGTATACAGCAGAGTTTTACAAAACCTTTAAAGTGGAACTAATACCAATACTTTTAAAGCTACTTCAGGAAATAGAAAAAGAGGGAGAACTTCCAAATTCATTCTATGAGGCCAACATCACCCTGATACCTAAACCAGATAAAGACACTTCAAAGAAAGAAAACTACAGACCAATATCTCTAATGAACCTAGATGCAAAAATCCTCAATAAAATTCTGGCGAATCGGATACAAAAACATATCAAAAAAATTGTGCACCATGATCAAGTAGGATTCATCCCTGGGATGCAAGGCTGGTTCAATATACGGAAATCAATAAATGTTATTCACCACATCAATAGACTTAAAAATAAGAACCATATGATCATCTCGATAGATGCGGAAAAAGCATTCGACAAAGTACAGCATCCCTTTATGTTCAAAACTCTAGAAAAACTAGGGATAACAGGAACATACCTCAATATTGTAAAAGCAATCTATGCTAAGCCTCAGGCTAGCATCATTCTGAATGGAGAAAAATTGAAGGCATTCCCTCTAAAATCTGGAACAAGACAGGGATGCCCTCTCTCACCACTTCTGTTCAACATAGTTCTCGAAACACTGGCCAGAGCAATTAGACAGACGAAAGAAATTAAAGGCATCAAAATAGGAAAAGAAGAACTTAAATTATCACTATTTGCAGATGACATGATTCTATACCTAGCAGACCCAAAAGGGTCTACAAAGAAACTATTAGAGCTAATAAATGAATTCAGCAAAGTGGCAGGATATAAAATCAACACGCATAAATCAAAGGCATTCCTGTATATCAGCGAAAAATCCTCTGAAATGGAAATGAGGACAACCACTCCATTCACAATATCTTCAAAAAAATTAAAATACTTGGGAATCAACCTAACAAAAGAGGTGAAAGACTTATACAATGAAAACTACAGAACCCTAAAGAGAGAAATAGAAGAAGATCTTAGAAGATGGAAAAATATACCCTGTTCATGGATAGGCAGAACTAACATCATCAAAATGGCGATATTACCAAAAGTTCTCTATAGGTTTAATGCAATGCCAATCAAAATCCCAACGGCATTTCTTGTAGAAATAGAGAAAGCAATCATGAAATTCATATGGAAAAATAAACGACCCAGAATAGCAAAAACAATGCTAAGCAGGAAGTGTGAATCAGGCGGTATAGCGATACCAGACTTCAAACTATACTACAGAGCAATAGTAACAAAAACAGCATGGTACTGGTACCAAAACAGGTGGGTGGACCAATGGTACAGAATAGAGGACACAGAAACCAATCCACAAAACTACAACTACCTTGTATTTGATAAAGGGTCTAAAAGCATGCAATGGAGGAAGGATAGCATCTTCAACAAATGGTGCTGGGAAAACTGGAAATCCATATGCAACAAAATGAAACTGAATCCCTTTCTCTCGCCATGCACAAAAGTTAATTCAAAATGGATCAAGGAGCTTGATATCAAATCAGAGACACGGCATCTGATAGAAGAAAAAGTTGGCTACGATCTACATACTGTGGGGTCGGGCTCCAAATTCCTCAATAGGACACCCATAGCACAAAAGTTAATAACTAGAATCAACAAATGGGACTTACTCAAACTAAAAAGTTTTTTCTCAGCTAAAGATACAATAAGAGAGGTAAATAGAGAGCCTACATCCTGGGAACAAATCTTTACTCCTCACACTTCAGATAGAGCCCTAATATCCAGAGTATACAAAGAACTCCAAAAATTAGACAATAAGAGAACAAACAACCCAATCAACAAATGGGCCAAGGACCTGAACAGACACTTCTCAGAGGAGGACATACAATCAATCAACAAGTACATGAAAAAATGCTCACCATCTCTAGCAGTCAGAGAAATGCAAATCAAAACCACCCTAAGATACCATCTCACTCCAGTTAGATTGGCAGCCATTATGAAGTCAAACAACAATAAGTGCTGGTGTGGATGTGGGGAAAAGGGTACACTTGTACATTGCTGGTGGGACTGCAAATTGGTGCAGCCAATTTGAAAAGCAGTATGGAGATTTCTTGGAAAGCTGGGAATGGAGCCACCATTTGACCCAGCTATTCCCCTTCTCGGTCTATTCCCTAAAGACCTAAAAAGAGCATGCTACAGGGACACTGCTACATCGATGTTTATAGCAGCACAATTCACAATAGCTAGATTGTGGAACCAACCTAGATGCCCTTCAATGGATGAATGGATAAAAAAAATGTGGCATTTATACACAATGGAGTATTACTCTGCATTAAAAAATGACAAAATCATAGAATTTACAGGGAAATGGATGGCATTAGAGCAGATTATGCTAAGTGAAGCTAGCCAATCCCTAAAAAACAAATGCCAAATGTCTTCTTTGATATAAGGAGAGTAACTAAGAACAGAGTAGGGTCGAAGAGCATGAGAAGAAGATTAACATTAAACAGGGATGAGAGGTGGGAGGGAAATGGAGAGAGAAGGGAAATTGCATGGAAATGGAAGGAGACCCTTAGAGTTATACAAAAGTACATACAAGAGGATGTGAGGGGAAGGGGGAAAATAATACAAGGGGGACAAATGAATGTCAGTAGAGGGGGCAGAGAGAGAAGAGGGGAGGGGAGGGGAGGGGAGGGGGGATAGTAGAGGATAGGAAAGGCAGCAGAATACAACAGACACTAGTATGGCAATATGTAAATCAATGGATGTGTAACTGATGTGATTCTGCAATCTGTATATTGGGTAAAAATGGGAGCTCATAACCCACTTGAATCAAATTGTGAAATATGATATATCAAGAAATATGTAATGTTTTGAACAGCCAACAATAAAAAATTAAAAAAAAAAAAGAAAACTATGAAACAAGTTTTCCAAGGAATATTCACCTGAGTTAGAATCTGTAAAGTTAGAAGGAAAGTGAATAACAAAATCTGTATCCATTTTGGTTTAGTTTTAGGGTTTTTTTGTTTTTTTAAATAGATGAGTGAACACACACATTTATATTCATGTTCACATACATTTACACACAGACCTCAAAGGCTATAAGTACTTACACCCCTTTTATTTATAACCACAATACCAAAACAACTCTGAACTCTAAAGGTTGATAATAGGGCTTCTTGCTCTATAGAGCAAAGTGGATTTCAATAGGTACCACTCTCAGCCTCATTTGTGGAAAGAACTATGTACATGTTTCCAAATCTCAAGAACTACCTGTTAAACAATGCTCATCATGGTAGATGAACAAAATGTGGACGTGGGGAATTCCCTGGTTTGCCTCAAGGTATTAATTTTAGAAATTGTCAGAATGAATAAGGGGGGTGCAACTTTATCCTCTTTGTTTACAGTGGCATTTTGATTTTGTGCATTCTATAGCCCCAGTCAACGCAAAATGGAAAGGCAAGCATAAGTAAACATTTGCCCTGTAGTTTCAACTAGAAAATGGTGTCTCCCTTAGGGGAAAAAGAAAAAATATATATTTAAACATATAAGAAAAAAAAAATCGCAAATGTTTCCAGCTTAGAATCCTCAATCAGGAAGTTCAATGCTGTGAGGAAATTCAACTTTAATTCTCTATCATTGGAGTACATCTGTATTTCTTTCCTGTGCTCTCTTGGCTTTCTGTCTAGATCTCCAGCAACATTGCAGAAACTACAGAAGACTATATATTTTTTTCTGATTAAATGTGTAATTGTTTTGAAAAAAAATAAGAAGTAGAAGGCAAGAAATAATTAAAATCAGAGCTGAAATTAATGAAATCGAAACAAAAGAAACAATTGAAAAAATTGACAAAACTAAAAGTTGGTTCTTTGAAAAAATAAATAAAATCGACAGACCCTTAGCCATGCTAACGAAGAGAAGAAGAGAGAGAACTCAAATTACTAGCATACGGGATGAAAAAGGCAATATCACAACAGACACTTCAGAAATACAGAAGATGATCAGAAATTATTTTGAATCCTTATACTCCAATAAATTAGAAGATAATGAAGGCATCAATAAATTTCTTAAGTCATATGATCTGCCCAGATTGAGTCAGGAGGATATAGACAACCTAAACAGACCAATATCAGTTGAGGAAATAGAAGAAACCATCAAAAGACTACCAACTAAGAAAAGCCCAGGACCGGATGGGTATACAGCAGAGTTTTACAAAACCTTTAAAGAGGAATTAATACCAATACTTTTCAAAATACTTCAGGAAATAGAAAAAGAGGGAGAACTTCCAAATTCATTCTATGAGGCCAACATCACCCTGATACCTAAACCAGATAAAGACACTTCAAAGAAAGAAAACTACAGACCAATATCTCTAATGAACCTAGATGCAAAAATCCTCAATAAAATTCTGGCGAATCGGATACAAAAACATATCAAAAAAATTGTGCACCATGATCAAGTAGGATTCATCCCTGGGATGCAAGGCTGGTTCAATATACGGAAATCAATAAATGTTATTCACCACATCAATAGACTTAAAAATAAGAACCATATGATCATCTCGATAGATGCGGAAAAAGCATTCGACAAAGTACAGCATCCCTTTATGTTCAAAACTCTAGAAAAACTAGGGATAACAGGAACATACCTCAATATTGTAAAAGCAATCTATGCTAAGCCTCAGGCTAGCATCATTCTGAATGGAGAAAAATTGAAGGCATTCCCTCTAAAATCTGGAACAAGACAGGGATGCCCTCTCTCACCACTTCTGTTCAACATAGTTCTCGAAACACTGGCCAGAGCAATTAGACAGACGAAAGAAATTAAAGGCATCAAAATAGGAAAAGAAGAACTTAAATTATCACTATTTGCAGATGACATGATTCTATACCTAGCAGACCCAAAAGGGTCTACAAAGAAACTATTAGAGCTAATAAATGAATTCAGCAAAGTGGCAGGATATAAAATCAACACGCATAAATCAAAGGCATTCCTGTATATCAGCGAAAAATCCTCTGAAATGGAAATGAGGACAACCACTCCATTCACAATATCTTCAAAAAAATTAAAATACTTGGGAATCAACCTAACAAAAGAGGTGAAAGACTTATACAATGAAAACTACAGAACCCTAAAGAGAGAAATAGAAGAAGATCTTAGAAGATGGAAAAATATACCCTGTTCATGGATAGGCAGAACTAACATCATCAAAATGGCGATATTACCAAAAGTTCTCTATAGGTTTAATGCAATGCCAATCAAAATCCCAACGGCATTTCTTGTAGAAATAGAGAAAGCAATCATGAAATTCATATGGAAAAATAAACGACCCAGAATAGCAAAAACAATGCTAAGCAGGAAGTGTGAATCAGGCGGTATAGCGATACCAGACTTCAAACTATACTACAGAGCAATAGTAACAAAAACAGCATGGTACTGGTACCAAAACAGGTGGGTGGACCAATGGTACAGAATAGAGGACACAGAAACCAATCCACAAAACTACAACTATCTTATATTTGATAAAGGGTCTAAAAGCATGCAATGGAGGAAGGATAGCATCTTCAACAAATGGTGCTGGGAAAACTGGAAATCCATATGCAACAAAATGAAACTGAATCCCTTTCTCTCGCCATGCACAAAAGTTAATTCAAAATGGATCAAGGAGCTTGATATCAAATCAGAGACACGGCGTCAGATAGAAGAAAAAGTTGGCTACGATCTACATACTGTGGGGTCGGGCTCCAAATTCCTCAATAGGACACCCATAGCACAAAAGTTAATAACTAGAATCAACAAATGGGACTTACTCAAACTAAAAAGTTTTTTCTCAGCTAAAGAAACAATAAGTTGATTGACTGTATGTCCTCCTCTGAGAAGTGTCTGTTCAGGTCCTTGGCCCATTTGTTGATTGGGTTGTTTGTTCTCTTATTGTCTAATTTTTTGAGCTCTTTGTATACTCTGGATATTAGGGCTGTATCTGAGGTGTGAGGAGTAAAGATTTGTTCCCAGGATGTAGGCTCTCTATTTACCTCTCTTATTGTATCTTTTGCTGAGAAAAAACTTTTTAGTTTGAGTAAGTCCCATTTGTTGATTCTAGTTATTAACTTTTGTGCTATGGGTGTCCTATTGAGGAATTTGGAGCCCGACCCCACCGACTGTAGATCGTAGCCAACTTTCTCTTCTATCAGACGGCGAGTCTCTGATTTGATATCAAGCTCCTTGATCCATTTTGAATTAACTTTTGTGCATGGCGAGAGAAAGGGATTCAGTTTCATTTTGTTGCATATGGATTTCCAGTTTTCCCAGCACCATTTGTTGAAGATGCTATCCTTCCTCCATTGCATGCTTTTAGACCCTTTATCAAATATAAGATAGTTGTAGTTTTGTGGATTGGTTTCTGTGTCCTCTATTCTGTACCATTGGTCCACCCGCCTGTTTTGGTACCAGTACCATGCTGTTTTTGTTACTATTGCTCTGTAATATAGTTTGAAGTCTGGTATCGCTATACCGCCTGATTCACACTTCCTGCTTAGCATTGTTTTTGCTATTCTGGGTCTTTTATTTTTCCATATGAATTTCATGATTGCAAGTACATGAAAAAATGCTCACCATCTCTAGCAGTCAGAGAAATGCAAATCAAAACCACCCTAAGATACCATCTCACTCCAGTTAGATTGGCAGCCATTATGAAGTCAAACAACAACAAGTGCTGGCGAGGATGTGGGGAAAAGGGTACACTTGTACATTGCTGGTGGGACTGCAAATTGGTGCAGCCAATTTGGAAAGCAGTATGGAGATTTCTTGGAAAGCTGGGAATGGAGCCACCATTTGACCCAGCTATTCCCCTTCTCGGTCTATTCCCTAAAGACCTAAAAAGAGCATGCTACAGGGACACTGCTACATCGATGTTCATAGCAGCACAATTCACAATAGCTAGACTGTGGAACCAACCTAGATGCCCTTCAATGGATGAATGGATAAAAAAAATGTGGCATTTATACACAATGGAGTATTACTCTGCATTAAAAAATGACAAAATCATAGAATTTACAGGGAAATGGATGGCATTAGAGCAGATTATGCTAAGTGAAGCTAGCCAATCCCTAAAAAACAAATGTCTAATGTCTTCTTTGATATAAGGAGAGTAGCTAAGAACAGAGTAGGGTCGAAGAGCATGAGAAGAAGATTAACATTAAACAGGGATGAGAGGTGGGAGGGAAAGGGAGAGAGAAGGGAAAATGCATGGAAATGGAAGGAGACCCTCAGAGGTATACAAAAGTACATACAAGAGGAAGTGAGGGGAAGGGGAAAAATAATACAAGGGGGACAAACGAATGTCAGTAAAGGGGGCAGAGAGAGAAGAGGGGAGGGGAGGGGAGGGGAGGGGAGGGGAGGGGGGATAGTAGAGGATAGGAAAGACAGCAGAATACAACAGACACTAGTATGGCAATATGTAAATCAATGGATGTGTAACTGACGTGATTCTGCAATCTGTATATGGGGTAAAAATGGGAGCTCATAACCCACTTGAATCAAATTGTGAAATATGATATATCAAGAACTATGTAATGTTTTGAACAGCCAACAATAAAAAATTATAAAAAAAAAAAAAAAAAAAAGAAACAATAAGAGAGGTAAATAGAGAGCCTACATCCTGGGAACAAATCTTTACTCCTCACACTTCAGATAGAGCCCTAATATCCAGAGTATACAAAGAACTCCAAAAATTAGACAATAAGAGAACAAACAACCCAATCAACAAATGGGCCAAGGACCTGAACAGACACTTCTCAGAGGAGGACATATAATCAATCAACAAGTACATGAAAAAATGCTCACCATCTCTAGCAGTCAGAGAAATGCAAATCAAAACCACCCTAAGATACCATCTCACTCCAGTTAGATTGGCAGCCATTATGAAGTCAAACAACAACAAGTGCTGGCGAGGATGTGGGGGAAAAGGGTACACTTGTACATTGCTGGTGGGACTGCAAATTGGTGCAGCCAATTTGGAAAGCAGTATGGAGATTTCTTGGAAAGCTGGGAATGGAGCCACCATTTGATCCAGCTATTCCCCTTCTCGGTCTATTCCCTAAAGACCTAAAAAGAGCATGCTACAGGGACACTGCTACATCGATGTTCATAGCAGCACAATTCACAATAGCAAGACTGTGGAACCTACCTAGATGCCCTTCAATAGATGAATGGATTAAAAAAATGTGGCATTTATACACAATGGAGTATTACTCTGCATTAAAAAATGACAAAATCATAGAATTTGCAGGGAAATGGATGGCATTAGAGCAGATTATGCTAAGTGAAGCTAGCCAATCTCTAAAAAACAAATGCCAAATGTCTTCTTTGATATAAGGAGAGTAACTAAGAACAGAGTAGGGTCGAAGAGCATGAGAAGAAGATTAACATTAAACAGGGATGAGAGGTGGGAGGGAAAGGGAGAGAGAAGGGAAATTGCATGGAAATGGAAGGAGACCCTCAGAGTTATACAAAAGTACATACACGAGGAAGTGAGGGGAACGGGAAAAATAATACAAGGGGGACAAATGAATGTCAGTAGAGGGGGCAGAGAGAGAAGAGGGGAGGGGAGGGGAGGGGAGGGGAGGGGGGATAGTAGAGGATAGGAAAGGCAGCAGAACACAACAGACACTAGTATGGCAATATGTAAATCAATGGATGTGTAACTGATGTGATTCTGCAATCTGTATATGGGGTAAAAATGGGAGCTCATAACCCACTTGAATCAAAGTGTGAAATATGATATATCAAGAACTATGTAATGTTTTGAACAACCAACAATAAAAAATTAAAAAAAAATAAAATTGCAGAGAAAGAAACATTTGGATTGTGGTGACAATGGTGTCTCTAAGTGAGACATGAAATTTGGTTTATTGAAGAGCTATTAGGACTGGAGTCAATGTAGGGACTATGGGAGGAATCCCAGGCTACAGAGTCCATGAGCAAGGGAGAAGTGGTGTTCTGAGAACACTGGATACATCAGTTTGGTTTGGACAGAGTGTGAGGGTAGAAAGAGCTGAGGACTACAAGGCAGATCTTGAGCCAGTCAGGTGGTTATAATTGCCACATTGGGGCCCAGAGGTCTCCAAGGCCAGTCTGGGTAAACAATTCTTTCTCCACTGCTCTTGAATAGATTGTACCAGTGTCCCCATGGTAGAATTGGTAGTGCTCAGCCAATTCTCCTCTGTGGGAGGTCAGGAGGTGGTCTGGTAATACACCAGCTTCTTCATTTTCTCTGCTGGTTAAGATGACTGAACCAGAGTGCAGTGGGAAGATGCTTCCCCCTCCTAGGTTCTGAGCAGGCTCCTCTGTTAAGGGAGGAAGTTTGATTTCTCCAGGACAATATTCTGGTGTAAACCCTCACTCCACAGATGAAGTGAGGACCAAAGAGGAACATGTCTTTACTAGACAGCGCTAGATGCCACAGTGTGAGATGGGTCTCACATCATCTTGAAGGCAGTGGAATCAAAAGAGGTAAAAGGAACAGTTTTCTTTAATAGAACCCTGTGTAAGAACTGACTGGGGTGCCTTCTGGCTTCTCAAGTCTCTTCCCAAACTCAAATCCTATGATGCCATTGCTCTGTCATATAAAGCGTAGACATCAAAACCAGGAGACCAAGAAGTCAAGTCATTGTTAGAATTTTTGAAAATTAATCAAGAAAGGTTGGAGCAAATCCTGGAAGTTGGTGAGAATCTATTATATTTAGAGACAATGCTGTGTGAGGAGTCGGAATTTAAAAAGAAATTTGTTAAATTCAGCCTTTGAATGTCAATCAGCTGAATAGACCCCAGCTATGGTTTTTTGGTTCTACACTGGAAAACATTAGTGTGTTATTATGGAGGATTTAATAGAAGACTCTTGAAGATCACCCTACATACATGGGGAGAGGAAGATGATTGTATGTTATTGAGTGTGAGAGCTATGGGTTTGGAATGAGAGATTGAGTCTATAAAGGTAAATCCAAACTGTGATCGACAACAGGGAAAAGAATTCTTTCATAGTTAGTTAGGTTTGGTAGTGAGTTCATTCCTCTGTAAACTAATAAGAGAGTTATAATGCGAGCATGGAAAATTTGAGAAAGGAAAATTTGATTTAAATTGAAGAATGGATGTTCTCACAATAAGGTGGAGTGTAAGGAGTTTGTAGAACATTATCCTTCACACAGGAAATTATCTTTTCTGGCTCAAATGTATCTCCATCATGGTCAGATAGTGTCATTAAATTAGGGGAAAAGCATGAAGAATTTAGTACACGATTTTTGATCTCAAGAATTTTATTATTCCCTGGGGTGTGTAGCTCAGTTTAGAATGCTTGCCCAGCATGCAAGAGTCAATGGGTTTAGTTCCCAGTCCAGAAAAAGGTTTATTTTTTACAGAATTCATGTCTAGACAAAGATTCATATACTCCAACACAAACACACAGAGATAAACATAATTATTGATTTTTGTAATATAGACAATCAATTATGCAAATGTCAAATGCTTGGGACTTAAAGAGTTAAATTTTAAAAAAGATAATTCAAGAGTAGTGAAACATAGGCTATCAGGATTGAAGATGGTGCTTGAAACGATTAAACCCAATATTCCAGATCATGTGGAAACATTTTTACAGCATCCTGTAATTTTAACTTTAAGCCTCTGAATTAGCAAAGTGAACAAAATGTCACTTTTGTTCCAGGCACTGTATGTTTAGACGACTTCACTTCTTTCAAGTTTTCATAATTGAGTCTTTGAATGTCAATTAAGGTGACTAGACCCCAATTGTGGTTTTCTGGCTCTATAATACCAGTGTATTATTATGGAGAATTTAATAGAAGAGTCTTGAAGATCACTCTAAATGCATAGATAGAGAAAGCAGATGGTGAAGCATGTTTTGTTTTCTGATGCATTTCACTGGTTGGTCCTAGTTTTGGCCTTTGGAGAAGAACAAAACAAGTTAAACACCTGTTCCATATGACCAATCTTTTTTTTATTAGTTGCTCATGACAATACAATGATCTTGACATATCATACATTTGAATCAAATGGGGTATGAATTCTCATTTTTCCAAGTGTACAGGTTGCAGAATCACATTGGTTATACGGCCACGTATATACATACAGCAATACTAGTGTCCATATGACCAATCTTTAAATAGGATATAAGCTATCATGCCTATATTTAAAGCATTCCCTGTTGTAATAAAAATACACAATGAGAAACACCTATTTCTCATAAAGAATATCTTCAGATGACTTATTGGTTTTACTGTCTTTTGAGTCTATGTATTTTGTAAAAGTTTTTATCTAAGTCTCTAACCAGAACTTGAAAAATTCTCAAAATTCTCTTTTTTATTATTTATTTATTTTTTTTCCTTTAATTTTTATTGTTGGTTGTTCAAAACATTACATAGTTCTTGACATATCATATTTCACACTTTGATTCAAGTGGGTTATGAACTCCCATTTTTACCCCGTATACAGATTGCAGCATCACATCGGTTACACATCCACTGTTTTACATATTTCTATACTAGTGTCTGTTGTATTCTGCTGCCTTTCCTATCCTCTACTATCCCCCATCCCCTCCCCTCCCATCTTCTCTCTATACCCCATCTACTGTAATTCATTTCTCCCCCTTGTTTTTTTCCCCTTTCCCCTCACTTCCTCTTGTATGTAATTTGTTATTCAAAATTCTCTTGACTAGTGCAGAGTATTGGGTACCATATGTTTATTTAAATGTGAACTCGCAGACAAATCATTTAAAAACAGAGATGGCTGCTACAAAAATAGTCAGTAGAAACATTTTATCAGTTTAATATCACTTTTTTCCATTATTCGAATGACAGATTTGGAAAATATTTAAGAAAATGGTAATTTTGAACCTTCACTTAAGGAATGTGGAATACATTAAAGATTTCATGGCATGACTGTATCCTTCAGTATATGGAGTACTGTGGTTTGAGAGGAGGTTTGGTTTATCCTGTGTGCCCCCCTAAGGAAATTTCCCACCCCTCCCCCTATATTGATTGAGACTGTTTATATAATGCCTAATGCTCTCCGTTTCCTGAGGCATCTTCACCAATGCTGGGCTTGCCTTCTGGTCCAAGCCTCTTGGGTTATGATATATAAGGCTAGTAATATCATGTGGGACCTACCAGAATTCCAGTGTAGGGTCCATCTGAGGAGTAATGTGTAACTCTTCTTGAAGATTAAAAGGCTCCTGGGGATTTCATGAGTAAGAAGAGCTTTTCTTTCCCATGATTTACAGAGGTAGGCATGAGGCAGACCCCAGCATCAAGCACAGGGAAGAGTGGAGAGAAGCTCTATGAGGGACTGGAAAATGGTCATCACTGTAGGAACTGGTTTCTGGGCGTCAGAGATGTGTCCAGTGTAGAAAGGTGAGGTTGACTCTGCTGAACACAGGGATTCACAGGCATCAGTTTTAGGAGAATTTTAGTGAGAAACTTCATTTAGATATGTGTATTGTGTTTCTGAGATCAGACTATTCTTATCAGGACTCTGGATTTTGGAAAGCAAAACACATTAATCAAGCAATGTGTTTGCAATGAAGCAGGCAGGTGCCAAGTTTTTGGTTTGGCAGAAAAAATTCAATATGAGGGAGAAAGGAAAGAAAAACATTTAACCCAGAGAGTGCATAATGTTGGGCCCCTATTCTTGCATGCCAGTTTTCTGGATAAAAAGCAGCACTATATTTCAAGGATGTAGGAATAACTCCACAACCCACTTTTTAAATAAGAGTGAAACTATTGCAAGATGGCATGCCTTTCTAAGGACCTGTTTATAGCTGATTTAGGTGAGTGCTTACAGTCTCAGGAGGATTTGGGACACTTTTATATTCTACTGATGATCTAGGCAAGCCTGTAATTGCCAATATTATAGACAAAAATATGCTCTTTCTATGTTCTAGCATGGTTGCATAGGGAAATAATCAAATTAGAAATTAAGTTGAACATGGTAATTTTTTTGCATGAGGGAAATTACAGTGCTTTATGGGATATAGCAAGGGGCTTATCTTAGAAGAGAGGAATTAAAGAATATTTATTATAGGACAATATGTTTGAACAATAATGACTTTTTTTGGTGCACATTCTTATGTGTGTGTCATATTGGTTGTGGGATATCTAATGTTTTGTGAAATATTTAGCAGCACACTTGGTCTGAATGTAGTAGATGCCAGTTGTACCAGCCCAAAATGTCTACAGACATTGTTATTTATGTACTTAGTGGTCAAACCACTCCTGTTTGTAAATCTGTATCATAAATGAAGTGATAGAGAAGTTGTGACTTGCATCCAGTTGACTTATCAGAAACTGATGACCAATTTTCTGTTTTTATTAACTGTAGTTATGGTGCCTTTCCATGATAGGGTACACAAGAGGAGGAGTTTTGAAGGAAGAGAGAATGAGTTTAGTGTTAGACATGCTGACTTTGTTTTTCCTGGGGTCTTCCAAGAGGAGATTACCAGAAAGAAGGTAGAGTTTAACAGATTTTTATTATTATTATTCGGGTAAGGTGAGGCAATGAATTAGGAAATGATTGCCACATAATAGTTTACTACTCACAGTTTCTAAGAGGAGGGGTCATACCATGACACATAGGGCACACAGTGAAGCACTAGGTTAGTTAGGATGCAGGGGTAGTGAGGGAAAATATGGAGGCAGCCTCTACTATGGTTTCTGCAGTTTGGAACAGGGCAGGCAGTTTTAACTTGAAATTTGTAAATGTGAATAGTTTCAACACACTCTGGTATTGAAAGGAAGTCTTTAATTTTATGGTATCTGACCTTGGGTTGATCAAGATACTTTACATAATGGCCCAGAGTCTGAGGACCTATTAAAAACAAATGAAGGAGATGGCTGAAATACAAGCTCTGGATTAGCTCATTTGTTCATCTAAGTTGTAGTTTCAAAAACAGTCTATTATTGTCTCTAGGAATATCTATCCCTGAGAAGGGAAGACCTCCATGGTCAACCAAGCACCAAGTGTCAAACCATCATACACATAAAATAAAAATGCATTTTTAATACAACTGGATTATTAAAGTCTGAAATTCGTATTAGACATTGTGGGTGGAGACATGTATTTGGGTGTTATCCACATAGAGATTTTGTGATTCAAGTCTTGGAATGGATGGCATTTTCTAGGAAATGTCTTTAGAATGTTAAGAGAAGAGGGTTTTGGTTGGAACCCTGAAGAGATGTAAAGATGTAGAGAATACACAAACAGGAGCATACCAAGAAGACTGACAGATGGCCAGAGAGGAAGAAAGTATTCAGGAAGGCAAGGGCAGAGGTTTTGTGTAGAAAGGGACAGTAGCCAACCTGACCAAGAAGAGAACCAAAAATGTCCTCTGTTATCCCATAAAATGTGGAGAGCACAGAATTAGTGGGTTAAGTACTGAGTGGGAGGGGAAATGGTGGAAACAGTGAACAAAGACTACTCTCTCAATAAAGTTATCTATGAAGAGGAAAAAAGACATAAAGCAGTAACAAAAACAGAACATAGAGTGAAAAGAGATATGTTCAAATGGGAGAGACTTGCTCTTAAGCAAGAACCAAGAGAAGGGAATGTTAAAGACACATTGGAAAGCCTGAATTTCAGGTTTGATTGATTTGCATTTTTGTGTTACTCTTTTCAGAAGAATTTGTTAACCTGATTTTAGGTAGGTAGACTGTAGAGAGTGCATTCCTTCAGAATTGTGCAGATATTGCAGAATGATAAGTTAAAGATACAGACATGATGACTCAAGGAATGCAAGACACATAAAGATGAATGTGAGGAGCAGACAGAAATAAAGGGGCAAAAGAATAGGCTTGAGGAAATGAGGCAGGACTTCATGAATCAAGTTCTTGGTTTGATATTTGGTACAGGGTAACTCTGTACTGGTTGGAGTAAAAGGATGTGAGGAAATGGCTAGCATATTTCCTTCCTGTATTATGGTTTTATTAAATTTGAGATTTGGGGGGTAAAATCCAAAAGTTAATAAGCTCTGTCGTGGTTTGGATCTGGATTATTCCCCCCACAACTTACATGCAGAAGTTGTGGTCTTCAGTGCAGCAATGTACAGTGGTGGACCATTTAGAAATGATTGGCTCATAGGGCTCTAATCTCATTTGTGGACTAATCCACTTGATGGATTAGTAATTCAAATGGACTACTGGCACGTGGTAGAAACTGTAGGCAGACGGGACATAGTTGAAGAAAGAAGATATGCCCTTAGGGACAATATCTTATCTCTGGCCCCTTCTTCTGTCTCTGCTCCCCAGTTGCCATGAGCTAAGCAACTTTTCTTCTGCCTCACCCTTCCCTTATGATGTTCTGTTCACCTCAGGCCCAGAACAATAGAGCCAGCCAACCATGAGTGAAACCTTTGAAACCTTTCTTCCTCTAAGCTGTTTTCAGATAGTTTGGTCATAGTGATGAAAATCTGACCAACAGGCCCTGTTGACTTATATATTGAGAATTTAGTCAACTCTTACCTCATCTTTGTCTTCTGCTTTTTAAATATTTTTATTAGCAAAATTTTTTCTCGTGAACATTTAATGTATAAAACATGATGACATGGCATACATTTAAGTAGGATAATTGTTAATATCATGAAGCAAGTTAACATACATTGTTATACACAATTTCTCATTTTTTCTTTGTTTTTATGGCAAGAACAGCAGAATAACTAAAGTTTGTTAACATAAATTCCAAATACAATACAATATTGTTGCCTATTGTCTTCAGGTTGTGTTTAGATCTCTAGATTTTTTTTATCCTAAATGTGTTCTATTTTGAATCCTTTGACCTATATCTTCACCTTTCATCCTCCCACCTAATCCTGGAAACCACATTTCATTTAGTATCTCTGTATATTTGATTTATTTTTCTTTTACATTGTACATCTAAATGAGATCAAGCAATTTTTTGTTTTTCTATTTCTGGCTTATTTCCCTTATATAGTGTCTCCCAGTTTTATCTCTGTGGTAGCAAATGGCAAGATATTTTTGTATTGTTCATTTTGAGTTGTTCTTCGCATGATATAGGCTCAATTTCATTCTTTTGCATGTGGAAATTTATTTCTGCCAGCACCATTTATGGAAGACACTATTCTTTCCTCATTGTGTTCCTGGTGAAAAATTAATCAAATATATTGCTCTTTATGTCTAGGCCAAATCTTCTGTTCTACAGGGCTATTTGTTTTTTTGTTTGTTTGTTATGATTGCTTTGTAATAAAAATTGAAATTAGAATATGTGATGCCACAACTCAAAGTATACTCAATATAATTGAAATTATATATAATTACAATTTTATACACATATACATATAATTTATTTGGATCTTTGGGGTTGTCCTTTACTTTTTGTGAATAACTGAAATATGTGCAAGTTTTGGGTCCTTCATTCCATATTTCTCCAAGTAAAGTTTAAAGCTAAATTCAATTCTTCCAGTTCAAAGATATCTCATTCTTTTATCTACTAAAGTGGCCATTTATATTTTATATTATATTTTAAATGTCCACATTTCATCATGTTGAAATACTTTTATGTTATAGTTTTATTCTTTATCCATGCTGATTATAGTTCTAAGTTTTTGTTCAATTTCAAATATATGAAGCATATCCATGTGACATTATAAAAATCACTCACAAACATATAGAGCAGTAACAATTAAATAGTTTGTGCCACTAAGTTAGAAACAGTGAAAGTGTGTTAACTCTTTCACATTGCAAAAAGAAACCAATATTTTGGGGACATTTATATGCCCAAGGCATTGTCTAAGGGTAGGAATGCATTCATTAATTTAGTCATCAAATTTTTCATGATTCTTATATTTACCAGGTACTGCCCTGGAATAGGGATATAAGGGTGACTAAGTTAAGCAGAACCTATTGCATGTGATGAATAAATATAAGTTCTAAAAATCAGAATAGAATACATATCATTTAATCCCAATCAAAATCTTATGAAATAAGTTATTTATTTGTTACATAGATAAGTAGAATAAGACTCATAGATATGAATTTTTTAGAACAGGTGGAACAGTCAGTCAGTGGTAGACTTGAGCAGTAGGAACAGTTATTCACACTAGAGCTGTTGCTCTCTACTAAGGTGGTCATTTAATAAAAAGTTCTGGAGTATTGGTTAAGGTATGTGTGAATTAATACTTCAGTATTAACTCACAATTTATTTATCTTTTCCCTTGTGACTGCAAGATAGCCTCCAAATTCATTATTTTCATTGACCCAACATAGATCCATTGATGATGATGTTCCAGTTCAGTATTTGTATGGAGAAAAATCAGCTAATTAGCAGGAGGCATCACAATACCAGATCATAAAGTATACTACAGAGATATAGTAACAAAAATGGCATGGTATTGGTACCAAAGTAGACATGTAGACCAATAGTGTAAAATAGAAGAAACATAGACAAACTCATATAAATATAGTTTTCTCATACTAGACAAAGGCACCAAAAACATACATTGGAGAAAAGATAATCTATTCAACAAATGGTACTGGGAAAACTGGAAATCCATATGTAGCAACATGAAATCAAACCCCTATCTATCTCTCACCTTGCACAAAACAACTCAAAGTGGATCAAGGACTTAGTATAACAGAGATCCTGCACCTAACAGAAGAAAAAGTAGGCCTAAATCTTCATCATGTTGGCTTAGGATGTGACTTCCTGAACAAGACTCCTAAAGTGCAATAAGTAAAATCAAAAATCAATAAATAGGATGGATTCAAACTAAAAAGCTTCTTCTTAGCAAAAGTAACAATCAATAATGTGATGAGAGAGCCTACAGAATGGGAAAAAATCTGTACCACACACACCTCAGATAAAGCACTAATCTCCAGGATATATAAAGAATTCAAAAAACTTAGCACCCAAAAAACAATAACCCACTCAATAAATGGGCTAAGGAACTGAACAGACACTTCACAGAAGAAATACAGTTCATCAAAAATATATGAAAACATTTCATCACCTCTAGCAATTACAGAAATGCAAATCAAAACTACTCTAAGATTTCATCTCACTCAAGTCAGAATGGCAATTATCAAGAATACAAGCAATAATAAGTGTTGGCAAGGATGTGGGGAAAAAGGTCCACTTATACATTGCTGGTGGGACTGCAAATTGGTGGAACCATTCTGGAAAGCAGTATGGAGATACCTCAGAAAACTTGGAATGGATCTATCATTTGACCCACTTATCCCACTCCTTGGTTTATACCCAGAGGACTTAAAATCAGCTGATCCATGTGGATGATGACCCATAGTAGGGCCAGGGCATAGGAAAGAATGAAGGAACTTTGGTTGGTGAAGAGGGCAGTGAGGGTAAGGGTGGGGTTGTGGGGATGGGAAGGAGGGTAGAATGAGACAGACATTATTACCCTATGTACATGTATGATTACACTGCTGGAGTGGTTCTGCACCATGTACATATAGCCAGAGGAATGAGAAGTTGTGCTCTATTTGTGTACAATATGTCAAAATGCATTCTACTATAAAATTAATTAATTAATTAATTAATTAATTAATAATAATAAAGGGAAAAAAGAATCAGCTAATTAGGGAAAAGATGTTTCATACTGAGCACAGCCAGGCTTTGTTAATCACCTGTTTTCTGTTTTGCTTCCTGACATATTTTCATATGACATTTTTGGATCTTTGCCACAAGAAAGACCAACCTTTCATGGAAGGTAATTTTTCATGCCTATCCCTTTTCTAACCTCATTAAGGTATGTTGTTAGTTAATATGTAGGTTTCTTAGAGGAATAGAATTTTGAGATTAGAAAGCCTAATGCTACACATTACAAAATTTATTTAACAGCTATTAAGTGTAATAATAAGCATTAATTTTTCATATCTTGAGTATCATACAGGAAGAAACTAATATTTTTAATATTGAACTTATTCTCTATGAATGAGGAGTTCACAGCTCAAGAAAGGACAAAGATATGTAAAAAGAATTTTAGTGAGAGGACAAGTGCTAGAAAGGAGCTGTACAAAAGGGCTGGGCTAGAAAAATAAGAACAGCTCTTTCACATATGTACATAGGAAAGTTATGTCAAATTCGTGCCACTGTCTTTCTCATTCTGATTCCCTCACCCCTTCTCTTCATTGTCCTTTGTCTAATCTAGTGAACTTCTATTCTTCCCCCTCTACCCACCTAGTTGGTTGATGAAGTCAGGGGAGGGGTATTCCAGGCATGATGACTCAACACTTGGAACATTTTTCTTTTTGCCATCAAGGCATGAATCCACACCCTTCTCAGTCCATGTGACAGATGGTATCTGATCATGAACTGGGCTTCCAGGACGGATGCACTGGTTAAGTTCTTCTAGCAGAAGGTAGCTTATTAGCATTCAGGTGGGATTAAATTTGTGATCTCAGTCTGCTTAATCCTTGACTCAAACCTGAAATAGGATTCCTAACAGATCATGGAGAAGAGCAAAGGGAATAATAATGCTGCACTTTTACACCTTAGATATTTAAAAGCAATTTAAAATTACTATGTTTTGTCCTAATCTCAATGCAATGTAGAGATAATGTCATGTCTACTTCAAGACAAAGAAGCATCAGATCTGTAAGTCTGAGTGACCTGGCTAACATCACAGAACACACAGGCAGCAGGGCTATTGTTCAAAGATGACATCATTTCCAATCCAGTGATTTACACATTTAAGGAAAGAGTAAAATAGAAGACTTCATAAAACTGAACTGATTAGCAAAATAAAGAAATGTATTACTGAGGGAGTACTGTGAATACCTTTTTTCAATGTTTTATTTTTAAATTTTGTATTTGTTCTTTTTAGTTATATGTGATAATATATTTAATCTTGATAAAATGTTTTAATTCATGTTCTTTGTAAAGGCATTGAATTGTCTTTCATTTTTTGTGCAGGTGCAAGGCTATGGGAGGTTTCAATACCAGTTTTGAAGAAGGCTTCATTTTGGTGGGCTTCTCAGATTGGCCTCAACTGGAACTTATCTTTTTTGTCTTCATTTCAATTTTCTACTCTCTGACCCTCTTTGGCAACACCACCATCATTGTTCTCTCCCAACTGGACCCTCGACTGCACACACCCATGTACTTCTTCCTCTGCCACCTCTCCTTCCTGGACCTCTGCTATACCACCAGCACTGTGCCCCAGCTGCTGATCAATCTTTCTGGACTTGACAGGACCATTAGCTATGGACGGTGTGTGGCCCAGCTCTTCATTGTCCTCTCCCTGGGTGGAACTGAGTGTGTGCTTCTGGTGGTGATGGCCTTTGACCGCTATGCTGCTGTGTGTCATCCTCTCCACTACACAACCATCATGCACCCCCTTCTCTGCCAGTCCCTGGCTATTGCTGCCTGGGTGGGAGGTCTCATGAACTCTCTGGTTCAGACAAGCCTCATGATGGCCATGCCTCTCTGTGGCCTCCATTACCTGAACCACTTCTTCTGTGAGATGCTTGTACTCCAGAAGTTGGCTTGTGAGGATACAGGAGGCACAGAGGCCAAGATGTTTGTGGCCCGAGTCATAATCATTGTTATTCCTACAGCATTGATTCTAGGCTCCTATGCACACATTGCTCAGGCAGTGCTGAGGATCAAGTCAATGGCAGGGCGCAGAAAGGCTTTTGGGACCTGTGGGTCCCACCTCCTTGTGGTTTGTCTGTTTTATGGCTCAGCCATGTACACATACCTCCAACCCTTGGGCAATTACTCTGAGAGTGAAGGAAAGTTTGTTGCTCTTTTTTATACTATAATTACCCCTATGCTCAATCCTCTGATCTATACCCTAAGGAACAAGGATGTGAAGGGGGCTCTGTGGAAGCTGGTGGGGAGAGGCAGAGACTTGGGATAGGAGGATAAAAGAGGGTTAAAAACATTTCCTGTCACAGCTCTCTCCTTATGGAGCCCATCTTGTTTCTTATAGGATGGTTAGTGTGTAGATAACAGTTCTCTAACTTAGCATTATCTTCTCCAATGCCATCCATTTACCTGCAAATGCCATGATTTTATTCTCTTTTATTGCTGAGTAAAATTCCATTGTGTATATGCCACAGTTTTTCTATCCATTCATCCATTGAAGGGCATTCTGCTGTCGTGTATTTAAAATAATAAAATCAATTAAATAAAAAAGATAATAGTTCTCAGTAGGGCACAGCATTTTTAAAAAAATTTCTTTGTTTGAAATTTTGAAGGGGAGATCTCTTGAGATGTTTATTTGCTATGATATTTGTTCAGTGGTGAGTAAGTTCTAAGGGAATGAGATGGGAAGGGGGTGCATCATGACCATATAAGAAAAATGATGTTGGGTCCTTGGCATGTTTGGGAATCAGAGTATCATCAGTTCAGACTGACCACACTTTTTCCATTACCAATGTGGTGCCATAAAGATGACACTATGACAAAGGCAGAGGACATGAGTTCACCCTGATTTTCTAATTATCTGGGATTCTGCCACATTCCTTCATATCTCAGGACCTTTTCTCAAAAGTTTCTTACCATTTTGTGATACTTGGAACAAATAAAAATTATGAACAGAACTACTTCATGGAGCATATAAATTTCAGACATGGGTGTCATTTATCTATTGAAGAAATAAGCAACCATGTTATTCTTGAGTAATAGGAGAAAGCAACTTCTTGCCAGCTTCAGAAAGAGTCTCAGTGATGCTACTGGAGTCATGGAGAAGAAATTTCCCATGTAAGGTCAAAGAGAATAAAGAAGAAATGAGTATGCAAATTATGAATTTAAAATGAATTATAATCACATATTATATGTTGGCAGAGTGAAGAAAAAAATATATAAAATATTGCTCTCAAAGAAATTTACCATAGGACATAAATTGAAGCAAAGTGCTAATTCATCATTTTAACACATGTGGAAGCTTATTTGAGATCTTCTATTCCACTTTTTCATGTTTATGTTTCTTTATTTCAGTATCATATTTTAGTCATTATCGTTTTATTTCATGTACTTAAAGAATAGTGTCATGTTAAAAGTGCAGGTATCATTCTTTTCTATTGATTTTTTATATATGACAGTGGAATGCATTACAATTCATATTAGAATATACAGCACATTTTTCATATCTCTGGTTGTATATAAAGTATATTCACATAAATTTGTGTCTTCATGCTTGTACTTTGGATAATGATGTTCATCATATTCCACCATCATTTCTAACCTCCTGCCTCCTCCCTTCACCTACCACCTCTCTGCTCTATCTCGAGTTTGGAGTTTGTCTATTTCTTCTATGCTCCCCCTCCCTACCCCACTATGAATCAGCCTCCTTATATCAGATAAAACATTTGGCTTTTTTTTTGGGGGGGGGGATTGGCTAACTTCACTTAGCATTATCTTCTCTAACGCCATTCATTTCCCTGCAAATGCCATGATTTTATTTTCTTTTATTGCTGAGTAATATTCCATTGTGTATATAGGCCACATATTTTTTATCCATTCATCTACTGAAATCAAGGTTGGTTCCACATTTTAGCTATTGTGAATTGTTCTGCTATAAACATTGATGTGGCTGTGTTCCTGTAGTATGCTGTTTTTAAGTCCTTTGGGTATAGACTGAGGAGAGGGATAGTTGGGTCAAATGGTGGTTCCATTCCTAGTTTTCTAAGGAATCTCCACACTGTTTTTCATATCGGCTGCACTAATTTGTAGTCCCATCAGCAATGTATGAGTGTACCTTCCCACCCCACATTCTTGCCAACAGTTATTTTTGTTTATCTTCCTAATAGCTACCATTCTGATAGGAATGAGATGAAATCTTAGAGTAGTTTTGATTTGCTTTTCTCTATTTGCTAGAGATGATGAACATTTTTTCATATATTTGTTGATTGATTGTATATCCTCTTCTGAGATGTGTCTATTCAGTTCCTTGGCCCAATTATTGATGGGTTATTTGTTTCTTGGTGTTTAGTTTTTTGAGTTCTTTATATACCCTAGAGATTAGTGCTCTATCTGATGTCACCCATCACACAGCAGGTATCTATCTTAATAATCTTTTTGGTTTGATGGAGTAATCTTTTTTTTCAATACTAATCACCATTATTTGCTTAAGATAGGAAAACTTGTGTAGAGTAAATTGTCATTGATACTAAAATTGTATTGAGTTAGTTTTCTATATTCATGTTTTGTTATATTCCTTGCTTAATCATGATGAAACTAAAGGTCCAGTGTGTTTAAGTAACTTATTCAAGTTTACATAGCCAATGTGGGTTCAATATGTGACCCAGGCTTCTGCAATTCTAAATACAACTCTTACTTCAATGTTCTGCTAGTTTTTTTTCTGACAGTGAATTTTTAATAGATGAAGACTGAGGCTAGAAAGAAAGGTAGGAGGTAAAAAGGGTGTCATGACAATACAATAGAGAAAGGACAGTCTATTTAATGAGTGGTTCTGGGACAACTAGCTGTGCATATGAAAAGAATAAATTGATTTTCTGAGATATACAATAAAAGTAAAACTATACAAACAGGACCACATTAAACTTAAAAACATCTGGGCATCAAAGAACATAATCGACAAAGGGACAAAATATTTTCAAATCACGTATCTAATAATAATTAATATCCAGAATATAATGACCACCTACAATTCAACAACAACAACAACAGATAACCCAACTAAAAATGTACAAGGGTGTTGAACATACATTTTTTTTCTGAAGAAGATATATAAATGGTCAGTAATTATATGAAAAGATGCTCAAGTTACTAATCATTAGGTTAATGCAAATCAGAACCCCAAGGATATACTGCTTTATACCCATTAGAATAAGTGTCATTTAAAAATTCCAAAGATAACAAGTATTGATAAGAATGTGGGGGTATTGTAACTCCTATGCATTCTTTAAAAAATATATTGGTTCATTTTATTTATACACGACAGTAGAATCCATTTTGACATGATTATAAAAGCATGGAATATATCTTGTTCTAATTCGATCCCCAGTACCTTGATGGAATGTGAAATGTTATCTCTATGAAAAAAGTAGGAAGTTTCCTTAAAAAATAAAAATACAATTAAAATATGATTTAGCTATTTTACTTCATGGTATCTATACTTTGGAAATCAGGTTCTCAAAGATATATTTTCATACTCATCATATTAGTCATGTCTTTCTGGAGAGACAGGTACAATATGTGATGTGGGGGAGAGAGAGGTGAGGGCATTCATTAGGGGAATTTGCAATACAGTTATGGAGGCTGAGAAACCCCACACTAGGCCAACTGCAAGCTGGAGAACATGGGATAATGGTAGAATTGCTCAGTTAAAGCCTAAAAACCTCAGAAAAAGGGAAGCCAATGCTGTAACTCTTATCCAAGGCTGGAGGACTGAGAGTCAGTGATCCCTGGTTTAAATTCTGGAGTCCACAGTCTGGGAAGCCTGCAGTCCTGATGCCTAATGTGAAGATAAATACGAGGTCTCAACTCCAGGAGAGTGAGAGAAATAATTCACTTTTCCTGTTTTTTGTTCTAGCCTGGATTATAGCTAATTGAACAGTGCCTGCTAAACATGAAAGCAGATCTTCCCAACTCAGTCCACTGACTAACATTAAAATGTACTCTGGAAATGCCCTCATAGACACATGTAGATAATGCGTTACCATTCTCTTGGGATTTCTTTTTTTATTTGCAAATTGTTCTAATTAGTTATAGAAGACAGTAGAATGCATTTTGACACTTTGTACACAAATGGAGCACAACTTCTCCTTCCTCTGGCTGAACATGGTGCAGAGTCACATCGAGAATGTATCCTACATGTATATACCCTATACGTCTGTCTCATTTCACTGTCCTTCCCATCTCCATACCTCCTCCTTTCCCCTCACTCCCCTTTGTACAATCCAAAGTCCCTTCATTCCCGACCCCATTATGGATCACCATCCACTTATCAGAGGAAACATTTTGCCTTCGACTTTTTGGGGTTGGTTTATTTCATTTAGCATGATATTTCCAGCTCCATCCATTGACCTGCAAATGCCATGATTTCATTCTTTAAGGCTGAGTAATAGTCCATTGTGTATATGCACCATATTTTCTTTATCCATTCATCTGTTGAAGGGCATCTGAGTTGGTTCCATAGTTTAGCTAGTGAACAGAGCTGCTATAAACATTGATGTGGCTGTGTCACTGTAGTATGCTGATTTTAAGTACTTTGGGTATAAACTGAGGCTCAAGTTGACTGGATTAAGAAATTGATCTCCAAACTTGTTTCTATAGCACCATTATTGACAATAACCAAGATGTGGAAGCAACACCAGTGTTTACATAGAGATGAATGGATACATAAGTGTGACACACACACATAATGAAATATTACTCAGCATTGAAAAAGTTGATTTTGAAATTAGAGAAATGCAAATCAAAACTACTCTAAGATTTCATCTCACTTTAGTCAGAATGGCAGTTATACAAGTAACAATAAGTGTTGGCAAGGATGTCGGGGGAAAGGCACTCATACATACATTGCTGGTGGGACTGCAAATTGGTGCAACCAATTTGGAAAGTAGGATGGAGAGTTCTTAAAAAACTTGAAATAAAACCACTATTTGACCCAGCTATGTCACTCCTTGGTCTATACCCAAAGGACTTAAAAATAGCATACTACACAGACTCAGCCACATCAATGTTTATAGTAGCACAATTCACAATAGACAAACTGTGGAAGCGATCTAGATGCCCTTCAATAGATAAATGGACAAAGAAACTGTGATATATATATATATATATATATATATATATATATATATATATATATATATATATATATATATAAAATTATACACCCACAATGGACTATTACTCAGCATTAATCGAGAATAAAATAATGGCATTTTCAGGTTAATGATGGAGTTGGAGAATATCAAGCACAGTAAGCCAATCCCAAAAAACCAAAGGCCAAATGTTTTCTCTGATAAGCAGATGCTAATCCAAAAAGTGTGTGGGGGGGGCATGGGATGAATGGAGGAACTTTGGATTGGGCAAAGGGGAGGGAGAGATGGGGAGGGGTATGGGGGTAGGAAAAATGGTGGAATGAGACAGACATCATTACCCTAGGTTCATGTATGATTGCATAAATGTTGTTACCCTATTTCATATACAACCAGAGAAATGAAAAATTGTGCTCCATTTCTGTACAATGAATAGAAGAGCATTATGCTGTCAAGTATAACTGATTAGAACAAATTTTAAGAAAAGGTAATTTGACATATGCTACAACATGGATGAACCTTGTGAAATATAAAGCATAAGCAAAGTTAAATAATCCATCACAAATAGACAAATACTGTATAATCCTACATACAGGAGGGGGAGCAGCCTAAACCAGGCAAATTCATTAGAAACAGAACATAGTTTTTTTTTTTTGCAGGGATTAGAGAAGACGAAAATAAGAAGTTGTTTGATAGGAAAGAGTTTCAGTTGTATGATAATAAAAAAGTTCTGCTGAGGGAGAAGATAAGTGGTTTTGAGGTAGGGTACATTTCCCAGAATTTCTTAGCACCAGGTTTAAAAGGTTAGACAAGGTAGAAAACTGAGGGAACTCACTGAAATTTAATACTGGATGATAAAAGAAAACAGAGATGCAGAAAGTTGGATGTATCAAACATAATATAAGAAATAATATGTTAGAGACATGCCAGTTTGGCTGGTGGCAGCTGAGGAGGGGAGAGTTCAGGCAGAGATAGAGATTGAAATACAAATGAGAACAGAAGGGAAGCATGGCAGAAAAAAAAGATTGCATTGAGGGGAATCTGTGGAATAAAGAGTGATCTTAATGGACCCAGAGTTGGTGGTGGAAGTTGTTAAATGAAAAGCAACCAAAAACACTCAGCCTATGGGTAGAGATTGTTTGGCTGGAACCAGGGTCATTGAAGTGGGAACTATTTATAAGTGTTGCTCCTCTGTAAGCAGAGGAAAAAGATGGGGAACTCATAAAGAAAGTTTTCCACTGATCTAGCAGTCACCTATTATGGGGCCCAGAGTGTGATGGACTAGTGTGACTGAAATAGGCACAGAGAGGTTTGTGTCTAGGGCATCCAGGCTCCAGATATACACACACACACACACACACACACACACATTCACACACACATACACACAGAGAGAGAGAGAGAGAGAGAGAGAGAGAGAGAGAGAGCCTTTGTAGCTGTTATACCTTAAGAGCTATTGGGAAAATGATAATAATGGCTAGAGAGGAGTATCTGAATTCCAGGGATGGTACTAGTTAATTTACATCCATAGTAGTGAATGCAAAACCTGTGTAGGTTTAGACCTGCACCTAAAAAGTGGAATTTATGGAAAGCATCTGGGACCCAAAAGTTCAGTGGAAATTGGAACATCCCCAGCAACAGCAGGTGTGGATCAAATCTCAAATACTCAAATACCAACAGAGTCCCAAATGTTAGCCAAGACTAAAATCCAACTATTGGAACTTACAATTTAGAACTCTACTTTGCTCATGCTATGGAAATACCCAATTTGCTGATACACCTCTGTCTATCCACCCTATACTGGAAGATGAAATGCTGATGTCTACTACAGCCAGCTTTGGTCCTAGCTACAATGACTGACAGCTAGGTGAGGAACACAAATATATTAGACTTAACAACCCCCAGTTCATGAAGGATTACAGGGCCAAAAATAAATTTAAGAATTAAAATCCATTTTTACCAACAGTTTTGACCACTTCAGAAACAAGTCCTTTATTTCTCATTAAGAATTTTTCTTTTTTTCTTATAATTCTCCCATTTTTTAGTTTTTTGTTTTAATTTTTAATTACTTTCAAATTTTATCATTATATTTTTTTACTATGCAAGTTTGTGTGTTCTCAGTGCATAAATATGTTAAAAATATATACATGTAAATTATGTGAATATGTATACATTCATATATATCCATATAATATTAATTGCTTTCTTTTTTTCCACCTGTGTGTTATTTAGCCTTGGTTTGTCTTAGGGGATGTAAAATTATGTGTGGGTTTGGGTGCTTTCATGTTATTTTTGTTTGTACCTTTGTTTTTGTCCCTCTTAATGTCCCTTTGGAACCAACCTAGATGTTTTTTTTTTCTATCCCCACTAATAAACAAATTTTCCTTCCTCTCTTTAATTTTCTTATTACTTTTAGTTAGCCTTTTGCTTTTATCCTTCATTTTAGCCATCACCTGCTACCTATCTCCTGCCTCTCCTCTGTTCATTTTTTAAATATTTCAAGCTTTCTCTTGCCTTCCTACCCTATTTTATCTTCACTTAAGAAACTGTAATCCGACCTTATGATAGAACTATATAGTTTTTGTAATTCCTGCCCCATTCATGTTGTTTTGATTATTAATAAGATGGATAACTTGGCAGAAACTACTGTTTAATGCCTGACCTAGTTCATAACTTTTTATTGTTAGTATTGATGTTAAATGCTGACACCACCATTCCTGTACATATGGTGATTATTGCCATAGAAGTCAAAGTAGAAATGAGACAGTTATATAAATTTTGTACATCTGTTGCTAATGTTAGTTCTAGCCCTATAAGAGAGGCTGGAAAAAGATTGGGACAAATTAAGTTCACAGAGTAGAGATCCTTCTGCTGAGTAATATTCACAACTCAGCCGAGTAACAACAAATCTCACCACCATGCAAGATTTGGCCCCACCCAAGCCTCAACCATAGTACAACACATAGAATAGGGTAGACAAAAAAAATCCCAATGTACATTTATGCTCCGAGGAAGAACAACTAGAGGGGAACTCATCTTCCACTCTTAGACGTCTACTCATACCTCAAAAACAGAGGTCCCAGAACAACAACAACAACAAAAATAACTACATATGAAAGAACACATGTATAAAAGAGGAAGGGGAATCCATCTCAATTGCTGTGCATGTCTAAGATCCCTGAAAATATGAGGAAAGAGGCAAACAAATCTACCCTCAAAATTCACAATTCCTCAACAAAGGATCCCACATATATGGAAGTACATGAAATTCTAGAGAAAGATTATAAAAAACTGATTATTAAAGTTTTCAATGAACCAAAATAAAACATAAGGAATTAATTTTAAAAAAACAAATACAGGAGATGAAGTACCATTTCAATAAATAAATGGATAAATTTATTTATAATATGATTGGAAAATAAACCAATCATAACTCTGGAAATAAAAAACACAATGAATAAAATAAAAAATTCCCTTGGAAGTATCACCAGCAGAATAGATTGTGGAGGAAACAGAACTTCAGGCCTTGAAGACAGGGCATATGAACTTGAATACTCAGTAGGCAATAAAGGGAAAAAAGACTATGATCAGAACATACAAGAACTCTAGGAAAACATCAAAAGAACAAAGTGGAGAGCCATTGTGATAGAAGACAACATGAAGATACAAGCCAAAGACATTAAGAACATCTTCAATGACATAGTAACATAAAAATTTCTCATAACAGAAATGAGATAGAATCCACATATGGGAGGGAGATACATAGGATCCTAAAGAGACAAGATCAGAACTAAATCTCCCCAAGATACATCATAATCAAAATTCCTAACAGAAAAAATTAGGAAAGAATATTAAAAATTGCAAGAGAAAAAATGTCAGGTCACATTTAGAAGCAAACAAGGCTCATTTTTGACTTCTTACTCAGACATTAAAATCAAGGTGTGACTGAAATGAGATACTACAAGCTCTGAAAGAGAACTGTTGCCAGCCAAAATTGCTCTATCCAGCAAAGCTCTCTTTCAAAATTGATGGGAAAATAAAAACTTTACATGGCAAGGATAAACTAAAAGAATACTTGACAACTAAGCCATCACCACAAAGAATACTCAAAGATACAATGCACACAGAGGGAACCCCCAAACAGCCCCCAAAGCTCCCAAATACATAAACAAACTAAATGAAAATCAAGTCAGATTTAAATATAGCAAAGAGACCAAAATTGCAGAACACAAATACTCATATCCATAATAAAACTGAATTCAACCCCTCAATTATAAGACATAGATTAACAGAATGGATTAAAAAACAAGATCCACTCTACACTGTTTGAAGACTTGTCACATATGCAAAGATGCATACAGTCTGAAAGTAAAAAGGACAGGGAAAAAATTCTCTGAAAATGGAGTCTGGGAACAAGTAGGAGTAGCTATTCTCACATCTGACAAAGCAAATTTCAAGCAAAAATTAATCACAAGTGGCAAAAAAGGTCATTACATGCTGGTAAAGGGAACAATCCAAGAAGCATATATAATGATTGAAAATATATATGCCCCATATTAGTGCATATAATTACATGAAAATACTTCTTGATTTAAACCCCAGATATATCCCAATAGAATAAGACTGGGTGATTTCAATACACCTTTGACATCAATAGACATGTCACCCATACATAAAAATCAATGAAGATATTTCTGACCTAAATTATACTATAAATCAAATGAACTTACTAGACATCAACAGATTATGTCATCCACAAACAGCTTTCTTCATCAGGTTATAGAATCTTTTCTAAAACAGACCATATTCTAGGATGCAATGTAAGCCTTTGTAAATGTGAAAAAATGATACAATCCCATGCATTTTCTCAGATTTTAGTGGAATGAAACTAGAAATCAACAGCAAGAAAATAATAGAAACCACATAAGTACATGAAGATTGAACAATATTCTTTTCAGTGAAGAATGGATCATAGAAGAAATTCTTAGAAACAAGTAAGAACAGAGGAACCACACATCAAAATCTCTGGGAAAGTATGAAAGCAGTTCTAAGAGAAAATTCATATCACTGATTGCTCATATATAAAAAAGAGGGATCCTGAATGAATAATATTATGCTCCTCCTCAAGGCCCTATAAGAGGAAGAACAAACTATTTCCAAATTAGTAGGAGACAGGAAATAATTAAGATTAGAACAGAAAGTAATAAAATAGAGATTGAAAAGACAATACAAAGAATCAATTAAACAAGCCAAGTGCAGTGGCATAAGCCTGTAATCACAGTGGCTCAGGAAGCTGAGGCAAGAGGATCAAGAGTTCAAAGCCAGCCTCAGCAAAAGCAAGGCACTAAGCAACTCAGTGAGACTCTGTCTCTAAATAAAAATATAAAATAGGGCTGGGGATTTGGATCAGTGGTCAAGTGCCCCTGAGTTCAACCCCTAGTATCTTCCTCCCCCAAATCAATTAAACAAAGAGTTGATTCTTAGAAAAGTTAATAAGATTAATAAACCCTCAGCTAAACTAACCAAAAGAGAGAATACCCAAGTAAACCAAATTAAAGATGAAAAAGGGATACCACCATTGACCTTTCTGAAATCCAGAGGATCAATAAAAATTATTTTGAAAATTTATATTCCAATAACCTGAAAAATCTAGAAGACATTGACAAATTTCTATACATAGATGACCTGCCCAAATTGAGCCAAGAAGATATAGAACCCCTAAACCGATCAATACAAATTAATAAAATTGAAACATCAATTAAAACCTCCAACAAAAGTCCAGGACCAGATGTATTCTCCATTTTGTTCCACCAGAACTTTAAAGAAAAACTAAAACCAGTTTTCTCAAATTATTCCATGAAATAGAAAATGAAGGAACACTACCAAATATATTTTATAAAATCAGTATAACCTTGACACCAAAACTAGACAAAGACACATCAAGGAAGAAAACTACACACCAATATACGTGATGACCATAGATGCAAAAATAATTGATAAAATATTATCAAACTGTATTCAAAAACACAATAAGAAGATAATATACCATGATCCTTTGAGTTTTATTCAACATAGCAAGATTGATTCAGCATGCTCAAATCAATAAATAGAATTCACCACACCAATAGAATTAAGGACAATAGTCATATGACTGTCTCAGTAGATGAAAAAATGTCTTTTTAATTAAGTACAGCAAACATTTATGATAAAAGGGCTAAATAAACTAGTGATAGAAGGCATTTTCTCAACATTATATTAAAAAACTAAAACATTATATTTATATATTTATTATATTTATGTTATTATAAAATTAATATGTGTGCACACAAAAACTCATGAATATTTCATAGCAGTATGATTATTTTTAAATATTATTAATTTTTTATATATGACAGTGGAATGCATTATAATTCATATTACACATATTGAGCACTATATTTTTATATCTCTTGTTATATACAAAGTATATTCACACCAATTCATGTCTTCATATATGTACTTTGGATAATGATGTCTATTACATTCCACCATCATTTCTAACCCTGTGCCCCCTCCCTTACCCTCTCGCCCCTCTTCCCTATCTAGAGTTCATCTATTCCTCCCATGCTCACCCTCCCTATCCCACTATGAATCAGCCTCCTTAAATCAGAGAAAATATTCAGCATTTGATTTTTTGGGATTGGTTAACTTCACTTAGCATTATCTTCTCTACTCCATCCATTTACCTGCAAATGCCATGATTTTATTATCTTTTATTGCTGAGTAATATTTCATTGCATATATAGGTCACTTTTTAAACCCATTAATCTACTGAAGGGCATCAAGTTTGGTTCCACAGTTTAGCTATTGTGAATTGTGCTGCTATAAACATCGATGTGGCTGTGTCCATGTAGTATGCTATTTTAAGTCCTTTGGGTATAGACCAAGGAGAGGGATAGTTGGGTCAAATGGTGGTTCCATTCCAAGAAATCTCCACAGTGCTTTCCATATTGGCTACACCAATTTGCAGTCCCACCAGCAATCTATGAGTGTACCTTTTTCCCCACATCCTTGCCAACACTTATTGTTGTTTGTCATCATAATAGCTGCCATTCTGACTGGAGTGAGATGATATCTTAGAGTAGCTTTGATTTGCATTTCTCTAATTGCTAGTGATGATGAACATTTTTTTATATATTTATTGATTGATTGTATATCCTCTTCTAAGAAGTGTCTGTTCAGGTCCTTGACCCATTTATTGATTGTGTTTTTTGAGTTTTTGGTGTTAAGTTTTTTGAGTTCTTTATATACCCTAGAGATTAGTGCCCTATCTGATGTGTGGGGTAAAAATTTGCTTCCATTCTGTAGGCTCTCTGTTCACATCACAGATCATTTCTTTTTGCTGAGAAGAAACTTTTTAGTTTGAATCCATCCCATTAATAAATGGGATTCTTGATTTTAATTCTTGTGCTATAGGAGTCTGCAGCATGACTCTTAACAGCCCAAAGGTGACAACAACACAAATGAATGGAGAAGGCAAAATGATCTATTCATACAATGGAGTATTGTTTAGCCATAAATAAGAATGACATGCTGATACATGCTACTAACTAGATGAACCTGGAAAGGATTATGTGAAGGGAAGAAGATAGACACAACACCACATAGTGTAAGAATCTGCTGATGTGAAATATCCAGAACAGGCAAATCTATAGAAACAGACATACATTAGTGATTGCTTGGGATTGAGGATGAGAATGGCAAGTGATTGAAAATGGGCAAGATGTGTCACTTGGAGGTAATGAAAATATTTAAAATGATGAAAATCTCATTAAAAAATTAAAATAAAAAATGATAAAAATCTCAGAAAAAAGAAAAATTATATCCCATCAATGTATAATATATCAAAGTGCATAAATGCATTCTACTGTCATGTGTAACTAATTAAAACAAATTTAAAAATTAATAAAAGGGGCCAGGGTTGTTGTTCAGTGGTAGAGTGCTTGCCTAGCATGCATGGAGCACTGAGTTCGATCCCTGGGATCACATAAAAAATATATAAATAAAATAAAGGTATTGTGTCCATCTACAATGAAAAAAAATTAATAAAAAAGTGAGCAAAGCAAAAAATGATGGATGTTAATCTCTTGGAATATGGTAAAAATCATCAAAATGTGTGAATTATAGGGTGTGCGAATTATCTCTCAATAAAAATATTAAAGCAACATATGATAGTTATGTGGTAAAGGAAACTACTATCATATGAGGAAAAATATATCGCTCTCCCATGCCCTTCCCAAATTCAAAACCTTTGATCTAATAAGCAGCATAATAATGCACAGTTTGGGGTAAATCTTCTCACCATTTTTTTTTATGTTTACAAAAATACTTCCCACGTCTCTGGGAACCTATTTTACTCATTCATGCCTGGGTTTAGAGTCTGGCACTAGCACTCATTGTAGCTGTGCAAACTTTAAAAACTTACTTCAACTCTCTGGGCTTCAGAGTCCTCATCTTAGAATAGGAATGAAAAGGGTAACTATCACCCAAGATTATTATAAGAATTAATTATGTTAATATGTGCAAGTTCTTAGAATAGTGCTTTTCACATCATAACACTATATAAATTCAAGATATTGTTCTTTCAAGTAGCAGTTAATCTAAAAAGACATCTTCATCCTCTTTGAGAATAACTGTCTTTCATGATTGTAAGTAGTATTTTGTAGAATTTTCCTTAATCATATGTAGAGTAAGACCAAATGTGTTAGTCAGCTTTTCATAGGTGTAACCAAAATACCTGAGAAGAACTTAGAAGAAAAAAACGTTTATTTTGGGCTCACAGTTTCAGAGATTCAGTTTGTGGTCAACTGACTCCATTGCTCTGGGCTGCAGGTGAGGCAGAATATCTTGGTGGAAGGGCATGGTGGAGGAAAGCTGCTCAGCTCATGGAACCTGAGCAGTGAGGAAGGGGAGTTAGAGGTCAGAGACAGAAATAGGCCAAGGCCACATCCCCAGTGACCTGGCTCTTCATGCAAAGCCTCGCTTGCTTATAGTTACCTACTACATTTGAATTATTAATTCATCCACTGATGATATAAAAGCTCTCAGAATCTAATAAATTTCAGTTCTGAACATTGTATATTGAATATCACATTTCCAACAACCAGCTTTTGGGGGGCACTTAATATCAAAACCATAGTCCCCAGTAAGGTAATACTGCTTTAAATATTATTGATATTCCTCTCTAGTTTTATGTTCTCCAAATAAAAAGAGAATTTGAACTTGCCACCTTGTTCTCAAATATTTCAGGTAATGTCTATCTTTTGTAGACCGGAAACTTGTAGAGAGATAACATTTTCTTCATTTATTTCAGGAAAAGAGAAGACATTGAATAAAAGTTTGATATTGCAATTCTAACTACCACTAAAGCAATGTCTACCACACACCAGGCAGCTCATATACATTGTGTCATCAGGGCACAAACAGTGGGACAGGCTACATTAACAGCATAGTAGAGTTGGGGAAACTGAGACTGAGGCATATTGAGAAAGCTTTTCAAGGTCACAGAAATTGTAAAGGCAGAGGTATTTGTCCCATCTTAACTATGATACCATTAATGCAACTTTTGATTTCACATGACATTTAGAATGGTGTTCACTGCTTGATAAGCAATCATGGTATGAACTGTTAAATGGATCATTTTATCTTTAAATTTGTTGTGCATAGAATCAGATTATAAAGAGAAGAAATATATTAAGTCATTGAATACATTTATGTGAAAAATAAAAATAATCATTTTTTTTTCATAAAAGAAATAAGATATTAGTTGATAGAAAATAAATGAGACCATGAGTATTAGAAAACTCCAGAGAAGGAAGACATTTGGATTGTGATAAACATTTTGCTTTCAAATGAGAAATGAAATTAGGTTTGATTGAAGGTCTAGTAGAATGAGCTTCAAATTTGGGAAAGTGTGAGGAATCCCAGGCTACCAAGTCCCATGAATAAGTGAGAAGGCATGTTCTGAGGACACTGGATATATAAGTTTGGCTTGGGCAGAGTGGGGGGAAAGGAGAGAACTGAGGACTTCAAGGTAGATCTTGAGCCAGTCAGTTGGTTATAATTGCCACATTGGGGCCCAGAGTTCTCCAAGGCCAGTCTGGGTAAGCAATTCTTTCTCCACTGCTCTTAAAGAGATTGTGGCAGTGTCTCCAGGGGATAATTGGCAGTGTTCAGTCAATTCTCCCTTGTGTGTTGGGAGGTGGTCTGATAATACACCAGCTCATTCCTATCTCAGCTAGTTAGGGTGACTGAACCGGAGTGCAGAGAGAAGATGCTTCCGTCTCCTATTCTGGACCTCAGCAGGCTCCCCTGTGGAGGGAGGAAACCATGTAGAAGCGTGACTTCTCCAGGACAAGACTCTGGTGAAAGCCCTCCACTCCACAGATAAAGTCGGGACCAAAGAAGAACCTGTCTTTCCCAGAAATCTCTAGATGCCACCAGTGCTGAAGGCAATAGAATCGAGGGAGGTAAATGTAAAGTGTAGACATCAGAACCAGGAGACAGAGTTAGAGTTGTTGAAAATCAATCAAGAAAGTTTGGAGACAATCATGGAGGTTGGAAAGAATTTATTGTATTTAGAGACAAATACAATTTAACAAAAGCAATTTGTTAAATTCACCCTTTGAATGTCAGTCAGCTGACTGGACCCCAGTTGTGGTTTTCTGGATCAATACTGGAAAGCATTAGCATGTTATTATGAAGGATTTTAAAAGAGTCTTGAAGATCACCCTAAATACATGGAGATAGGAAGGAGATTGTGTGTTACCTAGTGTGAGAGCTATGGGCTTAGAATGAGAGATGGATGGGATTCCAGTAGATACCACACAATATCCAGCCTTATATCTCATAACCCAAGAGGGTCTGATCCGAAGGCAAGCCCAGCACTGATCTAGATAGCTCAGGGGATGGACAACCTTCTATTTCATATGATCAGTCCCAGTTCATGCACGTAGGAAAGAAGGGGAAGTTCTCATTAGGGGAGCACACAGAATAAACCCAAACGTTATTTGCACTTACAGAGACAAACTGTAAGTGCAAACTGTGATGGATAACAGGGAGAAGAATTCTTTCATAGCTAGTTAGGTTTGGTAGTGAGTTTAATCCTCTGTAAACTAATAGAGTTGTAATGTGAACATAACACGAGGAAGGAAAATTTGATTCAAATTAAGGATCAATGTTCTTACAATAAGGCAGTTCATAAGAAATTGATAGACTATCATCCTTCACATAGGATATTATTTTTTCTGGCTCAAAGTGCCTGTGTCATGGTCAGAGAATAACATTAACTTGGGGAAAGATATGAAGAATTTAGTACATGATTCTGATCTCAAGAAATTTATTATTGACTGGGGGTTTAGCTCAGTGTTTCAGTGCTTTCCTATCATGTGTGAGGAGATGGATTTGATTGCTCAAATGGCAAAAATGTTTAGTATATACAGAGTTGTTCGCAGACAAATATGACTTATAAACACCTAGAGATGGATGCCATAAAAACAGGAGTCATTAGGAAGCAGTTTTATCATTCTACCTTTTTCCTCTTTTACTAAATGACAAATTTGGTAAAGAAATGGTCATTTTGAAATTTCTACCTTCACTTAAGGAATATGGAATCCATAAAGATTGCATAGATTGATTCTTTCCTTCTGCAAATGGAGTACTGTCATTTGAAAGGAAGTTTGGGTTTATTCTGTGTGCTCCCCTAATGAGAACTTCCCCTTCTTTCCTACGTGTATGAACTGGGACTGATCATATGAAATAGAAGGTTGTCCATCCCCTGAGCTATCTAGATCAGTGCTGGGCTTGCCTTCGGATCAGACCCTCTTGGGTTATGAGATATAGGGCTGGATATTGTGTGGTATCTACTGGAATCCCAATGCGTACTCCATTTGAAGAGTAATGTGCAACTGTTCTTAAAGATGAAAAGGCTACCAGGGAGTTTATGATTACCAGGTATGTGGATGAGATTGACCCCCACAGTTAGCCCAAGGAAGGGTGGCAAGAATATCCATTAGGGACTGGAAAACAGTCATCACTATAGGAACCAATTTCTGAATGGCAGAGATGTGCCTAGTGCGGGGAGGGTGAGGTTGCCTGGGCTGAACACAGGGAGTCATAGTCTCAGTAGAGGTTTTATGGGATACTTCCTTTGGTCATGTATGCTGTGTTTCTGGAGATCAGTCCATTCTCATCAGGACCTTGGGATTTTGGAAAGCAGGGCACATTAACCAGGAAATGGGTATGCAATGAGGCAGGAAGGAGCCAAGTTTTTTTTAGGTAGAATAATTTAATAAGATGGAGAAAGAAAAAAAAACTTTAGCCTAGAGAGTAAATAATGTTCTGTCCCTGTTCTTGCACATTAGCTTCTGGATAAAAAGCACCAGATTTCAAAGACAAAGGACTAACTCCACATTCTACCTTTAAATAGAGTAAAAATATTGCAAGATGACATGCTTCCCCACCCCTGATTGTAGTTCTTTGTATAAATGAATTGACCTATACAACTTAATTGGGCAGGTCACTTAGAAGTCATTGTGCATTATGTTTCTCTCTCTCTCTCTCTCTCTCTCTCTCTCTCTCTTTCTTTCTTTCTTTCTCTTTCTCTCTTTCCTTCCCTCCCTTCCTCCCTCCCTTCTTTTCTTTCTTTCAACAAAACACTCTGATGGCATGCCTTTCTAAAAGCTGGTTCAGGTGAGTGCTTACAGTCTCAGGGGCATATTTGGTACTTTTATCTTTTACTCAACAGTCTAGGCACTAAGCCTGTAATTGCCAATATTGTAGACACAATTCTGCTGGTTCTAGGCTATAACATGGTTGCATAAGGAAATAATCAAGTTAGAAGATAAGTTGAACATGGTAATTTGCATATGAGAAATTACAGCACCACATGGGATTATATAGCAAGGGGCTTATCTCAGACAAGACAAATAAATAAATAATATTTCTTAGAGGACATTTTTGTCAATCTCAGCAATAATGACATTTTTGAATAAGATGATTCTTATGTGATAAATTTGGGTATGAAATATCTAGTGTATTGTAGGATGTTTAGCAGTACATCTGACCAGTAGATGCCAATTGTACCCACCCAAAATTTCTACAGCCATGACCATAAATGTCCTTAATGGTCAAATTACCCCTGTTTGAAAAACTGTATCATAGATGAAGTGACAGGGAAAGTGTAACTTGAATACAAGTGGAGTTGTTGAACATTGATGACCAATTTTCTGTTTTTGTAAACTGTGTAGCTGTGGTGCCATTCCCTGATAGGGTACAGAGGAGGAAAAGAAGTTTTGAAGGGGAAGAGGATGAGTTTCGCATTAAACATGCTTAATTTGTTGTCCCTGGCAGTCTTCCAGATACCCAGGAAGAAGATAGAGTTTAATAGGTACTTTTTAATTGTTATTTAGGTATGGTGAGACAATGGATCAGGAAATAATTGTCATATAAAAGTTTATTACTCACAATTCCTTAGAGGAGGAGATATGGCATGCCACATGGGGCCACACCATGAAGCACCAGGATAATAGGGATATGAGCCTCTACTATGGTTTCTGCAGTTTGAAATGGGACAGGTAGTTTAAACAGGCTTGAAATGTGTGAGTTTGAATATTTTCAACAGTCTCTGGGAAATAAGGGATGTCTTAAATTATAAGTACCTGGTCTTGGTTTGATCAAAGCACTTTACATAATGGCTCAAAGTGTAAGGACCCAGTTCAACCCAAATAAAGGAGATGGCTGAAATATAAGTTCTGGATTAGCTGATTTGTCCATGAAAATTGTTTTTAGGAAATTCTTTTGTTGTCTACCCCTGAATAAGACAGTACCTCCAAGGTCTATCAAGTCCCCAAGTATCAATCCATTATATATTTATATATACATTATATATATAATACAAATAATGTATATATATATTCATATATATTTTAAATATTCAATATAAATATATAGTTATATACTCATATATTTATATATATACTACATATGTTATATATAAATATATAAACATTTAATGTATACTTATATATGTTATATATAAAATAAAATGCATTTTAATACAACTGGCTTATTGAAGTCTGAAATTCATATAAGACCTTGTGGGTGGAGACATACATCTGGGTGTTATCCACACAGAAACTCTGTGATTCAAGCCTTGGAATGGATGGCATTTTCCAGGAAGGGTCTTTTGAATGTTAAGAGAAAAGGATTTGAGGTGGAACCCTGAGGAGGAACCATAAGATGTAGGGAATGCACAAAAAAAAGCACACCAAGGAGACTAAGAGATGGCCAGAAAAGAGGAAGATATTCAAGAGGGAAGAGGAAGAGATTTTGTGTAAAAAGGGATAGTAATCAACATGACCAAGGAAAGAACTGAAAATGTGCACTGTGTTTTTTCATAGAAATTAGAGAGGACGTAATCCATATAGTAGTGGGTTGAGGATTAGTGGGAAGGGAAATGGTGGAAACAATGAGTAGAGACAATTCTGTAAAAAAGTAATCTATGAAGAAAGACATAAAGATGTAACCAAAATTGGTCATAGAGTGAAAGGAAATGTGTTTAAGTGAGAGAGGCTTGCTCTTAGGTACCTCTATTGGGAAAGAGCCAGTAGAGAGGGGAATGTTAAAGACACATTGAAAAGACTGTGAATTTTTGATATGATTAACTTGGATATTTGTGTTATTCTTTTCAGAAGAATTTAATTAACCTGACTTGAGCAATAGAAACTATAAATATTATATTCTTCCAGAGTTAGGTGGATGTTACAGAGTGGTAAGCTAAAGATATTGACATGTGAATATCAATTGAACAAGGAATACAAGACACAAAGATGAAAGTGGGGAGCTGAGAGAACCCAAAGGGCAAAAGTGTAGGCATGAGGAAACAAGGTGGCACTTCATTAAACACGCTCTTGGTTTGAGGCTTTGTACAGTATCAGATTTTTAAAGGGATATGAACAAATGGCTGGTACATTTTCTTCTAAATTAGGAAAGCACAGATCCTGTATTTCAGTGTTTAATGAATCTGAGATTTTTTTTTACTAGAATTCAAAAGTCAATAAGTACTGTTTTGGTTTGGATCTGGATTATCCCCCAAAAGCTCATGAGCAGAAGGTGTGGTCCCCAGTGCAGCAATGTCCAATGGTTAGCCATTTTGGAAAAGATTGTCTAATGAAGACTCTAATCTCACCTCTGGATCAATCCACTTGATGGATTAATAATTTTAATGGACTTCTGGCAGGTGGTGTAAAATGTAGAGACAGTAGGTAATATGAATGTGCCATTGGGGACTATATCTTCTCCTTGGCCCTTCTTCTCTTTGTCTCTGCTGACCAGCTGCCCTGTGCTGAGCAACTTTCTCTTATCACACCATTCTATCAGGATGTTGTGTCTCACTCCAGGCCCAGAACAATAGAGCCAGCCTACCTTGAGTGAAACCTCTGAAACCTTTCCTCCTCCAAGTTGTTTGTGTAAGATAGTTTGGTCAGAGTGATGAAAATCTGATTACCACAGGCCCTGTTGACATATATTGGGGATTTGGTCCCTCCTTTCCAACTCATCATTATCTTCTGCTCTTTATTTCTTATTTTATTTGCAAGAATAAGTTTTATCATGTATTTTTAAGGTATAAAACATGATACTATGAGATATATATAAATAGTATCATGATGCATATATACTATGATCATGAAGCATGTTAATATACATTTTCTCACAATTTCTCTGTTTTTGTGGCCAGAACAGCTGATATTTTAATTTAACATAAATTCCATCATTTTTAACCTATCATTTCAGGTTATGATTAGATCTCTAGACTTTTTCACCCTAAATATCTTCTATTATCCTTTGACCTATATCTTGTCCTTTCATCCCCCCATCTCATATTGACAACTAGGTGCTATTTATGTTTCATATTTTGTTTATGTTTGGATCTGGATTATCTCTTTCATTGTACATCTAAGTGAGATCAGGCAAGTTTTGTTTTCTATTTCTGGCTTATTTGCCTTATATAATGTCTCCCATGTTGTGGTAAATGACAGGATCTCCTTGTCTTACCCATTTTGAATTGTTTTTGTGCATGGTATAAGATCCAATTTCATTCTTTTACATGAAGAAAATTTATTTCTCCCAGTACCAATTATGAAGGGAATTATCCTTTCCTCATTGTGACCCTCTTGAAAAATTAAATTACTATTTGTATCTAGGTCATGTCTTCTATTCCATTGGTCTATATAGCTGTTTTTCTGTGTGTGTATGTGTGTGTGTTTAAGAGTACCAAACATTTTTGTTTCTATTGCTTTGTAACAAAATTTTAAATCATAAATTTTGATACCACAACTTTGTTTTACTTTCTAAGTATTGCTTTGGCTGTTTGGTTTTGTCCTTTATGTTTTATAAACATGATTGTTCAAGAATAAATTTTATCATGTATATTTAAAGTATCATTTTTGACATTCTGTCAAGTTTGCAAGTTTCATGTCATCTATTCTACATCTATCCAGCTAAGATTAGGAAGTTAAGTTCAATTCTCCCAGTTCAAAGATATCTCATTTTCTTATCCACTAAAGTACCCTTGTTTTTTAAATCTCCAAGTTTTAATCATATTACTATTATATCATAATTATTGATAATAATTGCTAATAATTATATATTATATTGTATTATGATTTAGTATTTATCATGTTAATTATACTTCTAAATTTTGTTCAATTTCAAATATATGAAGCATATCATATGATATTATTAAAATCATTGATAAACACATGGAGCAGGAATGATTAAAAACCTTGTGGAACTAAATGAGAAACAATGCAGGTGTGTTAATTCTTTCAGGTTGTAGAAGAAACCAATATTTCTGAGATGTTTATGTGTACAAGTCATAGAATTAGGGTGGTCAAAGCATTCATTAATTTATTAAACAATATTTTTAGAGCCTTTTATTTACTAGGCACTGCCCTGGGATGGGAATAGAAGGATAAGTTAAGCAGGCCCCATTTCATGGAACTTAAGATAAGTACTAAAAGTGGGAATAGCTTTTGTTTTTAATCACAGCTTTCAGAATGTATGTTACTTAATACCAATAAAAATCCTATGAAATGTTATTTATTTATTTGTTTTATAAGTAAATGAATTTGTTTTATAAGTAAAGATATAAAATTTTCAGAACAGGTGTAATAGCCAGTCAGTGGTAGAATTGATCATCAGGAAAAGGTATTCACAATATGCTGTTATTCTCTGCTATGGTGGTCATTCAATAAAAAGCTTTGGAGTATTGGTTAAACTACATGTGAATTAATACTTCATTATCATTAATTCACAGTTAACTTATCTTTTCCTTTGAGGCTGCAAGGATAGCCTCCAAATTCATTATTCTCATTGATCCAGCATAGATCCATTGATGATGTTCAGTATGGAGAAGAATCAGCTAATTAGGAAACGATCTTTTATACTGAACACAGCCAGGCTTCTATTGATCACCTGTTTCTTGATTTGTTTTCTGAAGTGTTTTCATATGACATTGTTTGGATTTTTAGCCACAAGAAAGACCAATCTTTTATGGAAGACAACTTTTGATGTCTATCCCTCTTCTAAATTCATCAAAATGTGTATTAGTTAATATGTAGGTTTCTTAGAAGAATAGAATTTCATGAGATTAGACTAGAGAATCCAATGCTGTACACAACAAAATTTGTCTAACTGGTACTATGTATAATGCATTAAATTAACATTCATTCATCATATCTGTGTATCATAAAGGAAAATGCTGATTTCTAAAAATATTCAACTTGTTATCTATGAATAAGGAGCTCTCAGCTTAGAAAGGTACAAAGACAAAGGAGAAAATCAGTGAGTGGACAAGTGCTAGAAAGAATCTGTACAATGTGGGGTGGGCTAGAAAAGTAAGAAGAGGTCTTTCAGTGGATCTCAAGAATGGTCCTTATCAGCTAATAAAATCAGGGGAGGAGTATTCAAAACATGATGACTGGAAAAATTTGTTACTGATCCTCTTTTTTTTCTTCATTTTTAACTACCAAGGAGCAAATTTTCTCAGCTCACGTGACAGATGGAAGCTGATCATGAGCTGGGTTTCTGGGAACAGGTGCACTGGCTATGTTCTTCCAGCAGATGGTAGCTTATCAGAGTCCACAGGTCAAACTTGTGATCTCAGGTTGCTTTAATCCTTGATTCAAATTTGAAATAAGATAACTAACAGACCTAGGTGAGGAGTAAAAGAAAATAATAGAGAATAATGATGCTGTGTTTTTATATTTTATATATATAAAAGCAGTTTCCGCATTACTACATTTTGTCCTAATTCAATGCAATGCAGAGATAATGTCATCTCCTCTTTCAGACAAGGAAGCACCAGATCCACAGGACTGAGTGACCTGGCTAATGTCACAGAACACACAGGCAGCAAGGCTACAGTCAAATAAAGATGACATCATTCCCAATCCAGTGATTTACAGTTTTAAGAAAAGAGTAAAATAGAAGACTGCAAATAACTGAACTGAATAGCAAAATAGATAAAGAAATTCATTACAGAGGGAATACTGTGAATAATTTTTTTAATCCATGTTCTTCCTGGAGGACATTGAATTGTTTTCCATTATTTGTGCAGGTGCAAGGCTATGGGAAGTTTCAACAACAGTTTTGAAGAAGGAAGATATTTGAATTGTGATAAACATTTTAGCTTCAAGTGAGACATGAAAGTTGGTTTAATTGAAGGGCTGGTAGGACTGGGGTCAAATTTGGGGAAAGGCTATACTGTCCATGAGCAAGGGAGAAGGGGTGTTCTGAGCACACTGGATACATCAGTTTGGTTTGGGCAGAGTGTGAGGCTAGGGAGAACTGAGGACTGCAAGGCAGATCTTGAGCCAGTCAGTTGGTTTTAATTGCCACATTGGGACCCAGAGGTCTCCAAGCTCTCTTAGTTATCAGTTCTGTCTCCACTGCTCTTAAAGAGATTGTGGTAGTATCCCCAGGGGAGAATTGGTGTGCTTAGCCTTAGAGTCAGAAGGTGATCTGACAATACACCAGCTTCTTCCTGTTTTCATCTGGTTAGGGTGATTGAATCAGAGTACAGTGGGAAAATGCTTTAGCCTCCTGTTGAGGGTTGAGGGCAGGAACCATACAGAAGCATGACTTCTGCAGAACAAGACTTCAGTGCAAGCCCTCCACCCCACAGATGAAGTCAGAATCGAAAAGGAAACTGTCTTTCCCAGACATCTCTGAATGCTACCAGTGTTAAACAGGTCCCACGTTATCTTGAAGGCAATAGAATCAAGGAAGGTAAATTTAGCAGGTTTTTTTTCATAAAACTCTGGGTGAGAACTGACTGGGTGTGCCACTCTGGCTTCACAAAACTCAATTCCTATGATGCCATTATATGTAAAGTGACTTTTAGAACCAGGGGACCCAGAACAGAGTCATGATCAAACTTATTGCTGATAAATCAAAGGAGGTTTCTTGGAGGAATGGACGCCTCCTGGAACTTGGGAAGATCCATCATATTTGGTGACAATGTTCTGTGTGGGGAGTTAGAATTACAAAGCAATTTGTTAGTTCATCGTTTGAATATCAATTAAGCTGTCTTTGACTCCAAAGGTAGTTTTCTGGTCCTACAGTATAAGACATCAGTGCATTGTTATGAAAAACTTTAAAAGAGTCTTGAAGATCACCCTTAATATTTGAGGGGTGGGATGGAAATTGTGTGATTTCTAATGTGAGATGATGGGGTATTTTGAGGGATTGATTGAGTCTGTGCAAGTGCAGACTGTGATGAACAATAGGGAGGATGCTCTTGTGGCTCATTAGGTTTGGTAGTGAGTTCAATCCTCTATTAACTAATTAGAGAGTTGTTTAAGATGAGAACAAGAAAAGGAAAAATTCAATTCAAATTTAAGGATAGATCTTCGGACAAGGAAGGAGATCAGTAAGGAGTTTGGGGAACATCTTCCTCTCAGATACATGATAAAATTTTCTGATTTTACTGTGGTTCATTATTATCCAGACAGAGTCATTAAATTAAAGGAATGTTAGGAACAATGTAGTGTATGATTTTTTTTTATCTCAAGAAGTTTATTTTTGGCTGCGGATGTAGCTCAGAGCTAAATTCTTGCTTAGCTTATGGGAGGCCATGGGTTTGATTCCCAGCACTGCTAAAGAAGAAACAAAGTTTATTATTTAAATAGATATGTGTAGACACAGATCATTTTAAAACACTTAGAGATGGCTGCTCTAAGATCAGGAGTCCTTAGGGATCTTGATATCAGTTTGTCATTTCCCTCTTTTACTGGAATAACAGATTAGGTAAGGAAATGCTCGTTTTGCAATTATCACCTTCATTTAAGGAATATGGAATCCAGTAAATTTCACATAGCTTGGTTACTTCCTTCAGAATATGGAATACTGTCAATTGAAAGGAGAATTGGGTCTATTCTGTGTGCTCCCCTAATGAGACCTTTCCCACCTTTCCCAACTATATGCACTGTGATAATTTGCCTGAGGCCTAATGGCACCCATTCCCTGAGCCATTTTGACCAACGGTGGACTTGCCTTCTTAGGTCTCAAACCCTTGTGGGTTATGAGATAGAGGGCTAGGAATATTGTGTGGGATCCACACAGACTCCCAAATGTGAGGTCCAACTGAGGCGTAATGGGTAACTTTTCTTGAAGATAAAACAATTCCCAGGGAGTTCATGAGTAAGAAGAACTTTTCTTTCCATGATTACCAGATGTGGGCTTGAGGCAGACCCCAGCAGTGAGCCCAGAGAAGTGTGGGGAAAATCTCTACAAGGGACTGGAAGACAGTCATCACTGTAGGATCTGGTTTCTTAGTGTCAGAGAAGTGCCTAAAGTAGGAGGGTAAGGTAGACTGTGCTGAACACAGGGAGTCACAGGGAGAAGGTTAGTGGGACACTTCATTTGGGAATGTTATATTGTGTTTCTGGATATCAGACCATACTTTATCAGGCCCCTGGGATTTGGGAAAGAAGGGCTCATCAACCAAGCAAGTTGCTTGCAATCAAGCAGGCAGGTGCTGAGTTTTCGGTTTGAAAAATTCAATATGGGAGGGATCCAACATGGCGGCGAGAGGGGAGGCAGCGCTTTCAGTACCTCCTCAACAACGGGGTCAGAGAGACGCATGGATACGCTTAGATTCGACCTGCTGAGAAACTCCTAGCAAAATTCCACTAAAGAGAGACCGGCCGGGAATCGGTAGGATTTTTGGAGGTGACAGTTTGCGCTAGACGAGTGAATCTCCACCACGCAGTGCAGAGGTCCAGACCCGCCAGCCGCTGCACGCGCGACTCAGCGACTGTCGGCTGCCTGCACCGGCCCCCACGTCAGGGCGGATAGCCTCCGAGGCGCAGCGCAGCAGGAGCGGTGCAGGGACTCTAGGAAGAGGTCTCTCGCCAAGCCTTCATGAAATAGCGAACCGGGAGCTGAAACCAACCAGAGACAGACCAGTCCCACCCCTCCCTTCGGACACTCTGGCAAGGAGCCTGGGGCCCGCCATAGCAGAGAGGTGACATCACCAAAGTTCCGCCGACAGAATTCCTTCCCAGCGGAATCCACGTTAGCAGGTGTGTGACTCCCACCCCCTCCAGATACAAGCAGCCAGGAAACCTCGGGTATCTCTCCGGGGGCGTGTCTGTAGGGAAGCAGAGGGGATTCCAGATCCCCACCTCCCCTTAACACCAGCGGCGACACCCAAGATCTTAGCCGCCAGTTTCTGGGGGCGTGCCCACCAAAGGGGTCCGGAAAAAATAAAACTGTTGGTTCCCAGATCACCCCACCACAGCACTGGGGCTTAGATGAATGACAGAGAGGGTGTTCATCGTTCGGGATATAGGACACGCGGTGGGGCTGCAAGTGTAATCAGATCCTTGGGGAACCGCCTCTGGTGAACAGGACCTGGCTGGCTGGCTGGGAGGAGGAACAGGGGGAGGGGCCGGATAAGTGAAAGGGCTCTGGACTAACAGGATTGAGAGACTCCCAGGAGCCACCGTACAGGGATTTCTGTCAGCACATAGAGGGCAGAAGCTCGGCTCAGAGGGCACAGCTCCGCCTATTGGAAGAGAAGAAAATGGGATTCAGCCATAGAACAGGGGATGCCAGCATGGCAGAGATCTGATGTCATCGGAGAGCGGCCGAGGAGAGAACTTCATCGGTGCCAGTGGCGACGGAAACAGTTGGTCCCCTGGTAGGGAGGGTGAGTCACAGATACCCGAGTCTCTCTCGCTTTGTCGTCGAGCCAGAGGGGAGGAGCGGGGCCGCCGCCCGCGCCCGCAAGGTAGGCAGACCTGCGAAAACCTGCAGATCAGGCCCAGCGGCCTGCCAGCATGGTACACACTTCACCCCAACTGGAGTAGGGGCAGAGCAGAGCCTTCGCCCGCACCCAGATCAGGCCCAGCGGCCCGCCTGTGCAGTGGTCAAGTGACCCCAATTGGAGTGGGGGCGGAGCGGAACTGACACCCGTGCCCGCCTGCAGATCAGGCCTAGCGGTCCCCGGGCGTGGTAGGAGGGGCAGGGCAGAGCCTTCGCCCCCACCTGCAAGGTAGGCAGACCTGCGACAGAACGGCGGATCAGGCCCAGGGGTCCGCGGGCGTGGTAGACACCTCACACCAATTGGAGGAGGGGCAGAGCAGAGCCCCCGCCCACACCTGCAAGGGAGACTTTTCAACTATACAAGAGCAATATAAATATATAGGGGGGGGGAAATTTCAAAAACACAACAGTTTCACCAAGAAGAAAGAAACGCAAGCAGTATGAAAAAACAAGGAAAGAAAGGACGAGCAATGCAGGTCAACTCAACTTTAGAAGAGGTAACAGCTGCAGCAGATGGAATGTCAGATGAAGAATTCAGGATATATATGCTTCAGATGATCTGGAGTATCAAGGAAGACATTAGACAGCAAAATCAGACAATGAAAGATCACTTCGACAATGAATTACACAAACAAATCCAGGAAGCAAAGGATCAACTATACAGGGAGATAGAGCTTATAAAAAACAAAGAAACAGAAATCCTAGAAATGCAGGAAGCAATAAACCAACTTAAAAACTCAATGGAGAATACTACCAGCAGAGTAGAACACTTAGAAGATAGAACATCAGACAATGAAGACAAAGTATTTCAACTTGAAAAGAACATAGACAGCTCAGCAAGACTGTTAAGAAACCATGAGCAGAACATCCAAGAAATATGGGATAACATTAAGAGACCAAACTTAAGAGTCATTGGGATACAGGAAGGTATAGAAATCCATACCAAAGGAATGAGCAATTTATTCAATGAAATAATACGAGAAAACTTCCCAGACTTGAAGAATGAGACAGAATCCCAAATTCTAGAAGCCTACAGGACGCCGAATGTGCAAAATTATAAGAGATCCACACCTAGACACATTATAATGAAGATGCCCAACATACAGAATAAGGAGAGAATTTTAAAAGCTACAAGAGAAAGGAAGCAGATTACATTTAGGGGCAAGCCAATCAGGATAACAGCTGATCTTTCAACACAGACTATGAAAGCTAGAAGATCCTGGAATAACATATTTCAAACACTGAAAGAAAATGGGTTCCAACCAAGAATTGTGTATCCAGCGAAATTAAGCTTCAGGATGGAAGATGAAATTAAAACCTTCGACGACAAACAAAAGTTAAAAGAATATGCAGCTAGAAAACCATCTCTTCAAAACATCCTCGGCAAAACATTACAGGAAGAGGAAATGGAAAATAACAATGAAAACCAACAGTGGGAGGTAGGACAGTAAAGGGGGGGGGGAATAATCAAAGAGGAAAACAAACCATGTTTAGTAACAGAAATAAACAAATATGGCTGGAAGAACAACCCATATCTCAATAATAACCCTAAATGTTAATGGCTTAAACTCACCAATTAAGAGACACAGGCTAGTAGAATGGATCACAAAACAAGACCCAACAATATGCTGCTTACAGGAGACACATTTGATAGGAAAAGACATACATAGGCTGAAGGTGAAAGGTTGGGAAAAATCATATCACTCATATGGACTTCGGAAACAAGCAGGAGTGTCCATACTCATATCAAATAAAATAGATTTCAAGCCAAAGTTAATCAAAAGGGTTAAAGAGGGACACTACATACTGCTTAAGGGAACCATACACCAACAAGACATAACAATCATAAATATATATGCCCCAAACAATGGTGCAGCTATGTTCATCAAACAAACTCTTCACAAGTTCAAGAGTCTAATAGACCACCATACAATAATCATGGGAGACTTCAACACACCTCTCTCGCCACTGGACAGATCTTCCAAACAAAAGTTGAATAAGGAAACTATAGAACTCAATAACACAATTAATAACCTAGACTTAATTGACATATATAGAATATACCACCCAACATCAAGCAGTTACACTTTTTTCTCAGCAGCACATGGATCCTTCTCAAAAATAGATCATATATTATGCCACAGGGCAACTCTTAGACAATATAAAGGAGTAGAGATAATACCATGCATCCTATCTGATCATAATGGAATGAAACTGAAAATCAACGATAAAAGAAGGAAGGAAAAAGCATACATCACTTGGAGAATGAACAATAGGTTACTGAATGATCAATGGGTTATAGAAGACATCAAGGAGGAAATTAAAAAATTCTTAGAGATTAATGAAAACACAGACACAACATATCGGAATCTATGGGACACATTGAAAGCAGTTCTAAGAGGAAAATTCATTGCTTGGAGTTCATTCCTTAAAAAAAGAAAAAACCAACAAATAAATGATCTCATACTTCATCTCAAAATCCTTGAAAAAGAAGAGCAAAACAACAGCAAAAGAAGTAGAAGGCAAGAAATAATTAAAATCAGAGCTGAAATTAATGAAATCGAAACAAAAGAAACAATTGAAAAAATTGACAAAACTAAAAGTTGGTTCTTTGAAAAAATAAACAAAATCGACAGACCCTTAGCCATGCTAGTGAAGAGAAGAAGAGAGAGAACTCAAATTACTAGCATACGGGATGAAAAAGGCAATATCACAACAGACACTTCAGAAATACAGAAGATAATCAAAAACTATTTTGAATCCTTATACTCCAATAAATTAGAAGATAGTGAAGGCATAGATAAATTTCTTAAGTCATATGATCTGCCCAGATTGAGTCAGGAGGATATAGACAACCTAAACAGACCAATATTAATCGAGGAAATAGAAGAAACCATCAAAAGACTACCAACTAAGAAAAGCCCAGGACCGGATGGGTATACAGCAGAATTTTACAAAACCTTTAAAGAGGAACTAATACCAATACTTTTCAAGCTACTTCAGGAAATAGAAAAAGAGGGAGAACTTCCAAATTCATTCTATGAGGCCAACATCACCCTGATACCTAAACCAGACAAAGACACTTCAAAGAAAGAAAACTTCAGACCAATATCTCTAATGAACCTAGATGCAAAAATCCTCAATAAATTTCTGGCGAATTGGATACAAGAACATATCAAAAAAATTGTGCACCATGATCAAGTAGGATTCATCCCTGGGATGCAAGGCTGGTTCAATATACGGAAATCAATAAATGTTATTCACCACATCAATAGACTTAAAAATAAGAACCATATGATCATCTCGATAGATGCGGAAAAAGCATTCGACAAAGTACAGCATCCCTTTATGTTCAAAACTCTAGAAAAACTAGGGATAACAGGAACATACCTCAATATTGTAAAAGCAATCTATGCTAAGCCTCAGGCTAGCATCATTCTGAATGGAGAAAAATTGAAGGCATTCCCTCTAAAATCTGGAACAAGACAGGGATGCCCTCTCTCACCACTTCTGTTCAACATAGTTCTCAAAACGCTGGCCAGAGCAATTAGACAGACGAAAGAAATTAAAGGCATCAAAATAGGAAAAGAAGAACTTAAATTATCACTATTTGCAGATGATATGATTCTATACCTAGCAGACCCAAAAGGCTCTACAAAGAAACTTTTAGAGCTAATAAATGAATTCAGCAAAGTGGCAGGATATAAAATCAACACGCATAAATCAAAGGCATTCCTGTATATCAGTGACAAATCCTCTGAAATGGAAATGAGGACAACCACTCCATTCACAATATCTTCAAAAAAAAAATAAAATACTTGGGAATCAACCTAACAAAAGAGGTGAAAGACTTATACAATGAAAACTACAGAACCCTAAAGAGAGAAATAGAAGAAGATCTTAGAAGATGGAAAAATATACCCTGTTCATGGATAGGCAGAACCAACATCATCAAAATGGCGATATTACCAAAAGTTCTCTATAGGTTTAATGCAATGCCAATCAAAATCCCAACAGCATTTCTTGTAGAAATAGATAAAGCAATCATGAAATTCATATGGAAAAATAAAAGACCCAGAATAGCAAAAACAATGCTAAGCAGGAAGTGTGAATCAGGCGGTATAGCGATACCAGACTTCAAACTATACTACAGAGCAATAGTAACAAAAACAGCATGGTACTGGTACCAAAACAGGCGGGTGGACCAATGGTACAGAATAGAGGACACAGAAACCAATCCACAAAACTACAACTATCTTATATTTGATAAAGGGGCTAAAAGCATGCAATGGAGGAAGTATAGCATCTTCAACAAATGGTGCTGGGAAAACTGGAAATCCATATGCAACAAAATGAAACTGAATCCCTTTCTCTCGCCATGCACAAAAGTTAATTCAAAATGGATCAAGGAGCTTGATATCAAATCAGAGACACGCCGTCTGATAGAAGAAAAAGTTGGCTACGATATACATACTGTGGGGTCAGGCTCCAAATTCCTCAATAGGACACCCATAGCACAAAAGTTAATAACTAGAATCAACAAATGGGACTTACTCAAACTAAAAAGTTTTTTCTCAGCTAAAGAAACAATAAGAGAGGTAAATAGAGAGCCTACATCCTGGGAACAAATCTTTACTCCTCACACTTCAGATAGAGCCCTAATATCCAGAGTATGCAAAGAACTCCAAAAATTAGACAATAATATAACAAAGAACCCAATCATCAAATGGGCCAAGGACCTGAACAGACACTTCTCAGAGGAGGACATACAATCAATCAACAAGTACATGAAAAAATGCTCACCATCTCTAGCAGTCAGAGAAATACAAATCAAAACCACCCTAAGATACCATCTCACTCCAGTAAGATTGGCAGCCATTATGAAGTCAAACAACAACAAGTGCTGGCGAGGATTTGGGGAAAAGGGTACACTTGTACATTGCTGGTGGGACTGCAAATTGGTGCAGCCAATATGGAAAGCAGTATGGAGATTTCTTGGAAAGCTGGGAATGGAGCCACCATTTGACCCAGCTATTCCCCTTCTTGGTCTATTCCCTAAAGACCTAAAAAGAGCATGCTACAGGGACACTGCTACATGGATGTTCATAGCAGCTCAATTCACAGTTGCAAGACTGTGGAACCAACCCAGATGCCCTTCAATAGACAAATGGATTAAAAATATGTGGCATTTATACACAATGGCGTATTACTCTGCATTAAAAAATGACAAAATCATAGAATTTGCAGGGAAATGGGTGGCACTAGAGCAGATTATGCTAAGTGAAGCTAGCCAATCCCTAAAAAACAAATGCCAAATGTCTTCTTTGATATAAGGAGAGTAACTAAGAACAGAGTAGGGACGAAGAGCATGAGAAGAAGATTAACCTTAAACAGAGATGAGAGGTGGGAGGGAAAGGGAGAGAAAAGGGAAATTGCATGGAAATGGAAGGAGACCCTCAGGGTTATACAAAAGAACATACAAGAGGAAATGAGGGGAAAGGGAAAAATAATACAAGGGGGAGAAATGAAGGTCAGTAGAGGGGGTAGAGAGGGAAGAGGGGAGGGGAGGGGAGGGGAGGGGGGATAGTAGAGGATAGGAAAGGTAGCAGAACACGACAGTCACTAGTATGGCAATATGTAAATCAATGGATGTGTAATTGATGTGATTCTGCAATCTGTATATGGGCTAAAAATGGGAGTTCATAACCCACTTGAAGCAAAGTGTGAAAGATGATATATCAAGAACTATGTAATGTTTTGAACAACCAACAATAAAAAAAAAAAAGAAAAATTCAATATGATGGAGCAGGGATAGAAAAAATTTAACTTAGAGTGTACATAATGTGGTGCCCTTGTTCTTGCACACCAGTGTCTGGATTAAAAAGTACTAGATTCCAATGACACAAAACTATGTCCATAGCTCACTTTCTAAATAAGAGTCAAACTATTGCAAGATGACATGCCTTTCTTTATTTTTAAAATTTTTCTTTTCAGTTACAAACAACACCAGGATACAACCTGAGATTATCACAAAAGCATGAAGCACAATCTGCTCCAATTGAATCCTCCAGCACTTTCCTTCCACCCCACTCTCCTCTGTCTCTCTCCGCTCTACCAATCCCTCTTCAATCTATTTACAGTTTACTTTAAAAAAATTGATGTCCTATGGATATACCCAATGGATGGGGAAATATATATATATATATATATATATATATATATATATATATATATATATATATATATATTTGAATAATTTAGTTAATTTACTTTGTCTTCTGTTTTTTATTTCTTACTTCATTTGCAAGAATAAATTTTATCATGTATATTTAAAGTATAAATCATGATTCTATGGGATACTATATATTGTATCACATAATTTCTCACATTTTTTCTTTGTTTTTGTGAGAAGAGCAGCTAAAATTTGTTATTTTAGTACAAATCCCAAGTAATATACAAATATATTACACCTAGTTTTCACATTGTTATTAGATGTATAGACTTTTTCATCCCAAATATCTTCTATTTAGTATCCTTTGACTTATGTTCCTCATTTCCTGCCCCACCTCATTATCAGCAACCTTGTTTTTTACTATCTCTATGTATCTGGCTTATTTTTCTTTCACCTTGCACACTTAATGAGACCATGCAGTTTTTGTTATTTCCCTTACATAATGTCACCCAGTTCCATCCATGTTATAGTAAATGGCAGGCTATTCTTGTCTTTTAAATTGTTCTTGTGCATGAAATGATATAAGACTAATTTCATTTCTTTGACTGAAGAAATTTATTTAACCCAGGACAATTTATGAAAGACACTATCCTTTCTTTATTGTGTTCTATTAGTTCCCTGGTGAAAAGTTAAACAAATATGTTAGTATTTATATCTGGACCATGTCTTCTGATCCACTGGTCCATGTGTGTGTGTGTGTGTGTGTGTGTGTGTGTGTGTGTTTGTGTGTGTGTATGTGTGTACACCATACTGTTTTGGTTACTTTTGTTTTGTAAAAAAATTAAATCAGGAAATGCAACACCACAACTTTAAAAAAATTTTCAGAATTACTTTGGCTATATGGGATTGTATTTAGCTATTAAGTTGGCAAGTTTTATGTTCTCCATTGTCCAACTGAAGTTTGGAAGCTAAGTTCAATTCTTTCAGTTCAAATATATTATTATTTTATTAACTAAAATGACCATTTATATTTTGATTGTTCAGGTATCATCATATTAAAGTTCTCTTTTGGATTATGGATTCTATTGCTGATAACTTTTTTCCTCTTTTACTTTCTGACATATTTTCAAATGGTCTTGTTTGGATTTTTGCCACAAGAAATGCTAGCCTTTCATGGAAGGCAAATTTTCATGTCTATCCCTCTTCCATAGTCTATCAAAAAGTGTTATTTGTTATCCTGTGGATTTCTTAAAAGAAATAAATTTTTTTATGAAATTTACAGGGAGAGTCAAATGCTATACATGACAAAATTTCTTTAATAGCTGTTATGTGTAATGAATTAATATAACATTAATTTATCATATCTTGAGTATTATAAGGGAAGATGCTAATATTTATTTTATATTCAATTAGTTCTGTGCCACTGAGGAGCTCTCAGCTGAGAAAGGAAAAGACATGTAAAAATATTTCAGTGAGTGGACAAGTACTAGAGAGAAACTATGCAAAGAGGGCTGGGTGAGAAAAGAAAGAACAGCTCTTTCTGTGCAGGTGAAGTATAGGATTTATCAGATGAAGATGTGGGCAAGTGGCATTCTAGGCATGATGACTCACTATAAAGAACATATTTGTTGCTAATTGTTTTTTTTTTCCCTAAAGAGATGGATCAACAGTCTACTGAGTTTTTTTCTGATCAAAGGCAGCTGGTCATGAACAAATTTTCCAGGATTGGTGCACTAACTATATTTATTGAGTTGAAAAGCCTATTTACACCCAGAGGTCAAATTTCTGATATCAGTGTGATAAGTCCTAGATTAAAATTTGAAAGAAGTTACCGATAGATCCAGGAGAGGAAAAAAAAGGAGAAAAACAATAATAATGTTGCATTTTTATGCCTTAGGTATTTAAAAGCAGTGTCTACATTACTACATTTTGTTGTAATATCAATGCAAGGTGGAAACAAAGTGTCACCTCTACTTTCAGACAAGGAAGCATAAGATCCACAGGACTGAGTGACCTGACCTGTCACAGAACACACAGGCAGCAGGGCCACAGTCAAAGAAAGATGACATCATTCCTAATCCAGTGATTTACAGTTTTAATAGAAAAAAAATAAGAAGACTGCATAGAACTGAACTGAATAGAAAACAGGGAAACACATCATTCTGGAGTATTTAGGGAATATTGTGAATAATTTTTTCATCCATGTTCTTCATAGGGGGCATTGAATTGTCTTCCATTATTTATGCAGGCACACAGCTATGGAAAATTTCAACACCAGTTTTGGAGAGGGCTTCATTTTAGTGGGCTTCTCTGATTGGCCTCAACTGGAACTCATCCTTTTTATTTATATTTCGATTTTCTACTCCCTAACCCTCTTTGGCAACACCACCATCATCATACTCTCACGACTGGATCCTCGACTGCACACACCCATGTACTTCTTCCTCTGCCACCTCTCCTTCCTGGACTTCTGCTATACCACCAGCACTGTGCCCCAGCTGCTGATCAATCTTTCTGGACTTGACAGGACCATCAGCTACGGAGGGTGTGTGGCCCAGCTCTTCATTGTCCTCACCCTGGGTTCCATTGAGAGTATGCTCTTGGTGGTGATGGCCTTTGACCGCTATGCTGCTGTGTGTCGTCCACTCCACTACACAACCATCATGCACCCCCTTCTCTGCCTGACTCTGGCTATTGCTGCCTGGGTGGGAGGTCTCATGAACTCTCTGATTCAGACAAGCCTCATGATGGCCATGCCTCTTTGTGGCCTCCATTACCTGAACCACTTCTTCTGTGAGATGCTTGTATTCCTGAAGTTGGCTTGTGAAGACACAGAAGGCACAGAGGCCAAGATGTTTGTGGCCCGAGTCATAGTTGTGGCTGTTCCTGCAGCACTGATTGTTGGCTCCTATGCACACATTGCTCAGGCAGTGCTGAGGATCAAATCAATGGCAGGGCGAAGAAAGGCTTTTGGGACCTGTGGGTCCCACCTCCTTGTGGTTTGTCTGTTTTATGGCTCAGCCATGTACACATACCTCCAACCCACGGGCAGTTACTCTGAGAGCGAGGGAAAATTTGTTGCCCTTTTCTATACTATCATCATCCCCATGCTCAATCCTCTGATCTATACCCTAAGGAACAAGGACATGAAAGGGGCTCTCTGGAAAGTACTAGAAAGAGGCAGAGACAGAGAGTAACAGATTAATGAAATTTGAATAATTTTTTGTCAGAGCCCTCAGATGATGGAGCCCATCCTGTTCGTTGTAGAGTAGTTAGTGTATGGAAAACAGTTCTCAACAGGTCTCAGGGTTTTGGTTATCTTGTTTAGAAGTTTGAATTGGATTTTTATTGGGATGTTCAGTTTTTGTGATCAGTGTAGCAGGGAGGAACTATTGGTTCATATCACTACTTTCTAAAGGAATGAGTCTGAATCATGACCAATTGGGAAGGATGAACGTTGGATTCTTGATGTTTCAAAATAAGAGAAGTATTAATTAAAAATAACCCCCATTTTTCAAGTCAGATACCAATGTGATTCCACATAGATGGCACTGTGACAAAGGCAGAGCACTTGAGTTAACACTGATTTTGTAATTTTCTATGACCCTGGCCCAACTTCTTCATGTCTCAGGGCCTGTTTCAAAGGTCTCTTACAGAGGTCACTCTTCTAGGATACTTGGAGCAAATAATTCATCAAGAACAGGGCTATTTCATGGAGCATGTAAGTTTCAGACAAGGGTGTCATTTACCCACTAAAGAAAAAACCAAAATCATTTGGTTAGCACTGAATAAAGGAAGAGAGTAATGTCTTGTCAGTCTCACCAAGAATCTTAGTTATGCTGTTTGGTGTCATTGAGAAGAAATTTCCCATGTAAGACAGAAGACAATAGAGAAGAAATCAGTATACAATAACGAATGAATGGAAAAGTTTTAAATAAAAATAATCTATATGCTGTACATCAGCAGATAAAAGGAAATTTTATAGGAAAATATTTATCTCAAAGTTAACTAAGGAAATAAAAAGAAACCAAGCAAAAGGCTAATAAATACTTATCATTTGACCACATGTGAAGTTTTGTATCTGGGTTATACTCTATTCCATTTGTGTATGTCCCTCTTTACAGCAGTACACAGTTCCACCATTTTCATTGCACTACACATATTTTGAGGATGGTTTCATGAAGAAAATTACAGGTATCTTTGTTAATAACCCTTTGCTGTGTTTGCAAATTTCAATTTGACTGAATCATCTTTTATTTGAATAGCTATCACTAGTATTTGATTAATATGTGAAAATTTGTTTTGCATAAATATTCATTAATCCTATAAGAGCATTGTGAGAGATAGTTCTATTTATATTCCCTGCTTATTAAGGACAATGCTGTTTCAGAGTTTTTAAGGAATTTATTCAAGTTCACATAGCAAATAAGGGATGAAGCTGAGCCAAACTTTCTGTGATCCTAACGAGAACCCTTATTATAACACATTGCCAGTTCTATTTTCTGAGAGCAAACTTGTAATAGAGAAATATTGAGGTTAGAAAGAAAGGTGGTAGATGATATGAAAGGGCTCTAGGGTAATACAAAAGTAAAAGGACAGTCTCTTCAACAAATGGTTCTGGAAAAACTGGCTATCCACATGCAAAGGATGAGTGTGGCCCACCTGTGCATGAGTGCGTGCACACACACACACACACACACTCTTACCTTTCACATTACATGGAAAACTATAAAGCTTTCCTAAGAAAATATGAGAAAAATTTCATGACATTAGAAATTGGCAATGAATTCTTAGATATGACACCAAAAGCATAGATAACAGAAGTAAAACTATATAAATAGGCCCACATCAAAATTAAAATTTTTGTGCATCAAAAGACACAATCAACAGAGTGAAAGAACAAAGTATCCAATGGAAGATAATTTTTCCAAATCACATGTCTGGTAATGGATTAATATTCATAATATATAAAGACCACCTACAGTTCAACAACAAAAATAAATAACCTGATTTAAAGACAGTTAAAGGAATTGAATAGGCATTTCATTAAAGAAGATATACAAATGGCTAGCAAGCACAATAAAAAATGCTCAAATAACTGATCATTAGTTAATGCAAATCAAAACCTCACACATATGCTACTTGTATCTATTAGGATGAATAGTATTTTTAAAACCCAAAGATAACATGTGATAATGAGAATATAGTGAAATTACAATGTCTTATGCACTCTTAGTACTAATATAAATTTCTGATATCTCAATGGAAAAAAGTATGGTGTTTCCCATTATAAAATAAATAAAAATAGAATTATCAAATTGTCTAGCAATTTTATTTCTGAGTACATATTCAAAAGAACTGAACACAGTGTTTTGAAGAGATATTTGCATGCCCATTGTACTAGGGTTGTCCAGAAAGGCAGGACAATGTGGGAGGAAATATGAAGGCATTTATTAGGGGAATTTGCTCATGTAGTTAAAAAGGTTGAGAAGCCCCACAGCAGGCCATCTGCAAGCTGGAGACTGAAATGCCAGTAATATGGTCAGTCTGAATGCTTCAGAACAAGGGAAGCCAATATTGTAACTTTCACCTGAGAGTGAGCCCTGAGAACAGGGGCCCCTGGCTTAAGTCCTGGAATCCAAAGACTAGGAAGCCTGGAGTCCTGATGTCCAACCAGGGAGAAATAGTGTGCTCCAGGACGGAGAGAGGGGGGCAGGAGAGAAAAAAAACAGAGAAAGAGAGAGAGAATTATGTTTGTTTTATTTTATTTTTATTTTTTTGGTATTGTATCCTAGTTCCCAGCTAATTAGAGAGTGCCCACTTTCTTTCTTTTCTCCTTTTTTTTTTTTGATTTTGTAGTTGTAAATGGACAGAATGTCTTTATTTGATTTGTTTATTTTTATGTGATGCCAAAGATCTAGCCCAGTGCCTCATCATGCTAGACAAGTGCTCTGCCACTGAGCTATAGCCCCAGCCCGAGAGTGCCCACTTGCCCACTTTCTACCTTGAACAGATCTTCTCAACTACACTAACATCACTAACATGTTAATATACTCTGGAAATATCCTCACAAAAACATTCAGAAATAATGCTTTACCAGTTCTTTTGGTATTTATTAATCCAGTTAAATTGACAATAGAAATTAACTAATTAACCATCAAACCTGTATCCATAGCAGCATCATTCATTCACATTAGCCAAGAAGTACAAGCAATACCAGTGTTCACATACAGGTGAATGGATGTGTACAATGTGGCCCACCTGTCCATGAGCGCACACACTCGAGCGCGCGCGCACACACACACACACACTCAATGGAACTCTATCCAGCATTTAAAAAAGTCAATTCAAACATATACTATAGCATGGTAGAACTTTGTGAACTATAAAGTATAATCTAAGTTAAATAGCCAGTCACAAAAAGACAAATACTGTATAATATAGAGAATTCATAGAAAGAAAAATTAGAATTGTTGTTTCTAGGGATTAGAGAAGAGAAAAATGGGGAGTTGTTATCTAATGGATATAGAATTTCACTTTTGTAAGAATAAATAGTTCTGGAGACCTGTCACACAACAATACGAATATCTATAATGCCATTGACCTGTATACTTAAAATGGTTAAAATGGTAAAATTTATGTTATGTTTATTTGATAACAATCACACAAAGCACTTAAAATTAGTAGTGTTCTAAACATCAGTAATTATTATGTAGAAAATGTCATAGAAAAATTTATAATGACCTTCATAGAGAAAATTACAAAATATATCTGAGGAACATGTAAAAACACCTAAATCATTATAAAGATTGACATATTCATGTTTGCAAGAATCTAAGAATTTTCTACTTTTCTCAAACAAATTCTAATTATTCTCCAATGTAATTCTAAAAATATCCAAAGAGAGGCCTTCCATAGAACTTTAATAGACTTTAACATTCTCATGAAAAAACAAAAAGCCAAAAAGAGTAAAGAGACTTCTTCTAAAAAGTAAAAAATCTTTGGAGACCTGGGCTATAAATTATCAAGTTGTAAATCTAATAATAAAGACAACGGGTATGATCAGAAGAACAGAAGATGGAACAGCTGAAAAAAAGAAGCAGCAGAAAGAGATCCATGCATATAGTGAAATTTGATACATGCCAAAGGAAAAATTACCAGGGAAACTGGGGTGGTCCATTAAGTGTTACTCAGACAATAGATTATCTGAAACAAAAAATATAAATCTCTATGTTAAACCATACACCAAGTTGATTTGAGGCCTCAATGTGAAAAAGCAAGATACCAAATTTTTCAGGAGACCATAGGTAAGAATATACCTAGGTGCTCAGACTTTTTTTGTAGTTTTTTTCCTCATTTTTCTTAGTTTTTAGGGAAAATATTAACATATATTAATTGTACATACTAATGGGGTTTAGCATGATATTTCCATACATGCATAGAGCATGCATGGATCAAATCCAACAACCTCCCTCCTACTTCAACTCCACACCTTTTCCAGTATCCAGTAGTCACTATTCTACTTTAAGGTTGACTCTTTTAGCTTCCATAATGAGAGAGAATATGCAGTACTTATTTCCTTTCCATTTGGCTTACTTCACTTAAGTATAATGCCTCCTGCTTCACTTTTCTTGCTAAGGATTGCTTTGGCTTTTCTGGGTCTCTTACTTTTCCAAATGAATTTCATGATTGCTTTTTCTAATTCTATGAAGAATGTAATTGGGACTGTAATAGGAATTGCATTAAATCTGTATAATAGTTTTGGAAGTATGGCCATTTTGATGATATTAATTTTGCCTATCCAAGATTATTGGAAATCTTTCCATCTTCTGAGGTCTTCTTCAATTTATTTCTGGTGGCTCTGGCTATAGTTTCAATTTCTCTCTGATTGCTCTAGCTAGATATTCAAGGATTATGCTAAATAGAAGTGGAGAATGAGGACATCCTTGTCCCAGTTTTTAGAGGTAATGCTTCCAATTTTTCTCCATTTAGAATTCTGTTGACTTTGGGCTTAACATAGATACCTTTTATAATGCTGGGTTATGTTTTTACTATCCCTAGTTTTTCTAATGTTTTAAACGTGAGGAGGCATTGTATTTTGTCAAATGCTTTTTCTGCATCTATTGAGATGGTCATATGGTTCTTATCTTTAAGTCAATTTATGTGATGTATTATGTTTATTGATATCCATATGTTGAACCAACCTTGCATCCCTGGGATGAACCCCACTGAATAATGCTACACTCTTTAAAATATGTTTTTGTATGTAATTTATCAGAATTTTGGGGGGAATTTTTGCACCTATGTTCATCAGGGATATTGGTCTGAAGTTTTCTTCCCTTGATGTGTCTTTGTCTGGTTTTTGTATCAGGGTGATATTAGCCTCATAGAATGAGTTTGGGAGTGTTCAATCCTTTTCTATTTCATGGAATAATTTGAGGAGTATTGGTGTTAATTCTTCTTTGAAGGTCTTGTAGAATTTGGCTGAGAATCCATCTTGTCCTGGGCTTTTCTTGATTAATAGGCTTTTGGTGGTGTCTGCTATTTCATTACTTGAAATTGATCTGTTTAAATTTAGTATGGCCTCTTGGTTCAGTTGGGGTAGATGATGTGTCTCTAGAGATTTGTCAGTGTCTTCAAGATTTTCTATTTTATTTGAGTATAAATTTTCAAAATAGTTTCTAATTATCTTCTGTATTTCAGTAGTGTCTGTCATGATATTTCCTTTTTCATCACAAATGTTAGTAATTTGAGTTTTCTTTCTCTCTTTGTTAATATAGCTAAGGGTTTATCCATTTTATTTTTCAAAGAACCAACTTTTTGTTTTGTCAATTTTTTGAATTGTTTCTTTTGTTTCAATGTCATTAATTTCAGCTCTGAATTTAATTATTATCTGTATTCTCTTGCTTTCAGTGTTGATTTGTTCTTCTTTTTCTATGGCTTTGAGATGTAATATTAGGTCATTTATTTGTTGACTTTTTATTATTTTAATGAATGAGCTCAATGCAATGAATTTCCTCTTAGCACTGGCTTTCATAGTGTCCCAAAGATTTTGATATGTTGTATCGGTGTTTTCATTATCTCTTAGTACTTTTTTTATTTCCTCCCTGATTCCTACTACTATCCATTCATCATTCAATAGTATGTTATTTAGTCTCCAGGTGAAGTACTTTTTAATTTCATCATTGATTACTAGTTTTACTCTATAATGATATGAAAGAATACAGGGTAGTGTGTGTGTGTGTGTGTGTGTGTGTGTGTGTGTGTGTGTGTGTGTATTTGCTGAGAGTCACTTTGTGGCATAACATTTGGTCTATTTTAGAGAAGGATCCATGTGCTGCTGAGAAAAAAAGTGTATTCACCCATGGATAGATGAAATACTCTATATATGTTCATTAATTCTAAATTATTGATTGTATTATTTAGTTTTATAGTTTCTTTGTTTAGCTTTTGTTTGAAAGATCTATCCAGTAGTGAGAGAGGAGTGTTAAAGTCACCCAGAATTATTGTGTTGTAATCTATTTGATTCTTGAAATTAAGAAGAGTTTGTTTATTGTACATAGATGTTCCATTGTTTGGAGCATACATATATATAAGATTGTTATGTCTTGTTGACAGTATAAAAAGCCCTTCTTTGTCCCTTCTGATTAACTTTGGCTTGAAGTCCACTTTATCTGATGTGTGGATTGAAATCTCTGCTTGTTTATGCAGTCCATGTGAGTGTTATGTTTTTTCCCACCCTTTCACCTTCAGTCTGTGGATGTCTTTTCCTAAGAGGTGAGTCTCTTGAAGATAGAATATTGTTGGATCTTTTAAAAAAATTCAATCTACCAGTCTATGTCTTTTGATTAATGAGGTTAGGCCATTAACATTCAGGTTATTATTGAGATATGATTTGTATTCCTGATCATTTGGGTTTATTTTTGGATTTTAACTTGACTTGGTTTCACCTTTGATTGATTTCTCTTTGGTGTGGTCCTCCCTTTGGTAGTTTTTTTTCATTTCCTCCTCATGTATTGTTTTGGTAGTATGGCCATTTTGACAATATTAATTTTGCCTATCCAAGATTATTAGAAATCTTTCCATCTTCTAAGGTCTTCTTCAATTTCCTTCTGGTGGCTCTGGCTATAGTTTCAATTTCTTTCTGATTGAACATTGCTAAGAATGTTCTATAGTGCAGGCTTTCTAGTTGTGAATTCTTTTAACTTTTGTTTATAATGGGAGGTTTGAATTTCATCTTCAAATCTGAAGCTTAGTTTAGCTGGATATAAAATTCTTGGTTGGCATCCATTTTCTTTCAGAGCTAGATATATGCTATTCCAGGACCTCCTGGTGTTGAGGGTCTGGACTGAGAAAACAGCTGAGATCTGAATTGGTTTTTTCCATATATAATTTGGCTTTTTTCTCTTGCAACCTTTAAAATTCTATCCTTATTCTGTGTGTTGGTCATTCTCATTATAATGTTGTTTGCTTTGGGCCTGCTGTAAAATTTTGTACTTTTGGGATTTTGTAAGACTCTCATAGTTGATTTTCCATTTTATTCTTTAGATTTGGGAATTTTTCTAATATTATATCATTGAGAAGGTTGTGCATTCGTTTACTTTTTCCACAGCTTTGTGTTTTCTGATAAATATTAAATTTGGTCTTCATGTTATTCCATGTTTCTTGGAAGTTCTGTTCATTGTTAACTAACCATTTGGTCTGTACAGTTGACTTTATTTTCAAGAGTATATATTTTGTCTTCATTTCCTGAGGTTCTGTCTTCCAAGTGGTCTAGTCTTAGTGACACTTTTCATTGGATTTTTAATTTGGTTTATTTTTCCTTCAATTTTGAGGATTTCTGCTTGGTTCCTTTTTATAATCTCTGCCTCTTTGTTGAAGTGATCTTTCACTTCCTGTATTTTCTCTATGATACCATCCTTTATTTCAAAGATCAGTCTAACTGTGCACCTTCTAAACTCCTTCTCTGATATTTCTTTTACTATGTTTTCTATGGATTCTATTGTTGGAATAACTTCATTTGTTTGAGGTGCTTTGTTTCCTTGTCTTTTCATATTGTTTGTATGTCTTCCTACCTAGTGATATGAAGCTAAGGCAGTACAGTTTCTACCCTGTAGTCTTGTAGTGTTCCTGAAGGCTTCCAGTACCTCACCTTTAAGGGAGAGACCAATATGAACAACACTCAATGCAAAAAATATACAGCCTTAAACCAAGTAGCTCCAATAGGTGTTGTGTTCAATTATTATCTACAATATGAATTGTGGTGAGCCGTTCCTATAGACCGTGGCCGCCATTAGAAGATGGCGCCGGCTTCCACTGTGGCCTGTGATAAACAACTCCTTTTTTGGAGAGTTGGCACGTAATCCCTTATCACCCTATGAGAAAGCTCCACGTGGCAGCTTTGCATTGGGGCTTGAGATGCTTTATTAAGGCTGGGAGGGGCATCCGGGAGAGAGAAGAAGAAATATCAAGGGCCTGAATAAACTGCTGAAAGAAGATTCCTGAGTTGCGTCTTCCTTGCGGGCAAGGGGTCGCGACAAGTGGTGCCGAGACCCGGGAACCAGAACTTTCAGCAGTCAGGGGTGGTGCACCGGTTAGTCCCAGGTAAGTGGGATCCGCGACCAAAGCGGGGTTAGTCCCAGGTAAGTGGGATCCACGACCAAAGCGGGGCAGCTCCTCTGTAAAGAAAGAGAGAGCATTACATTTTATTGCAGCTGCACTGTGTACTTTTGCTTCTACTTTCGCTTTTGTTTTTTGTGCTTCTTTTGTTGTTGTGTCATGGGTGCCGCATCTTCAAGTCCGCTTCTCTTGGCCCTAGATGGCCTGTTGCGTTCCAAGGGCCTGGAAGTGAAACATAGTACTTTACAGAGATTTTTACAGAAGATAGATATCGCTGCACCGTGGTTTGCATTTTCGGGCAGCCTTACTGTACCTAGTTGGGATAAATTAGGCAAAGATCTGGACTTTGCTTCTGAGCAGGGCATATTAGAGGGTGGGGTGATACCCCTTTGGAAAATGGTCCGTAGTTGCCTTACAGATGGTAAATGCCAAGAAGCTGTGAGTGAGGGTCAAGCTGTTCTTGAACAACTACATGAGGAAAAATCTGAAAGATCACATAGTGAAGTGGCAGAGAGTATCAAAAGTAACAGTAGTGAGAAGGCAAAAGAGCCTGAAGATAAAAATAGGAGAAGGCTCTATCCAGACTTGACCGAATTCAAAACATCTGAGGACACAAGCGGCTCAGAGTGTTCTGAGGACCTTGATATATTGTTGCAACAACTACACAAGATAAAAGTAAAAAAGAAGAAAAGGGAGACACAAGGCATGCAAGCCTACTGCAAGAAGGGAGAGGGATCTAATATCAGTCAACAAAACTCTGAGGAGGAGGAGGTAAAATATCTAGAAAAAGATATGGTGCCAGCTGTCCCACCCCCGTATGTGGGGGGGAGCCAAGGTTCCGGGAGATCTTTTCATGCACAAGTTTGGAGGACAGTTAATACCGATATGGGACTTGCCTACCCGGTGTTTCAGGACAATAATAGGGGAAGATATCATGAGCCTTTAGACTTTAAGATAGTTAAAACCTTGGCAGAATCCGTCCGCACTTATGGCATAGATGCCGCTTTCACTCTCACTCAGGTGGAGGGACTTACTAGATTTTGTATGACTCCCTCAGATTGGGCTAGTCTAGTCCGCGCTTGTGTTTCCCCAGGTAAATATTAGGAGTCCAAAGTTGGCTGTTTAATGTTTCTGGCAGTACCCAAGACTCGGAGCGAGGTAGGAGGCTTAAAATTTTTGCAAATAATTCACAATTATCTAATGCTACATTACCCTCCGCAGCAGTCTGTCTCCAATATCCGTTTCTGTTTCTTTTGGCTAATGATACATCACAGGGGATGCTTAATTGTTCTAATGTTACTTGTTACTTGTCTGAGTGTTGGAATGGCTCCTGGACTATGGCAGTGATTATGAAAATTCCAACCTTTGTCCCGATCCCAGTTACTGCAGATCCAGAATCCTTTCCTATTGTTGAATTGATTAGAACCCGTAGAGATTTTGGAATTACGGCAGCTATAGTGACAGCTGTGGCGGTATCTGCTGCTGCAGCAGCTACAGCTGGAGTAGCCATGGCCAGCCAAGTACAAACTGCTGCCACTATTAATCAGGTTATTCAACAAACATCCACCGTACTTGAATCCCAAAGTAAAATTAATCAACACATTTTATCTGGGATTTTGGCTGCTAATCAAAGGATAGATTTGCTTCAAGCTCAAGTTGAGGAGTTGTCTGATCTAGTACATTTGGGTTGTGTTGACCAACGTGCACATTTATGTATAACCTCTGTCAGATTTTATGATTCCAGAAATGCCTCCCGCATCATCGGGGAATATCTATCCGGAACCTGGTCCTTGGAAGCAGAAAACTTGATCCAGTCTCAACTAACTCAGATTGCTGTTTTGAATAGCACCCGTGTCGATCCCGTGACTTTGGGTCGATTCACCGATTGGATATCTTCTGCTTTTTCCTTCTTCAAAGAGTGGGTGGGGGTAGGCATTTTTGGTGCAATGTGTTGCTTCGGTGTTGTACTTTGTTTGTGGCTTCTCTGTCGCCTTAAAGCTCGCCATGCGCAAGAGAAAGCTATGATTGTACAGGCTCTTGCGGCCTTAGAAAATGGCATTTCTCCACAAATCTGGCTTGCACATCTTAAACAGTGATTTCTGGGCATGGCCATTACACCCCAAGTTAGTTTCACATTGCACTGGGATTGGCATGTCCTCTTCTTTATGCTCTCCCGGTACTGAATAGCCCTTGCACTCTGCAGGTCTTGTTACCATTGCACGCAGATGGGTTTCAGGACTGGTCTTTCTTCTCGGCTACAGACTCTTTACCTTCCTCTGGGGATTAGGGATTGTGTTGCCAACTTAAATTTTGTCATCATTACCAGGCTACCTGTGTTATCCTACTTCTCATCGTCGTCACGATGCAGGATGCGAGGCAAGGCACTGCACTTGAGTGATCCCTCAACGGACCTCAAGGAAAGCATGTCCTATTGCATGCGGGTTTGACGTCCACGCCCCGCCCTACGAAAAAAGGCGTTGGCTGATATGGGATCAGGTCTGGGGAAGGCGCCTCCTTAGGACTGAACCATACATTGCAGCCACTTCTGCACAGTGGGATAGGACCTCTACTTTCTCCTGCATTGTTTTATAAAACAGAAGGGGGAACTGTGGTGAGCCGTTCCTATAGACCGTGGCCGCCATTAGAAGATGGCGCCGGCTTCCACTGTGGCCTGTGATAAACAACTCCTTTTTTGGAGAGTTGGCACGTAATCCCTTATCACCCTATGAGAAAGCTCCACGTGGCAGCTTTGCATTGGGGCTTGAGATGCTTTATTAAGGCTGGGAGGGGCATCCGGGAGAGAGAAGAAGAAATATCAAGGGCCTGAATAAACTGCTGAAAGAAGATTCCTGAGTTGCGTCTTCCTTGCGGGCAAGGGGTCGCGACAATGAATAGTAAGTTTGCTAAAAGAGTTTACTATTTTAAATGCTGGACAAATGGGAACAGTAGTGTAAGATGTGATGTTTATGAGGGAGGAGAGAAGACATAACAATTTATAATAAGAGTGAAGGAAGAATTAATAGGGGTTGGCTGTTAGCATGAGAGAAGTGAGAAAGAGAATCCAGGGAGACAGATAAGTGAGTGAAAAAATATATACAAATTTTGAAAAATAATAATAAAAAATAAGACTACACAACAAAACTCTAATATACTACTTAGACATCCCATGCCTCAATAAATTGATGCATAAAAAATGTTTGGATTCAAAGGTGGTAAAGATGTGAGCGAGAGAAAAATAAAATAATAAAAATAATAATAAGGGCCAGGATTGTGGCTGAGTGGTAGAGGCACTGGGTTCAATCCCCAGCACCACATAAAAAATAAAATAAAGGTATTTTGTCCATCTACAACTAATTTAAAAAATAATAAAAAATTAAAAAGAAAAGTTTCAATGGAAACTTGAACAATTGCTTCCGTTGTCTTTCAAAAAATTTTCTCAGCTGCCCTTCTCCACAGATGGGTGGGATTGTCTAGATTTTGATGGTAGCTCCAGTCTGGTGGGTGCTGGACTGGTTGGCTGGGTGAGCTGATAGCAAGATATGCTCACATCTTCTTCTAGTCTTCCCACCCATTGTATCTGGCCCCTTCCTTCCCTGTGCACATCAGGACTCACTGAGCTGGAGAGAGCCAAGTTCTCTCCAGTTTCTCCAACCTGTGCTCCCTCTGGAGAACTGCCCCCATCTTTAGCTTTCCACAGGCTAGTCAGGCCCAGACTGGCCCACTCAGACCTAGCTGCAATCTGACAGATCTGGGCTTCAGATTGCCCAGGCTCTGCCTTGCTGCAGTCCCAAGATCTCAATGCTGTTCCAACTTGCAGAGACACCACCAGGGATGTGCTCACACAAAGGAACAACCCTGCAAAGAGGCAGCCAGATGGCAACATATTCACCAGGAAGAGCTCAGTGCAGGTACCCCGACAATATATCTCCAGGCCCTGGCAGGTGACCTCAAACTGAGTCGGTTACACTCCACAATGGCAGAGGTGGCAGCAGCAAACCTGCAGGCCCCTTGTTCCTGGACTCCCTGGCTCTGGCCAGTGTCCCAAGATGGTTGTAGCTGTGTGTAACCAAGCCTGCAGGTGCTCTGACAATGAACTTCCAGGCAAAAATGGGCAGCAGGCAGCAGGCGATCCATGGGCAAACAGTGGGCCATTGGCTGGTGGATGTCAGGAGGTGGGCAATGGGCAAGCAAAAGGCGGGCAAGTGGGCAAATGATGGCCATTGGGCAGCAGTCAGAGAGCAATCTCTCCAGATGGATTTGCTGTGCTCCCACAGGGTTGACAAGTGAGGTGCTGGACAAAGATCCACACTGCATCAAAGTAGAGGCCACTGAGGATTGGGGAGGAAACTGTGAAAAAAGATAGTCCACACAGCTTGGCAGACACCAGTCAGGATCTGCACAAATCTTCAGCAGCTTGACCTCTGGCTCTGGGCAGTGTTGCAGGCAATCTACACAGAGTCTACACAGAGAGCCTTGTATACTGCACTGTGACCTTCACTGAACAATCTCAAAGATTCATTTTTTGAGAAGACACAACCATAGGAAAAGGATTGTTATTAAACATACATGGACACAAACACATGTGTGTGAGTGCAAGTGTGCACACACACATACATACATATTCCCCATAAAGTGAAAACTAAGCTAGATATTAGGAGGTGTTTTCATTGTGCCTAATCAATGGAAGATTAATATGCACAAAATAAAATTGATCTTATAAGTCTTGTTGAAAAGCAAAAATATACCAATAAAATAGAAAAATACATATTTAGATAATTTCGGAAGAAAATTAGGCAACATATAATGTGAAAAAATGCTCACCCTCACTCATAATCAATGACAAGCAAATTAAAATTGTCAATGAGGTACAATTACATACTTAACACATTAGTAAACATTTAAAGCTTTTTTGTGTGTTTTATTTTGCTAGGACAGAGAAGAGACAAATTCTAGCGATTCTAAGTATCTTTCAATGTTGAAGATACTTTGTATTTTTGGACTCAGATTTGACTGTGATAAACCATTTAGAAAAAACTCTTGTCCACAGACACAAGAGCAGGGTATAAAAATGCTCATTGCCATATTGTTTGAAGTGGCCAAATATTTGAAACAGCATATAGATTGTTCTTTGAATATGTGACTAAAGGGTGGTATATTAATGCCATGATTCTATGTAGCAGTTAAAATGAGTGAACCCCTCAACCCCCACCAAGTAGAAAACCATCTGAGGAGGCCAGTGACAGTCATTTTCACTTATGACCCATTTCTTCATATTTATCCTGTGTTTATAAATATATAGTAGAATGTGGGAAAGATTTTTACACTCGGAATCAAAGGGATTTTGTTTTAATTATGGATTTCCCATTTTAGTAATTTCTTGGTTACAGCGAGTTTGTTAAATTATTCTGAGTTTTTGGTCTACAGGTTTCCAAGGACTTTCTGTTATCTATAAATGATGAAAATAGTTGCAACACCTTCTCAGGGTTCATCTTGGACAATAAAAGGAAGTTTTCCATTGGGTTTAGAGGGATCATAATACATAAAAATAAATTTGTGTTAATGGTTATAGTCTATGAGTTCCATTTGACCAATGTCTTAATTAGCAATATATTTTTAAATGCAAATTTTATGAAAAGTATAAAGGTATGAAATAAAGGTTTTAGTGAAAGCATGAAGTGTTATTTTTCCTGTTAAAATCCCAATCAGTAAATGGGCTAAGGAACTGAACAGACACTCCACAGAAAAAGAAATAGAATCAATCGACAAACATATGGAAAACTTTTTAACATCTCTAGCAATTAGAGAAATATAAATCAAAATACTCTAAAATTCATCTCACTCTCTTCAGAAAGGCAATTATCAAGAATACAAGCAATAATAAATGTTGGTGAGGATGTGGGGAAAAAGGCACACTCTTACATTGCTGGTGGGACTGCAAATTGGTGCACCCACTCTGGAAAGTAGTATGGAGATTCCTCAGAAAACTGGGAATGGAACCACAATTTGACCCAGCTATCCCAACCTTGGTTTATACCCAAAGAACTTAAAATCAGCATACTACAGTGACATAGCTGCATCAATATTTATAGCAGCTCAACTCACAGTAGCTAAGCTACAGAACCAAACAAGCTGCCCTTTAACAGATGAATGGATAAAGAAAATGTGGTACATATAAACAGTGTAATATTACTCAGCCTTAAAGAAGATTGAAATGATGACATTTGCAGGTAAATGGATAGAATTGGAGAATATCATGCTAAGCGAAGTAAGCCAATCCCCAAAATCCAAAGGCCAAATGTTCTTTCTGATTAGTGAATACTGATCCATATTGGGGGAGGGCATGGGAAAAATAGAGGAACTTTGATTGGGAAAAGGGGAGGGGGAGAAGGAAGGGCATATGGGGGCAGGCAAGATGGTAGAATGTGATGGACATTATTACCCTAGGTACATGTATGACTGCACATACGGTGTGATGCTACATCATGTACAACCAGAGAAATGAAAAGTTATGCTGAAATTGTGTACAAGGAATCAAAATGCCTTCTGTTGTCATATATACCTAGTTAAAATAAATAAATTTTAAAAAAGAAATTTCATTAGTTCTTGCCTAAAGTTGAGGGTGAGAAGGGCAAGAGACTGTGAATGGGCATGACTTATCATTTTGGGTTAATGAAAATATTAAAAAATGACGGATGCACAGTTCCAGGAATGTAGTAAAAATAATTGAATTTCATACTTTAAATGTGTGAACTGTATAATGGGTGGATTGTTTCTTCATAAAGATGTTGAAAGTCATATGTGCTATTTACAAGGAACAGAAAACTGTCATTGTGTGAAGAAAATTCCATCTCTCCCTACTTGTTTTCTATATTCAACATCTTTTATCTAATAAGCAGCACAGTAAAACCATTCCCATACTTTTCTTTATGTTTATATAGCCACACATTTGCACGCATGTAGATCCTCCATTCATTACAGAAATAAGACAGTGCTATCCATGCTCCCAGAGTAAAGGTGGACACTATTGCTACTTTGATTTCAAATATTTAAGGTGATGTAGGTCTCTCATTGGCTGTGGACTTTTGTGGAACCAGAGATTGCATTTTCTATGTTTATTTCAGGCAAAGAGTAAGCACCGAATAAGTACTTGTACTACTCTAACCCTAATTACCATGGAGTAAATGTCTACCACACACCAGGCACCTCACATACATTGTGCTATTAATCCATAAACACTGTTACAGAATATGCCACATTAACACCATCTTTATGATGAGAAAACTGAAGCTCAAGCCTATCAAGAAAGCTCTTCAAAGTTGTAAAGCTAGTAATAGCAGAGCCATTTCCCTGTATCACATTATGATGTTTTTAAAGCACATAGAAAATTTTGAATCTAAATAAGATTTTTATTTATCATAGCATTTGGCATAATGTTAATTTCTCAATAAGGAATTGTTGTTTGAGCTAATAAATGAATTCATTTTATTTTAAAATTTGTTGTGGATAAAAGCAGGGTATAAAGAAATAAGAAATATTAATACATAGTATAGTGTATGAAAGAAATATATAACTTCAAATTTTTGATCAAGGAAGTAAATATTTAGTTGCTAGATAAAATGAGAACATGAGCATTAGATGCAGATATCAGGGAAGAAAGACATTTGGATTGTGGTGACAATGGTGGCTCCAAGTGAGACATAGAATTTGGTCTGATTGAAGGTCTGATAGGATGAGGGTCAAAGTAAGGAAAGTGGGAGAAATCCAAGACTTCAGAGCCCCATGAGCAAGGGAGAAGTTGTGTTCTGGGGACAGCATATACATCAGTTTGGTTTGGGCAGAATGTGATGAAGGGCGTGAACTGAGAATTGCAAGGCAGATATTGAGCCAGTAAGTTGATTTTAATTGCCAGGTAGGGGCCCAGAAGTCTCCAAGGTTGCCCTTGGTAAACAATTCTTTCTCCAATGCTTTTAAGGAGGACTTCCAATTCCCCAGGGCAGAAGTGATATACTTAGCGTTAGAGTCAGGAGGTGGTTTGATATTGCACCAGCTCCTTCCTGGAATGTGTGTGTTAGAGTGTGCCCAGGGGTCGGGAGGATTCTCTTAAACCTATTATGTTATGAGTATCAGCAGACTCCCCTGTTGGAGGAGAACACCATATGTAATTATGATTTCTCCAGGACAATAGCTCTGATCCATACTCTTTACCTTAAAGATAAAGTCAGGAAAAAGGAGGTAAGTGTCCCTCTCAGCCATCTCCAGATGTTACCAGTCCTCAATGGATCTCACGAGGCCTTTGGAAACAATTGAGTTGAAGCAGGTTAAATCATTAGTTTTCTTTCCTGGAACTGCCTGGATGGGCTACTTTGGCTTCACAATTAATCCAAAACTAGAAAATTTTCTATAGTTAACTAGCAATGGGTTCCATTAGGTTGATTCCCTAGCTTGAGTATATAGAAATGTTAAATTCGCACAAGATATATTTTATCACTGATAGTCTTTCTTTCTTTATCACCTTTCTATTCATCCACCTACTCATCTATACTCAGTATGTCAAAAAATAATCTTACCTGTTTCTCTTTCTCTCCAAGTACCTAAACTTAGTGTAAACACATATTCTTTAAATGTAAAATGTGAGGATTAGCTTAAAACCATTTTGAAATCCTTTTCAGTACACAAGTACTGTAGTGCCAAGGTTTTCATATGGAAAGTAAATAGTAGATATCAGAGCCAGGTGACAAAGGATAGAGGCATGGTTAGAGGAGTTTGTTTGTTTGTTTGTTTGCTAATTTTCATAAATCAATAAAGACTTCTTGGAGAAATAAACAACAGGAAGGAATACATCCTAGATGGAGACAATGTTCTGTGTTGGGAGTCAAAGTTAAAATGAAGAATTTGTTAATTTCAGACTTTTGATGTGAACCAAAATGACTGAACTCCAACTATAGTTTTCTGGTCTTATACTAGAAAATGTTGGTGGGGTATTATTATTGGACATTTGATAGAGAGATCTTGGGCATCACCCTGAGGACTTGTGTGAAAGAATGGATACTGTTTGATTGCTTATGTAAGACAATGTACCTGGGTAAGTGGATGATGGAGTTTGCAGAAGAGTAGACTACAATTGACAATGCACAGAATGTTTTGGTGACTTCCTAGATTTGATAATGAGTTCAGTCTTCCACAAACTAATAAGAGTACCACACGTGAGACATTGGAGGAAGTGAAATTCAGTTCAGATTTAAGTATGGATGATCTTGCAATAAAGGTAATTAAAAAGAGACATTGGAACTTCCTCCCTTTGCTCAGAGCATTAAATTTTCTGGCCGGAATGTGGCTCCATTATAAAAAGCCAATATTGTAAAATTGGCAGACTCTTATGAAGAATAGAGTATTGCATTTGTCTAAAAAGCTTGTAAACATGATTTATGACCTCAAGAATTTTATTATTTAAATAGATTAGGCACACATAGACTTATTCACACATGAATATACACACACATCTACACATAGAGATAAATTTTAGCAATCAGTTATCACTGATTGCTAAATTGCTAATGATATAAATTATCATGCTTTTCTTTAGAATCCTCTTTTTTTAATCCAAAAAATCAACTTAAAACACCTATTTCTCATGCAGGATGTTTTCAGATGACTTATTGACTTCATTGTCCTTAAATTCCATATATTTTATCAAATTTTTAATCCAAATCCACCGACAAGAACTGGAAATTACTCAAAATTCTGTTTGGCCAGTATAGAGTGTTAGGTATTATGCTTTTATTTAAATGTGAAATTGTAGGATAATTTGCCTACATATGTATGGCATAAAAATAAGAGTCATTAGATACAAGTTATCTCAGCACAATATCATTTCATTCTTTTACTGGAATGATAGGTTTGGGAAATATGAGAGGAAATGGAAATTTTGAAGCTGTTACCTTCACTTGAGGAACATGGAATGAAGCAAAGCTTGCATATCATAATGCTTTTCCTCAATATTTGGAGGATTGCTATTTATTTTGTGTGCCCCCTCACCCACTCATCTGCATGTCCTGGGACTCTCCTGATGAAGGCTCTATGCTGTGTAATCCCTGAGGCATTTGACCAGGGTCAAACCCTACCTACCTCAGTTATGAGATGTAGGACTAGCGATAATATGTTCGAATTTTTTTTTAGTTCATATGAGTAATAACTTTCATCTGCTCTTGAAATATGGAAGGGACTCCCAGGAGTTGTGCAGATAAGAATAATTTTTCTCCTCCCATGACTTCTGAATGTAGAAATGAAGCAGACCTGTGGAGACAGGAATACAGTGGTGAATTAATTAACCGGACCTGGTTTCATGAAAATGAAAGATTACTGATGGACACATGGACACTGCCAAGTGGTTAAAATGTACAAAGCACACTCTTTGTAGCTTGAGAATATAGAAAACAATTTAATTACAATCAGAAACCTGTGAAACATGTTAATTTCTCTACAACTAAGTAAATTGATGCACAAAAGCAGATTTTTTAGTAAAATTTTCACTGGTCAGTGATAGAATTGTCCTAAAAGGATCTGACCATGGACTTCTATGGTTATTTCACTTTACCTCAGTGCTCAGGGTGGAAAAAGGAAAAAGAAAAAGACAAAAGACAAAAACAACTTTGGAGTATTGGTTAAGTGAACCACATATTAATACGTTATTATTATAATTCACATTTTCTTAATTTTTCCATAAGGATATCAAGGGAAACAACCAAATTCTTATTGGAATCTTGTTCTAGTGTTGATGCATTGATAATGATCTTTCAGTTTGGTAGACTTTGTAAAAAGAGAAATAAATTAATCTGGCAAGATTGTTTGTATTGAGAACATGCTAAATGTATTTTGATCACTGTTTTCTCTTTTGTGCTTCCTGACACACTTTCTTAGAATCTTTTTGGATTTTTTTAAATCACAAGTAATATCAACCTTTCACAGCAACTTCTTATGTCTATCCTACTTATCAGAGTTTATTAATGTGGATTAGCAGCTAATAAGCAAGTTTCAGAGGGGAAATGAATTTATCTTGAGATTTGAAGGAAGAGTCAAATGTTTCATTCAATAAAATTATTTAAAATAAACAAGAACAAGAGTAACATTAATTTAGAACTTCTCATATGCCAGAAGAGAAGACACCAATATTTTTTAAACTCACTCCGTTCTCCACCACCCAGGAGCTCACAGTATGGAGAGGGCGAAAGACATGTACAAGACTTTCAGTAGGTATGACAAGTGCTAAAGAGAAACTCTACAAAGAAGATTGGCCTAGAGAGGAGAAATAACTCTTCCTAGAGAGTTAATGGATGTATTTATCAATTGCACAAAAAGGCAGGAAATATTCCGGGCATGAAAACTCATCTTGAGGAACATATTTTGTTGCAAATTATTTTTTCCCTTAAAGGAAAACACATATGTGACTTGCAGGTGGTCACCAACAGGGCTTCCATGATTGGTGTGGTGACAATATTCATGAGCAGAAGAAAGCAGATGAGCACCCAGGAGTTAAACTTGTAATCTCAGCCTGGATCTAGTTTTAGATCTTAACCCATTGAAACACTCTACCTAATAGGTCAAGAAGAGAAGCAAAGTAAAATAGAATAATAATGCCACTTTTTACACATTTGCATTTTAAAAGTAGTGCTCACATTATTAGCTGCTAATCCACATTAATAAACTCTGATAAGTAGGTAGGCATAAGAAGTTGCTGTGAAAAGTTGATATTACTTGTGATAAAAAAATCAAAAAAGATTATAAGAAAGTGTGTCAGGTTAGGTCCTCATCTCACTGCTGTGAGGGAGGCAATACATCATCTCTACTTTCAGACCAAGAGGCATCATATCCATCATATCCTGGCTAAAGTCTGGTCACAGATAGGCAATAGTGCTGTGGTTCAAACACAGATGACATCAATCATAATATAGTGATTTGGAGTCTAAAGAAAAGAGTCAGAATAGAAGACTGAACAGAAGTGAATTGAATAGCAAGGTATAAAATAAAAATATTGTTTTGGATGTATTTAGTTGTTATTGTGAAATGTTTTAACCCATGTTTCTCATAGGATCCATTGAATTTTCTTTTGCTGTTTGTGCAGGAGCAAGGCTATGGGAGGTTTCAATGCCAGTTTTGGAGAGGGCTTCATTTTGGTGGGCTTCTCAGATTGGCCTCAACTGGAAGTCATCCTTTTTGTTTTTATTTCAATTTTCTACTCCCTAACTCTCATTGGCAACACCACCATCATTGCTCTCTCGCGACTGGACCCTCGACTGCACACGCCCATGTACTTCTTCCTCTGCCACCTCTCCTTCCTGGACCTCTGCTATACCACCAGCACTGTGCCCCAGCTGCTGATCAATCTCTCCAGACTTGACCAGACCATCACCTATGGAGGGTGTGTGGCCCAGCTCTTCATTGTCCTCGCCCTGGGTTCCATTGAGAGTATGCTGTTGGTGGTGATGGCCTTTGACCGCTATGCTGCTGTGTGTCGTCCACTCCACTACACAGCCATCATGCACCCACTTCTCTGCCTGACTCTAGCTATTGCTGCCTGGATGGGAGGCCTCATGAACTCTCTGATTCAGACAAGCCTCATGATGGCCATGCCTCTCTGTGGCCTCCATTACCTGAACCACTTTTTCTGTGAGATGCCTGTATTTTTGAAGCTGGCTTGTGAGGACACAGAAGGCACAGAGGCCAAGATGTTTGTGGCCCGCGCCATAATCTTGGTCTTTCCTGCAGCACTGATTGTTGGCTCCTATGCACACATTGCTCAGGCAGTACTGAGGATCAAGTCAATGGCTGGGCGCAGAAAGGCTTTTGGGACATGTGGGTCTCACCTCCTGGTGGTTTCTCTTTTTTATGGGTCAACCATTTACACATACCTCCAACCCACAGGCAGTTACTCTGAGAGTGAAGGAAAGTTTGTTGCCCTTTTTTATACTATAATTACCCCCATGCTCAATCCTTTGATCTATACCCTAAGAAACAAGGATGTGAAGGGGGCTCTGAAAAAGATAGCAGGAAGAGGCAGAAACTCAGGGTAGAAGAGGAAAGGGACATCAATACAATTTTGTATGGTAGCTCTTCAATTATAAAACCCAACCTGTTCTTGCAAGGCAGTTGGTTAGTAGAAAGGCCTTAGGGTTTTGGTTTCTTCTGTGTTTGGAAATGGGAAGAGAAAATATATTGAGATACTTGCTAGTTCAGGGTCTATGATCAATGTGCAAAAGGGACTAAGGATTTGTATCATAATGTTTGGGAAGTGGATGTCTTGTATCCACTTGTAGGTAGTGGGGATAGGTTCTTGACAAGTCTGAGAGTCAGAGTAAAATTAATTCAGTACTCCAATACCTTCCCAGCATCATGCCATATAGATCACACTGTAACCAAAGGCAAAGGACTTGGATTGAGGCTTACTCTTCTAATTAATTGTTACCCTGGACATGTCCCTTTACATCTTGGGGTCTGTTTTTAAGGTCTCTTGAAGTGGCTAGCCTTCTATAATACTTGGACCAAGTAAGAAGACAATGATCAGAGGTAGTTCATGAAGCATACAAAATGTCACTTACTACTCAAAGAAAAAGGCAAGATCATTGGGAGGCATTATGTAAAAGGAGGAATCAGTGTCTCATCGGGTGCACCTCCAGTCTCAGAAATGCTGCTTGGTGTCATAGACAACACATTTTCATGAAAGAGAAGACAGTAGAAAAGAAATGGGCATAAGAAAAATGAGCCAAGAGGAAGTTAAATAGAAAAGAATAAAGAATAAATTAGAGCATCACAAATCAAGAAGAAAAAGAGAGAGGAGGGTTGGTGGAGAGAGAGAGAGAGAGAGAGAGAGAGAGAGAGAGAGAGAGAGAGAGAAATATCTTTGTTTATAACCTTTAACAGTGTCCATAAATTTCACATTGAGTGAATCATCTTTTATTCCAAAACAATCATTATATTTGTTTGATATTTGGAAAACTTGTTTTGCAAATATTGTCATTAATCCTTACAACATCATTGTGAGAGTAGTAGTATTCCCTGCTTACTCATGGTAAGATTAAGTTTCCAATGGTTTAAGCAACTTATACATGTTCACATGGCAAATATGGAGTGAAGCTGAGACACAGGCTTCTGAGATTCTAAAGGTAATCCACCAGTTCTATTTTCTCAGAACAAAATTGTAATGAAGGAATATTTAGATTTGAAAGAAACATGGTTGGAGGGGGTTTAATGTACTTCACTGTTTCTGGTCAGTGTTCTAAACTCTTCTGATTTATTTACATTTTGGTCAGGGGCCATATTTTCCCCTTCCCAAAGGAATATATAGTTCAAGCATCATGCTATGCATTATACTACATCATCACACTTAATTCTTACAAAATGAAATATAGCTTTATTCCCTCTTCCTGTTAGTTTTACTTATCAGGAGACTGACTTATTTCAAATTACCCACACATTAAATGGAGACTCAATATTTGAATCTCTTATTCAAAATTTTATCTGCCTAAGAATCTATATTTTTTATATTTATTAATTCAAGACACCAACCAATAATCCACATGAAATAAATATTATTTTTTTCTCTGTATACTTGTGTATCAAGGTCTAAATAATTTAAACATATGTAAAACCTGATAGAAGGCTTTATTTGAACAAACAGAACTGTATTTAATAAAAATTATTTTATGGTAATGTGTTGCTATTTTACTTAGCTTGCAGAGAATATAGCCACTCAATTATATTCATTGGAGCATGCACCTCATAGTCAAGAAATTTTAAGAGGCCACTGGTATATTTGGGCACATATAGCATTACTTTGTTACAAATCCTATCTTATGGGAAGCAAATGTCATCTCCATGGAAATCAACATCCCTTGGGTTTTGCTGGATCTTCTCACTCTGGCAATGGCTAATTGATCATCAGGGATCCTGGGTCCTCTAATCCTGACAGAGCCTGTGAATGACTTCTATAGTCCCTCAATTGGCAATCTGATACAGGGAATTAAAGGTGATTTTCCTGCATGTAGTGGAATGTGAACACATTGGCATCCATTTCCTTTGGAATTTTTAATAGTTATTCATTAATTTTCAGAATACATTTTATTATTTATATTTCAGGCTCACAGCATGATATGGGATTCACTGAGTGAAATGGTCATCATGGTGAAGCACATTAACATATGTTTCATCACATGGGATACCTGACTTTTTTTGATGACAAGAAATCTATTTAACAAAATTCCCTAACAACCCAATTTTATTAACTCTATCTTCATTTTGTACATTATATCTCTGGACTTGTTTGATCTACATCTCCCCATTTCTACCCAACTCTCTGCATATGGCAACCAGTGCTTTATTTTCCATCTCTGTAAATTTGACCCTAAAATTGAGATAGGGGCTGGAGTTGTGGCTCAGTGGTAGAGCACTTGCCTAGCACGCATGAGGCACTGGGTTCAATCCCTGGCACCACATAAAAATAAACAAAATAAAGGTATTATGTCCATCTACAACTAAAAATATTTTTTAAAGTGAGATAATGCCATATTTTCTTTCTATGTGTGGTTCACTCAGCATGTTTTCCTGGCTTATTCACACTATGTCCAATGACAGAATTGTTTTCTTTTCTTGAGGAAAGAATAATATTTCATTGTGACTACATATCACAGATTGTTTATTCATTTGTCCATTAATGGACACCAAGGTTGTTTCCACATCTTGGTTATGGTAAATAATACTACAATGGACATGATGTGAGGTGGTAATTTCATGTCCCAGAAGAAGAATTGCTGGATTGTATGATAGTTCTAATTTTAATTTCCTTAGGAAATGTATAGTGGCTTTAGTGTGTATTTTCCTGATGATTACAGATATAGAGCATATTTCATATGTCTTTGTACCCTTTTGATATCGTTGAGAAATTCCTGTGCCCATTTCTAAATGGGTCCTTATTTTCTCCTATTTAATCTTTAGAGTTATTTATAAAATTCAAACAAACTTCTTCTTAGTTACATGGTTTGCAAATATATTTTCCCAGTTGTTAGGCTGAATTTCAGTTTGTTGATTATTCTCTTTGCTCTTTGTTTTTCTTATTGGTTCTTTTTGGTTATACATAACATTAAGAATCATTTTGACATAATTATAAAAGCATAGTATTTTGCTTCAGTCCCCATTACATCCCATTGCCCTTCCGCTCCCTCCCCTCTATTATATTGACCTTTCTGCTATTTACTTAGAGTTTTTTAAATTAGTGTCTTATGGGTATACATGAGGGTGAAATGCACTGTGGTATATTCACACATCCGTATAGGAAAGTTAGGTCAGATTAATTTCACTGTCTTTCCCTATTACACTCTTCCTCCCTTCCCTACATTCTCCTCCATCAACTCCACTGATCTTTCCTCTATTTTTTATTCTCTGCTCTTTATCTGTATTATCTTCCACATATCAGAGAAACATTGGACTTATGGCTTTGGGGGACTAGTTTATTTCACTTAGCTTGATAATCTCCAGTTCCATCCATTTACCAGCAAATCCTATAATGTCATTCTTTCTTATGGATGAGAAATACACTCTTATGTATGTATGCCACATTCTCTTTATTATCTATTCATCTGTTGAAGAGCACCTAGGTTGGCTATTGTGAACTCTGCTACTATAAATATTGATGTGGCTATGTCCCTGTAGTATGCCATTTTTAAATCTTTTGAATATATACCATGTAGCGAGATAGCTGGGTCTTATGGTGGTTCCATTCCTGTTTTTTAAGGAATCTCCATACTGCTTTCCAGATTGGTTGCACCAATTTGCAGTCCCACCAACAATGTATCAGTATGCCTTGTTCCACATGCTCACCAACATTTACTGTTACTTGTGATCTTGATAATTGCCATTCTGACTGCAATGAGAAGAAATCTTGGGTATTAATGCCCTGAGTAGCAGTTGGCTAAGATTGTCTCCCATTCTGTTGGCTATCCATACTCAGGTTTCCTTTGCTGTGAAGACTTCTAATTTGATGCTATCTCACATATTGATTTGATTTTCCTTCTTGAACTTTAGGACTCTTGTTAAGTCAGTTCCTGAGCTGATATGTTGGAATTTCTATATTTTCTTCTAGCAGGCACAGGGTTTCATGTCAAATTTCTACATATTTGATCCATTTTGAGTTGAGTTTTGTGCAGAGTGAGATACAGGGGTTAAATTTCATTCACTACAAATGGATTTCCATTTTTTCCAGTACCGTTTATTTAAATGACTATCTTTTCTCCAACATATGTGTTTGGTACATTTGTATAGTATCAGCTAACTGTATTTATATGTGTTTTCTATTCTATTTTATTGGTCTTCATGCCTATTTTGGTGCTAGTACCATGTTGTCTGTGCTTGTTACTATTGCTCCATAGTATAATTTGAGGTCTGGTATTGTGATACCTTCTGCTTTACTTTTCTCACTAAGGATTGCTTTAGTGATCCTGAGCCTCTTATTTTTCCAAATGAATGTCAAGATTACTTTTCCTTTTTCTGTGAAGAATGTCATTGGAATATTGATGGGAATTACATTGAATCTATATATTGTTTTTTGGTAGTATGGCTATTTTGACGATATTAATTCTTCCTACCTAAGAATATGGGAGGTCTTCCTATCTTCTAAGATCTTCTTCAATATTTTTCTTTAGTGTTCTATGGTTTTCATAGGTTCTTCACCTCTTTTGTTAGATAGTTTTTTAAAAAAACTTGTTTTTATTGGTTCTTTTTTAGTTACACATGACAGTAGAATTTCATTTTAATATAATTGTACAAGCATGAAATATTTCTTATTCTAGTTAGGATCCCATTCTTATGGATGTATATGATGGTGAAATTCACTATGTTGTATTCATATAAATCTTAGAAAAAATATTTCAGATTTATTCCACTGCCTTTCATTTTCTTATCCACCCTCCCTTCCTTTCATTTCTCTTTGTCTAATCTATTGCATATCTGTTCTTCCCCTCTTCCCTTTTATTGTGAGTTAGCTCCTATGTAGGAGCTAACTCACAATAAACTCACATATCTGTGAAAATATTTGACCTTTGGTGTTTTGGATTGGTTTATTTCACTTAGCATGATAGTATCCAGGGCCACCCATATACTTGCAAATGTCATAAAGTTATTCTTATTTATGGCTAAGTAACACTCCATTTCGATACCACAATTTCTTTACTCATTCATCTGTTGAAGGACATCTAGGTTGGTTCCATAACTATTGTGTATTGTGCTGCTATAAACATTAATGGGATTGTGTCACTGTACTATGCTGAATTTAAATGTTTGGATATAAACCAAGGAGTGGGACAATGGGGTCAAATGAAAGTTCTATTCCTAGTTTTTCGAGGAATCTCTATACTGCTTTCCAAAGTGGTTGCAACCATTTGCTGTCCTACTCACAATATATGAGCATACTTTTTCCCCCAATCCTTGCCAACATTTACTACCCATTTTGATTGGTTTATTTGTTTTATGGTGCTAAGTTTGTGAGTCCTTTATATATCCTGAAAATGAAAGCTCCTTCTGAGGTGCATGTGGCAAATATATTCTCCCATTCAGTAGGCTCTCTCTTCATGTTATTGTTTTCTTTGCTGTGAAGAAGCTTTTAATTTGATTTTACTTCTTGCACATTAGATGTTAAGACATGTTGGTGTATTGGATCTACATTTTCTTCTAGTAATTGCAGGGTTTCAGGTCTGATTACTAGGTTTTCATCTGACTTGAGTTAACTTTTGTTCAGGGTAAGACATAGGGGTTAAATTTCCATTCTACAACACAGGTATTTTTCAGTTTTCCCAGCACCATTTGTTGAAGTGGCTGCCTTTTCTCCATTGTATATTTTTGACAAATGTATCAAGTGTGAGGTAACTGTATTTAGGGGGGTTGTCTCTGTGTCTTCTCTTATGTTCCATTCATCTTCTTGCCTGTTTTGTACCAATACCATGCTGTTTTTGTTTACTATTACAATGTAGTAAAATTTAAGGTCGGGGATTGTGATGCCTCCTGCTCCACTTTTCTTGCTAAGGATTGCTTTGGTTATTCTGGGTCTATTATATTTCCAGATGAATATCATGATGACTTTTTCTATTTCTATGAAGAATGCCATTGGAATTTTGATGGGAATTGAATTGAATCTGTATAGTTCTTTGGGTATTATGGCCATTTGACAATATTAATTCTGCCTATTCAAGAACATGGGAAGTCATTTTATCTTCTAGGGTCTTTCTCTATTTCTGTCTTTAGTTTTGTCTAGTTTTCACTACAGAGGTTCTTTCTATTGTTACATTGATTCACAAGTACTTTTTTTGAGGCTATTGTGAATAGGATAATTTTCCTAATTTCTCATTAAGCTGATTTATTTATTTATTTTTTTTGCATGATTGCTCTGGCTAGAGTTTTAAGGACTATGTTGAATAAAAGTGGAGAAAGTAAGTATCCCTGTCATGTTCCAATTTTTAAAGACAGTGTTTTTAATTTTTCTCTGTTAAGAATGATGTTGGTCTTGGGTTTATTGTATGTAGCTTCTACAATATTGAGGTATGTTTCTTCATCTCTAGTTTACCTCATGTTTTAAACATAAATTGATGCTGTATTTTGTCAAATGCTTTCTCTGCATCTACTCAGATAATCATGTGATTCTTGTCTTTAAGTCTATTTATGGTCAATTACAATTATTGTTTTGTGTATGTTGAACTAACCTTGCATCTGTGGGATGAAACCAACTTGATCATGCTCCACTATCTTTTTAAAGTGTTTTGGTTTATGGTTTTCCAATATTTTATTAAAAATTTTTGCATCTATGTTAATCAAGGATGTTGATATGAAGTTTTCTTTCTTTGACATGTCTTTGGTTTTGGTTTTGTCTAACTTCATAGAATGAGTTTTGCAGTGTTTCCTCTTTTGTATTTCATGCAGTAATTTCAGGAGAATTGGTATTAGGTCATCTTTAAAGGCCTGGTAGAATTCTGCTGAGAATCTATGCAGTCCTGGGATTTTCTTAGTTGGAAGATTTTTGAAGGTTGCTACAATTTCCTTACTTGAAACTGGTCTATTTACTAGAAAACTGCATACAAAAACTTGTGATTGTTGTCCACAAAAAAATTAGTTCTTAAATTTAGTAAACTTACTATAACCTTAAGTGAGGCCTAAAATTGCAGAGATTGGGCATAAAAGGATAGGGGAAAATAGAGACAGAAAGAAAGAGAGAGAGAGAAGAGAGAGATAGAGATGTGTGTGTGAGAGAGAGAGAGAGAGAGAGAGAGAGAGAAATGATATAGAAGAGTAATTTATACCAAGGTAGAAAGGAGAAATAAACGAACAGTTGGTGTTTAAGGTAGTAGCACATAATGCTGAGTTGCAGGGGCAAGTCTTAGGTAAAGTCTACAAAAAGGTATAAATCTTAGCTAACCATGAGGTAATATTAACATCAAGACTTTTTTTTAGTCTTAAATGTATTTTAAAGCCTGAAATTCCCACTGACATATACTTTTCACTTAAATTGTTTTATCTTATAACTATGTGTTTTTTTAATTTAGCTGAAATAAATAAACTTGGGGAGTTTGAATCATCCCCAAGAAATGTGAACATGTCACCAGCAGGAGACCCTTGGTTGGAGTGGAGAGAGTAGAACTCACCATGCCCTTGAATTATTGAGAGCAAATGTTGTAAAGAAATTTGCTGAGATGGCTCATCTTACAACTGAATATGCAAAAACTGGAAAAAAACAGGTGTGCAAAATAAAGAACAAAACACATATTTACCAGATAGGATGAAAGCCTTCATAAATGGTGATGGTGGGGGGTGCTCTTAAACAGGAAGGAAGAGATACATCTGTAAAAGGAGGCCTCATAATCAGCAGAGAGGAAAACCCTTGTATCCTGGTGGAGAAATGCTTCTCATAAAACAGATTACAAGTAAAAATGAGAACAGACCAAAGGAACTGGGAGTTCTGTCATAGGGAGACAAAGCAGGACAAAAAAGGCAAGGTATAGAATTTGAAGCCTCAGTGGGCCTGATTTGGTATACCTTAAGCCATAAATCCATGAGCCATTAATCTCTCTATGAGTCTTCCTCAGTCCCTGCTTCTGATACCATGTAATATCAAAAATAGACAAATTATAGAGACAAATTTCTGGTAAAGAAACTTTTATTTGGGATAACCAAAGAGTAAATTGCAATCCAGGACACACATGCATAAACAAGGTGGCCTTACATAGGCCCAAAGAACAAAGGAAATTTTGGTATTGGGGAAAGAGAAAAACTAAATGAGGTGTTTGAAAAGAAAGATCACAGGCACGTGTGATATTATTCCAAAGCTGCAGATACCAGGTGAACCTACTCTTAAAGTCATAGACAGGCAGCCCTCTATCAGTTGCTAATTAAAATAAATCTTAAAGTTATGGCAGTCCTATTCCATTTGATTGGTTTTAGAAGGTAGTTGGTATAGCAGGTGTCTATTACCTGTGCATTTTTTTTTCCCCATGCACCCTTGGCTTCATTTTAGTTGTGTATGGGAGGAATGGCTCCCATTTTTCAGAAGTTTTCAAACCTTATCATAAGAGATTGGGATGAAGACAAAGCATACACCAATGGGTGACCAGGTGAAGACATAAGAAGAAAATGGTATATTTAATTCCAAGAAAGAAAAACCTCAGAAGTAGCCAAATCTACCAATAACTTCATCCCAGACTTTTGGCCTCCAGAACTATAATTTCTAATAATTTATGTTGTTAAGGTGGCCCTACTAAATCAATCCCATAGATATTGGTAAATAATTATTCACAATACCACTTTATTCAAATGTATGGGAAATTGTTTAAATCATTGACCTGACCATGCAATGAGACGAAGCCCTTTCCTTTTCCTCTACTGAGCTGATGATAAAACTTTCATTGTTGCCTGGCCATGGTTTTTGCCTACATATTTTCATATGGCCTTGCATTCTCTGGTTCAAGTATATTAGAAAGACTGACATAAAGTGACTGAAGAGGGTGGAGATTTGGTTTTTTTTTATTATGCCCAACAAACGAGGTATAGTAGATTGTCCACATCCAAGTTCTATTTTAATTTTTTTTCTGGCTTACAACCACTTTATTTATTTTTTTGAATGGGGCAACATTTCTTTATTTATTTTTAAATTTTTAAATTGCTTTTATTTTTAAATACATGACAGTGGAATGCATCATAATTCTTATTACACATATAGAACACAATTTTTCATATCTCTGTTTGTATATAAAGTATTTGACACTAATTCATGTCTTCATACATGTACTTTGGATAATGATGTCCATCACATTCTATCATCATTGCTAACCCATTGCTCCCTCCTTTCCCCTGCCACCCCTATGCACTATCTAGAGTTCCTCTATTCCTCCCATGTTCCCTCTCCCTACCCCACTATGAGTCAGTCACCTTATATCAGAGAAAACATTCACCATTTTTTTTGGGGGGGGGATATTGGCTAACTTTGCTTAGCATTATCTTCTCTAACACCATCCATTTACCTGCAAATGCTATGATTTTATTCCCTTTTATTACTGAGTAATATTCCATTGTGTATATATGCCACATTTTTTTCAGGAGTACAAAGGTCTTTTAATTTTATCTTTCAAGTCTGGAACTATACCACATTTTTTAATCCATTCATCTACTGAAGGGCATGTAGTTTGGTTCTACAGTTTAACTATTGTGAATTGTGTTGTTATAAACATTGATGTGGCTATGTCCCTGTAGTATGCTGTTTTTAAGTCCTTTGGTTATAGACAGAGGAGAGGGATATCTGGGTCAAATGATGGTTCCATTCCAAGCTTTCCAAGGAATCTTCATACTGCTTTTCATATTGGCTGCATCAATTTGCAGTCCCACCGGCAATGTATGAGTGTGCCTTTTCCCCCACATCCTCGCCAACACTTATTGTTGTTTGTTTTCATAATAGCTGCCATTCTGATAGGAGTGAGATGATAACTTAGAGTAGTTTTGATTTGCATTTCTCTAATTGCTAGAGATGAGGAACATTTTTTCATATATGTGCTGATTGATTGAATATCCTCTTCTGAGAAGTGTTTGTTCAGGTCCTTGGCCCATTTATTGATTGGGTTATTTGTTTTTTATTTTTAGTTTTTAACTTTTTGAGTTCTTTATATACCCTAGAGATTAGTGCTCTATCTGATGTGTGAGGGGTAATAATTTGCTCCCAATATGTAGTCTCTCTATTCACCTCACAGATTGTTATTTTAATCTTCCATTTCTTTGGATGCTATAATTTCCCCCTTCAAGTACTAAAAAACGTGATTTAGAAATTATTTACATTTTATTGTTTGATTATTTTTAAATTATCAAAGAATACGAAGAATAGAGAAGCTTACCAGCTACTATTATTTATTTTATTATTGTTAGAATGTTGTGAGCCAGTATTTAAGGAAGTGTGACTTGAGAATCTAATTAAACCCTTAACCAATACTGGTTTATTTTTAAGAAGACTGGCTCTAAAAATATTTATTGAACTCAACAGACAGTAGAATTCTAAAGCCTAGGAGATTCTGAGGAAGAAAATGGAGGAATATTGGTCAAAGGGTACAAACTTTAAATTATAAGATGAATAAATTATGGACCTAAGATTCAGCATGGGGACTTTAGTTTATTAATTGTAATGTATTGCATACTTGAGGTTTGCTTAGAGAGTAGATCTTAAGCTTTCCCACCAAAAATAGATAACTACTTAAGCTGATATAGGGTAATAGGCTTGGTTAAGAGAATCACTACACAATATATATGCATATATCAAACCATGATATTATATGCATTAAGTACATACAATGTTTGTCAACCCTATCCCATATTTTTAATTTAGAATATTCACATTCTTTGTAAGGCCATAATCTCATAACATAGTATTAGAAATGTTCAAGAGGTAGTGTTTGTTTTCAAATACAAAGAGTCAGTAATATTTCAAGTTACATTAGGAAAGATAATAAATGGAAACTATGTTAAGATAACAGATGTTGGAATTACATGACAAACGTTTTAAAAGCAGCTATTACAAAAATTATCTAAAAACCAATTATAAAAAAACTTGTAAAATGAATGAGAAAATAGAAGTCTTAGCGAAGAAATAGAATATACATCAAATAAAGAAAGAAATTGAAGAAGACTTTATACCAATGATGAATCAACTGAAAGAAAATCAGAAAAACAATCTCACTCACATTTGCCTCAAAAACTACTGGGAACTAATATGCCAAAAAGGTGAAAGACCTCTACAATGAAAACTACAGAACACTAAAGAAAGAAATTGAAGAAGACCTTAGAATATGGAAACATCTCTCATGTTCTTCAATAGGCAGAATTACTACCAAAAGTGCCTCACAGATTTAATGCAATACCTATTGAAATTCCAAGATGTTCTTCATGAAAATAGAAAAAGCAGTCATAAAATATTTTTGGAAAAATAAAAGGCCCAGAATAGCCAAAACATTCTTACAAAAAAAAAGCAAAGCAAGAGGCATCTCAATACCATACCTTAACTTACTATAGAGCCATAGTAACAAAAACAACATGGTATTGAAACCAAACAGATATGAAGACCAATGGTACAAAATAGAAGACACAGAGACAAACCTACATAAATCCAGTTATCACATACTAGACAAAGGCACCATAAACATACATTGGAGAAAGATAGCCTCTTCAACAAATGGTGCTGGGAAGACTGGAAATACATATGTAGCAGAATGAAATTTTCCCTTTATCTCTCACCCTGTACAAAACTCAACTCAAAGTAGATCAAGAACCTAGGCATCAGACCAGAGACTCTTCACATACTAGAAGAAAGTGTAGGCCCAACTCTCCATCACTTCAGCTCAGCAACCCAAATTCTCAACAAGACTGCTAAAGTACAAGAAGTAAAATCATGAATCAATAAATGGGATGGTATCAAACTAAAGAGCTTCTTCACAGCAAAGTAAACAATCAACAACATGAAGAAAGAGCCTACAGAATGGGAGAATATCTTTGCCACCTGCACCTCATACAGAGCATTAATCTTTGGAATACACCAATAATTCAAAAAACTTAACACCAAAAAAACCCACAACACACCAAATAACCCAATCAATAAATGGGCAAAGGAACTGAACAGGCATTTCACAGAAGAAGAAATGCATAATACCAACAAATATGTAAAAAATGTTTAACATCCCTAGCAACTAGAGAAACGCAAATTAAAACCACACTGATTTCATCTCATACCTGTCAGAATAAAAATTATTAAGAATACAAATAATAATAAATGTTGGCAAGAATGTGGGAAAAATCATTCACTCATACATTGCTGGTGGGACTGCAAATTGGGACTGGAAACCACTCTGGAAAGCAGTATGAAGATTCTTCAGGAAATTTGAATGAATTCACAATAAATAAGCTATGAACCAACTAGGTGCCTTTCAACAGATAAATAAATAAAGAAATTGTGGTATATATACAAAGTGGAATATCACTCAGCCATAAAGAAGAATGAAATTGGGGCATTTGCCCTGTAAATGGATGGATCTGGAGACTATCATGCTAAGTGAAATAAAGTCATTCCCTCCTCCCCCCCCAAAAAAAGGCCAAAGGTTCTTTCTGATTTGTGGATGCTAACTCACAGTAAGAGTGGGGCCATGTAGGAAAGAATATAAGTTCATTGGCTTAGATGAAGGGGAATGAAGAAAAGGGAGGGTTAGGAATACAAAAGACAATGGAATGTATCAAACATAACTTTCCTATATTGATATTGAATACACAACCATTGACAGTCCACATGATGTACAACCACAAGAATGGGATCCTAATTAGAAAAAGTCTTATGCCCCATATGCATAACATGTCAAAATACACACTATTGTCATGTTTAGCTAAAAAGAACAAGGAAAAAATATAACAAAGAAAACTTGTCACTTGATAGTGCCGATGGTAGCATGATAATGACAAAAACTAAAAAAATCAGTAAAGTTGAAAACAAATTAATAAATAATTATCTGATCTTAACATCAGAGAGATAACATATTTTTCAAATAAAGCTTGAAAGATCATTACAATAATAAGAGGTCTACTGTTTATGTTGTCACAAACCCAGGATGAGAAGAGAAAAATACAGTGTTGAAACATTATTTAAAGACATAGATGGTCCCTGAGTTATGTTGGTTCAATTTAGGATTTTTTAACATAACAATGGTAAGAAAGTATACCCATACAATCATCTGCTTTTTACTTTCAGTACAATATGTAATAAATTACATGAGATATTCACATTGTGTTATAAAATGGGCTTTGCATTAACTACTATGTATTCTGATATACTAGGTTAAGTATGATATTCAGTGGGTTATTTTTATAAAATGCTTTTTTAACTTATGATAACTTACAATATGTTTATTAGAACACAAATCCATCATAAGCATTTGTTTAATAGCTGAAATTTTTCTATGTTCATAAAAGGTATAAACTTACAAATTCAAGAAACTCTGTCATTCTCAAACAGGATAAATCTAGATCAGAACCCCTACACATATAATTAAACTTATGAAAAGTAAAGGGAAAGAAAAACATATAAAAAGGATCCAGAGAATTATAATGCATTAAGTAGAGGGAAGCAATTATTTGAATAACTGGGTTTCTCATCAGAAATCATGGTAGCAAACAAAAAATTTACAATATTACTTGTAAGTTGCTGAAAGAAAAGATATATCAACCCAGAATATATAAACAATGAAAATATCCTTCAATAAAAGCAAAATTGTTCTTCTTTATGACTGAGTAATATTCCATTGTGTTCATATACCATATTTTATTTATTCACTCATCTGTTGATGAGTACCTGTGCTGGTTTCATAACTTAGCTATTGTGAATTTTTTACTATAAACATTGATGTGCATGTATCACTATAGTGTGCTGATATTAGTACTTTGGGATAAATTGTAAGGAATGGGGACAGCTAGATCATATGATGATTATATTCTAGTCTCTTGAGGAATCTCCATACTGCTTTCTAATGTGGTTGTACTAATTTTGCAGCCCATCAACAATGTATGAGTGTACCTTTTCCTCCTTATCCTCAGCAGGATATATTTATTTTTATTTGTTCTAATTAGTTATACATGACAGTGGAATGCATTTTGACATATCATACATAAATGGAATATAACTTATTCATCTGGTTGTACATGATGTATAGTTACACAGGTCATGTAATCATATTACAGGGTAGTAATGTCCAATTCATTCTACTATCATTCCTACCCCCTTACCCCATCCCTTCCCTATATTCCTCTCTTTCTGGTCCAAATTACCTCTACCCCCCCACCCCCACTGTGAATTAGCATCCACATATCAGAGATAATATTTGGCCTTTGGATATTTGGGATTGGCTTATTTTGCTTAGCATAATATTCCCCAGTTTCATCTATTTACCAACAAATGCCATAATTTCATTTTTTAATTTGTTCTAATTAGTTATACATGACAGCAGAATGCATTTTGATTCATTGTACACAAATGGACTTTACATTTCTCTGGTTGTACAGGATGTAGAGTCACACCATTCATGCAATTTTACATGTACCTAGGGTAATGATGTTTGTCTCATTTCACCATCTTTCCTACCCCCAAACCCCTTCCCCTCCCCTTCACTTATCTCAGTCCAATCCAAAGTTCTTCTATTCTCTGCCCCCATTTTGGATAAGCAACCACTTATCAGAGAAAATATCTAGCCTTTGGTTTCTGGGATTGGCTTACTTCACTTAGCACGATAGTCTCCATTCCATCCATTTACCTGCAAATGCCATAATTTCATTTTTTTTCTTTAAAGCTGAGTAATATTCCATTGTATACATGTACCACATTTTCCTTATCCATTCATCTATTGAAGGGCATCTAGTTTGTTTTCACAGTTTAGCTATTGTAAATTGAGCTGCTGTAAACATTGATGTGGCTGTGTCTCTGTAGTATGTTGATTTTAAGTCATTTGGGTATACACTGAGGAGCAGGATAGTTTGGTCAAATGGTGATTCCATTCCAAGTTTTCTAAGGAATCTCCATACTGCTTTCAAGAGTGATTGCACTAATTTGCAGTCCCACCAGCAATGTATGAGTGTGCCTTTTTCCCCACATTCTCCCCAATACTTATGTTTGCTTGTAATCTTGATCATTGTCATTTTGACTGAAGTGAGATGAAATATGAGTGTGACTTTTATTTACATTTCTCTAATTGCTAGTGATGTTGAACATTTTCTCCTATATTTGTTGATTGATTGTATTTCTTCTTCTGTGAAGTGTTTGTTCAGTTCCTTAGCCCATTTACTGATTGGGTTATTTGGTTTTTTGTGTGTTAAATTTTGAGTTCTCCGGAGGAAGAAGCCCAGCACCAAGCCAGACCAGACCAGAGGAGGAAGCCGGGCACCAAGCCAGACTGGAGGAGGAAGCCCGGTGCAAAGCCAGACCAGACTGGAGGAGGAAGCCCAGCCCCACCCCGGGCGCTAGTCCAGAGGAAGCCCATCAACCCTTAAAACCCATCAAAGGGGGCGTGGATACCAGCATGATTCTGTGGCTGATCCAGGTACCCGGTTTCCAACTCCCTCACCCTTAGCTACGATAACTCAAAATACTTCCCACAAGCTTTTGGGGGTGTAGCTATCAACACAAAACAACAACTGTACAGGCACCTTGTTTCCATCTCAGAGACTAGAGTAGGGAGGATACGGGTGGACGCTCATGTCCTTTCACACTGGCTATATCCACCACCTTGAACACAGAGGCTCAAACTAGGAATAGACAACACCACCTACAGGAAGAAAGGAAAACAGAGTTCTGAGAGACTTTTTTTTTTCTCTCTTCTCTCTCTTTCACAACCTCAACATATGTGAAACCAAGAACAATGCATGAACAACTGAATCACCAAAATAATATAATATAGAGGAATTGCATATGCCCCACCTTCCCCCCATTTTTTCCTTCTTTCTTTCTAACTTTCTTTTTCCTTCTCTCTTTTTTCTCTTTTCTTCCTTGTTATTTTTTCTTCATTCTTACTCCCTCTATCCCACTTTCAACCCCCTAACTTTTACTATCTATATGTAGGGTAACTATCTAAATACAGATAGGAGGTTGAATCTATACATCCTTCCATAAATTACCAGTCTATTAGTTAGAGTTCTCCAAAGGTGCTAAGTTAGTTTAACCTCATACCCTCACTCCTTTCCCTCTAAGTATAACATCCTTTGTCTGAAATTAAGTTTTCTATATGCCACCAGATATGTTATGCCTTTTATGAAACCTAATGACTATATTTTTAAATAATAATTGAAACCAATATCTGTAGGCTTAGATTCTAACTATAAATGTATTAATAATGAAAACTTGTGCTTAGATGATGTACTGTTGATATTGGGAACTGTTAACATTGTCTTTCTCTGCAAAAGAGGGATTTTGGAGCTATACAAGAACAATATAAATATATAAGGGGAAAACCATTAACACAACAGTTTCACAAAGCTAGAAAGAAACATGAGCAGTATGAAAAGACAAGGAAAGAAAGGACCACAAACAATGCAGGTAAATTCAACATTAGAAGAGGTAATATCTGCAGCTGATGGAATGTCAGATAAAGAGTTCAGGATATACATGCTTCAGATGATCTGGAGTCTCAAGGAAGACATTAGAGAGCAAAATCAGACAACGAAAGATCACTTTGACAATGAATTACCTAAACAAATCCAAGAAGCAAAAGATCAACTCTACAGGGAGATAGAGGATATAAAAAACAAACAGAAATCCTGGAAATACAGGAAACAATAAACCAAATTAAAAACTCAAATGAGAGTATTACCAGCAGAGTAGAACACTTAGAAGATAGAATATCAGACAACAAAGACAAAGTTTTTCAACTTGAAAAGAACATAGACAGCTCAGTGATAATGTTAAGAAATCATGAGCAGAACATCCAAGAAATATGGGATAACATAAAGAGGCCAAACTTAAGAGTTATTGGGATACAAGAGGGTATAGAGGTCCAAACCAAAGAAATGAGCAATCTGTTCAATGAAATAATACTAGAAAACTTCACAGACTTAAAGAATGAGAAAGAAATCCAAATTCTAGAAGCCTACAGGACACCGAATGTACAAAATCATAAGAGATCCACACCAAGACACATAATAATGAAGATGCCCAACATACAGAATAAGGAGAGAATCTTAAAAGCCAAAAGAGAGAGGAAGCAGATTACATTTACGGGTAAACCAATCAGAATAATGGCTGGTCTTTCAACACAGACTCTGAAAGCTAGAAGATCCTGGAACAACATATTTCAAATGCTGAAAGAAAATGGGTTCCAACCAAGAATCGTGTATCCAGTGAAATTAAGCTTCAGAATTCAAGATGAAATAAAAATCTTCCATGATAAACAAAAGTTAAAAGAATTTGCAGCTAGAAAACCAGCTCTTCAAAACATTCTTGGCAAAACATTACAGGAAGAGGAAATGAAAACTAACAATGAAAACCAACAGTGGGAGGTAGTACAGTAAAGGAAAAACTAGTCAAAGAGGAAAAACAAATCATGTTAAGTAACATAAATAACCAAATATGGCTGGAAGTACAAACCATATCTCAATAGTAACCCTAAATGTTAATGGCTTAAATGCACCAATCAAAAGATATAGGCTAGTAGACTGTATTTAAAAAAAAAAGATCCAACAATATGCTGCCTACAGGAGACTCATCTGATAGGAAAAGACATACACAGATTGAAGGTGAAAGGATGGGAAAAATCATACCACTCATATGGACCCCGGAAGCAAGCAGGGGTGTCCATACTTGTATCAAATAAAATAGACTTCAAGCCAAAGTTAATCAAAAGGGATAAACAAGGACACTACATACTGCTCAAGGGAACAATACACCAACAAGACTTAATGATCATTAATATGTATACCCCAAACAATGGTGCAGCTATGTTCATCAAACAAACTCTTCTCAAGTTCAAGAGTCAAACAGACCACAACACAATAATCATGGGAGATTTTAACACACCTCTCTCACCACTGGATAGATCTTCCAAACAAAAGTTGAATAAAGAAACCATAGAGCTCAAGAATACAATTAATAACTTAGATTTAATTGACATATACAGAATAGACCACCCAACATCAAGTGGATACACTTTCTTCTCAGCAGCACATGGATCCTTCTAAAAAATAGACCAAATATATTATAAAACAGGGCAAATCTTAGCAAATACAAAGGAGTAGAGATACTACCATGCATTTTATCTGATCAGAATGGAATGAAATTGGAAATCAATAATAAAATAAGAAAGAAAAAATCCTACATCACATGGAGAATAAACAATATGCTACTGAATGAACAAAGGGTTACAGAAGACATCAAAGAGGAAATTTAAAACTTCTTAGAAGTAAATGAAAACTCAGACACAACATATCAAAATCTCTGGGACATTATGAAAGCAGTACTAAGAGGAAAATTCATTTCATGGAGTTCATTCCTTAAAAGAAAGAAAAGCCAACAAATAAATGACCTCACACTATACCTCGAAGCCTTAGAAAAAGAAGAACAAATCAGCAACAAATATAGTAGAAGTCAGGAAATAATTAAAATCAGAGCTGAAATCAATGAAATTGAAACAAAAGAAACAATCAAAAAAATTGACAAAACTAAAAGTTGGTTCTTTGAAAAAATAAATAAGATTTATAGACCATTAGCCATGCTAACAAAGAGAAGAAGAGAGAGAACCCAAATTACTATGGAATGAAAAAGGCAACATCACAACAGACACTTCAGAAATACAGAAGATAATTAGAAATTATTTTGAAACCCTATACTCTAATAAAATAGAGGATAGTGAAGGCATCGATAAATTCCTTAGGGCATATGAGCTACCCAGATTGAGTCAGGAGGATATAAACAACCTAAACAGACCAATATCAAGTGAGGAAATAGAAGAAGCCATCAAAAGACTACCAACCAAGAAAAGCCCAGGACTGGACAGATATACAGCAGAGTTTTACAAGAACTTTAAAGAAGAACTAATACCAATACTCTTCAATCTATATCAGGAGATAGAAAAAGAGGGAGTACTTCCAAATTCATTCTATGAGGCCAACATCACCCTGATTCCAAAACCAGATAACTTCAGACCAATATCCCTAATGAATATAGATGCAAAAATCCTCAATAAAATTCTGGCAAATCAGATACAAAAACATATCAAAAGATGGTGCACCATGACCAAGTGGGATTCATCCCTGGGATGCAAGGCTGGTTCAATATATGGAAATCAATAAATGTAATTCACCACATCAATAGACTTAAAGATAAGAACATATGATCTTCTCGATAGATGCTGAAAAAGCATTTGACAAAATACAGCATCCCTTTATGTTCAAAACTCTAGAAAAATTAGGGATAACAGGAAATTACCTCAACATGGTAAAAGCTATATATGCTAAGCCTCAGGCCAGGATCATTCTAAATGGAGAAAAATTGAAGGCATTCCCTTTAAAATCTGGAACAAGAAAGGGATGCCCTCTCTCACCACTTCTATTCAACATAGTTCTTGAAACACTAGCCAGAGCAATTAGGCAGATGAAAGAAATTAAAGGCATAAATATAGGAAAAGAAGAACTTAAATTAGCACTATTTGCCAATGACATTATCCTATACCTAGCAGATCCAAAAAGTTCAACCAAGAAACTTCTAGAACTAGTAAATGAATTCAGCAAAGTGGCAGGATATAAAATCAATACCAATAAATCAAAGGCATTCCTGTATATCAGTGACAAATTCTTTGAAATGGAAATGAGGACAACTTCTCCATTCACAATATCCTCAAAAAATTAAAATAAAATACCTGGGAATCAACCTAACAAAAGAGGTGAAATATCTATACAATGAAAACTACAGAACCCAGAAGAAAGAAATAGAAGAAGACCTTAGAAGATGGAAGGATTTACCTTGCTCATGGATTGGTAGAATTAATATTATTAAGATGTCCATATTACCAAAAGCACTTTACAGATTCAATGCAATTCCCATTATAATTCCAATGACATCCCTTGCAGAAATAGAAAAAGCAATCATGGAATTCATCTGGAAAAAATAAGAAACCCAGAATAGCTTAAGTAATTCTAAGTAGGAAGAGTGAAATTAGTGGTATTGCGATTCCAGATTTTAAACTATACTATAGAGCAATAGTAACAAAAACAGCATGGTACTGGCACCAAAACAGGCTGGTAGACCAATGGTACAGAATAGAGGACACAGAGACAAATCCACAAAATTACAACTACCTTATATTAAACAAAGGTGCTAAATACATGTAATGGAGAAAGGATAGCATCTTCAACAAATGGTGCTAGGAAAACTGGAAATCCATATGCAACAAAATGAAATTGAATCCCTTTCTCTCACAATGCACAAAAGTCAACTCAAAATGGATCAAGGAGCTAGGAATCAGACCAGAGACTCTGCATCTAATAGAAGATAAAGTTGGCCCTAATCTTCATCACGTAGGGGCAGGCCCCAAATTTCTTAATAAGACACCTATAGCACAAGAGTTAAAACCAAGAATCAACAAATGGGATGAATTCAAACTAAAAAGTTTTTTCTCAGCAAGAGAAATAATATGTGAGGTGAATAGGGAGCCTACATCCTGGGAACAATTTTTTTACCCCTCAAACATCAGATAGAGCTCTAATCTCTAGAGTATACAAAGAACTCAAAAAGTTAAACAACAAAAAAGCAAATAACCCAATCAACAAATGGGCTAAGGACTTGAACAGAAAATTTTCAGAAGAGGATATACAATCAATCAACAAATACATGAAAAAATGCTCACCATCTCTAGCAATCAGAGAAATGCAAATTAAAACTACTCTAAGATACCATCTCACTCCAATAAGAATGGCAGCCATTATGAGGTCAAACAACAATAAGTGCTGGCGAGGATGTGGGGAAAAAGGTACACTCATACTTTGCTGGTGGGACTGCAAATTGGTGCAGCCAATTTGGAAAGCAGTATGGAGATTCCTTGGAAAGCTGGGAATGGAACCACCATTTGACCCAGCTATTCCCCTTCTCGGACTATACCCAAAAGACCTAAAAAGAGCATGCTACAGGGACACAGCCACATCAATGTTTATAGCAGCACAATTCACAATAGCTAGACTGTGGAGCCAACCTAGATGCCCTTCAATAGATGAATGGATTAAATAAATGTGGCATTTATACACAATGGAATATTACTCAGCACTAAAAAATAACAAGATCATGGCATTTGCAGGCAAATGGATGGCATTAGAGCAGATTATGCTAAGTGAAGTTAGCCAATCCCTAAAAAACAAATGCTAAATGTCTTCTCTGATAGAAGGGGGGTGACTCAAAATGGGATAGGGAAGAAGAGCATGAGAAGAAGACTACCACTAAATAGGGAAGAGAGGAAAAAGAGGGAGGGAAAAAGAGGGAGAATGGGAGTTGCCCGGAAGATGGAAGGAGAACCGCATTTTTATACAGAATACATTTATGATGTTGTGATGAGAAAAAGAAAAAAAATGTGTCACATTAGATTGGATAGAGAGAAAGGAAGAGAGGAAGGGAGGAGTAGGGGGGATAGGAAGGGCAGCAGAATAGAATAGTCATTATGATTGATGTATGTAAATTCCATGTATGTAGTATATGTCAAAATACATTCTGCTGTCATATATGACTAAAAAAATTAAAAATAAATCGTATGGTAAAAAATAAAATAAAATATGAAAAAAAATTTTGAGTTCTCTATATATCTTGGAGATTAATGCTCTTTGAGGTGTGTAAGGTAAATAATTTTTCCCATTCTGTAGACTGTCTCTTCACATTGTTGATTGTTTGCTTTGCTGTAAAGAAGTTTCTTAGTTTGATTCTATTCCATTTTTTGATTCTTGATTTTAATTCTTGCACTTCAGGAGTTTTGTAAGGAAGCCAGTTTCTAAGCTGACATGGCAGAGATTTGGGCCCACTTTTTCTTCTATTAGATTTAGAGTCTCTGTTCCAGTGCCTAAACCTTAGATCTATTTTAATTTGACTTTTGTGCAGGGTGAGAGATAGGATTTAATTTAATTTTGCTAAGTATGGATTTCCAGTTTTGAGTCTGTGGATGTCTTTGCATATGAGGTGAGTCTCTTGGAAGCACCATAGTGTTGGGTCTTGTTTTTTAATCCATTCTGCCAGTCTAGCTTTTGACTGATGAGTTTAGACTACTGTGGGAAGCCATTCTCACGCGTGACTGGGTGACTCCTGGTTTGGGTCTGAGGCTTCTGGCTGTGTCGGAATTTTCCCGGCCCTTTCCTGATGAGAGAACCTGTCCGTGTGGGGGTGTGACTGACCACTGACCCCGGGGGCCCAATCACTGACCCTGACCTTGGATTGCGGCCCCCCCTCAACCTTCATTGGATGGAATTATCCCCTGAATTTCTTGTTCCCCAATAAAAGGCTACTCCCAGGCGTGTTCACTCTCTCTCTCTCTCTCCTGCTAGCCCTGAGTAATCCTTGCTGCCCTGCTAGGCGGTTAGAGGTTGGAGCCAGAGAGGGGAGCCGTCTCGGACCTGGCAATAGAAATAAGGTAACTGAGTCTGTGTGTTTTATTTCGATCTCTTCTAGCTAACTTTTATGCCAAGAACCTCATTAATGAAACCATTGCGCAGGCTGCATGGTGGAGACTACCAGTAACATCAATGTAATATGGGCCACATACTAAAGGCCAGTAACAGATATAAAAAAACAGATAAACAAAAGAGGATCACCCAAACCAGGGCTATCAGGTGAGAACCTTTAAAACAGAAAAATTTGTGCATACAAGTTTCCCTTAGCTTGGATAGTGAAGAGTACAGAGCAGGTGGAGGAGTGGGAGTCATTCCCCTGCCTCAGACTTTTCTTCCCCTTATTGCTGGCATTGTTTTCAGAGTCAGAAGTCCAAAACTGTTGGCTTTGAGGGGGCCTAAGGTTTGAGTCAGAATACTGAAGGATTCTTGGGTTCAAACAAAACAACAGTATCTTATCATCCTCTGAGATTTTTTTTCCTTAATCTTTGTATGTAGAACATACAGGAATGTAGAATTTTAACCCTTAATCATCTTGCTTTTAATAAAGACCAGAAGCAAAGCAATCTTAAACTTTCCATTGAGCAACAATTTAAAAAAATACATTTATAATGTTTATCCCATTTATATTAAATCTTATTTATGCATTTTTAACTCAGGTTACCCAAGAAAACCAAGTTTAGTTAACATTTTACATAATCCTTTTCTGTTGAAGGAAAATTTTAGAAGTGATGGATTTAATTACACTTTAAATATTTTATAGAAAACAACACCCTTCACTGTCTGATAATCTGGAAAATAACCTGAGTGGGTTAGTGATTTTTTAAAGATATCTTTATTTTTTGTTTCTAAGAATTTTAAGTCAAGTGAACTGAAAGTAATTTGGATTCAATTTTATTTATTTATGAGCACACATTTATATGCCAATTTTGGTACCATGTAAATGATAGATAGACACAAGTACACATATAGACACAGCACACAAACATGTGTACACACATAGACATAAAAATCAACAGTGTACTTTTAGATCAGATGAGAGTCACTCCAGATCTATTTTTCTGCCTTGTGCCTATCTGAGCAAAGAGAGGGAGGAAACTATTCAAAGAATGGAATCCCAGAGTACAGGAAAAGAGAAAACAGTTTTCTGTGTCTCACAGCAGCTTGGATTTAAAGCAACACTTTTTCCTCCAGTCTCAAATCAGTTTGGGCCCTTGTTTATGCAGCTTATATTCTATGTGGATATCATACAGGCAACTAAGGATGAAGGAAAGCTGCTGTTTTGATCATGGGAGGTAAAAAACTTATACATAGGGCACTTTTGACCATTATTTCCAAGTCCCCTGGTAATTTTTTTTTTTGGTCTTCTCTTCCATGTGTGGCCATGTGGCTAAAATTGTGAACAAACAGGACATTTTAAAAGGAATTGCCCCATAGGAGGAGGGTTTAACAAAACTAGGTATCAAAGGAGTAGAATACGAGGTATTTGCCCACGATGCCGTAGAGGGAGACATTAGGCTAATGAATGCAGTTCTCAAACCACCATAGAGGGTACTCCATTATCAAAAAATGAACAAGGACCAGGTGTTTATCCACGAAATCGTGGAGAAAGGCATCGGGCTCCGTTGCCAAAAAATGGACAGGGGGGCCCAATGATCCGGGGCCCAAAACCACAAATATACGGAGCACTGGAGGAACCCAGCAACCCCATCAGGGTAGTGCCCAGGACACATTGTCCATCAGATCCCTCATCAGACAAACCAGAGGGAGCGCAGGGTTGGACATCTGCACCTCCACCAGATCAGTACTAACTCCAGAGATGGGAGTTCAAATCATTCCCACAGGGGTAAAAGGACCTCTTCCCAAAGGAACAGTAGGCTTATTATTGGGATGCAGCTCTTCTAGTCTAAAAGGACTTATGATAAGTCCTGGGGTAATTGATCCCGATTATGAAGGTGAAATAAAAATTATAGCCAGTTCTCCAAAGGGTATATCAGTAATTTCACCAGGAGATAGAATAGCACAGTTACTAATAATACCCAGCCTACATGATAAATTTTCCAGTCATACTGTAGAAAGAGGTTCCAAGGGCTTAGGCTGCACAGGTGTAGATTGGGCTATGCTTTCTTTAAATTTAGATTCTCGCCCCATGCTAAAACTAAATATTCAAGGACATGAATTTAATGGGCTACTGGATACAGGTGCAGACCTTAGCATCATCTCTCGTCAAGAATGGCCAAAACATTGGCCATTACAACAAGCCACTCAAACGCTTCAAGGCCTAGGAGTGGCGACTAATCCCCATAGAAGTGCAATGGTATTAGATTGGAAGGATCCTGAAGGATGTGAAGGAACTATACATCCATATGTATTGGATCATCTTCCCGTAAATTTATGGGGACGAGATGTCCTAGATCAATTAGGTTTGACATTAACAAATAACATCAACCAAAATGCACCCACTATTATGACTAGACAAGGTTTTAGGAAATAAAAAGATTAGAAAAACAAGAAAAAGATGTAGCAGCACCAATACAAATAGATCAAGGAATAGACAGACATGGGTTGGATTTTCAGAAAGGGCCACTGAGACAATAAAAATTACTTGGAAATCAGAAAGACCAGTATGGGTTCCTCAGTGGCCCCTGACTAAAGAAAATATACATGCAGCCCATGACCTGGTCAAACAACAATTAGCGGAAGGACATATACAACCTTCTGTATCTCCCCATAATACTCCCATTTTTGTCATCAAAAAGAAATCTGGTAAATGGAGATTATTGCAAGATTTAAGAGCCATTAATAATGAGATGGTTATTATGGGACCTGCTCAATCAGGGATTCCTCAATTGTCTGCTTTGCCAAAAACCTGGTATGTTTTAGTTATAGATATTAAAGATTGTTTTTTTTTTCAACTCCAATTCATCCTGAGGATAGTCCACGTTTTGCATTTACTATCCCTGCACTGAATCATGAAGGTCCTGATCAGAGATATGAATGGAAAGTACTCCCTCAAGGGATGGCTAACAGCCCAACTATGTGTCAAATTTATGTTAACAAAGTAATCCAGCCACTTAGAAATCAAAATCCTGAACTACAAATATTTCACTATATGGATGATGTTTTATTAGCACACAAAGCTAAAAACACATTGCTAGAATGTTATGCCACACTTACAAACTTATTAAAAAATTATAAATCTAGAGATAGCAATAGATAAAGTACAATTAAATTTTCCAATTAATTATTTAGGAATTCTATTATCCTCAACCATGGTCCGTCCACCAAAAATTCAAATACGAGTAGATCAACTTAAATCACTTAACGACTTTCAAAAGTTATTAGGAGACATAAATTGGATAAGGCCTTATCTAGGTTTACCAACAGGACAGTTGGGACCTTTATTTGATATCCTAAAAGGTCCATCAGATCCAAATTCACCCCGAATGTTAACGCCTGAAGCAAGAAAGGCATTAAAAATCATTGAAACATATATGGAAAATATGCATTTGGATAGAATTGATATAAGTTTGCCTTTATTATTTATTGTACTACCAACAAAAAATATTCCTACAGGAGTATTTTGGCAAGAAGGTCCATTATTATGGATACATTTATCTTATTCTCCTAACACTATCCTTACTAGGTATCCTGAGGCTATAGGACAATTAATACTCAAAGGAATAAAAGCAGCAAAGGGAGTGTTTGGAATTTCTCCCAATAAAATTATTACTCCATATACTATGAATCAAATTGATGAGTTAGCTAATGAGTTAAATACTTGGGCAATAATCATGTGCAAATCTAATGTTTCATTTGATAACCACTTACCATCTAATCCTTTATTGTCTTTTTGGTCATCACATCCTGTAATTTTTCCAAAAATGACAAGAAAAACACCTATCATGAATGCTCCAAATATATTCACTGATGGATCAAATAATGGTACAGCAGCAATAGTTACACCTGATCAAACTTTTACATTTTTAGTACCCAAACAATCAGCTCAAAAGGTAGAGCTTAATGCAGTATTACAAGCTTTTGTGATGTTTAAAGATTCTGTATTTAATTTATTTTCCAATAGTCAGTATATAGTTAACACTATAGTATCCCTTGAAGATGCTGGTAGGATTTCCCCTTCCTCTACTGTTTTCTCTTTGCTTTCCACTATACAAAGTCTAATCTGGGACAGAAAAGATCCATTCTTTATAGGACATATCAGGGCACATACAGGATTGCCTGGAGCCCTTAGTTTGGGCAATGATTTAGAAGATAAAACTACACATGACATACATATTTTCTCTACACTAGAAGAAGCTATAAATTTTCATAAAAGGTTCCATGTCAATGCTAATACTTTACAAAAGTGTTTTAAAATAACTAAGGAACAAGCTAGACAAATAATAAAACAATGTCAAAATTGTGTGACCTTTTTACCACAAATTAGTCTTGGAGTCAATCCTTGAGCACTGATACCTGACCATATTTGGCAGATGAACGTCACACACTTGCCAGAATTTGGAAAATTAAAATATTTGCATGTTACAGTTGTTACTTCTTCTGGATTTTTGATGGGCTCCCTTCATGCCGGAGAAAAAACTAAAGATGTTATAGCTCATTGCTTACAAAATTTTGCCACTGTGGGCGTTCCAAAACAGTTAAAAACAGATAATGCCCCTGGTTATACTTCTACCTCTTTTAAACAATTTTGCTCATCATTTGGCATTACTCATATAACAGGAATCCCATACAATCCACAGGGACAAGGCATAGTTGAAAGAGCTCTTCAAACTATTAAAATGTACTTATTAAAGCAAAAAGAGGGAATTGGGAAGGGGTATATATTCCCCAAAAATAAACTTAAAATAACCCTTTTTACTCTAAACTTTTTAAATTTGGATTCATCAGGACTTAGTGCTGCGGAAAGGCATATGTGTCCAAAAAATGTGCATAAGCCCAAGGTACTTTGGAAGGATATTCTAACAGGACAATGGAAAGATCCTGACCCAGTAATTGTCTGGAGTCGGGGGTCTGTTTGTGTGTTTCCACAGGGAGAACAGCAGCCGATTTGGATTCCAGAGAGATTAACTAAAGCGATTTCTACAGACCAAAAAGAAGATGATTTGACTCAAGTCCATAATAGATGATATCCAAAACTCCAGTTTGGCTATTCTTACATCTGCGATAGAACCAGGATGCTTTTTTCAATATCTATTTTATTATTGCCCTTTCCCACATTCTATTTTGTTTTTTGAGCTCATACAGACCTAGGTTAATGTTTTGCTGATCAGTTCTATTTTTTGACTATAGAGTTTTTAAACATTGCAATGGAGATTTCACCTGTAAAAAGTTATAAGGCCTTTACTATTAGGTTATGTGTTGTATGTATTATATTATGTGTGCACACTTGTGTTTTGTGTTATATGTTTGAATGTATGTATGTCCATATATCACATATGATGAGCGCTCATGAAAAAATGGATCCAAATATATTTTTTTTAATTCACGTGATTTAAATGGTTTAATTTAAATTGGGTAAACAACTGTTGAGGATTGTTTTAATATGTGAACAAAAAAGGAGGTTAACAGATCTGTTTGTTTACTTTCACCTTTACTTTTCATTATATTTAATAATTCTCTTAAAAATAATGTAAATTGTTAAGAAAATTGTTTTCTTTTAGTGCCTTCTGGAATGTTACATAATTTTTTCTTTAGCCATTATTGCCAAAATTCCTATCTTCATCCCAGTGCCAGTGAAGACAATGTAAATTGTTAAGAAAATTGTTTTCTTTTAGTGCCTTCTGGAATGTTACATAATTTTTTCTTTAGCCATTATTGCCAGAATTCCTGTCTTCATCCCAGTGCTGGTGAAGACAAAGATAAAACCAATCTACAGCTTCTGCAACAGCCATCACTGAACTGCTTGCAGAACTTGCCTGGACACATTGTGAACTCACCTGTATGCATTGTGAACTATCTGTTGGTGCAGCGACTTGTGGTAGTGTTGGGGTATTTTTGCTGATGATGTCATTGGTGGTACAATTTTTCCAAAAGGAGCCATCAATTGGCTTGGTGTATCTTCCTCCCTTCTGCTTGTCATGATCGTTCAGCTAAAATTTGAGGGCCAACAGAGGTGTGTTAGAGTCTGTAAACAAGTCAAAATAACACCTGGCATTTTGCCAGGGGAATGTTAGAGTTCATAAACAAGTCTGGATGGTGCCTGGCAAAATGCCAGAGGGAGTGGTTTGAGAAGTAACAAAAGCGAGCCATTAAGTGTGGAGATTCCTGATTGGTTGACTGATGTATCTAGTTTATGCTAATTAGATAAGCTGTGTGGAATGTATAAATACTGCTCCTGTCCTGCAATAAACGGCTCCCACTCATGCTGTATCAACTTACACAAGTTATTCGTCACCCCCCGGTTATTTTGCTGCAGCCGGACTGCGGCAGAGGTGAGGCAAAGAACCTCACCCCCCCCGCTGGTACAAAGACCTCTCCACAGGTGTGGCTGTATACTGGACTGGTAGTCAGTGATGGGTAAGATCCAATTGCAATGGTACCAACCTAATGGGTAAGGACCATATGCACTATTGGACAACCTAAGGCAGGCACGGTCCCTAAGCCACATGCTTGTTGTTTAAACAGAGAGGGGGAGATGTTGAGAGCCACAGCCGAAGGGGCCCCAGCAAACTTCCAGCTGCCAGCAAACTTCCAGCTGCCGGCTGATGATTGGCTCACAGCGGCCCCAGCAACATCTAGCTGATTGGCTCCTCTGTGGTGATGCTCATTGGAGATGCTCATTGAGCTGTTTCCCCGCCCTTTCAGACTGCCAGCTGATGATTGGCTCACAGCGGCCCCAGCAACATCTAGCTGATTGGCTCCTCTGCGGTGATGCTCATTGGGCTGTTTCCCTGCCCTTTCAGACCATGGAGCTGCTCATTGGGGGACTTTTTTGGCTCCACCCACGTGACCCAGCCAATCGGCCTCAAGAGCAGGAGGATGGGGGGAGGTGGTGAGGCTTGTGGTTGAGAGAGAGGATTGTGGGAAGCCTGTGGTGGCAGTTGGGGCTCTGAGGGTTTTTCCTGAGGAGCTGTTTTGTTTGGCATGTGTGGTTCTAAAAAGAAAGTTAGTTTCTTTTGACAAGTGGCTCCTGATTGTGCCCAGCCAGACTGCGTCAAGTTTGGGCACTTGTTTATGCAGCTTACATTCTATGTGGATATCATACAGGCAACTAAGGATGAAGGAAAGCTGCTGTTTTGATCATGGAAGGTAAAAAACTTATACATACGGCACTTTTGACCATTATTTCCAAGTCCCCTGGTAATTTTTTTTTTTTTTGGTCTTCTCTTCCATGTGTGGCCATAGAAAAAGCTGAACCCTCTGGACTATTTGTTATTATTGGTGTGGCTTAAAACCCTGTGAGGGAGTATTTACCATCTGTAAGATAAAGCCAGAGTCTGTCAATATCTCAAGCATCCCTCAGCATTACTGATGTCCAAGAGAAATGGATGTATGAAGATGTCTCTCCCATACACTCCATTTTACACCCAGAACCAGGAAGTGTCTCTGCCCTTGTTCCTGAGAACTTGGTGAAGCTTGCCTGTCCAAGTTCTGCACACATGGCTTATCTGCTGCAACTATTGTCACTCACTTGTAATATAATTAAGAAACATCTTTAATAATTTGGGGAAAGTGACCCTTAATCCTTCTGCATAGCATTTTAAGAGTAGCTTAGGCTGGACATTGAAAAGTGGGGTGGGGGAGTAGAGGTTTTGTGTCACCATGTTGGAAACAGCAAATAACCACAGGATAAATGCCATAAAAAAGAACAATGATCATAGTAGACAAAGACAGTGACTTAAATATGCTCTAGATTTTGTTTATAGCCTCTAACATGAGATTGTGAAATGCCCATTTCTAAAATGAGTCAGGTGTATGCCAAAAGATTATATCCACAACAATGAAGATAATCTCTTTGCCTCTTTAGTGGTCCTGATCAAAATAAAATATATGCTGCAAAAAGCAAGAGATAATAGAATGCTCCATGCCACCCAGAACAGAAAAGTGTCACTAAAGTAGTTGACCACATAAAGAGCTGAGCAAACGCAACAGGACAACATAAGACAAACAGAGCACCAGGGCATGGCATAGGGAGGAGATTCTGGCAGAGGAAAATGTACACATAGAAATCCAAGGCAAAGGCCAGATATCAGAGGCTAAGTTATGCGTCATCTCAACCAAAGCTGAGAGATGATCAGGTGTAAATACCTGTCCTGCAGTTGGCTCTTCATCCAAGTCATGGCACCAAGTAATACGTCATAGGAAAGCAGGGAGCTGAAACTCCAAACCTCGGTTCTTGTGTTCCAACAAAAAAAGATTTAAAGTGAGACACCAAAAGTCATGCAAAAGAACTTTATTAGAAGTGAAAGTGAGGTGAAAATAAAGTAAAGGAAAAGTGAGGTTTAAGCTAAAAATGCTCTCAAGGGACAGAGTGGATCCTCTTCAAGCAGAGAATCATGAAGAAAACAATGCTGTCCCCAATTTTATTACTCTTTGATGTTTACCAGGGGAACTGGGGACCACCTTCTGTACTCTTTGCCAATGAGGTGTTTAACTCCTCCTTTATACCAGGCACTGGAGTTTTTGACCTTAGTTGATTCTCTCCAGAACTGTCATGGTGTCTATCCTGTTTAAGGGGCTTCATCTACAAGTCAATTCCATGTTAATGTGGGCTCTTTGGTCAATATCTGGCCAGAAGTTATGGTTAGTGCACTTTCACTACCAAAGGAATCTTCCTCCCTTGATAAATGAAGAAAATTTTAGCCATAATTCCTAGCTTCATGTCAATATCAATGGACCCGATCAAGAGTTAGTCCCATCAATCCTTTTCTCTTGACATATTCCTGATTAGCTCCTTTTGTATCTGTTTCTTTTTTATAAATTATCACATTTTGCTTCCTCATTTGCTTTGGAAGTAGTTTAAAGAAGACCCTAAAGTAAATTAAAGCAGACCTGTGATTTTGCCTGAGTTTTACGGCTCATTGCTAGCTACTACCTAACAGCCTGTGTAAACCTTTCTCCACATTTGATTTTCTTCTGGTTACTTAAGCACACTGTATGTCGTGCAGCATACATTTACTGGGCCTGCCTGCCAGGAACTGACTTCCTTCATTGCTGGCCTGAACGCCACATCTGCAAAATGGTTCCTTCCTTTGCTCTCTACATGCTGCCTGGAGAGATGGTGGCTTCTTTCTCCACATATGGATTTCGGGCAGCATGTCCTTCAGGTTTGCTGGGCAATGTCCTTGATCTCTAAATGCTCCATACCCAGACACAACTCAGGCCTCCACAAAATGTGGGTTTCTTTAATTCCCTTATCCTTCTATTATGCTCATGAAGGGACCGCTCTGCCTGGAGCTTCCTGCCTGGCTATGGCAGCAGCTGTGCTGCTGGGGATTTTTTCCTTATTTTAATATATCCAACCTCCTGTGTCCTGGTCTGCTTTGAATGTCTGGTTTTAGGTTCTAGTACAGTAAAATGCTCCTCACTGTTTTTTTAATTTTGTTGTTGTTGTTGTTTTGTTGTTGTTGTTGTTGTTCACCCACCCACATTGTAAATAAGCTACCAGTTTGCTTTCTTGGTTTCACACCATGGACAGCCAGGAAAGCGATTCTGCCATCTTGGAGCTCCCTTACCAGCATTTATTTTTATTTGTATTCTTGGTGATTGCCCATTCTAACTGAAGTGAAATGAAATCTCATTATAGTTTTGATTTGAATTCCCTGATTGCTAGGGATGTTAAACTTTTTTTTCCATGTATTATGTCTTTCTTTCATATATGGAAACTAGAGAAAAATAAGAAAAAAATGAGGGGAATCCTATGAAAACAGAAGGGAGATCAGTGTAAGAGAGGAAGAAGATAGAGGAGGATAGAGAAGGGATGGGAAAAGAGAGGAACTGTAGAATAATTGACCACATTGTGCTATAATGAATAGAGGGAAGACTAGTAAAGTAGAGGAAACAAAACAGGGGGAGGAAGGAGGGGAGAAAAGAGGAAGAACTGGAAATTAAAATGGAGCAAGTTAAATTTCATGTATATAAGATTATGTCAAAATAAAACCCCATTATTACGTATAATTTACTAATAAAAATATTAAACAATAAAAATAAATCCAAAATATCTTCATGGAAAATAAAAACCTAAATAAATGGAGGGTTACATTGTGTTCATGGTTTGGAAAATCCAACGTGTCCAATTCTTCCCAAATTGATGTATAGATTTAGTGCAATTCTAATCAAACTCCTGGAAAGTTTAAAAATACAGATAAGCTAACTTATCTGTATATTTATATTTCCATATAAATTTTATATGGAAAATAAAAGGAATTAGAATAGTTTAAAAGTATTTCCAGATAAAGAAGAAGAAAGTGGGCAGGCTAACTGTAACCATATGGTATTGGCAAAGTAATAGACACATGGATCAATGCAATGAAATAACGATTCCAGGAACAGACCCATACAGATTTGAATAACTGATTTTTGACAAAGTTGAAAACAACAATGCAGTGGAGAAAGGACTATCTTATTAACAGATGGTGTTGGAAAAACTGGACATGATTTACAAAAATATAACATCCTATAGCTCACATCTTATCCGAAAATAATCTCAAAATGTATCATTGAGTCTAATTATCAATGTAAAATTATAAAAATTCAAGAAGAGAAAGAATAAGTTTTGTGAACTGGAGTTAGCAAAGTATGCTAAGACATGATGCCAGATGAAATAAATTGTATTCTTAATATAAAAATTTCTCAGTGAGAGGTTCTGTGCACAAATGATAATGCAAGTTACATATTGGTAGAAAATATTTACAAATACCATATCTGACCTATATTCAAATGACTCTTAAAATTTAACAATTATTAAAAAATAAAATAGGGAAGAATACTAAATAGTTCATGAGTGGATCTGACTATGGTAAATAAACACATGCAAGGATACTTATCATCATTAGCTATTAAAAAATGCCAAAAACCCCATGGTAAATACCACTATATAATTATAATGGGTAACATAAAAAAATATGGACAATGTAAATAATGCCAAAATTCAAAGCAACTAGAACTCTCATACATTGCTGGAAGGACTGAAGACATTCTGCCTTTTAGAGGACAGTAAATGAATTACTTCATGACCATAAAGGTAGATTTTGGCAAATATTAGAGTTGGTCATTTGTATATATTTTTTCTTTTCACACTTTTCTTGCACTTCATGTCAACATGAGGTTAGTCATAGCCACATGATGTACTTGGCCAATAAAATATGAAGGATGATAAAATGTGTCATGATTATATATAAACATTTAATTATAAACATGAAACTCTCCAGCACACTCTTTCCATTATATGGTGGTATGAACTGATGTATTTATTGCAGTTTTCATTTTGCAGCCTGGAATGCTGAACCATGCTTGGAGGTCAGTTCCATGGAAAGTGACCTGAACCTTTAGCAGACTTGGCATGAGCTTTAGTGTTTCAGTCACAGAGGGGATTTGTGGGGTTTTTTTTTGTTGTTGTTACTATACCATAATTTCTTTTATTTTGAATTGTAAAATATCAGCTTACTACAGTGATGCAGTCACCTCAATGTTAGTAGCAGCACTATGGAACCAACCTAAATGCCCACCAACAGATGAATGGATGAAGAAATTGTGATATATATATATATATATATATATATATATATATATATATATATATATAATATTACTCAGTCATAAAGAAGAATGATGTTATAACATTTGCAGGAAATGGATCTGCAGAATATCATGCTAAGTGACATAAGCCAATATCCCCAAAATGAAATTTGAATGTTTTTGCTAATATGTGGGAGCTAAGACAAACTAAAGGTGGGCAGGGAAATAAGGGAAGTTCAGTAGATTAGACAAAGAAAATGAAAGGAAGGGGGATAGGGGTAAGAAAGGCAGTAGAATAAATCTAACATAATTTTCCTATGTACATATATGAAAATACCTAAGTGAATCCCACTATCATGCCCACCCACAAAAATGGGATTCTAATTAGAGTAAGATATATTCCATGCTTGTATAATTTTATTAAAAATGGATTCTACTGTCATGTATAACTAAAAAAAACAATTTATAAAAAAACTGTGATGGCCGTTGCAATATAGCAAACTAAACAATGAAATTACTTTATGTCAAAACTTATAGAATGCAACCAATGCAGCATTTAGCAGTAAATTTATAGAATTCAATGTATTTAAAATTTAAAAATTAATGATTTCCATTTCTGCAACCTGAAAGTTCATTAAATAAAAGCAATAATAGTCGTTGCTGTTTGAATCTACAAGCTGTGTGGTGGCTCGTGATTGTGTGCCCAGCCAGACTGCAGCATGTGGGCAGCCCAGACCAATAGAATGATGGCTGGGATGGAATAAAAGTTGGAAGAGCTAGAAAGTAGTAGAAAATGCAAGTTTGATTCTTCTTGAACTGGTTCTCGATTGCTGCTGTGATAGTCTGAGGACATCAGACTCTCACTTCTTCACTCTTCCAAAGTGGATTTTTCCAGTGATTCTCCAGAAGCCTTTGGTCTCAGACTAAGGTGTAAAGAATAAAGTGTATCTTCCCTGAAGACATTCCTCTGGAGGAACAATGAATCAGCTTTTTCCTCACCTCTTTTAAAAAAACGACTGCATCTCAGAAATCAAACCCTGTATTTCAGCTGAGGAAAGAATTTCCAGCAATAGTGGGGTGCTCCGGAACCTGGAGGAAGGATTTCCATCGCACGAGGATCGGCTACAGGGACTCAAACGCGAGAGGTTTGTTGCACGCAGGGTAACACTGCTTATTCAGCAAATCGCCCCGCGGCTAAAGTCTGGGATAGAGACGCAGGGTTACAGCGCTGCAGTTTCTGCCAGCCGCGCAAGCACCGTACGTACTCAGGGCTGAATTCTGGGTTCGAGACGGGGGAAGGAAGCGGTCCATCTCGGTTCTCCACACCGGTCAGACCACAGAGGAGGCCAGCAGCCACCATGTTGGTAAACTGACGTCACCACCCCTGTTTTTGACTGACTGCAGCTCATTCAGCCATAGAACAGGTAATTTCAGGCTGCAATTCGCCTGCGGCTTGCAGACAGATTGCTAGGGCTCAGCGCCTGGGTGCTTCTTAGAACCTGATCTTATCAGAGTGAATACCGAGCGCGGGGCAGCCGAGTTCCGGCTCCCGGAACTGAGCCCGCGGGGACTGCTTCTTGGAGCTTACATTTATAGGAGCTTACACCGAGCACGGAGTGGCCGAGTTCCGGCTCCCGGAACTTCCCTGGCCCGGGGCTAGGAGCCCGCGGAAACTGCTTCTCGGTCCGGGTCCTGCTGAGGGCCGGTCAGGACTCACCCGGTGCTTTGGTTGCCCGGCAAGGGGAACGAAATGCTGCCATTCGCATAGGATACCAACATGGCAGAGATCTGACGTCTGCAGAAAGCGGCGGAGGAGGGAACTTCATCAATACCAGTGGTGACATAAGCAGTTGGTCTCCTGGTAGGGGGGGTGAGGCACAGTCACCCGAGTCTCCTCAATTTGTCGTCGAGCCAGAGGGAAGGAGCCGGGCCTCCGCCAGCACCCGGAGCAGGCCCAGCGGCTCGCCAGCGTGGTGACCGCGTGACCCCAATTGGAGAGGGGGCGGAGCGGAGCCGCCAGCCGCAACCGCAAGGTGGGCAGACCCGCGACCCAGTGGTACATGGGCGTGGTAGGAGGGGCAGGGCAGAGCCGCGGTTCGCGCTTGCAAGGTAAACAGACCTGTGTCAGCCTGGCGGGTCAGGCCCAGTGGCCTGCCAGTGTGGTACACACATCACCCCAACTGGAGTAGGGGCAGAGCAGATCCTTCTCCCACGCCCGGATCAGGCCCTGCCGGTGTGGTGGTCACGTGACCCCAATTGGAGTGGGGGCGGAGCGGAACTGCCACCCGTGCCCGCAGGGTGAGCAGACCAGTGATCAACCTGCAGATCAGGCCCAGGGGTCCGCAGGCGTGGTAGGAGGGGCAGGGCAGATCCGCCGCCCGCGCCTCCAAGGTAGGCAGACCTACAACAGACCGGCGGATCAGGCCCAGGAGCCTGCCGGCGTGGTACAAACACCACCCTAATTGGAGTAGTGGCAGAGCAGAGTCGCCGCCCGTGCCAGGAACAGGCCCAGCGTCCTGCAGGCGGGGTAGCCATGACACCCTAATTGGAGTAGGGGCAGAGCAGAGCCTCCACCCGTGCCCGAAAGGTGGGCAGATCTGCGACCGACCAGCGGGACAGGCCCAGTGGCCTGCCGGTACGACAGACACGTCACCCCATTTGCAGTAGGGGCAGAGTAGAGCCGCCGCCCGCGCCTGCAGGGTAGGCAAACCTGCAACCGACCGGCGAATCAGGCCCGGTGGCCTGCTGGCGTGGTACACTCGTCACCCCAATTGGAGTAGGGGCAGAACAGAGCCGCCGCCAGCTCCCAGAACAGGCCCAGTGACCTGCCGGCGTGGTAGCCACGACACCCCAATTGGAATAAGGAGAGAGCACAGCCGCCGCCCGCACCTGCAGGAAAGATACGCAAGCAGTATGAAAAGACAAGGAAAGAAAGGACCACAAGCAATGCAGGTCAACGCAACTTTAGAAGAGGTAACAGCTGCAGCAGATGGAATGTCAGATAAAGAATTCAGGATATACATGCTTCAGATGATCTGGAGTATCAAGGAAGACATTAAACAGCAAAATCAGACAATGAAAGATCACTTCGACAACGAATTACGCAAACAAATCCAGGAAGCAAAGGATCAACTATACAGGGAGATAGAGGTTATAAAAAACAAACAAACAGAAATCCTAGAAATGCAGGAAGCAATAAACCAACTTAAAAACTCAATGGAGAATACTACCAGCAGAGTAGAACACTTAGAAGATAGAACATCAGACAATGAAGACAAAGTATTTCAACTGGAAAAGAACATAGACAGCTCAGCAAGACTGTTAAGAAACCATGAGCAGAACATCCAAGAAATATGGGATAACATTAAGAGACCAAACTTAAGAGTCATTGGGATACAGGAAGGTACAGAGCTCCAAACCAAAGGAATGAGAAGTCTATTCAATGAAATAATACAAGAAAACTTCCCAGACTTGAAGAATGAGACAGAACCCCAAATCCTAGAAGCCTACAGGACGCCGAATGTGCAAAATCATAAGAGATCCACACCTAGACACATCATAATGAAGATGCCCAACATACAGAATAAGGAGAGAATTTTAAAAGCTACAAGAGAAAGGAAGCAGATTACATTTAGGGGTAAGCCAATCAGGATAACAGCTGATCTGTCAACACAGACTCTGAAAGCTAGAAGATCCTGGAATAACATATTTCAAACACTGAAAGAAAATGGGTTCCAACCAAGAATTGTGTATCCAGCGAAATTAAGCTTCAGGATGGAGGATGAAATTAAAACCTTCCACGATAAACAAAAGTTTAAAGAATTCGCAGCTAGAAAACCATCTCTTCAAAACATCCTCGCCAAAGCATTACAGGAAGAGGAAATGGAAAATAACAATGAAAACCAACAGTGGGAGGTAGGACAGTAAAGGGGGGGGGAATAATCAAAGAGGAAAACAAACCATGTTTAGTAACAGAAATAAACAAATATGGCTGGAAGAACAACCCATATCTCAATAATAACCCTAAATGTTAATGGCTTAAACTCACCAATTAAGAGACACAGGCTAGTAGAATGGATCACAAAACAAGACCCAACAATATGCTGCCTACAGGAGACGCATTTGATAGGAAAAGACATACATAGGCTGAAGGTGAAAGTTTGGGAAAAATCATATCACTCATATGGACTTCGGAAACAAGCAGGAGTGTCCATACTCATATCAAATAAAATAGATTTCAAGCCAAAGTTAATCAAAAGAGATAAAGAGGGACACTACATACTGCTTAAGGGAACCATACAACAACAAGACATAACAATCATAAATATTTATGCCCCAAACAATGGTGCAGCTATGTTCGTCAAACAAACTCTTCTCAAGTTCAAGAGTCTAATAGATCACCATAAAAGCAATAATAGGCAAAAATTAGGAGAAGGGAAATGTTCTAGATAAGAATATTAACTAAAAGGGATTCAAAGAAGCATTAGGGACTACTAATAAATACCAGCAATCACCAGGTAAAATTGTCCTTTGGAAAAAAAAGTTAGCATGACCTCCATAGAGAAAAATTATAAAACGTTACTGAAGAAAGTAAAAACATACCTGAATGATTGAAGAAATCTACCACATTCATGAATTCAAAAACCCTATGTTGTAAGAAATATCTATTTTCCCAAACTATTTCTAATTATTCTCCAATGTAATGTTAATAAGATCCCAACAGAGTTTTTTGATAGAATTTTGATAGGTCTTAACAACCTCATGGAGAAATAAAAAGGACACAAAGAGAAAGGACTATTTTGAAAAAGGAAAACATTTGGAGCATTGGGCTACAATTTGTCAGGATATTGCAAATCTATGGTAACAAGACAAAGAGAATCAATGTAAGGATAGAAGATGAAACAGTAGAACAAAACAGAACCACCAGAAACAGATCCATTCATACACTGAAATTTATACATTACAAAGAAAAAAATCACTGGGAAAGCATTCACATTTCGATAAATGTTGTGGAGATAGGTATTTATTTGAAGAAGTAAAAAAAAAAAAAAAGATCTCTATGTCAATCCATTACAACCATAAATACACCAAGGTGATTCAAGGCTTAAATGTGTAAAGAAAGTTACTAAAACTTTTGGAAGAACACAGAGAATATTTTCATGGCATTATCTTGAGGACACATTTTTTTATAAGATTTAAACCATTAAGGAAAGGATTGGTATTAAATGCCCATGGACACACATTCAAACACACTCTCCTTATGTGAAAATCAAACTAGAGACTAGGAGCTATTTGCAGTGTACATAACCAACAGAGGATTAATTTGCCAAATATGAAATGCATCCTGCAGATCTTTTAGGAAAGTACAAACATCCTAATATAATGGAAAAATATCTGAGAAGTTAATTACAGAATAAACTTGAATGGACAATAAACAATGTGAAAAGATACTTGACTTTGCTCTTCATGAAATGCAAATAAAAATAACAATGAGATAAAATTTCATACCCATCTTATTATCAAGATTTTTCCACTCCTTTTAAGGATAGGAACAAAATAAACTTAAGCAATGTGAACTATCTTTCAATGCTGAAGATCCTTATGCCTTCGGACCCAGGATTCTACTCTGTGGTTAAATTATCTAAGGAAACTCCAGCACACAGGCACAGGAACTATGTATAATAGTTTGCTGCCACATTGTTGAACAGGAAAAATATTAGACACAACACAGTGATTTATTCTTCAAAAGTGATTAAACAGTGGTATGTTGATGCCATGAAATTCTATATAGCAATTAAAATGAATAAACTACAAAACCATTCTGGCCCAAAGGAGAACCTTCTCAGGAGACCAGTAACAGCCACTTTAACTTTTGCTCATTTCTTCACATTTATCCTCACTGCTATACATTTTAGTAGGTTTGTGAAAGATTTTCATACTCAGAATCAAAGGAATTCATTTTAATTATGACTTGTCCTACCTACCAATTTCTTGGTCACAGACAATATATCACACAATCCTGCATCATGTTGTTTCCACCTTTGGCTATTATGAATAACACTACTATGAAACATTTGTACATGACATTGTATGCATAGATTGATTTATGTAGTTCCTAAGAAAATGAAATATTTTAATAAAAATATGCTAACCATATACTTTAAAATCCTCAAAAACATTTCTACAAGTCATTTTACTCTTCTAGAGATAAAAAAACAAAAGAGGAATATGTGAGACCCTGGTTTCAGTTCCCAGCTCCACAAAATAACAACAAAAAATGGCAGGGAGGAAAGAGAAGAGTGACTTAGTGCACAGAGATCACAAATTGTCATCTACCTGAAAGGTATTTAGCAACACAACAATCAGTTTTCTATTGGAACTTCTGGCAATGTATGAAAATCAATAGAACATCCATTGAATGTTCAAAGGTCAAAAAATTAATCACCTCCTCCTTGGTATTCAATTCCCTGAAAATCTTCTCAGTACTGTAAGATATCTCCAATTCCACCAAACCCTTTCACAAATCAGGATCCTTCTTGTGATTTATCTGTGACAATTTCCAATGTAGCTTCAAATTTTTTATAGTTATTAGCAAATCATTCCAAGAGGGGCATGCTCTCAATAAGCTCTTGTTCCTGTTTTGTCTCTTTATCTGTGAAATGAGATTGATCCTGCTCATGTTCTGGAGCTTGAAACAGAGAATTTTCTCCTCTTCTGTGCCTTGGCAATGAATAATATATATCATTATATTCAGATTTTCATAGACTGTTAGAATCTCTACAGTACCCATTTTCAAACCCATTAGTGTATCTAAATGTATCCTAATTGCCACTTTGGATTAATTTTTAAAAAACCTAGTTTTTACTTTTACTTGATAGTGAAATTGGTTGCTCTTATATTTTATAACCTTCATACATAGAAGCAAAAATACTTTAACTACTATAAACCTTCAAAAGTTAAAAGGTGTGTAAAAATTATATAGCTGTTGATTTGGTAAGGCAATTCACTTGTAAAATATTTAGGAAAGCATTAAAAAACTTATTACCTACTCTTACACATTTTTTTTTTGTTTTACCAAAGTCTACCACAATCCAAAGGGCACAAATACTGGATTACTAATTCTAACTTTCATATTATCTATAAAGTTAGGGTTTCTTTTAAAGAACCATTAAGATAACTAAAATAATCAATATTAATGGAGGTTAGCTTTTCTTAGGCACCTGACTTAGGGTAACAAAAAGGCAGAAAAGTTATAAGAATTGCTTCTTTTCTAGGATAAAAAATAACTTGTGATTTAGATATTAGGTTTCATCCAAAAACTTTTGTGTGAGACCATGCAAGAAAATTTAGAGGTGAAATAATTGTGTTATGAGAGCCTTAACCTCATCAGGGCATTAAGCCTATGATAGGGATTAACTGGGCTGTAACTGTAGGCAGGTAGGGTGTGACTGGAGGAGTGAGTCACTTGGGGTGTGCCCTCAGGGTTTATATTTTGCCTGTGGTCAGGGGAGCTGACTCTGCTTCCTGGTGCCATGTTCTGAGCTGTTTTCCTCCACAGGCCTTTCTGCCTTGATGTCCTGCCTTCTCTGGGGCCCAGAGCAATGGAGTCAGTCATCTATGGACTGAAACCTCTAAAACTGTTAGAACCAAATGAACTTTTCCTTGTCTAAAATTGTTATTGTAAGGCCTTTAGGTCACAGTGTTGAAAAGCAGACTAAAACATACCTCATCGATGAGATTATATGTACTAGTCAAAATGGCCTCCAATAGAAAAAGTACATGGAAAGGTTTTGAAGAATAAATCAGATATTCTAGGAAAGGATCTGCTGCTTGTACTCTGTTTTTTTAAAAGTAAAGGATGAGGGTTGGGGAGTATCCCCGTGGTAGAGTGCTTACTTTGCATTTATAAGATCCTGAATTTCATTGCCAGCATGCCATAAAAATATGAAAGAGTTTGTGTAATATAATGTTTATCATCATAGTTTGTGGCATAAAGCAATCCCATTGAAAGACTTGTTCTCTGACCTCTAATAGTGTCAGCATTTAACTTCCCAATTTGGATCAATAACTTTTGAAGGGTAGGTACTCTCCCACTGTAAACCCCATATTATGATCATATCACAGGGGGAAAAAAAGTATGACTTTTTTTTGTAATATTGTTTCCTTGAATTTTTTATCTAATGTCAAACCCATGTACCAGTCATTTTCATATTTTCAAGTCAGTTAGTGACTTCTTTAAAGCCTTATTTTGGCTGTTTTACCAGGAATCCACCAATGCAAGACTGTGGAAAAGGTGCAGGTTTTAGAAAGCGTTGTTATCTGGTCAGGGAAAGCCAGGCATGGGTGAATGCAAGGCATGGGCAGGTGAGAAATTGCAGTAGTGTATAGTAAAACAGAGATAATCTTTTCATGACTTTGTGATGACATGGCTACCAATATTAAGATGGAATTAGGCTGGGTTCATCAAGAACATACCTGAAGTTGAGGTTGAGAATAAAGACTGATTGAAAATGTGAATTGAAGGTATCATTTTGGGTAATGGAAATATTCTAAAATGATGAAAATACAATTTTATGAATCCAATAGAGGTCATTTAATTGAACACTTAAATGTGTGAATTGTATTATAAGAATTATTGCAATAAAGATGTGAAAGGTGGGGGCTAGGGCTGTGGTAGAGTGCTTGCCTAGCACATGTGATACCTTGGGTTCGATCCTCAGCATCACATAAAAATGAATAAATAAAATAAAGGTATTGTGTCCAACTACAACGAAAAAATAAAAATATATTTAAAATGTGGCTGTGGTGGTAAAATTCCTTAAAAAATATGTTAAAGGTGATTATACACCAATTAAATAGCAAACAAAACTACATGAGGAAAATCCACCACTCTCCTCATCTATTTGATGTACTCAACACTCCAATAAGCATACCAGAATAGTTTGGAGTGAACCTTTTTCTAAACATATATACAGAAATGTTGATCCACATTTCTCCTTTTAAAGAAATAATATAACATTATGTATATCATGAGTAACCTCTCTGCTCATTCACATCTAGGTAAAAAGTCTGGCACTGCATGGGATAACTGAGTAATGAATTACTGAGTAATGCTTAAACCCTTTTTGACCTAGTGTCTCTTCTGAAGAATAATGATAATAGTGCTGTACTTCTGTAATGTCCCCCAAAACATGAGTGTTAAATGCTTGGACCCCTTCTTGGCACTATTGGGAGGTGATGGAACTTTAGTGGAAGGTTTTAGCTCTTTTGAGGCATGTCCTTGAAGGAGCATGTGGGGTCATAGCCTCTTCCCCTATCTCTTTCATCTTAGCCATGAGGTGAATGCTCCCATACATATTCCCTACATGATATTCTGCCTTGTCACAGGGCCAACAGAAAGGGGTCCACCAAACTATAGACTGAAACCTCCAGTACTGTAAATCAAAATAAGCCTTCTCTATTTATAAGTTGATTATCTTAGGTAGTTTGTTACAGTGAAAGAAAGCTGACTAACACAAATAGAACAAAAACATAGTGTCTTTGCAAATTTTAATCAGGATAATATGTACAGGCAGAGTTCTTAGACTAATGCCATGAAAACTATAAGAACAACATAGTTTTTACTGTTATTTTTTTTCCTGGGTCAGTTCATCAAAGAAGCCTTTCCCAATCCTTTTGGAAAGTAATACTTTCTTTCATAATTGTACATCCAACTAAATGGCATGTGTACTAATTATATGTAAAGTTGAACCCACTAAGATAATAGTATTTTGAGTATTTTTGATGTATTTCTTAATGACTTTAAGCTCTCTGAATAGATAGAATATTGCACTTAATATTGTGATTACAATTATTTCTGGGATATATGTACCTTGTTAAGTGTTAATTTCTTTGGAAGTTGGGAATCATTTTCTGCATTTTTTTCATGCAAAGAGAAGGTACTGAATAAATATTTGTATTAGAGTAACACTGAGTCCATTGGATGAATGTCTACCACACACTAGGCACCTCATATACATTGTCATTCATCTACAGTGGAACAGGACAGATTACATTAACATCATCTTAATGATAGGGAAACCAAGGCTCAAGCATGTTTTTTTCCAGGTCATACAGCTAGTAACAGCAGAGCAGTTTTTCTCTAAACTGTATTGTAATGCTTCAAGTGGATACAGGTAATTTTTAATGTTGACTTTTTGATTCCCATGGCTGATAGAACATTGTTCATTGATCAATAAATTTTTTTAATAAATTGATGTTAATGCATGCTCTTTTTAGATTTGATGTGGATAAAAACAGTTACAAAGAAACAAAAATATTAATACAGTAAATATTATTTGAGAAAAAATAAATCATTCAACTTTTCATCAAGGAAATCAATATTTAGTTGGACTTGTAATATACATAAATGAGACTATATGACCATCATATTAGGAGTCCAGAGAAGGAAGAGATATGAAGTGTGAACATGATAATTTCAATGAGACATGAAATTTGGCTTGATTGATAAAGGGTTGATAGGATTAGAATCAAACTAGGGAAAATCAGGGTTTCCTACATATGAGCCAAGTGAAAAGATGTGTCCTGAGAATATGAATAAATTGGTTTGGTTTGGGATGAGTAGAAGGAATAGAGAGAGCTGAGGACTGAAAAGCAGATCTTAGAGCAAGTCAATTGACCTTAATTGTCACATTGGGGCATGGAGGTCTCTAAGGCCTAATAAACAATACTCACTTCACTGTTATTAAATAAGCCTTGCCAATGCCCCAAATGAAGAATTGATGTGCCCAGCTTAAAGATCAACAGATGGTTCCATCCAATGAGTTGGTTATATTGAATAAGTGAAGGTACAGTGGGGAAGGAACTTCCTGCTGAGGGAAGGAAACATGTTTTCACAGTTTCTCCAGGACAAAACCTGAAATCCAAGTTTTCATCTCCACAGATGATGACAAGACCAAAATATAAGTTTCTTTTTTTCATGAATTGCAAGATTCCACCTGTCTTAAGAGGGTGTCATGTCACCTTTGAGGCCAGTAAAACTAAAGAAGGTAAACACAGTATTTTCTTTTCTGGAGCTCTGAGTGAGTACTGACTGAGTAAGGTATTCTTCCTCCAGAGTAAACAAGACATTTTCCACTAGGTAATTAAAAATACATGTACGAAGATGTGAATTTGGTGTCAACATACCTTATATAAAATCAGAGATATGATAAATTGTGGTATAAAGGGGTATTAAGAATCATAATGCAAAAATAAATAAATAAAAGAATTGTAATACAAAAAAAGTACATGTATAAAGGCATGAATTGGTGTGAACATACTTTATATACAGAGATATGAAAAATTGTGCTCTATATATGTAATAAGAATTGTAATGCATTCCACTGCTGTTAAAAAAAATAAAATCAATAAAAGATAAAAAAAGAATGAGGAAATCCCAAAGAAGATTCCAGGAAAGAGTGGGTAAAAGTTCTATGCAATAACTGGTTTCTGAGAGAAAGACATGGGGACAGTACAGGGCAAACAAGGTGCCAGGGAGTCACTAACATCAGTCTCTAGATGAGTTCAATAGGATACTTTGAGTGGATACAGATGTTGGATATTGTTGATTCTTCAGACCAGCCCATTCCCATTAGAACTCTGGGGATTAAAAAGCAGAACACAACTCAAAAGATCAAGAAAGGGACCAACCAATGTCAAGGTCTCAGAAAGAGAGAGTCACAGTTTATGGGTCAGGAAGAGAAAAATATTTTTTTCCTCAGATTTTTAAAATGGCTTTTATTTTTTAAAATATATGTGCACGGGCTGGGTTGTGGCTTGGAGGTAGAGCTCTCACCTAACATCTGTGAGGCACTGGGTTTGATCCTCAGCACCACATAAAAATAAAATAAAGATATTGTATCCACATTTAACTAAAAACAAATAAATAAATATCAAAAATAATATAATATGTGCATTACAAGAAAAATAAAAACACAAGAAAAACACAAAGTCACCAGTCACAAGCAGCCTAGTTGGATGTGTCCCTCCAGATCATGCATCTACATACAATATCCGCTTTTCAGTGATTGAGATTGTAGTGCGTATCATGATTTTTCACACATCATGAATATTCACCAATTCAAAAATCCCAAAGGTACACAGGTATTTTTGATAACCAAGAATATACTACACCAACTTAATCTGTTACAAAAAATCGTAATTCTTTCTTGGGGACAAAAATTTCACTGAAAACAGAAATGGCAACAGTCCCTGAGATAGACATATTTGCAGAGTAACAACCAAAATGATGTAAGGAATAGAAAGATCTTTGACCGTGTAACTATATAGTATTGAACTTCTCTTTTTTTGCACACCAGATTCCAACAAAAGGACCAGATCTCACAGAACCAAGACTATCTTCATGTCTCACTTTTGTAAATAAGATTGATACTCTAATCTGTTAAAAAAGAGTTATGCAGGTCAATATAACAGATATCAGGGACTTAAATATTGAGTCTTTTCTCATTGTTCTAGGCAGTAATTCTAAACATGAATAAAGGAAGACACATCTCTGTTTCTTAAAAATGTGGTTCAATAGGAGACTTTAAAAAATAAACAAACTTAACATCAAACATGGTAATATATATATGGGAAGATCCAATGCCTTATATGATCCCATATCAAGGAGATTTCATTCAGACCAGAGTGGTCAAAGAATATCTCTGAGAGTTTCTCAGCACTATCAACATTTTGGTACCTGATGATTTTTGTATCAAGAGTGAGATATTTTGTGCATTATACAGAAAAACTACTGGCTTCCACACACTCAGAAACTCAGTAGGCCTTGGCAAATATCCCCCAAGGTGTAAAACCACTCCTAATTGAGAACTCCATCTTAGATGAAGTGACATGTAAGGTGTGCTTGAACAAAGTAGGACATAAAAGGTGTAACTATGGAAGTTTCTATGGAATGCAAGCAAAGAGCATCTGGGGTGGAACTCTGAGAAGGAACCAAAACATGTAAGGGTGATATTGAAAGAAGAATATATGAAAGAGACTGAGAGATGGCCAGAGAAGGAAGAGGATATCCGGGACAGGGAAGAGATTTTCTGTAGTGATGGTCAGTAGTCAACATGTAAAATGCTATGACCACAAAAAGACCTGAAAATTTCTATTGTGTTTTCCTACAAAAGAAGTTGAGTACAAAAGCCATACAGCTGTGAATAGAGGAGTGAGGAGGAGACGTAGTGATAACACTGAGGGGATACAGGCTTTTAATTAAGACTTGGTTTCAGATTCTGTTCAATAGTCATGGATTATATGGTACAAGGGGCTGTTGAGAAACGACCTTTGGTTTCCCTACTAACTTGCGAGGTCAAGGTTCTAATTTGTGCTTGCACTTGGTAAACTTCAGTGATCAATGTACACTATTGTCTTGGGCTGAGTTTTGGTCAGAACACCACCAGGTCATCTTTATCTTCTAGTTTTATAATAAATAGCTGCCAAATTCTCAAGTTTGGCTCCATCAATTCTATATTTATCCAACTGAGATTTTGAAACCAAATTCAATATCCCCAGTTTGATATTACTGTTACCTCAATATCTTATCTATTATAGTGGCCATTTATTGATATTTAGGTCCCTATGTTATATTAAAATCCTTTTGGATTAATATTCAATCACCTATTATTTTTATTTTTTTGCATTACAATTCTTATTACACATATACAGCATATTCTTCATATCTCTGGTTTATATAAAGTATGTTGACACCAATTCGTGTCTTTATACATGTACTTTGGATAATGATGTCTATCACATTCCACCATCCTTGCTAATCCCCTGCCCCATCCCTTTCCCTCCCACCCCTCTGCTCTATCTAGAATTCATCTCTTCCTCCCATGCTCCCCCTTCCTACCCCACTATGAGTCAGCCTCCTTATATAAGAGAAAACATTTGGCATTTGATTTTTTGGGATTGGCTAACTTCACTTAGCATTATCTTCTCCAGTGCCATCCATTTACCTGCAAATGCCATGATTTTGTTCTTTTTTATTGCTGAGTAAAATTTCATTGTGTATAAATGCCACATTTTTTTATCCATTCATCCACTAAAGGGCATCTAGGTTGGCTCCACAGTTTATCTATTGTGAATTGTGCTGCTATAAACATTGATGTGACTGTGTCCATGGTATGCTGTTTTTAAGTTTTTGGGGGTATAGACTGAGGAGAGGGATAGCTGGGTCAAATGGTAGTTCCATTCCCAGATTTCCAAGGAATCTCCATACTGCTTTCCATATTGGCTTCACCAATTTGCAGTAACTGTATGAGTGTATGAGTGTACCATTTTCCCCACATCCTCGCCAATACTTATTGTTGTTTGTCTTCGTAATAGCTGCCATTCTGACAGGAGTGAGTTGATATCTTGGAGTAGTTTTGATTTACATTCCTCTAATTGCAAGAAATGATAAATGGTTTTTTTTTTTTCGTATATTTGTTGATTGATTGTATATCTTCTGGTACAGAAGAGAGGACACAGAGACTAACTCTCAAAATTACAATTATCTTATGTTAGACAAAGGTGCCAAAAATATGCATTGGAGAAACGATATCCTCTTCAACAAATGGTTCTGGGAAAACTGGAAATCTATTTGCAATAAAATTAAATTAAACCCCTATCCCTCACCATGCACAAAACTCAACTCAAAGTGGATCAAGGACCTAGGAATTAAACCAAAGACTCTGCATCTAATTGAAGAAAAAGTAGGCCTTACTCTTCATCATGTGGGATTAGGTCCCAACTTCCTTAATAACAGTCCTATAGTGCAAGAATTAAAACCAAGAATCAATAAATGGGATGCACTCAAACTAAAAAGTTTCTTTTTAGCAAAAGAAATAATCTGTGAAGTGAACAGAGAACCTACATCCTGGGAGCAAATCTTTACCCCTCACACATCAGATAGAGCACTAATCTCTAGGGTATGGGCCAAGGATTTTTTATGTTTTTAATTTTTAATGCAATTGTGAATTTATTAGGCACATTTATATGTCTCTAAAAACATCATTGATAAAAATATGGAAAAGGAATGGTGAAAAATCTTGTGCCACTAAATGGTGCAGATGTGTTATTTCCTTCATGTTGCATGGGAACCAAATAATTCTGGGACATTTATGTGCCACAGGAATAGTGCCAATGTGGGAAGTGCATAATTAATTCATATGACAATATTTGTCAAGAGCCCTTTATTCTTCAGGCACTGCACTGGGAAGTGGGGATACTTTAAAACAGACCCTGTTGTATGGTGAAGATTAATAATGAAAACAGATAAGTGTTAAAAGATTCATAAAGACAAGAGTTTCATGTTTTTTTCTCATATGAGTAAGATAAAAATAGCCAACCTAAATGTACAATAGCTACCAGTAGAGTTTGGTAAGTGATGGGGGAAGGGTAGGTAAAGGAGACTGGATTTGATTAGTTTACACTGTATGTGTGTCTTTAAATATGTCACTGAACCACACTAATATGTACAATTTATACATGTTAATAAAATATAAAATAATGTTAAAAATAAGATATTAAAACACTGCAAACAGTGTATTCACTTACACTTGGGGTTAATTCGTTGACTCCTAACCAAAATCCTATGAACTAAGTGATTTCCTCTGGTTTATAGCTAAGTAAATTGAGACTCACAGAAATGGATTTTTTCAGAACAGGTAGTATCACTAGTCAGTGGTAGCATGGATCAGTAGGGTCTTGATATGCTGCCCTCTTCTATGATGCTCATTCAACAATCAGCTTTGATATATTGGTTAAACTACATGTGAATTAAGATTTATTATTCACCTTTTCTCCATATTTTCCACAAGTGCATTAATGATGCCATCTAAATGCCTTACTAAAATCATTGAGCCATTAATGACAATCTTTGAGTTCAGTAAACTTAACAAAAAGAAGAATGAGTTAGTTTGGCAAAAGTTGTTAATATTGAACATATGATAGACTTTTGTTCACCAAATAATGCTTCTTCTTCTCCTTCTTCTTTTCTTTCTAATGTAATTTTTATAATCTTGTTTAGATCTTTCACTACTAGAAATAATAGTCTTAATGACAGCAATGATTTATGCCTATCCTACCTCCACAGTTGATCAAATTGTATTAGAAGTTATTTTCAAAGGAAATAAATTTTTATCAAAATTGAAGAGTTGTTCTTTACTTAACAAAATGCATTCAGCATCTTCTAACTATCCTAAATGAAATGATCATTAATTTAGCTCATTTATATATACCATAATTTAGGCAGAAATCAACATTTTTTTTAATGTTCACTATATTTTTCTACTATTGAGTACTAAAAATTCAGAAAGAGAATGACATATAAAATATTTCAGTGAGTATGTCAAGTTTAACAGAGAAACAGTGTGAGGAATGTTGGGCTAGAGAGGAGGGATAAAATCTTCATGAGGAGTGATGGACAGATTTATCAGCTGAAAATCTGTGAAAGGGAATTTTAGGCATGATGACCCACCATAAGAAACATATTTGTTGCCAACCTCTCCTCCAACCCAATGGAATTGATCTACAATCCTCTTACTTATATATCATAAGTGGGGCTTGCAGGTTTGGTGCCCTGACCATATGCATTGACAAGAAGGAAGCAGACACTCAGAGGTCCAACTTGAGATCTCAGCCTGGTGAGATCTTAATCTTCTGAAACAGTCTATATCAGATCAGGTAAAAGAGTGAATTGGAACAATATAGAATACTAATGTTACATTTTTTTTACACCTTGGATTTTTAGAAGCGATTTCCATAATCCCTATTCTGTCTCTTTATTCAGATAAATGAAAATCATATTCAAAGAATGGAAAGGCCTGACTGAATTCACAAAACAAACAGGCAAGAGGCCTGGGTTCAAACAAAGACCACATCGTTGGTGTTCCAGTGACATCCTGGCTAAAGAGTCAGAATAAAAGACTAGACAGAACTAAATAGCAAAATAGAAAAGAAATGCATGATTTGGAGTATTTAGGAAATAAGGTGAAAAGTCTAAATCTAGGTTTTTTCATAGGAGGAATTAAATTGTCTACTGTTATTTGGACAGGTGCAAGGCTATGGGATATTTTAACACCAGTTTTAGAGATGGCTTCATTTTGGGGGCTTCTCTGACTGACCTCAACTGGAGGTCCTCCTTTTTGTTTTTATTTTGATATTCTACTTGGGCAACAGCACTACTTTGGAAATTTGTATTCCAATATAATAGAAAATCTTGAAGAGATCACCAAATTTCCAGCATCATATGACCTACCCAAATCAAATCAGAAAGACCTAGAAATTTAAAAAATATTGAAGATGCAAATTAGAAGCCTGACAACAAATAGAAAAGCCAAGGATCAGATGGATTCTCAGCCACATTCTACCAGACTTTCAAAGGAGAATTTACACCAATCCTTCTCAAATTATTCCATGAAATAGAAAAGGAGGAAACATTTCCAAATTCATTCTATGAGGCCAGTATCACCTTCACACCAAAGCCAGAAAAAGACACATCAAGGAAAGAAAACCTCAGGCCAATATTCCTGATGAACATAGATGCAAAAAGTCTCAATAAAATTTGGCAAATCACATATAAAACATATTAAAAAGATAGAGTACCACAATCAAATGGGGTTCATCCCAGGGTTTCAAGGTTGGTTCAGCATAAGAAAATCAATAAACATGATTCATCACATCAATAAACTTAAAAACAAGAATCACAAGATTATCTTAATACATGCTGTAAAAGAATTTCACAAGATACAGCATCAATTCATGTTTAAAACACTAGGAAAAAACTATGGTTAGTAGGAACATATTTCAACATTTTAAAAGGTATATATGCTATACCTAATGCAAACATCATTCTAAATGGAAAAAACTGAAAGCATATCCTCTAAAAACTGGAACAAGACAAGGACACCCTCTTTCACCTTCTCTACTCAACATAGTCCTTGAAAATCTAGCCAGAGCAATTAGGCAAAAGAAAAAAAATTAAAAAATACAAAAAAGAACTCAAACAATTCCTATTTGTTGATGACTCTATATTTAGAAGACACAAAAAATTCCACCAGAAAACTTCTAGAACTCATAAACAAATTCAGCAAAGTAGCAGGATATAAAATTAATACTCATAAAGCAATTGCATTTCTTTACACCAATGATAAATGACCTGAAAGGGAAATCAGGAAAACTATCCAATTCACAATATCCTTGAAAAAAAAAGTTTTCAGCATCAATCTAACAAAGGAGGCAAAAGAACACTAAAGAAAGAAATTGAAGAAGACTTTAGAAGATGAAAACATCTCCCATGTTCTTAGATAGGCAGAATATTGTCAAAATTCCATACTACAAAAAGTGCTATACATAGTTAATGCGATTTCCATTAAAGTTCCAATTATGCTTTTTATAAAAATAGAAAAAGCACTTCGAAAATTCATTTGGAAAAATAAGAGGCTCAGAATTGCCAAAACAATCCTCAGCCGGAAAAGTGAATCAGGAGGCATCACAATGCCAGAGCTTAAATTATACTACAGAGTTATAGTTACCAAAATGGCATGGCATTGGCACCAAAACAGACATGAAGACCAATGATACAGAATAGAAGACACAGAGACAAACCCATATAAATACAGTTATCTCATACTAGGCAAAAGCATCATAAACATACAATTGAGAAAAGGTGACCTCTTCAACAAATGATGCTGGGAGAACTGGAAATCCATATGTAGCAAAATGAAATTAGACCACTATCTATCACCCTGCACAAAATTCAACTCAAAGTAGACCAAGAAAGTAGACATTAGGCCAGAGACCCTGCACCTACCAGAAAAAAACTGTAGGCCTAACTCTCCATCATGTCAGCTTAGGAATCAAATTCCTCAATAAGACCTAAAGTGCAAGAAATAAAATCAAGAATGAGTAAATGGGATGGTATCAAACTAAAAACCTTATTTACAGCAAAGTAAATAATCAAGACTATGAATAGAGGTCATACAAAATTGGAGAAAATCTTTGCCACCTGCACCTCAGATAGAGCATTAATCTCCAGGACATATAATGTACTCAAAAAACTTACATACACACACAAAAAAAACAACTAACCCAATCAATAAATGGGCTAAAGAACTGAACAGCTACTTCACAGAGGAGAAATATGATTAGTCAACAAATACATGAAAAAATATTTGATATCTCCAACAAGTAATAAATGCAAATTAAAACTACACTGAGATTTCATCTTATTGCAGTCATAATGGAAATTAACAAGAATACAAGTAACAATAAATTTCAGTGAGGTTGTAGGGGAAAAGGTACACTCATACATTGCTGGTGGGACTACAAATTGGTGCAACCACTCTGGAAAGCAGTATGGAGATTCCTTAGAAAACTTGGAGTGGAACCATAATTTGACCCAGTTATCTCACTTCTCAGTATTACTCAAAGGACTTAAAATCAGCATACTATAGTGACACAGCTACACCAATGTTTATAGCAGCTCAACTCACAATAGCTAAGCTATAGACCCCACATAGGTGACCTTCAACAGATAAATGGATAAAGAAAATGTTTCATATATGCATAATGGAATATTACTCAGCCATAAAGAAGAATGAACTAAAAGCATTTGCTGGCAAGTGGGTGGAACTGGAGACTATCATGCTAAGTGAAATAAGCCAGTCCCATAAACACCAAAGTCCAATATTCTCTCTGATATGGAAATGCTAATAAGAGGGACTGGAAAAGTGAGGAATTGAGGAATGAAATTGACCAAATAATGCTACTTACATATATAATATATCATAGTGAATTCCGTATTTACATATGTCTATAAAGTGCCAATTAAAAAAATAAATAAATATAAGAAAGACCAATAGGGTAGAGAAAGGAGGACAGGAGGAGAAAAGAAGGGAGAGAAAGAAGTAGTACTGGGCACTAAAATGGAGCAAATTGTATTCCATGTGTGTATGATTATGTCAAAATGAATCCCAGTATTATGTATAACTATGATTCAAAATAGTGCCTCACAAATAATAAGTGCTGCATAGTTTTTGCTGGTATTTTTCTTTCCTTTTATCAGAGAAGGTTTTTCCCATCTTCTTGTCTTTCATAATTATACATAGTATTTTATACCATTTGCATTAATCATATGTAAATTTAGTTACCTACATTAAATGTATGGAAAGTAAAATGATAGTGTTTTAAGTGTTTTTAATGTTTTTTCTCAGTCATATTAATGTCTATGAATGAAGAGACAGACTATTGCAATTACTTGATTGTAATTATTTCAGGTGATATTTGTTATTTTGTCAAGTGTGGATTGCTTTGGGGCCACAGATTATATTTTCTGTTATTGTTTCAGGTAAAGAGAAGGCACTGAATAAATATCTGTATTCTAGTAACACATATTCCATTGAATGAATTTCTGCCACACATCAGGCACTATCTACACACACACACACACACACACACACACACATACACACACGCACATTTTTATTCATCTACAAACAGTGGATCAGGGCAGGTCCCATCAACATCTCAACATCATCTTACTAATGTGGAAACAGAGGCTCAAGCATGTCCAGACAGATTTCTAAGAAAATAAGATAGTATGGGAGAGCTGGTTTTCTCATTTTGCTGTATTATGCTATGTTATAATTATTAAAGTGTATACAGATGATTTTGACTGTTGACTTTTTGATTCCCATGGTTTATAAAACAAAGTTCATTGATAATAAATATTTTGATAAGTGACTGCATGCTCTTTTTAAATTTGTTGGCTACAAAAACCGGTATAAAAATAAGTAATATTAAACAGTAAATATTGTTTTAGAGAGAAATATAAAAGATCAAACATTTCATCAAAGATATGAATATTTAGATGGATCAATAATACACATAAATGAGAATATATGAATATTATAGGAGAAGTCAGTCCCAGAGAAGAAAGAGATATAATGAGATATAACATGGTGACTTCAATGGAGAAATGGAATTTGTCTATTGGTGAAGGGTTGGCAGAATTGGGGTCAAAGATTAGGGAAAGTGGGAGGAATTCCAGGCTTCAGGGGCAGAAAGCCAAGTGAGAAGATGTGTTCTGAGGATACAGAATGCATCAGTTTGTCTTTAGAGGAATAGGGTGGATAGAGAGAACTGAGGATTGCAGAGCACATCTTAGCAAGTCAGTTGATCATAATTGCCACATTGGGGCCCAAAGGCCTCCAGGGCCTCTCACCTGATAAACAATGCTCTCTCCACTATTATTAAAGAAGCCTTAGCAATGCCCCGAGGGAAGAATTGGTGTGCTCAGCCTTAGGGTCAGGATGGTTCCATCTGGTGTGTGCTGGTTAGATTGAGTGAGTGGAGGTGCAGTGGAGACTTTGCCCCCTCCTTCTGGATTAGGGGTCTCAGCAATCTCCTCTGCTAAAGGAAAGAACCATATGTTATTCCTGGACAAGAGCTGAAATCCAGGTTTTCCTCTCCACAGATGAAGATAGGACCAAAGAGGTAAGTATCTTTCTAAGGCATTGCTAGATGCCACCTATAAGAGGATCTCACATCACCTTTGATGCCAGTAGAAATTAAGGAGGTAAATGCAATATTTTCTTTTCTGGAGCACTGAGTGAGTACTGACTGGGTAAGCTATTCTTCCTCCAGAGTAAACAAGACATTTTCCACTAGGTAATTCAATTAACTTTGGGGTCCATTATGTTGGATCCCTGGTTTGAATGTAGACATGTAAAATTCCGGCATGAAGACATTTTATCATTGAGTCTTCCTCTATCACCCATCCACCAACACAATAATACACACATGTCACAAAATATTTTCACCTACCTGTCAATTGCATGACATTAGGGAACCCACTAAACATTTTTAGAACATTTAGTTTTCTTATGTTAAGTGTGACGATTGGCCTCATATCATTTTTAAATCCCTGCCAAAACTCAACTGCTATGATGCCACACTAGTATACAAAGTAAAGTATAAGTATCAGAGCCAGGAGACAAAGAATAGAACGATGGCCAGAGTTGTTGAAGATCAATCAAGGAAAACCTCTTTCAGGACCAGAGAAGAGGGACAACATTAGGAGAAAAAGCTCTGTGAGAACTCAGAGTTAAAACAATTTGTTAATCTAGCCTTTGCATGTAAATAAAGCTGGCAAGACTTAAACTGTGGTTTTCTGGTCTCATACTACAAAATATTGATGTGATAGAAGATCCTCGAAGATCACACTAAAACGCTGTGGGACAAGATGGGATATTGTATGATTTCTTGTAGGAGAGGAAGCTTGAGCTGGAGAATGATTGAGTCTATAGAGGGAGACTGTGATGGAGAAAAGATAGATGGATGCATTGGTGCCCAGTGAAGATAAGTAGTGAGTTCAGTCTTATAAAAAAATACCAAGAGAATTCAGGCACACAAACAGTAATTAAAGGAGGAAGCAAAATTTGATTCAGATTGAAGAATGAATGTTCTATCAATAAAGAAGATGAGGAGAGTTTATAGAACCTCCTTTGCTGAGACAAAAGATGAAATTTCTTTGCTTGGATGTGGCTTTGCATAGACAGACAATGTCATTAAATTACTGGATTGGTATGAAGAATGCAATATTGCATGCTATTGAAAAATTAACATAATGTCTGATCTTATGAACTTTACCCTTTCAAAGATCATGCAGAGATCTATGGATGCATGCCCAGAAACACAGGCAAAAATGAACACAATGAAGTTCAAAGAAAGTTAATAATCTCTCTAATGCAGAATATCAATAATATCAAATATGCAAGTGTCAAAAAGTATTGAGTGGGTTAAGGGGAGTAAGAGTAGGGATTAAGTTTTAAAACAATATTTTAAGAATATAAAATATAGAAAAAGTATAGAATATCATCTAACTCAATCTTGCAATTAATACTAGAACATTTTTACAACATCCTGAAAGTTTCACTTTTATCATCTGAATGAAAAGGTGGCTTTCTAGTGCTAGAATAACACTTTTTTTAGGCAATTGATTTTTTATGCCACATTATATTTTTTCTTTATATTGAGCCACAATCTTTCCTCCTGTGTGGTTCACCAGTTTTGGCCTTTGCATCAAACAGAGGATGCTAATAATTTTTTGATGGATAGATCTTTAAACATGGTTACAAATGTCAAGATTGTTTTAAAGTATTTACTTCTATGATCTAAAAAGCATAATTAACTTTGGGGTCCATAGACCTAGGGATGGCACAGGGAGAACAAGGTGAGTTGTCCCAAACAAAGGGGGTCACTAGCCTCAGTCTCTGGGGAAGTTTAACAGGACACTTCAGGCAAGTATGGATATTGTGATTCTGCAGATAAGCCTATTCCTTTCAGGACCCTGGGGATTAGGAAGCAGAACACAAATTAAAAAAAAGATAATAATAAAAAAATAAAATAAAGGCAGGCCTATATCAAAGACTCAGGTAGAAGAGAGTCAAAGATGATGGATCAGGGACAAATACTAACCTTATTGGATGTAGCATCGGGCTTTCCTTTTAGATCAGATTCCAGAAAAAAAGGACAAGATCCCATTTTATTGTATTTATTTATTTAGGGGTGCTGGGAATTTTACCCAGGGCCTACTATATGCTGAGCAAGTGCTCTACCACTGAGCTACATCTCTAGCCCCACAAAAGGATCAGATCTCAAGGAACAAAGACTTTCTTCACATCTCACTTTTGTAAGATTAAAATTCTGTAAGACTTCAGTTCTGTCTAAGGATCTTATAGAGAGCTTGTGTAGATTGTTGCTGCAGGTATCAGAGCAAAAATATGGAGTCTTTTCATGCCAGTCATTTTTCCAGGCACTAAAACTCTAAACGTGAACACAGCTCTGTTCTTGTAAGTTCCAGTGTGGTGGAACAGGAGAATAAAAAGAAATCAGAACTTCAGCTTGGGTTGTGGCTCAGAGGTAGAGTTCTCATCTAGCATGCATGAGGCACTAGGTTCCATCCTCAGCATCACATAAAAATAACATAAAGATATTGTCCTTCTATAACAAAAAAAGAAAGAAGAAAGAAATCAGAACTTAAAGTGCAACATGCTAATGTGTTTATGGGAAGGTACTATGCCCCATATGATCATGTATCAAGGAGATTTAACTCTCAGAATACCTCTAAGAGAATAGTTTCTTAGCACTATCAGCATTTTGGGACCAGATGATTTTTGTGTGTATCAAGGGATGAATATCTTATACACTGCAAAAGGTACAGAAAAAATACTGGCCTCAACACATTCAAAAGTATCTGTAGACCTTGGAAAATGTCCCCAGAGGTGCAAAATCACTCCTGGTTGAGAACTACATTTAGATGAAAAGGCATGTAAGGTGTGCTTGAATAAAGTGGAACATAGAGTTCAATAACCAGTTTTATGGCTTGGTGAACTCTGTAGATGTGGGGCCTTTTCCTAAGGATAGTGCATAAGAAGAAACAGTCTTGGAAGAAGAAGATGTGCTAATTTTGTGGTGCCCAGAGATATCCAAGTGGAGATGACCAGTAAGAAGATGGTGTTTTATGGGTAGACCTTGTTATCATTTTTTTATTTTATTGATTTTTAAAAAATAAATGACAGCAGACTGCATTACAATTCATATTACATATATAAAGCACAAATTTTTATATCTCTGGTTGTATATAAAGTATGTTCATGCCAATTTGTGTCTTCATACATGTACTTTGGATAATGATGTCCATCACATTCCATCATCATTGTTAACCCCTTGCCCCCTCCCTTTCCCTCCCACCCCTCTACCCTATCTAGAGTTTGTCTATTCTTCCCATGCTCCCTGTTCCTACCCCACTATGAATCAGCCTCCTTATATCAGAGAAAACAGTTGGCATTTGGTTTTTTGGGATTGGCTGAATTCACTTAGCATTATCTTCTCCAACTCCATCCATTTACTGCAAATGTCATGATTTTATTCTCTTTTGTTGCTGAGTAATATTCCAATGTGTATATATGCCACATTTTTTAATCCATTCCTTTATGATGTTCATAGTTTTTCTAGTGTTTTGAATGTGAAGTGGTACTGTATTTTGTCAGATGTTTTTTCTGCATCTGTTGAGATGATCATATGATTCTTATCTTTGAATCTACTGATGTGATGAGTTATATTTATTGATTTCTGTGTGTTGAACCAACCTTGCATCCCTGGGATGAATCCCACTTAATTGTGGTGGGATCCCACTTAATTGTGGTGCACTATCTTTTTTATATGTTTTTGTATTTGATTTGCCAGAATTTTATTGAGAATTTTTGCATCTATTTTTACAAGGAATATTGGTGTAAAGTTTTCTTTCTTTGATGCGTTTTTGCCTGGTTTTGAAATCTGGGTGATATTACTTCATAGAATGACTTTGGAAGTGTTCCCTCTTTTTCTTTTCTTTTTTTTTTTAAAATATTTTATTTTTTAGTTGTAGGTGGACACACTATATCTTTATTTCATTTTTATGTGGTGCTGAGGGTCAAACCCAGTGCCTCACATATGCTGGGTGAGCACTCTACCACTAGGCCACAACCCCAGCCCAATGCTCCCTCTTTTTCTATTTCTTGAATTAAATTGTAGAGTATTGGTATTAGTTCTTCTTTAAAGGTCTTATGGAACTCGGCTGTGTATCCATCTGGTCCTGGGCTTTGCTTGGTTGGTAGGCTTCTGATGGCATCTTCTATTTCATTACTTGATATTAGTCTGTTTAAATTGTGTATATCATCCTGATTTAATCTGGGGAAAAATTGTATGACTTAAGAAATATGTTGATGCCTTCAATATCTTCTATTTTATTGGCACATAAGTTTTCAAAATAGTTTCTAATCATCCTCTGTATTTCTGTAGTGCCTGTTGTTATATACCTTTTTCATCACATATACTGGTAATTTGATTTATTATTTCTTACACTTCAAGTATTTCTGGGTGTTTTTTTTGTTTGTTTGTTTTCTTTCTTTTTTAGAACCTCTATTTCCCTGTTGAGGTGACCTTTTGCTTCCTGTATTTGTTTATGTAGCTCCTTGTCGAAATGATATTTCACTATTTGCTCTCTTATATCTTCCTTGAGTTCACAGAACGTTTTAATCATGTACATCCTGTACTCCTTATATGACATTTCTTCCTCTGGGGTTGCCATGGATTCTAATAATATGGTAGCTTGATTTGTTTGGGGAGTTTCTTCCCTTGTGTTTTCTGTTGTTTGTGTGTCTTCCTTTCCAGCTCTGTGGATCGGGTGTGTTATTGTCTTTACCCTGCAGGTTTGTAGTGCTCTCATAGGGTTCCCAAACCTCTCCTTTTGGGAAGAACAATGTTAACAAATCATACCAACAATATACCACCTATGAACAGTTCATTGTTATTAAGACATTTACAGTTTGGTTTCAATGTACAGAATTGTTGAATTCTATTATTATCTATAATATAATCAATAGTTTTGTAAAAGGGTTTACTGATGGTGGACAATGAACTGGGGGTGGGGCATAGGATGATATGCTGAGGAGGTAGGATGTGAGGATATAGAGTTAACATATCTTAGGAAGTGTGAAAAAATCTAATAAAGAGAGTTAGTAGCAAGAGAATAGACAGGAAGTAATTTAGGGTAGACAAGTATATGGGAAGACAATAGAGTACGTAAAACAAACATACATATGTATTCAGAAAAATAAAGGGTGTTAAAATAGTAAAAATTGGAGAGGGAAAGGAAAATGAAAGAAGAAAGAAGAGAAAAAAAGCATATACAGCACCTCTATATTATTTTTTATTGTATTTTTATTTATTTCTTACATATATGATAATAGTGGAGTGCATTACATTCATAATTATCCATTCACAGCCCAAGTTTTTGTAACTCTATATAGAGTATGTTCACACCAAATTATGCCATTATACATGAGCTCTCCAATTTTTTTTGCATACAATTCTTAATATACCTTTATACCACCATTTATTATATCTCTGCTTGTATATAAGGTATATTGACACCAAATTCACATCTTCATACATGTATTTTGTATAATGATGACCCTCTCCTTCCATCATCCTATCTATTCCCCTTCTCCCTCCCTTTCCCTCCCACCCCTATTCCCTATCTAGAGGTAATTTTCCTCCCAACACCTCTATATTATATTATTCAGATGTCCCAGTCCTCAAAATCCTTTTTCATACAAAGTTCTTGGTTTTACACATGTTGGGGATGTGAGGGAGGGAAAATAGAGAGGGAGAAGAAAAAGAGAAAAAAAATACTGGAATAAAGAAACCAAGATTGGTGCTAGTTTTAGAAATCTGTATCTTTCTTGCTTCTCTTCTCACTCAATAGGTGGGGTTGTCTGTTGTAAGCTGGTGTCTCTGCCCTCAGGGTGGTGGAGGTAACCAGGGTGGGAAGGCTGGTCCTGGTGTAGGGCATCTGGAAACAGGGAGTGACACCTACTAGTCCCTGCAGGGAGACTGCACCTCAGGGGTATCTTTTTGGGACCACTCATATGACTTGAATGCTCAGTACTATCTCTCTTTTTTGCCTGGAAATTTCTCATTTCCTGGTCTCTCTGTTAGGCTCCAAACTTTAGCCCCATCTCCCTCTCCCTTAGCAGCTCCCAATTGAAGGACCTCTCACACGGGGGCTCTCAGGGGCAGTGCCCTGGTTGGGCTGGGCACCTGTCCAACTGAGACCCATTTTTTGTTGAACATCTATTATGTTGGGTTATCGCTGCTGGGAAGAGGGGGAAGTTGGAAACCTGGTACCTGGCCAGCTGGAGTTCCAGTCTGGGAGCTGCACCCACCAAATATGGCAAGGAAGTTGAGCCAAGATGGAGGCAGTCTGCTTCCAGTACCAAGGTGTTGGGTGGGGTGGGGGGCGCCAGGCGATGATGTTGTGCTGAGGGTAGATAGCAGCTGAGTGATCTGTGTGGGAGTAGAGTGAAGTTTGAGTTCTGCAGCTGTGCTGATAGGTGATTCTGCTATTCTAGGCACCCACAAGCCCTGCATTGGCTAGAACTTTTGGGGGCTGAGTGTCAGGAATCAGGACTACTGCTCAAACAGGAGTCCTGCTCAAACGGGAGTCCTGCTCAAATGCTGAGGCCCAAAGACCTGCACAGGGGCACAGTGAAGGTAATTTCTGTGCAAGAGCAGCTGTATAGGGGTCATCTAACACTCTCAGAGATGCAATATTCCCATTAGGTGAGATCTGTATCACAGAGTGACACAGAATGCTGCCTCCCTCTGGCCTGCCATCTTCTTCCCCTCAGGCCATGTTATCATTAACAGTATAAGGAGGGCAGCAGATCAAGAGATGTTGTGATTTAACCAATAGTTCGTTACTCACAGTTCTCAAGAGGAAGGGGCATGGTATGCTGCATGAGGCCACATGAAGCACCAGGTTTCATTAGGAAGCAGAAAGAGTGAATGAGAATGTGGACAAGAGCTATGATTGTGGTTTCCATAGTAAGAAAACAAAACAGGTGACACAATGTATACAACTTATAATTTGCTAGTTTGAATAATTTCAGCATGCCCTGGAGTATAAAGGCTATCCTTGTTTTCTGGTATTTAGCTATGGGGTTATTAAGGCAGGTGGTTAATGTCCAAAACTGAGAACTCAATAAAGCATTTAATTGGAATATGGGCTCTGGATTGGTCAGTTTGTGCATGAAAGTTCTGCTTTCAGCAAAGTCCTTTAATATCTCTAGAGACTGTGACACTGAGAGAGGCAGTTCCAACTAATATCATTCAAACCCCCAAATATCAAAGCAACAGAAATACCTGAAATAAAATGTCATGCTTAATACAGATGGATTATAGAAGTGTGAAGTTCATAAGTGAGATTGTGAGTAGAAAGTATATGTGGGTGTTGTCAAGACAGTGATTCTCTGATTCAGTTCTTTGGAGTGGGTGCATATTCCATGGAGATTCTGTGGAATAGGAGAGAAGAGCTTTTTTTTTTCTTTTTAAAAATTTGTTCTAATTAGTTATACATGACAGTAGAATGCATTTGACACATTGTATACAAATGGAGCACAACTTCTCCTTCCTTGGGCTGTACATGATGCAGAGTCACACCAGAAGTATAATCAAACGTGTCCATAGGGTAATAATGTCTGTCTCATTCCACTATTCTTCCCATCTCCACACCCTCTCCCCTCCTCTTACTTCCCTCTGCACAATCATTCTTCTCTATCCCCCCACCACCATCCATGGATCAGTATCCACTTATCAGAGGATACTGATATTGATTTGGGGGGTTTGGTTTATTTAACTTAGCATGATATTCTCCAGCTCCATCCATTAACCTGCCAATGCCATAATTTCATTTTTCTTTAAGGCTGAGTAATATTCCATTGTGTATATGCTTTGGGGGTAGAACTCTGAGAAGGAACCAAAACATGTAAGGATGCACATTGAAAGAAGAATACACAAAAGAGACTGAAAGATGGCCAAAGATGGAGGAGGATAACTAGGAAAGGGAAGGTTTTCTGCAGTAATGGACAGTAGTCCTCATGTAAAATGCTCTGACCAAGAAGAGACCTGAAAATGTCCACCGTGTTTCTCTACAAAAGTGTTAAATATAAAAGCAACATAGCAGTGTGTTGATTGTGAGTGGAAGGGAGAAGTAGTGGTAACACTGACAAGAGAGAACTCTTGATAAACTATCTGTGGAGAGTAGAAAAGAAATTGAAGTAACTAAAAGGAGACTTAAGAAGAAAAGATATACATATTTTTAAATTGGAGAGATTTTAACATAGGTCTTTTCAGTTGAGAAAAAAACAGTAGGAAGAGGAATGTTGATGATACATTAGGAAGACTGTGAATTTTTAATTACATTGATTGGATGCTGGGATATGTTTTCCCTGTAGAATTTTCCAACATGTTTTTACTATGGAAACTATAGAGAATTTCATTCTTCTAGAATCTGATGGGTGGGACTGTGACAACAAGTTTAAGTATATTAGCAAAAGACTGACATGATGGATCAAGAAATAAAAGAAACAAAGTGGAAATAGGTATCTGATAGAAATAAAGGCTCAAAAGATTATAGATGGGAAATTTACACAGTGGCATCATTAAATAAGAACTTTCTTTAAGATTTCATATGAGAAAGTCATGGATTAGGTAGCACAAGGGGTTATGAAGAAATGATCTTTTGGTTGCTCTGCTAACTCAAGAGGCCAAGGTTCCAGTCTGTGCTTGCACTTGGTAGAATTCAACCATCAGAGGACACTGTTGGCCTGAGGTTTTGGTCAATACACTCCCAGGTTATCATTGTTTTCTAGTTTTGTAATACATAGCTACCAAGTTTGTCTCC